>NC_140586.1:629821879-630466879 GCF_964204655.1 Triturus cristatus | reverse complement strand
GTCTGGATAGATAAACCATCAGAAGAAAAGTCTGAGGGCAACCCTTTTCCAGGTCCCAAAGAATGACAGTTGCTGTTTGATGTTCTGTGTTTCCACTTTCAGGTGCCACCACGTCCCAGAGACAATGGATGTTTCCCATGTACTGCCTTTGTTGAGGAATAACTTTGGATACCCCTGGAACTGTTGTTGGGGGGGGGGGGGGGGGATACCCCGTGAACATTGTTTTATGGCCTTAGTAGTACTGGACCTTTTGATCCTGATGTCCATGTTAAGCAGAGGATTTTTGTTTTGAGTCCGTGCCATGAGTAGGTGCTAGATTTCAGACCAGTACCTTATTGCCACTTGTTGATGTCCTCCCTCGGCATGAACTAACTAGATGGAGGTAACCAACCTATTCTGCTTGATTAGTGCAAGCTGAACATCTTGGTTTTGCCTTGAGCCAAAGAATCCTGGAGCTTTTCTTCTCCTCCGACCTCAATTAGTTGAGCCGGCACTGATAGAAAAGTTTTGTGCATTAATTTTTAGGTTTTAACTACGAAAAACACAAGCTTTCTCTTGGCAGCTGATCATTTGTAGCCAGCACAGACTTAAAGAAGGCTGTGGGTGTTCCCTTTACTCATGATTCAGTGGCTTTCTTGTCTAGCTCAGTTTGCTGTTCCTGATTAGATGGCCGCCTTCCCTAGGGCCATGCAAGATTGACATAGTAAGAAACATTTTCCTTCTGACCCAAACAACTTGTCGCCTTTTTCTACGTGTTTGCTTCTAAGTTTCTAAAACATACGGGTCAGCCCAGTATTCCCCAGGAAGCTGTGCATCTATTCTTCAAACAGATATTGGTTCCTTTGGCATCACTTCAACAAAAATTCTTAACATCCATGGGTAATCACAACCGAGAGGCCACATCAACAAACTTAGACTGGAACACCACCTGAAGTGGAGCCTTTCTGAATTGCGGAATGGTTAAAAGCTTTTCCCCTGCCATTCCAGTTGCATTGAATCTTGCCTTTTCAATAAAGCTTGTCTCCTAAAAATATTTTCTGATACCTTTAGTAGAGGGTGCTACTTTTACTTTTTGACCTAATGAAAATCCCATGTTATGTTTTAGGATAAAGGGTCGAAATGTCACTACCCCTGTTCTTGTCTTCTTTTAATTGTATACATATGAAGCCTTGGGAAATGATGAAGTCTGTGATCTCATGAATATCTTTTGCTACTGCTAAAATGAAGCTATGTATCCTTTTTTTTTTTTTGCTGTGCACAGTTCACATGCTCTGCGGCGTCACTTCACTTGGAGCACCTGAAACAGTTTTGGATAAACTATATTGCATGTATATTTATGTGAAAAATTAATGGATGTTTTATGAAAATTTGAATTGTTCGTTGTGGTTATCTAACTGTATCTGTATTATTCGATTATATTAGGGTGCGCTTTGTCTGGCCCACAGGAATGTTAAGTGTTGTTGAGTGGCACTGTTTGTTCTTGCATTGCTCCTAAGACCGAGCAATATCTGCCTCGGAATATAAGACTCAGCTGGAATTCACTTCACTCAAGAAAAACGTGTTTATCACTGGGTTGAGCCAGCTTCCCTTCTGGGCAAATGGTCTCTGTTGCAGGGACACCAGTGGTTCAAAGATTGTCTCTTCCTCTGCAATTGGAGTTTCTTGGGGCTGGGCAGAGTGCCTTACCCAGCTGGGATCTTCGGGTGGGTGGTAGGGTCTGAGGGCAATGGGGCTAAGTGTTAGGCCGGTGGGCACGTGGGCAGGGTTTTAGGACATATAGTGGCATTGCATGTGGCCCTGGGTGCCATTTTGGTTAGCAGGCACACCAACTGGTTAGGAACACTTTGTATTTTCCATTCCATCAGTTTTGTGAATACAGACAGTTAAAATGTCCTTGAGTGAGAGCATTAGGCAGGCCTTGCTCACGCTGGAGCAAGGAGGTGGGCCGGTTTGCTGTTGCCAGGGGCTCTGCAGCGAGCCCCATGATACGAGGCCGCGTAGGAGGTCCACGGGGGGGGGGTACCAGGGCTGTGCTGACCTGCTCTCCCCTCCTTCCCCCGAAGCTCAAGCAAAAGCCTTTGGGGAAAACTGTAGGTGTGAGGTGGGACATGGCAGTGTTGAGCGCAGCAGGCCGTCCTTTATAGGCCAAACAGCTCGGCAAGTCGGGCGGCTCCCCAGTCAAGTCATGCCTCAGTGTGCATTTGAGGCAAGCGGGGTGGCGGGAGGCTTCAGCGCGCACTCACTGGAGCCCGTTAATGAGGCCCGGAGGCTCCGGCCATTAGGTGTGGGTGAGGTATCGCCTGTGTTTTTGCGAGACAAGTGGCAGCATTGATTGGGCAGAGGCAGAGCGAGTAGCTGGCATGCATTGAGCGCTTACCTGCTGCGCCCCTTGTGCCTGACAGGCCAGAGAGTGTGGTGACTCCTCTTGGCCATTGGGCGGCAGTGCTTATGACGTAGGGGTGAGGTTTCTGATTCACAAGGCCTACCGTTGGACTTGTCTACTTAGTGTTGGCAGGCACTGACTGAGGAGAGATGGGGGGGGTGGCGAGGCGAGGTGAGAGGCAGCGTGAGGAGCCCGTGCAGGGCTCAGGTAGAGGATAGCACTGGAGCGGGGGGGGGGGCAGGCCTGGCTCACCTTAGGGGGAATTAATCAGCTTTGCAGGACATGGAGGGAGTCTATGGGCTTAGGAACAGCTTTGGGGACCCTGGTGAGCAGGAACTGTTAACTAATGCAGCGGGGTTGGGAACGTTTTTGTTGGCCAGGTGAGGGAGTTGATGGTAGCTCCTGGAAGCAGGCAAGGGGGGCGGGGGGTGGGTGGGTGAGCAGGGAACACATCCTGCCAGTGGGGTTGGGGAGAGGATACCAGTTGGGAGAGTGCTGTGAGGTGAGTATAGCTGTCTGAGACACATCATAGTGAGCCAGGGCAGGTAGGTCAGTGACAGTTTTGCACTGGCCAGGTGAGTGAGGGAGGGTCAGTGGAGGTATCACTACAGCTGGGAAGATCTAGTGGGACCTGGCAGCCCCAGCCCGAAGACAGAGCTTGTGTCTTAGCGGCCGGCTCTGGGACTGCGATGTACCGCATATAAGAGCAGCAAGAATACTGATCTGCATCCGCCCTACCTGAACAGAATTCCTATAGAGAACTTTATAATGAATAATTTGGAGATGGTGGTGTGGGTGATGGTGAAGTGCCTGGAACGAGTGGGGTTATATCAAAAAAACAAGGGAGACCCTACTTGCAGGGAAAAAGGGCATACAATATATTTAGAAAACAGTGATTCTTGTGGACAATGGCAAAATATTCAATAATATGTAGGCACAATGGCAAAATAAAACTGAAGTTGAATGTCTAAGGAAAAACGTTATACAGAACACAATAAAGAGACCAAATATTGTTTTGCAAAGAAATAATGTCAGTTTTACAAACATGCAGACTGTGCTCAGTGTCCCATGTGAAAAAAGAACTGACATAACAAGAGTGACACATTTTTGCATAAGATAATGTTTCTTAATTCACAAAACGACCATTTGTTATTATACAATGTCCTACCACAGACTCCTTTTAATTTAGGGAGGTCAGAAATGGTTTGCTATGAATATAGTTAATGAGGTTTCGACCCCCCCCCAAACACTAGGGGGCCTCATCAAGACCATGACAATGAGGGACACCTGAAATGTAATAATGAGAAAATAACACACTGGACGATAATAAATACATTTAGTATTGGTAAAAATAAGCCAGTTATAAGTATACCTGATGACACAATAAGCAAACATGTGCCAGAGTTGGTGGCATGCACACCAAATGAGTGAGAAGGAAGGGTTTACTCATGTAGGACCCAGGCAGGTGTCTGGAGGGGAAGACGTGAGCTGCTGTAGGAGCACTATGCATATTAACCAAGATACAGGGAGAATGACCCCGGACTCACCCAGGAAAAGGAGGCCTCATCCTGATGGAGAGCAATAGGGCTCAGTAAGCTCGAAAGGTATTGTGTTCTATATGTTTCTCCTTCGACATTCTATTTCAGTTTTATTTTGCCATTGTGCCTACATATTATTAAATATTTTCGCATCGTCCAGAAGAATCACTGGTATGAGTGGGGCCATAGTGTTGCTGATTGTGAGGATGAGCTGGAGTTTGTCTACGAGGATGAACTAGAAAAAGGGGACATTGCGGAGGATGAGGGGCGGGAAAGTAGCGGGTGTGCGGCGACTCATGATGTGCACCATGTGTGCATTGACTTTAGCCAGAGGGGGAGCATTTGGTGTTTTAGAGAAGTCATTGTCTGTTTTGGCATCTACGAGGGCAGTGTCAATTCGAACTGAGGCGAGGCCAGCATCAGGACAGACGGCTTTAGTGCAGGCCCTGACCTTGACGCTGGGTAAGAAGCCTTGCGAGCATTGTGGGAGTAATGAGGTGAGGGTTCAGTTCATTGGGGTTGAGCTAAGGATCAAATAGATTCCGAGCTTCTCTTATCTATGGGTAAGTATGTGCAGGACCAGGGCACGAGGCGGTGGTTAGTGAAAAGGAAATGGCAAGTGAGAACGTGCAGGCGACTGAACTGGAGACTGGGGACAAGGATGAAGAGAATGGTGTTGGGGACAAGAAGGATAGCAAGGAGATTAAACGTGGAATACTCTCCGTATATGGGGACCGTTAAGCCTCTGGTGGCTCATTTAATGCTGGCAAGGAAGGAGAGCATTTGGAAGGGGGGGGGGGGTACACGGAGATTTTAAAGTAGTTGCATAGGAAGATATGGGAGAAAGAGGGATCAAAGGAAGAGGAGTATGAGTTGTCCCGCCGGCCTACGTGCCGGTTAACATTGGTTATTGTAGCGTATATTGCAAAAAAAATCCGGAATGGTGCGAGGCATTGTTCAAGTACCCTGATGTCATGTGGAAGGCTCAAATTACATATGGGGGTTGGGCCTGGGTGCGATATGATGAGTAGTTCTGGGCCAGGTTGGCGAGTGATGCAGATATCTAGCTGTCGCTCAATACGGAGCTGTTCCTTCAGACCATGACACCCAAATGGTCAGCCCCATCTACGTAAACAGCGAGTGGGTGGCCGGCGTTAAGTCCTTTCGAGGCCGTCCAACCCAGGCAGCAGTGAGTGCAGCAGGGAGAGGAGGCGGTAAACGGAGGAGCATGCTGGTTATATGTTATCTCACAACAAGGTCAATCGGAGGAATTATTACCACAACCGGTACCACTCCATTATATCAAACTCACAAAAAGTACCGTAATGGAATTCATTAGAGATGAAATTCAAAGTGTACATGGACAACACCTAAAACGTGTATAAAAAGCATTTAGTTTTAAAGACGAGAACCCTCACTCACCATAAAGGTGACATGCTTCATCATTGGATCCTCTCTTACACACAGTGTCCGCAAGGTACACTGTGTGGGCTACAACTCTCCCTTTGGAGAGGAGCTTGAGGTGTTCTACACTCTAATGTGAATTGTGAATGAGGGGCAGAGTGCAAAATAATATCAAAAGTGTGTTAAAAACCATCACAAGCAGGAGAATTTTTTTTTTAATAACTCTCCCTCACGGATGGAATTAAAATAAGTAGTGTGACGATAGGAGCAAGGATACTTCCTATCTGACTAGATCAGGTCAACATGTTTCTGCCAGATGACAAAAATTCATGGCATTCTTCAGGACCATTGTCTTGTCGCTCTGCTTAAAAATGATAAACAAAAACCATACTTATGTTTTGTAGGTGTCGTAAATGACCAACTTCAATTTGGTCTTCTTACTGTAACACATGAAAAACAATCCTTAATTTATCACATTTTCAACTTGTATGAAGTGCCTACTACCAAAGTGTATGTGAAATTTGTGCCAAACAACACCATAGTGAAGCACACACAAATAAATCCTTATTCTCACCAGAAAGCAGATCAATTATCTGCCTATACCTTTCATTGGTCCTTTACTTATAAGCGGGTATCTGAAGGTAAAATACAAATTATTGCACACAGTGAGGTGATCATAGCCTTTAAGGTGAAACTATTACATCAAAAAGGTCATAAAAACAACAATGAGAGGCATTTGACAATATAATGAATCTTTCTTGCTCTCTCTTGGTTAGTGTCGATGGCGTTTCAACCCACTCTGGATGAGGGTCTCTTCAGGACAATTATCTGGGGGCTATTGGTAATCTTGTATCTCCATAGTAAAGACACTGATCGAGTCAGGATAACAGGAAGCACTTAGTCATGTTCAATTGAGCTTGGTCAAGGATCTTTTCAACTTGTGTCCGTTATTATGCTAGCAGCTTAACTTCTAATTGAATAATTCTATTTGAAAAGTAGCGGACGGATGAGACGATTTAAGCGTCTACACAGACCCACTTCATTCGAATCCCGCAAGTCTAATTCTATTTGCGGAGATGGACAAAAGAGACGATTTAAGCGTCTACTAGGACCCACTCAGTCGAATCCCACGAGCTGCAATCTCGTGGGATTCGACTGAGTGGGTCCTGACTCGATCAGTGTCTTTACTATGGAGATACAAGATTACCAATAGCCCCCAGATAATTGTCCTGAAGAGACCCCCCATCCAGAGTGGGTTGAATCGTCGTCGACACTAACCAAGAGAGAGCAAGAAAGATTCATTATATTGTCAAATGCATCTCATTGTTGTTTTTATGACCTTTTTGATTTAATAGTTTCACCTTAAAGGCTATGATCACCTCACTGGGTTCACTTTTTCACTTTTTTCACTTGTGCCTGTAGTATACTGAAAAAAACTGTTTTGTTATAAAATTGTGATCTATGAAATAAATTATATTTACTTCGGCTGAAGTAAATAAATTCTCCAGATTACTTAAGTATTTACTGAATTTCTTACCTTTCAATTGAAATAATTTTCTTTTTATGTTCTTTTTCTTGATTGAATTGGCTATGAGTATAATTTTTACTCCTTATTGATAAATCTGTTAAATCAAATAAGTTCCTTGTGGACATTTTTCTTGCTTAGTGCAAAATACCCAGTTCACAAGGACATATGGGTCGCTCTTGTGTTTGTAATATGGAGGTAAGAGAAGGGCAGATGGATGGTCTGTTTGAGGACTGACCATTGGTCATCCTTCGGTGTTTTGCTGATCGGGGTGGTCCCCAAGAAGGTGCCAGGTGTTTTCTGGTTGATTCAACATTTGTCATGGCAGGAGGGCTTGTCAGTCAATGATTTCATCCCGGGGGCATGCACTTCAGTGCAACATGCCTCAGGAGACACAGTCATACAGCTGGTGAACAGGTATGGCCCAGGCACATTGATGGCAAAATGCGATGTTAAATCAGCTTTTCATTTGCTTCCAGTTCACTCTGATGATTACAAGTTATTGAGCATGCTGTTTGCGGGCCACTTTGTTTTGGTCAAAGCATTGCCAATGGGCTGCTTGATTTTTTTTTTTTACTCTATCTTGAAGTTTTTAGTTGCTGTTTGCAGAAGTTGTTTACTTGTGTGGTAGGGAAGGAGATCATGACGCACTAGCCTGATGATTTTTCTTTGATGGGTGCCCTAGCGTGACTGATTGTCTGAAGGGTTTGTTGTTGTTTCAAGAGTTGATGAAGGATGTTTGGGTCCCATTGTCACAGAAGAAGACGGTAGGGTTGGTGCAGGTGATTGCGTTTTGTGGGCACTGAACTGGAACCACAGGTTGCTGCAGGACAAGAAGTGGAAGTGTTTGGACAGGATGTTGGCGAAGCTGAAGGTGAAAGATATTCAAGTACTCCTAGGCCATCTCAAATTCGCAGGGCAGTGGGCAGGCAGAACTTTGCGCTTGGGGCTGTCGCTGGCAGGGACATCACTCCCAAACCACAGGGGTTGCCTCGAGGATTCGGTGATGGAGCAGTTGCAAGTTTGGAGAGTGTTTTTGAGTGAATACAATGTGATTTCCATGGCTGGACTGGGGTAGCAGGTGGAGTTGGCCGGTCAAACTGTTCTCGGAGGCAGCGGGCGGTCACAGTTTCTGCATTTTCTGGCTAGGTCCGTGGTGTACAGAGAAGTGGCCAGAAGAGTGAAAGAACGGGGAACGGAGCATAGCTTTCCTGGAGGAGGCTATGTGGGCTTCTATCCTGGTCCAACGAGAGGAAGGCAGCGATGCCAGTTCATTTGTGGTCCGTGGGTGAGATTGGATGATGCAGATTATCATCTGTTTCTTATCAGAGTCTACCCGCAGAGCATACAGGCTCTCATGGGAGGAATTCTTGCAGTCTGGGGTGGTGTGACGGAGTGGCGTCGAGGGAGTAGTGTCCTGAAGAATCGAAGTGGAACATTCATTATGTCTTGGATTGAGAAAGGTTTGTTGGCTATCACCATAGCTGGTAATTTAGCAGGGGTAGCTTTCCATGTTAGCTGTTATGGGGTATGAGCCATGGGCAGGGGCAGATTTTTTAAGGGATGGCCAAGGTAGCGGGGCAATGGGAAAGAGTTCAGTGCCCGGTAACGCTTGGCCTTTTGAAGGAGATGATACTTATGCTACAGCACATTTGCAGGGATGATTTTGGTGATCATGGTGTGGTTGTTCTTTGGGGTTTTTCGGGTCATAGAGGTTGTCTGTTCAAAGGCCAAGAAGTGAGGGTTCGACAGGAGGATGTAAGATTGGATCCCGCCGTGTTGCAAATATGGCTTCCCAAGTCCAAGACAGACCGGTCAGGCAGCGACAAGTGTATTGTTTAGGGCTTACCCAGATGCGTTGGTCTGCCTATGTGCATTGTAGATGGCGTTGCTGAGGCAAGGTGCGGTTACCGGTGAAACTTTTAGGCACGTGGATGGGGCCATGTTTATGGCATCACATGTGTTCTGGGTGTTGAGAAAGGCTTTGAGTGTGCTTGGGATACCAGGCTCGAGTTTGGTACGCATTCACTCCGGATTGGGATGGCGATGTAGGCAGAGCGCAGGGGGTGGACGGCAGCAGAGATCTAGCATGTGGGAACATGAAGGTCAGATTCTTACCAGCGCTATTTGAGATTAGGATGTGTTTTTCGGGATTTACAATAATGTTGCTGCTTTTCATCCTAAGTTGCATTGCAGGCCCAGGGAGAGGAAATTATAGAGGTGTGGATATTTGGTCATTCCTTTGTAAATGGGCTGCCTGGCATGTGGAAACCAGGAGAGGTGGAAAACAGCTTGGATTTCTCAACAAAGTGGTTCGGCTGAAGTGGTTTGACTAGGGGGCATGCACTGGTATGAGTTATTGCCTAAGTTAAATTTGTAGATGAACGGATGCCCCTACCCAGACGTGTTGCTCCTGCATTTGGGCGAGAATGGCTTAGTGCAGTTGAAAGGACTAGCACTCTTGTAAAGTATCAAGACTGACTTGCAGGAGATCAAAGGTTTATGGGCTCGTACCACCATATTGTGGACTGAGTTCTTACTGAGGAGAGCATGGAGAGGGGAGATAAAACCAGGTGCCACTGACAGGGC
Organism: Triturus cristatus; assembly: GCF_964204655.1. Taxonomy (NCBI): domain Eukaryota; kingdom Metazoa; phylum Chordata; class Amphibia; order Caudata; family Salamandridae; genus Triturus; species Triturus cristatus. Next base: position 630,457,440 of record NC_140586.1, on the reverse strand, counting down.
AAGACAGAAAGGGAACAGGAAGCTCAAAGTTTTGCAGAGCTGAAGGATTGTTTTTTCTGTAACATGTGGACATAAAATATAGAACAATGGAGTTTTTTCCTGTCAATGGGGTGCACCTCTTGATTTTTGGGGTAGAGTATTTTCAACAGACGGGGAGGGGGGGGGCAGAAATATTCTGGAGGTTTTTCTGCGCGCAGTTAATTACACAAGTAGAAAGTTATTGCACCAAATGTCGGTCATGTTGAGACCCACTTGAGAAGGGTGCAATAAGAAGGCAACAATGATGCACGCCTGATAGTTGGATGCAGGGAGCTTGAGTGAGGAGAGTAGTGTTTGGGCTTTTGGTTTTGTTAAAAGTGTTACTTAGGTGACGGGGGAGTAGGATGAATAGGTATTTCGATGTATAGTGAGGCTGGGTTTTGATGGTTAAATGTAAGGTATAGTATAAGGTTTATGCATTTACGGCTTGAGCACGTTTCATTAAAGCTGCCTTTTTTCACACTATTTAATTGTCTGTTGGATGCATCATCCCAACCGATGGGGGTTGTGGGTGGGGAGAATGCCCTACGTCCCTGGAATTTTCGGACAGGTGTAAGGGTCCGAGGGTAAAGGGGCTGAGCGATTGGCTGGTGGGCACGTGGGTGGGGTTGTAGGACATATAGTAGAATTGCATGTGGCCCTGGGAATGGGTACCATTTTAGTTTATGGGCACACCGACAGGTTAAGAACGGTTTGTCTTTTCCCCACCCACCCTCCCTAGTTTCAGATTTTTGGGGGGTTGGTGGTTAACTTGGGTTTTTTTACCTTTTGGGGTGGATTTTGGTGGGTTACTGGTGGATTTTGCAGGTTTTTGGTGGACCAGGTGCACAAGGATAGTTTAAATTATTGCTAGTCGTTTATGATAAGCAGGTGCTTTGGCTGAGGATACTTGGGGTGGGGGGGAGTTTCTAAATACAATAAGAAGTCAATAGTGGTGTATATTACCATGGTTGGATGTGGGGAGTTTAACCAGGGAGAGTTGTGATTGGGCTTTTGGTTTTGCGCAGGTTTACTTAAGGGAGGGGGGAGGAGGATAGATAGTTATTAAGATGTATAGTGAGGCCGAGTTTTGATGGTTAGTATGTAAGGTGTAGCACCAAGGTTTATGTATTTAAGGCTAATGCACGTGTTTAATTAAAGCAGCCTTTTCCACACTACCTCGTTGTCTGTTATTCTTGGATGCGCCTTCCCGCTCAAATTACAGAGGATCAGGTATTTCAATGTAGACGTCAATAAGGACATTAGCATGTTCTGGTTATGGCACCGCCCCTCATGTAGCACGATCCAGTGAAAATCTACCTCCTGGTACCTCACTGTAGGTGAAGTTTATCATTCAATACTTTAATTCTGTTAAAATGCGTTGCAGTTTTGTAACATTGATTGATTAGTGTATTCATTCGTTTTGGGAGTTTTTCACCGCGCTCCATGCCCTCGCTCTTGATCCTTCACAGAAACTGCCTTTACTCGAGAACGTCCTTCCAGCAGACCGCTTTTCATTATGTGTGTTTTTTGTGTGTATTTTTCATTTTCAGTCTGAGCTGTTTCCCGACCAGTTCCACGGAGGAAGAACATTCTACAACGAAGCAATTATGTCTTCTAAGAAAATACCTCAGGTATCTTTAAGCAGTGATTGTGTGCAGTGCGACATGTTTGTGTTTAAATTTGGTTTCATACAGTTGGAAAAATCCATTTCCTTTTCAAAGAAAATTAAAGGTTGTTTTTTACAAAATGTACTGACTTTTTGAGACATTCTTTATTATTTTCAAGCATTATTTGCATACCCTTTGTTCAGGTCTTGTTCTCTACCCGCGAGCTTTCAGCCACCTTATCCCAGGTTCCTATTTTGAGTTTATTTTTTCTATAGCGCTGCTCTACCTTTGTAGGAGTTAGTGTGCTTTACCAGTAACATCTGTTTTTATGATTTAACAATTGGCCGGTCGTTCATTTATTAAATTGGCATTGTCCTCCCAAAATATAATTGAATGTGTACATTTACGTTCGTAACCTAGAATGGGACAAATAATTACCTCTTGGAGTAGCTTCTTTTCAAATGTTGATGCGGTTCTATCTTCAGTATGGGTGGTCCTGCAGTCTCCGCCTTCCTTGGATGTGTCAGTAATGTCAGAGCCCTGTGCATCACGGCCTTTCACCTGGCAGATGGTGGTAGCGTGGCTAGTTCAGAGAAGGGCTTGTTATCTGCACTTCTCTGAGGTGGGTTGAATTTGAGCGCTCCAAGATCCAGAAGTGTCCGCTTATACTGAACTCTATGCATAGATTGGAAACATTGGACTCATCATGGACTGTGCCGAGTGTGTTATTGGAGGTCAGAGCCGGATATTGTGTGTTGTGTTGCCTAATCTAACCAATGCAGATGGTATAAGGTACTACCACCCCTGACCATTACATCGCCTCCACTAACCTCATTGTGAGACATTATATTGTTTTAGGTGAGTTAGCAGCAGGTAAGGGATATTTAATTTGAATACAGTTAGTGGAAGTTTATGAACTGCATTAAAAGAAGAAAAAGCTGTTGGAGGGAACAACTTTTCACAAAGCCAATAGATCTGGCATTAATGTGTTAAAACGTGCTGCACAAGCCAGAAAGGCAGACTTTCTGGAATGTTCCACTAATTTTAATTGTTTGATAAGAAGACTCCATTGCCTTTGATACAGCCCTGCTTAAGTTTCTATTTTAAATGGTTGGATTGCTAAGGAGCCTTAATTACAGTCCTCCTTTAGTTTATTTATAATGGATCGAAAGTAAGGACTACAGTGATGACTCTCTTTCTACCTTGGGAAGTTTTTTCATTGAAACAAAAGGAGGAACGTAATAAAGGCAAGCAAGCCTTCAGTAGAGCCCGTCTTCCTTCGTATGAATCCAAAGTAATGAAATACTTTGTCGCGGCTAGACATATGAGAAGCATCCAGGAGGTACGAGAGTGGGTGTTGGATAAGGTTGGGTGAGGGTGGAATGGAGATATTAGAGGGTGTAACCAATCAATTAAGAGGGAGATGGAAGGAGACGTGATCCATTCACCTTCCAGTTACTAGTTTGTCATCAAAAGAGAAAGGATCACTTGTAACTGTTATCCAGGGTTTAGTAGTTTCTCAACTGTTCCTTAAAAAACCCTCATTCACGTTTTTTAGATGGTTCGTGTGGCGGTATATCTTGATTCTCCGCCTAAATAACGTGACAGCATCATCATTGGGTTTAATATTATGCTTCCTCCACCCGGAGGGAACCACTGGATATTCGCAGTAGTGATCAGAGATAAAAATTTTTGGAAAAAGTGCTCGTGTGTTGTGAATACAATGTGATTAAAAGGAAATATTCCCTCATGCTACCTGGACTCTCGTTTTTATTATTGTCTGGTGCATGGGAAAAGAATAAAAAGAGAAAGTTGTGCAGAACGGACTTTAAGTGCGTCCACTGTACAATCAGTCTAAAGGATGGGTCGACATGTTTCAGCTCCTCATTAGCCACGTAGGGTCAGGTGAGCTTTCTTCAGGACCTTAGGGTGTTCGTGTTTGAAAGGGGTATTTGTCCCCTATCTAGATGAGGAGTTCAGACATAGATTCGCTGAGCTCCTAATGAGAGGTTATTACCTTTTAGCCCTCCGCTTTGGGGCTTCAAAGGAAAGATGCAGCGCAGTTGAGTGAGATTCCGCTCTGCACGACTTGTGTTGACGCTGTCTTCCTGTTTGCTGCAGGAAGACAGCGTCAGCACAAGTCGTGCAGAGTTTAACTGCGCTGCATCTTTCCTTTGAAGCCCCAAAGCAGAGCGCTTAAAGGTAATAACCTCTCATTAGGAGCTCAGATAATCTATGTCTGAACTCCTCATCTAGATAGGGGGCAAATACCCCTTTCAAACACGAACACCCTAAGGTCCTGAAGAAAGCTCACCTGACCCTACGGGGCTAATGAGGAGCTGAAACATGTCGACCCATCCTTTAGACTGATTGTACAGTGGACGCACTTAAAGTCCGTTCTGCACAACTTTCTCTTTTTATTCTTTTCCCATGCACCAGACAATAATAAAAACGAGAGTCCTGGTAGCATGAGGGAATATCCCTTTTAATCACATTGTATTCACAACACACAAGCACTTTTTCCCAAAAATGTTATCTCTGATCACTACTGCGAATATCCAGTGGTTCCCTCCGGGTGGAGGATGCATAATATTAAACCCAGTGATGATGCTGTCACGTTATTTAGGCGGAGAATCAAGATATACCGCCACACAAACCATCTAAAAAACGTGAATGAGGGTTTTTTAAGGAACAGTTGAGAAACTACTAAACCCTGGATAAGTTACAAGGGATCCTTTCTCTTTTGAGGACAAAGATATTAGAGGGTGACCAGGTGAAGGAACAATTAATGTGCACAAAATAGATTGATTTATTAAGAAATTAGATACATTAAGAAATGAGAGAGATGCAGGAGGAAGAGGCTTAAGGGAATAGGGGCATACAGTCCAATAAAGATGGGGCAGGAGGGTACAGAAGGTAAACCAGGAGGATGCCAGCAAAAAGCGACAGTGAGCTACAGTTGTCAAGTAGTACCTCCTGCAGTTCAGTCTAGCACTGATGCAGAAGTGGAAAGATGCACTCAAACAGTCAATAACTTTAGATGAGAGATGAATACTCCAGAGTGTAGAATGATTAAAAAAGTCTCAAGCCAATGACTAAAAGGAGATGGTCGAAGAGAGCTGGTGGTTTTATGGGGCGGTTCCAAAGCCCACTTTATAGTAAGCAATGCATCTGTTTGGCACTTGCACTTTCAAAATCCAGACCTATGTTGAAGAGGTGATGTGGTTCTTAGGTGATGAAATCACTGACAATAATGTAATTGACCCAGCATAAGGGTCAATATATATTCGTATCCAAAATATATTTGTGTTTTAACACTTCTTCCTTTTCCACTCTAAAGAGACATTGATCTTGGCTGATCAGGGTGTGTACTTTTCTCTTTAATATCCTCTAAAACACATTACTCAACTGCATAATTTCTGGTTGTTGGTCCCTCCTTTGTGCTTTCAGGAAAAAAGCTGCAATAAAAGAAACCCCCAATGGCTGTATGTTGTGTTTCAAATGTAATTTTGTGGAGGGGTAGTGGCAGACTTCTGCGATGCACTGCAGTTAAAATATTTTGATTGAAACATTACTGTATCTATCTCTTGACAGAGGTATTGGATCGCATAGACATAGTTCCAGTCTCTAGTGCTTTCAAGGCAATGCGTGTAGCCCGTCAACTGTAAAACTAGTTAGATCTTAAAAGTTGGTGAGGTCCTCACAGTCAACCCCATACAAGATCACATTGAGTTGGGTATCATTGGCATTTATATTCTAGGTGATCTCCTGCTCAGCTAGATCACTCAGCCATCTCCATTAAACATCAGTGAACATTGAATTGGACCAGTGAGGTAGATGAGCTTTAGGTAACCCCACAAGTAAGTCTGACCAAGGGCACATCCTGTAGAAACCCCTGTGAGGACATAAGCAAATCATGTGTTGTTTCTAGCAGTTACTTCAGTAGTCACTCTTATTGATTCTCCTTATCTACTCAAGGTAGCAGTGGTTTGTGGCTCTTGTACAGCTGGCGGTGCATATTTGCCAACCATGGCAGAAGAGACTGTCATCGTGGACAAAATTGGTACAATATTTCTGGCCGGACCCCCTTTGGTTAAGGCTGCCACTGGAGAAGAAGTGTCTGCTGAAAACCTGGGAGGTGCAGCACTTCATGCTAGGTATGTGTTGTATTTTAACTTCCTCTGTTCATTAAATCATTGTAATCTCATAATGCATCATATACAATGCGCCTCCTTGTCACTCTGGCATATATATTGTGTTGTCTCTTTTGACGACCGGGAACAGTTCAGTTCAAAATATTTTCCAAATGGCTATCAGTTTTACTTTTTTTCAGGAGTTAGCACACAAAACTATGCAATGCTGTCCATAATGCAAATTGTAACTACTGCGGGGATATCAAACGTAACATGTTATGCTGATATCAGAATTAAATTTAAATACTTTTTTTTATTTGACACTCGCACTTTCCTTCTCTGCTAAACGGTGGCGGCTGGTGACATTTGAAAGTGGTAAGCGTAAAAGTTGGGTATGACTTTTATGTAGCGAGCGACGCGGGCAAGCTTAATAGACGAATGTGGTGTCTAGGGTGGGTTCTTCTCCTGAGAATTTTTTTTAAAAAAAGATTGGCAAATGGTGCATTTTAAAGCAAATGAATTTAGGGCTAAGCGTGGCTTATAAAGCAGTGGGAACGTATAGTCTTGCAATATTAAACACATTAAAAACTGCCCCATATCTTACTGCATTTATGTGTTCAACAGTTACTGTAATGTGCAAATTGTACAGCACGACAACTTCAGGCCCTTTAAAGTGTGTGCTTGCCCAGTGTCTTGCACGGTATGAAGCACACACGAGAAACACACATTGATCTCAGAGTGTAGCTAGGAATACCTGCATCCCTGTTTGTGCTGCAACCTGTGGCACGCTTATTTTCAATCAGCTATGGTATTCATTAATCTTAAGGTAAAGGTTCTCTCTTCCTTTGCATTCCAAGTTTATCTACTTGTCTGAATTTGCAAAGGCAATAATAAAAAATAAAGTTATTATTATTTGTTTATTGCATTTTACAAAGCGTAGTCTGCAACATCACAGGAAATGTTCCATTATAACTGACATACAAAAAGTACATTTGTGTACTAAGTACTAACCAGGCGAGAAAGACGTTCTTGATATACAGGCGTGGCACTACTTCTCTTAGTCATGAATTATCCATACCAAACATGTTAAAGACAGTGCTTATGATATTGGGTCACATGCTGACAGACCACAGATTATACGAGCAGAACCCATAGTGCTCCAAGTATTTAGACTCTCATGGTTACCAGTGGTTACAGCATGTACAATAAAAGTGCACAGCAACAAAATGAAAGGCAATAATTACCCCTCAACTCCAGGCCTAACTCCTCCAGAGATCAAACACATGTTAAATCCAGTGGAGACTGCGTTTTATTTGCACCCCATGAAACGTAGTAATACCAGATTTGGTACCAGCCAGGTGCTCAGAAATAACCTAATTAGCGTTGGATTGTAATAGAATCAAAAAATTCAATTGCCACTTGTCAGAATCCAAAATCTGCAAATTTCAAAACAGCAGATTAAAGTATCCCATAATTTCCCCACCAAGACGGAGTCCATAAATGCATTAAACATTTAAAGGAGGATAAGGTTGTTTCCTCAGGAATCTCAAAGACAAAAACGTTGATCTATACCTGAGCATATGCACACTGGTAAAAAACAGCCCAGGAGTTGGTGCTTCAGGAGTCGGCACTAGATCGGGTCAAATGGAAATTTCTTTGGATAGTGAAGTGCATGTCAGGTAAATTAACACCAAACTTGATGAAGATATTAGATCCTGTGGGCATGCCTCTCTAAATCTGCCACACCCCGGCTATTTCCTTCTATTAGGTTGGATTTTCCCAAAATACATGCGTGGAGGTCAAATTACAACAAGTTTGGGTATTGTTGAACATGTTTGGAAAATAATATTATAATAGATATACATTTTGTTTCCAAATCCCTGTGAACGGAACTGTGTTAATTCTTCTATGCCCAAGCCATTATCCACAAAGTGATGTCACCTATGGCTGCAAATATTTGCTGGTTATTTGAATGCTTTTGTCTTTTATGATTTACCAAGTTAACCAGATCTGTCCACATGCCGTCATATAATAACATACCAATGATGTAGCATTCCACATGGACGCCCTGATAGGGCCATCACAGCCATAAAATGACTAGTTGTTGAGATCAAGTATTGGATTTTATTTTGCTTACAAATTAAACCTTGGAAAGACTGATGCTACTCTCCGAAACTTGCCAGAATATGGCACCCTTTTAGTCCAACCACAAATAATTGTCCTTATTATCAACTGGTTATTGATACATAGAAATGTTATTGGGTACCCTTTAAACCTCTGATAGGGATGCAGTCATCTTTGTGAAACCTTAACATCAGGATGAATGTCACCGTGCATGCACAAAGCTTTCATGACTACCTGTTTGCAACCAAAATAAAGTAAGTGATTTCTCCTTTATTATTTGTTTTACTCCATTGCGTAGACCAATATCTACAGACTTAAAGGGAGTCAACATGGTTTAACTCTCCATACTTTCAAAACAATTTTGCTTCGACCAGCCGGATATCAACGTATGTTGGTTACACCTGGGCCAACCAATTTTCACTCATGCTTGTAATAAATTGCATGATGTTCGTTTCAAAGTATGCGGCTCGCAATACTCGTGGGTGGGGTTCAAGTGGGAGTAAAAACACGCCATACAAGACAAATTATTATTATTATCATCATTAACCTCATAACTGCTTGGCTACCCTCTCCCTCCCCCTCAATCCCAGTGCTGAGCCCTGTTTTGGCTATTTAAGGTAGGTAGTACATGCTTAGGGCTCCATAACTGTTACTTTCAAATAAGGTATCCACTCCAAATTTGTGTCCTTTTTTTTCCCCCAACATCCTGGGGATTGTAAAAAACACTCTGGGTTGGAGGATTATTCTGGAGGGGCCTGAGAAAATAGCCAAATGATAGCAAAGATGGAGAAAAATTGGAAAAAAGTGCTCCAGATAAGTGTCTGGTTTTTTCCCCCTTAAAAATGACATAAACAAACGGTTTGTTGTGCTCAAGTCATCATCAGCCCAGCTTTCAGGAACTTACAGAGCTGAATCAAAAAACCTAATTTTATACCACAGTAATGGCATTTATCAAAGAGTTAGCCCATTATTCATATTTTTTGTGCTCTCAACCTACTTCCAGTTTGTTGTGGACTAGTGTGAAACCCATGGGTGATCCACAGATGCTATAGATTTCTGACAAGTAGACAACATTCCGAATTCATCAAGGGGCCATGTATGTGTAGATTCCTCAAGGTTTCCCCAAGGAAAATTAATTTTGAAAAAACAAAATATTGAACATTTGTAGGAAAATACGGGCATTTGCGACGTTTTCATCTGTAACTTTTTGTGACGATGGACGATTTACAAAAACAATATACCACTACATCCGCTAGACCCGTCTGGTTGCAGGTGTATATATAGGGTTTGTAGGTTCTCAAAGAACCCAGGGTACACTGAGCCAACAACTGTGCTACACCGTAGAATGTTTTTTTGATTGCGTACCAAGTATAGAACAATTCATATGGTGTAATATGTAGAGTGAAAAAGCATATCAAGGAAACCTATGTATTTGTGAAATGGGCACAAGATATGGAGTTGAGGTGCAGCTGCTATTTTTACATCTCTGAATTTTTGTTTAGCGCATGATTTAGAGGGCATTTTCCAAAATGTCTTCTTTCTTATACACTGGCTTACATTTGAAAGGCCCAAATCCATCAAAATCTAATTGGTAATAACAAATGTTCTACTATTCTATGCTCCCACTGGTCTTGCAATGAAAATGGTTCTTCACTTGTATGGGTAGGCTTCATGCCTGCAACAGGAAATGGACCAAAACATAACATGGATGCATACATTTGCTGTATGTTTAGGACCCTAGCTCGGCAGCACCTAAGGACACCTAGCAAACCTGTACATTTTTGAAAACTAGACACCTAGGGGTATCCAGTGTGGGGTGCCTGGTGTGGCTCTCGCTAGTTTTGTTTTCCCTACCCTGCATCCCTAGTAAACCTTAAACTTGGATAAAAAAACAGATTTTCCTCACATTTCTGTGGTGGAAAGTTCTGGAATCTGCAGGGAGCCTCAGTTTCCTTCCACGTGGCATTCCCCCAAGTCTCCTGATAAAAAATGTTTCCTCACTTCTGTAGGTAGGCCTAGTGCCCGAGACAGGAAACTGGACAAAAATACAGCATGGACACATCACATTTTTCCAATGAAACCTTATTCTTTTTTTCCAATGTGGGTAGCTGTGGATTTTGAATCCTAGCTCTGCCAGCACCTAGGGAAACCTAGTAAACGTACACATTTTTGTAAACTTGTCACCTGGGGGTATCCAGGGTGGGGTGACTTGTGTGGCTTCCACCAGGTGTATTTACCCAGAATCCATTAAAACCATAAACATGTTGACTAAAAAACACATTTGGCTCATATTTCTTTTGATGGAAAGTTCTGGAATTGGTGGGAGCCACAAATGTCCATCCACCCGGTATTCCCCCAATTCTCCCTATAAAAATGGTACCTGACTTGTGTGGGTAGGCCTAGTGCCCACAACAGGAAACAGCCCAAAACACAACATGGACACATCACATTCTTCCTCTGAAAACTGTCCCTTTTTAGGTCTCGTCTGAGACAGCGCTTTAGCGCTGCTCTGGCGAGACTTATAGTAAGCGAGTTTTGGAAGTGCAAACAGTGGCTTTTCAGGCCTCCAAATACAGTGCATGTGCGTCGGCCGGGCGCACGCACCATTTGGAGGCCTGAAAGCAGTCGTTTGCTTTCACTTTCGCGGGCCCCACGGCCGCTTTGATGTGATCGCGATCGCGGGCTTGGCTTTTTTTCCGTTTTTTTTTTTAAACTTTAATTGCGAGGCGCGCGTGCGGCCAATGCTTGTTTGACTTTGTCTCTTCCTATACTTTTCATTCTCTGGCTGTTTCCCTAACTCGCTCTCTCTCACCATCGCTCCATGTCTTTCTTTGACTTTGCCTCTTTCTATACTTTTCCCCACTGTTGCTGTCTCTCTGTCGTTCTCGTTCACCATTGCTTTTTCTGACTTTGTCTATCTCTTCCTGTATTTTTCCTTCTCTTGCTGTCTATCTCACTCGCTGTCTCTCACCATCGCTCCATGTCCCTCTTTGACTTTGTGTTTTAGTATATTTTTCCTTCTCTTGCTGTCTCTCACACGCTTTCTCTCCCCATCGCTTTATGTTTCCTTCTCTGGCTGTTTATCAGCCGGTTGCTTCTAATTTCTTGGGCAGACTACAAATGTCGGGGTGCTCCGGCGCGCGCTGACTGAACCCCTTCATCTCTGGGGGGCTGTGAATGCCCTGGTCCATGGAACTGCAAAGCGTCAGGACCAGAGCCTTACGTTGTTGTTAACTGCAGAATGCAATTGGAAAAGTTTCGGCCGTGAAATGCAGTCAGTAGCGTTAACCGTCCTGGGTGTTTGTTTGTTTTCGATGCCCTCTTTCCCCACACCTGCGAGGAAAGTGTAATTTTTGAGCATATATCATTCTTTAACATCACATCTTCAATGAAGTGCCTGGTTCGACATTTTCTTGTACGTTCAGGAGAAATGCGTGCCTTCTAGACATCGCAAGTGAAAAGGTCTGCCGCCCAGTAGAATTAGTTCCTTTAACATATGATGACGATTTACAAAACATAAAGAGAACAGAGTGTGTAAGAGGGGCAGATATTTAAGATGCATTATTCATTTAGGTATTGCAATTCACACCGTTGAGCAAAGTGTTCTGGGCTCCAGTCACATGCTGTGACTGTTTGCCACCTTCACACAGTTCCAGGCAAAGCCCTTCTTATTAACGGTGCCATCGATTTCCCACTCACTTAATATGCGCTTTCAAACCACAGTTAGGCGCACCCTTTCACCATTGCTACACGTATTCTTACAAACCCCTTCCATTTACTAACACCACGTTGGATTTAACTTCACTTACATTTTTTTAAAAAACAACTGCGGCATATTACTTGAAGTTCATGTATTTCTTTTACTAAACACAATGTCTATACTTCTGTAATTACAAATATAGGTACGGTAGGTAGCCTTTGTTGATCAGAACCAGTAAATACCTTGGCTCAACACTTCTAACGATGCACCAGATGCAGCTCACGTCTGCAAAAGGTTTCTAAGCAGACGGACGGAGGGGTCATAAAACACCCGCCCCCCCCCACTTCAAAAGCAAACCCAAGGAATTCTTCTGGTCGAGCAAAGGGAGCCCCATAACACTTGTGCTTATCTCAAGGAAGCACATTCCTCAAACGCTCGCAAAAAACAGGCAGAAAGAATAGTAAGGCCCCAGCAACAACACAGGTCATTCGTTAGCTATTACTAGGGCTCTCATACATATTAAAACATGCACTACAAGGGGGAAACATGCAACAGTTTGCATTCTCTATAGCCGTCCAAACATTCAATTTAAATGCACAGCATTTAATGTTTATAAAGCAACAGTTCACAACTACCCTATCGAGGTGCCTCAAACACGCACTAACACGTGGAACAATGCTACATTTACCATTTCTCATTGGTAGCGTCACCTCAGCACTTTTTACCACAGTGACACAGCCTCGTCTTTTTGACACCTTTCATTAGCCCTGCAATGAGCTCTCTGCCCGCTCCGCTCCGAATTGCCAGCACTGGCGCAGAGCCTGCAAAAACAGCAATGCAGCGCGGCAAGCGAGAACCAGGAAATGGTGGTTTGCAAACGAAAATAGAACGTTCGTGCAGCTTGTTCGTCTGGCATCGAAATAACAGAAAACAATGGCTGTGATGTTAGAATAGCATCCAGTATGCATGTCCTCATATCTTAAAAAAAGCATTTGCTATGCAATAGGTCTCGCAGTTATACGAGTTTGAGCTATTGGCATTATAAATGACAGTGCCTTTTATTTATGTTTTAAAAAAACAAACTTAAATAAAAAGCATTGTCATTTACAATGCCAATAGCTCAAACTCCTATAAATGCGAGACCTATTGCATTGCAAATGCTTGTTTCCAATGTGGGTAGCTGTAGATTATGGACCCTAGCTCAGCTGGCACCTCAGGAAACTTAGGAAACGGGTACATTTTTGAAAAAGTAGACACCTGGGGGAATCAGGGTTGGGTGACTTGCGTGGCTCACCCCAGGTATTCTTTTACTCCAAATACCTTGGAAACCTCAAACTTTAACTAAAAAGCAAAGTTTCCTCACATTTCTTTGATGGAAAGTACTGGAATCTGCGGTTGGCCACAATCTTCCTTCCATCCGGCATTCCCCCAAGTCTCCCAATAAAAATGGTACTTTACTTGTGTGGGTAGGCCTAGGCCCGTGCCAGAAAACAGCCCAAAATTCAACATGAATACATCACATTTTTCCACTCAAAACAGGTTTTTTTTTTTTTTGCAAAGTGGCCCCAGACGTGGATTTTGAACCCTGTGTCATCTGGAACCTAGGGAAACTTGGCAAACTTGCCCATTTGTGAAGACTACACACCTAGGGGAATCCAAGGTGGGATGACTTGCATGGTTCTCACCAGGCTTTGTTTCCCTGAATCCTTTGGAAACCTCAAACTTTGACACATTTTCCACACATTTCTTTGATGGAAAGAACTCCGAAGTCTCCCGATAAAAATGGTACCTCACTTGTGTGGGTAGACCTAGTACCTACGACAGTAAACAGGCCAAAACACAATGTAGACCATCATATTTTTTCACTGAAAACGTACCCTATTTTCCAGTGCAGGTAGCTGTAGATTTTGTACTGTAGCTCAGTCGTCACCTAGGCAAAACTAGCAGACCGGAACCTTTTTGAAAACCAAGCAAGCAGAGTAGTCAAAGGTGGTTGCCATGCATAATAATCCACATTTGTAAAGCGCAAACAATCACCCGTAAGGGTCTCTAGGCGCTGGGGGGCGTCGGGAAGATTAAGTAAGCTATTGCCCAGAGTCTCATGGTGCTGGGCTAATCTGCCTCCGGCGCTGGGGATCGAACCGTGATCCCCAGATTCCGGAGTCAGTCGCCCTGGCCGCGGCGCCACACCTCTTCCCTCTTCCTACATGGCTCCAACAAGGATTTCTTATCCCAATGCTCTTGCAACCTCAAACTTTGCATGAAACACATTTTCCTTCCAATTCTGTAATGGAAACTTCCAGAATCCACAGGAATCTATAAAATTCCTACCATCTAACATTATCTCACTTGTGCTGATAAAAACACTGCCTCACATGTGTGGCTAGGCCTAGTGCCCGCGAGAGAAACGGATCAAACCAAGGTCAATGTGAGTCCCCTGACGACGGCTCCCATTGGCCTTGACTTGAACTGTTCCTGTACTAGGACCAGCCAAACAAGTGTGCACATTTGCATTGTGTCATGCCACTGCATGATCTGCAATCATGTTGGTGGCATGACACAATGCAAAGATGTGCTTTTCCCGAGTAACCTATTTCCTCTAAGGGACCGTCTAAGGAGCAGAGAGGCCAATTTTGCACTATTGGCTTTGTCCAGCAGTATAGCTGTATGTGCAGGTGTGACCTCTTTCTCCACACATACAAAGTTGTACTTCTCCTGAATAATTTGTTTACCCCACTGTAGTGTCATGAGACTATGTACGCTAGGACACTTGCGGATATGGGCAGACTCAACAGAGGAATTCCGAAACTTGCTGGGAAGTGTTAAGGTGAGGTTTTTAACAGATATGATGTAATCAGAGTGCAGTGTATGATTGTATGCTGAGGAAAAAAATACATCTATTACAGAGTGTGCGGTGTATTAATTTGCATGCTGCCAGGCTGGGTAGGAGATTAAAATTAGCACTGAAGGTAGATTCATACCATCAAGAAGCAAACTGCTTGTGAGTGTCAGGTGCACTCAAATCGATGAGAAGCAGTTCGAAGTTGGCATGTATGGAGTCGAAGTCCCGCTCCAGCCCATAAATGGCCCTCGAAGAAGTTAAAGACCCTGCGGAGGAGCGGTTTCAAAAAGCTCGTCAGAAATCAAGTCGCAAAGTCAAAAGAAGAGATACTGCGCCACATCACAACACCGAGCCATCATCGAATCAAAGTGAAACACTAAAGGCACTGACAACCAGGTACGTTGCAAAAAGCTAAATGCAACAATGACCAAGTGCGAGAAATGGGACCGTTACTGTCAAAAAGGAAGATGACTATCTACGACCTCAGACTGGGCATGAGGACATAAATGCAAGTACACGGCCGGTGTGTGTAGAAGTTACAGGTCCAGAAGAACAGCAGCCATCGTCTGAACAGCATATGCTCTCAACAGTAGTAGAAAAGAGTGCAAAGTACTATACAGCTGTATTTCTGAAACCACCACCTCCATTTGACACCGCCAAAAAGCAGAATATTGGCGTCCGCTGGACTGCACGGATCAAGACTTTTGATGATTTCATAGATGCCCTAAAAGAAATAGATGATAATAAAATCCAAAGTATTCTCGGTGCACCCACAAGACCAAAAGGCAATATCGGTTATGACAAGTAGAAACCAGACAAAGTCGATCGTCGTCAAGTTCATCTTAAAATGGCTCGTCAACGTCATTATCAAGCACCAGTGAAGAACATGGATGTGCGATGATAGTATCGACCAAGGAACGACAGGCACATTTAGGCTTGGCTGCTTGGAAAGAGAAACAAAATATGAAGGCGGACTACGAAACGAAACATCAGAATTCATTTGGACATTGCCCCATGATTGCAGTAAAGATCAACAGTTGCGCCATAACCTTTTTCATAGAACAGTGGTGTGTCGATTAACATCATGCCAGTCGGAAAGTTCAACAGCCTGTCTACTGTGCCACGCCTCAACCCGCCAAACAAGAAAATGTACATGTGGGCTGCTTTTAAACTATTGAAGAGTCCAGGGTCATTCACAGCGACAATGCAACATAATGCAGTATCAGTGCAAGCGCCAATTCACGTTCTTCAAGTAACTTCGCCCAGTATATGCCTACTCAATTTTGCCACTGCTACTGACATGGGACTGATATCTCTCAATTCAAACCTCCCCACTCAGTCTGAAGTTGTGAGTCAGTTTCTGTTGTTGTTTTATCTCCAAGGCAGGCTCAAGACAATGAAAGTGCTACTTCATATTAATGAGGACATTCGCTCTTTTGCCCAGCGGCACAGCAGAGTTGCTTTTCACTTGCATGAAGCCATTGAGAAATAACTAGGCACTGTTGAAGCATGACATCATTGAGCACGCCACCGGTCCTACATAATGGGTTTCACCCATAGTGGTGGTGCCAAAAAGGGACAGTAGATATGCAGTGCGCATCTGTGTTATATACGTCAGGCCAACAAAGCAGTTGAGAGAGAAAGAAATCCTGGTCTACACATAACGGACACAATCATGCAACTGAACTGTGAAAAAGTCTTCTCCAGTCTTGACCTGAATAAGGGATACCATCAACTCGAGTTGGAAGAGAATTGCAGGTACATTATTACTTTTTCAACTCATGTTTGTTTGTTCTTTTAGTACAAAAGTTGTGTTTTGCAGTATTGGCAGTTGCAGAAATATTTCAGGATGTTATACATCGAATATACCTGTCACACATGCTTTTAAGTAGTGATGACATACTGGTGTTTGGAGCAACGCTAAAGGAGCATGACAAGGCTCTAACACAGGTGTGCCAGTTACTTGCTGATGCAGGTCTCAGTCTGAACTGAAAGCAGCAAAGTGTTAGTTTCTCAAAAAACACATTCTCTGGGAGAATGAGTTCTGACCCAGATAAAGCACTGTCAGCTACTTGCCCCCCACAAGATTTTACCATGCTGTGAGCCGTCTTGAGCATTGACAGTTATTGTTCAAGGTACATTTGTGACTTTGCTACTGTGAGTCCCCATTGAGAGACTTGACAAAACAAAATGTCCCATTCCAATGAGCTTCTGAATGTGACAAAAGCTTCAAAAGAAGAAAACATGCACTTGAGACCGCAACTAAGGTAGTCTATTTAGATCCCAAGTTACAGACTGATTTCACAGTTGATGCGTGCCCGCTGAGGCTGGGGGGCAATCCTTGCTCCACTTAATGGCCATCTAAATGCTCAGAGACACATTGTTGTGTATTCCAATCGCAGATTGTTTGGCACAGAGTGTGCCTATTCTCAGTCGGAGGAGGAGAGTCTAGCCGTAGTGTATGCACACAAACATTTTCATGTGTTTCTATATGGAAAATGTTTCACTATCATTACAGACCACCAAGCGCTACTGCTCACTGCTTTTGGAAACCCAAAATCCAAGATATCTCCTCACATTGAGGGGTAGGGTTTGTGAACGCAAGAGTACGACTATGCAATTGTACACAAGCTGGGTAAAGACCAGAACTCTGCTGATTACTTTTCACATTGTCTCAGTTCAACATCCAAAACAGCTGAAGATTACATTAACTTAATTGTGAGGTCTAGCACACCAGTTGCCCTATCAATTGCACAGATTATTGCTGCTGCTAACGCCAATAAGAATATGCTTATCCTCAAAGGCATAATTTCACTCAATCGTAGAAGAAGAGTGCTTGACCTTTTGCTGACTATTTTGAATTTCAAAAATGTATAGGATGAACTGTCCATGACCAGGTAAGGTGTTGTCTTGAGAGGCTCGAGAATCGTCCTACTTGAGAGCCTAAGACAGCAGGTCATTGAACTAGCCCATGAAGGACATCATAGCATTATAGCCACCAAGAGAGCCCTAAGAGAGAGAGTGTTGTTCCTGCACTTAGACTAGTGAGTTGAGAGGAAACTAAAACAGTGCCATCTTTGTAACTGCCTTTCCTCCAAAGTGACGTGGCATCCATTGACCATGTCTGACCTTCCTGCACAGTCTTGGGAAAGAGTTGCAGTTGATTTCTTTAGGCCCTTAGGAAATGAACATCATCTCATGGTAGTCATTGATGAGTATTCACGCTTTCCTTGAGTAGAGTAGATATCATCAACAACAAGGTCTTCGAGCGGCTGAATGACATGTTTGCAGGGTTGGGTATCCCCACCATTCTCAAACAATTCACTGAGTTTCTAGTCAGACCATATGTCAAGCATCAAAAGAGTACACCTTTGTGGCCCCAGGCCAATGGTGTTGTGGAATGATTCATGGGTACCCTCAAATGGGTAATTCAACGAGCATCGATGGAGGAGATTGAGTTAAACTAAGCCCTGTGTAAAGGCCCCTGTGCTTATCGCTCAACTTCTCATTCCCAAACTGGTGAGAGTCCAGCCACCTTGCTATTTGGGAGAGCCATTTGAACCAGACTGCCACAGTGGACAGTAGATGGATACTTGACTGCTGATAATGTTTGTGTCGCAGACAGTTCTTGAAAGTGCAAAATGAAAACATATGCTGATCGGTATCGACGAGCCCAGGAAACAGTATTTGATTAAGTTGTCTGGGTCCCGGTCAAGCAGCAACGAAAGCGGAAAAAACACACTCCTTTTGTTGTCGATTCTCTGAGGGTTGAGAGGTGTAAAGGACATATGGTGACAGCGCATCATCCTGGAAAGTCCATCATACGAGACTCATCACACTTTAAGCACCTTCATCAATGATCATCAGGTCCTGCAATTATGAATGAGGCGATCCCGCCTAACAGTCCAGATCAAACATCAGAACATGTGCCATCGTTGCAAGATCAGAGTGGCCCTCAACCACCTTATACCACTCAATCTGGTTGACTAGTGTGAGCGCCTCAATGTCTTACTGAAGAAATAGAATGTGTCTATTGGTTATACTTTTTATTTAACAATGAGAGAGTTGTATTGTCATAAGACAATGTGTACTAGGACCTTTGCGGTTCTGGGCGGACTCAACAGAGGAATTATGTAACTTGCTGGGAGGTGTTCAGATGTGGTAATTAACATTTATGAATTAATTAGAGTGCAGTGTTTGATTGTGCGCGGAGGAATTATGACATCTTTTGCAGAGCTCAGTGTGTGGCGTATTCATATGCATGCTCCCCGGCTGGGGAGGATGCTACAGCAACCAGAACTGTTCGACTAACCTAGCGGTGTGATATACATTATAGACTCTGACTTGAAGTAGTCTTGCATGTATTTTTTACAAGATGCGTTATTGAAGGTCCAAAGATTCCACTGTTTCTAGTGAACTTTATTCAGGCAATTTTTGTCCTGATGAGACCCGAAGACTAACAACCGATCGAATTGTCGACATCCCCTCCCTAAGTTTCAAAACATGTTATGGTTCGTCAGGAGATACCATTTATGAACAGAAAGGCTCTCTGCCTATGTTTGTTTGATATAAAATCATATGCTGTTGTGTAGTTTGCACTAATCAGTTGGAACTGTGCGTTTGTTGACAACATAAACTTAGGATGGTGCCAGACTGATTACATGCACCCCCACAGGATATGTTGTCCCTTAGACCAGCTAGCTCACAGTGCCACCATAAGCCCCCCTAACCTAGACAGGGAGTAAACTGGTTTGGCAACTACTGAAGATGACAGCCCTTTTCCCTCAGGAACCGTGGTGACAGACCTAGAACATTTTGCTCACATTCGTGCTCTTTCAGTCAGAGAAATATATAAAGAATACACAAAGGGACCTTTTCAATATTTATTGAACCGAAGTGATTCTTGTATAGAACATATGTGCTGCAATGATCAATTAACAGAACCAGACAAATGTTATAATAAGTGTCAGGACAGTCAACAGGATGAAGAGTTCCACCATCTTGCTGACACAAATTAGATATGCAAGCATACGGAACAGTATAACAATCTAGTATACTACTATGCAAACCGTAACCTACGTGTCTAGGGTGTAAATGTCTGACAGTTCCAAAAATTAAACGAATGAGAAGTGGAGGTCGCCTTTTTTCATATAACGTTGCCAAAACTTGGAATCACATCCCCCTCCACATTCGTTCACAACTAAACCACATGAACTTTCGTAAGCAGATAAAAACCTTCCTTTTCCCCTGATATGTCTTGAATCGGGTATGTGCGTAACCTTTAGCGCTAGGATGCCTTCGGGTAACCAGGTGCTCTACAAGTGCTACCTCATTGATTCATTCATTCAAATGTATGTTTTGCCAAGAAACCCCCTATTGGATGATCTAAGCATGTTACCTGGTGGGAAGGATTTAGGAACCTATCTTGGTTCCGAACTGGACATCCCTCACGGAGATGTCAATCAGCTACTGAGTGAATGCTTCAGCATGCAGGGACCCCGAGAAGTAAGCCAAAGTATCTGCTATGATTATACTCGGAAACAAAATATTACATATAGAAAATGACATCCTTTCCTTGGGCTGAGATTGTGATCAAGCTGCCATTGTTTGTATTCCAAAGATAGCTGTGTCGCCATATGGACATAAATACCAGACATATTTGTACAACACACGTAAGGGCCTTGTACACAATGCCAAGGCAATGTGATGGTGTTCTCGTGAAGTTTAATCATGTTTGCAAGGTCTGTGTTTCCAAGAAACAAACCCAAGTGTCACAAATGCAAGTGTGTGTGAAAAGTTGATGTGGCAAAGTGAAGGCAACTTTAGGAAAAAGCTGTGTACATGTGAAAATTGCAACCTGCTGTCAGTCTCTGATCCTGTCTCAGATGTCTTCCGTAACCCGCGATATGGCCTGGGCAGCAGTCATCCACCGAGATGCCATCTCTGCTGACTGGTTAAAACCTTCCTTATAAAACTCTGTCCTATGTAGAAGGCAGAAATATTGTCCTGAATCAGTCGGTGGGTGTGTGCGTCTGTGAGATGTGTGCAACAGTAAACAAACAAAAAATGACTTTTTGGGTGAATCTGCAGGTTGTCCAAAGGCACTCAAAAAAGACACAGTATTACTTATTGCATACCCAATATCACAGCATACTATTGTCGTTGCTTATACAAAGCTTTATCGTTGAGGAAGCTGCTGGGCATTTGCCAGTACAAAACTAATTTCCAGAAGCCACAAACCATCCTTTGATCTCAAGAAGCACACATTCACATTGTAGCACCTCAAACTTTGTGGGCAGGTGGGCCCCTTGTGAAAACCCACAGTGTTATCACCAAGGTCACTGGAATCCTGTGGCTGGACAGCAGCCAATTATAGGACGGTGTTGACTAAATTATGCGGCAAGAAAAGGCAAATTATGCTGCAGTTTGCAGCACATTTTCTAAAAGTATTACATCATTATTTTATGATTTGAAAACATGATAATACAGCCTGGACTAGGATTTCACCTCATTATCATCAATACAGCAATACAACAGAAATAAGCAACTGAAAATGACCAGTGAAACTTTTTGCACAGCCTTTCCCTGCATGCAAACACATCGCCACATATTTGGTCATTTTTGGTATGTATCTTTCTAAACTCCTACCTTCCTGTTCTAAAATATTGCCACATATGGTGCAGCTATATGTTTTAACGGGGGGGGGGGGCGCAAACACCCCGCCAGCGTAAACAAACCTTTATAAAACAAAAATGAGCCCTCCCCACCTAAATTTCTTCTCTATTTGTTTTTGCAGGAATGGGTGTTTTCCCTGGAGAGTGGGTGGGAGCGATTACACCTCCCTAAAGGGAAAACACTCACCCACCCCCGCCTAAAAATAAAGTCCCAAGAGGGAGTCGGCCCATATGTCAGAAGGGACGACCCCCTGACAATTTCAGTTTTAATTTTTTTACATTTAGTTTTTAACTTTCCCTGGAGGGCGGGATTGCGGCCCCCAGGGGAAAATCCACATTGTTTTACAAAAATATCGACACTAACCCCCAAGGGGGTTTCGCCTGTTCAGCATGAGAGCTGACCCCCCCTCCTCCCTCCCATACACTGGTCCCATTTGGGTTTTCTGGCTATGCATTGCGGAACAATCCATAGCCATTAGATAGTTTCAAGGAGGCCTCATAGGAAAGGGGAGAATCTCCTCTTCCTAACTAGGCCTCCCTAAAACCCGGAGAGGCCTAGTTAGGCATTTGTCGCGCTCCGGAGCAAGAGAGAGCGCTTAACTGCTCCTCGTAGATGCTCCGGTGGTGAATCTGTGAAGTCAGCACGCCGAAACGTCACAAATGGGTGTGAGTGTAGGGCAGGGGCTGACACACAAACAATTCTGTCTCTCTCCCACACCCTTTAAAAAAGACTAAAAAATGAATTCCTGGAGGATTCCTTGTAGCCTTCCCCAGTGTCAGCCAATGGTTGACACCCGCACCTAACAGGTTAAGGAGAAGTAATGTTGGAAGTCATTCTTCCAACATTACAGCCCGTGGCTATGTTTTTGTGGCTTGCAGTACATGGCAGAAGTTTTTGACAAAAGTGGGTATATATAAATGTATGTGTATATATATGTACAAATGATAAATGTATGTGTGCATATATATATATATCAGCAGAACGCTCGCTCTACTTCTCCTTGCTGAGCTGCTGGAAAAAGCGAGAATGGACCCAACTTGGTGCTTAGTAGATTTTATTATGCAAGCACACCTTCCACCATGACGCGTTTCGGCAGCTCCTCTACCTTGATCACATGACAGCGCTTACACGGGGAGGACACATTTTTAAAGTGAAATTACATGGTCACATGGTGAGTAAACATGGAAAACATTAAAACATTACAACAATGTGTAATTTTAAAAGACAGACCTATAGGTTTTACAATTTTTTATCGCTAACAAGCCTTTTATAAAATTACCTACTTGTCATGTCAATTATTGGTAAACTCATATAACTTCATATTTATAGAGTCATATCAAACGATTAAATAATGGCTTAAATGCCTAATACCTATATGTTTTCCGATTGCTTGCATAGATTGTTTTGCATGGGACCTGTGTGAAACTAACATATACCCGTGTAATAAATGTTTTGAAAATTAGTGAAGGAACCGGTGTTTAAAAAAATATTTTAAGTGCAAATAAGTGCAAAAAGTGCTTAAAAACTTGTGCTGAGGGACTGTGAGACTATGTAACCTCCCTCAGCATTTGGTTGAAATAATAGTCACAAGGTTTGTTTTCTTATGTCACAGACTATTCGATGTCTGAGCTGAATCTTCTGATAGATTATATCGTGGACTGGAGATGTTCATGTGCCATGCAATTGCTGGTTGAGACCAGTGTGGTATTATGAACTGACAACGTATGTACTGTAGGAGATTGAATGACTGCCAAATGTATCAGATCTCTGTTTGGGTATACTTTGACAAAAGGCAGTCAAAAATACATGTGTGGAATTAAGAAATATACAAGTATATAAATAAATAAATAAATAAATATGAATATAAATAGATGATTTCTAAAATATACACATGTGATCCGTTAAAACAGACCCTCTCCTTGCATAGTAGGTAAAATACCAGCATAGTCAATCCATCATTATTGTCTGTACCAATTCAAATCAGTCAACCAACAGTAAAACATTAACTCTAAAATCAGTGAAGTAAAAAGGAGAGACATAGATTCATATAATGGTGGTAAAATATGCAGAACATAAAATGTAGGTATTTAAAAATAATTTCTTTCATATAAATATTAAATAATATATAATAAACATTAAATATTAAATGTTAAATATTAAATATTAAATACTAAATACCAATTATTACACAAACATGATGTTTAAAATTAGTGGTTCATACCCACAAATCTATATTCTAACATATATCACCACCTGCCCACCGGTTAATATTCATTTCTTGACATTGCCTGCAGGAGCAAATAAAACGCCAATATCAGATTAATGCGCAATTTCTAGTCAAGGTATGTGTGCAAATCCTCGCTAGTATTCAGACCCCCTGGAAATTTGGTATCTAACTCTAAAATGTAGCGTGTTTCAAGGCGCCTGAGTTTTTGTTCCCGATCCCCCCCTCTGCCGAGTGGGGGTATCGCATCAATCACAAAATATTGAAGATGTTTTAAGTTATTTTCATGATGTGCCTTAAAATGTCTAGCTACAGGATAGCTTGTGTCACTGTTGGTGATGGCTCTAATGTGCTGCAATATGCGCTTATGGACTTGTAACTTCGTGCTACCTATATACAGTAGGTTGCAGGAGCACTGTAACACATATACTGCAAACTCAGTGCGACAAGTCAAATGTTGTCTGATCTCTCTTGTCGCACCACTAAATGCTGTCTGATAGGTGGTTCTATTTAAAGCATAGTTACATGCTTTGCATACAGAACATTTAAAAAAGCCCTTCCTTGCCACCAACCATCCCACTTTCTCACTTTCCTCAGGGTTTTTCTTAACTAGAACATTGGCCATTGTAGCCGCTCTTCTATATGTGATAGCAGGCTGTTTAGGCAATAGTGTACCAATTATGGGGTCATCATGAACTATTGGCCAATTCCTTCTTATTATAGTTCTTATTTGCTGCTCTTGCTTTGAATAAGTCAGAATAAGTCTGGTGGGTTCAGCATGAGTCTGTTCTTCTTCCTTACTTGCTTTCACGCTTTGTGTGAGCTCATGTCTAGCAAGCCTGTTAGGTTTATCAATCGCATTTTTAATTGATGCATTTGTGTATCCTCTATCAAGGAATCGCTGTCTACATTCCTGTTGCTTAATGTAGCAGTCTTCTTTCTCACTACAAATTCTCTGTATTCGAAGCATTTCCCCATAGGGAATGCTATGTATTAGATGCGGGGGATGGGCGCTAGAGGCATGAAGCAGAGTATTCCCTGCTGTTTCCTTACGATGTAATGAAGTGTTCATACTGTTGTTTGTTATATTCACTTGAACATCTAGGAAAGTTATATTTTTGTTGCTTATAGTGGATGTAAACTGCAAATTTACATCGTTGTCATTCAATGACTTAACAAATTCAATTGCTTTGTCCTGGGTTCCCTTCCATACAATAAAGAGATCGTCTATATAACGTAGCCAGCATACAATATTTTCTTTATAAGTCTGCTCATATGTTTTCATGAGGACCAGCTCCTCCCACCAGCCCATGAACAGGCATGCATAGCTAGGGGAGAAGCTGGCCCCCATAGCCACACCTTGAATTTGCTGGAACATTTGATGTTAAAACATAAAAAAAATTATTCTCTAGGCAGAACCCCAACATATCCATTATCATCTCATTGTGTTGTACATAATGCAATGGTCTGTTAGTCAGAAAATGATCAACTGCTTTTAGCCCATCCTGATTCCTAATGCATGTATACAGTGAGGATACGTCTAAGGCCAAAAGAAAATACCCTTCCTGCCATTGGATGTTAGCGATTTTCTTGATAAAATCCCCAGTGTCCTGCACAAATGATTTTAGTTTCTTCACATGGTCTTGGAGAAAAAAGTCAATATAACGGGACATATGTTCAAGTGGCCCGTTGATAGCTGATATTATTGGTCTTCCGGGGGGCTTCTGAATATTCTTATGGACCTTAGGAATAAAGTACATGGATGGAGTCTGTGGGTGTTCTGTCTTTAAATATTTAAACTCTTCCATGGATAGCAGTCCCACACTTTTCCAGGCCAATAGTTTTGAATGAAATTGGTTTATCATAGTCTTATATTTTGCAGTTGTACTTCTACGATAACATTGCACATCATTCAACTGAGAATAAGCTTCTTCCAAATATTTATCCATTGGCCAAAGTACAATATTTCCCCCTTTATCGGAGTTTCTGATAACTATTTTGTTTTCTTTTTTTAGTTTTGTCATAAGATTGTTGTATTGTCGTTCATGGTTGGTCATTTTCCTTTTTTGCTTATTGATGTTAATGTTCAATTTCTTGATTTGAGCCACGACCTGTTCATTAAAGACGTCAATGGAATCACGAGACATAATGGGCATGAATTTAGACTTTACTTTGAAAGGAGTAGTAGGTTTAAGATTAGTGTCGGTTTCCAATGATCGATCCATTGCATGGTATTCAGCAGAGAGGCTTTGGCTTGATGTGCCCGCAGATATATTCGATTCCTTCGCCAAGTCCCTCAGATTTTCAAGGGTCTCTAAGTCTGCGACCAAAAGTCCACAAGTTTCGTTGGTGTCGATTGCCACATCTGTGGTTTCCGTTCTGGACCGGGATTTGAGTTCATGGAATTTTTTAAGTTTCAACTTACGAATAAATGTATACACATCCACGCGGGTCGTCGGGTAATCAAAGTCAGATTGCGGACAATAAGACAACCCTAGGGATAGTAACTGCTTTTCTGCCTGGGTTAAGTTGATATCTGCCAGATTGATTATAGTTTTGGCTGTTGATGAGGTAGGAGGGGAATTATTTACTGCCTGTTCCTCCATGCTCCTCGCCGTCCTCTCCCCCTGTTTGGATGCTTGTTGTAGGCGGCGTTGCCTTGCTTTTCTCCTTTGCCTTCTGGATATTGTTCGTCGTTTTTTGCCGGTTGACTGCGGGGTCTTAGTGTTTCACCTCTACTCCTTCTCATGTAATCAAGTTCCTCCCCCAGAGTTGGTTTAATGGCATTCGATTGTATACGATCTATTCTTCCTTCCGCTTCTGACTCGCTCTCCAATGCTGAGCTCAAATCAGAAGCTGTTTCATCTTGCATACTGGATACAGGGGCGGTTTTGTGTGATTGCCCTTGTTGACCTCCAGCCTTTGATCTGTACACATCGAATTTGCGGGAGAAAGTAAAAATATGCCCGCTCGCATAATCCTCCTTGTCCCTTTGAAATTTAAAAGCCTTACGGTGTTTGATTTTTTCCTCCTCTTTAAATAGTCGGTTGACCATTTCCTCATGCAGTTTGTTTTGTTGAGGATCACCCAATGCCTTTATTTCTGCTTCCAGGGCATCTATTTTTAGTTGTAGAGCATCGCGGTCTATGGCAGCATATTTGACCAATATCTGGACCAACCTTCTTGATGATTCTAGGTTGGTTTCTGCCCACTCAGCCATCATTAGGGGGTTCGGGGTATCATAACTGGGGGCTATCATGATTCGTAGTCCCCTCGGTATTCTCCCCACGTCCAAATATCCCTGCAGGGATTTTGATTCCCACCATTTTGACTGTTCCTGCCGCATGAGTTTCTCCAGAACACGATATTTCTCCTGATTGTTTGGGGCTGTGATGTCGAGGGTGTATCAGTGAACATCCCTTCTGCAGCCGATTCCCTACTGCGTTGCGCTGCGGTAGACATGGTGTGGTTGCAGTGCGTGTTTCTATATTGTGACCCGTAATGGGACCTGCCCTCTTGAGGTTTGAGTCAAAAGCAAGCCCCTCAGGTGCACACCTCCCCGCCTGTGTTCAATTTCAACGCGGTTCCTTACCTGCTCCGTTAGCAGCGCATGCCGTCGTCACCTCCTCGCTGGACGAAAATCCACTCGAGACCTCCGGCTCCGCTCGGCTGTGTCCCGCTTGTTTCAGGCCAATTTTCCAACCGCTGTTGGTTCACAGGGCGCTCCGTGTTTCCGCTACCGGATTCGTTTTGTTGACTTCCGGGTTACCGTCCACCTCGAAGCCTCGGGAATGGTCAGATCACCAGAAGTCTGTAACTTTGCCGTCCACGAAGCCAACTCAAAAAGGGGGGGGTCCAAAGACACCGGGGAAAGTCAAAGCCGGTGAAAATATCAGCAGAACGCTCGCTCTACTTCTCCTTGCTGAGCTGCTGGAAAAAGCGAGAATGGACCCAACTTGGTGCTTAGTAGATTTTATTATGCAAGCACACCTTCCACCATGACGCGTTTCGGCAGCTCCTCTGCCTTGATCACATGACAGCGCTTACACGGGGAGGATACATTTTTTAAGTGAAATTACATGGTCACATGGTGAGTAAACATGGAAAACATTAAAACATTACAACAATGTGTAATTTTAAAAGACAGACCTATAGGTTTTACAATTTTTTATCGCTAACAAGCCTTTTATAAAATTACCTACTTGTCATGTCAATTATTGGTAAACTCATATAACTTCATATTTATAGAGTCATATCAAACGATTAAATAATGGCTTAAATGCCTAATACCTATATGTTTTCCGATTGCTTGCATAGATTGTTTTGCATGGGACCTGTGTGAAACTAAAATATACCCGTGTAATAAATGTTTTGAAAATTAGTGAAGGAACCGGTGTTTAAAAAAATATTTTAAGTGCAAATAAGTGCAAAAAGTGCTTAAAAACTTGTGCTGAGGGACTGTGAGACTATGTAACCTCCCTCAGCATTTGGTTGAAATAATAGTCACAAGGTTTGTTTTCTTATGTCACAGACTATTCGATGTCTGAGCTGAATCTTCTGATAGATTATATCGTGGACTGGAGATGTTCATGTGCCATGCAATTGCTGGTTGAGACCAGTGTGGTATTATGAACAGACAACGTATGTACTGTAGGAGATTGAATGACTGCCAAATGTATCAGATCTCTGTTTGGGTATACTTTGACAAAGGGCAGTCAAAAATACATGTGTGGAATTAAGAAATATACAAGTATATAAATAAATAAATAAATATGAATATAAATAGATGATTTCTAAAATATACACATGTGATCCGTTAAAACAGACCCTCTCCTTGCATAGTAGGTATGTGGGTGTATATATATACATATATATATGTGTGTGTGTGTGTATATGTATATATATATATATATATATATCTCCAAAAACTACTCCCACCAGCCTTGAAGATCCTTCAACTGCCAAAGAAGTAAGTACACGAGCCAGGGAATAGTGCCAATTTCATTTATTGCCCAGAGCGACGGCCATAACGTTTCGGCTCCGTGGAGCCTTGTTCACATGACAGCGTTTAGCTCGTGATGTCAAAAATTTAAAGTGCTATTACTGGTCACATGGGGGAATCACATGGGTACACGGTCATAGACATAGAGGAAGATGCAAATCACAACTGGCAGTAAATACGCGATATCAGGCAATAGACTTCCATGTTATACATTAAAATCATGTAAACAAATACTTCAGTAAGTCGTATATGGAAATGCCGGCCTATATATATCAATCAAAAACCATCACTGAGAATTACACAAATAAGACATCAATAAAAATCAAATCTTCTTAGTTCATTTCTTTTTGTTATTTATTTTTTGTTAAGCAGTCAAAACATAGCCGCAGTCTGTACAAAGCCAACACGTGTTTCACGCTCCTCTGCGCTTCTTCAGGGCTGTTTACAAACATAGAACTTTACAATTAGAATCTAAACAAAATACAACTTGAAATTCCGCAGAGTAAATCTGTTTAACAACATACTGATGTGAAATCTATACACAACTATACAAATACAAATTATATGTGCCTCCATGTTCTCTATCCCTTCCCCTTTAGGGGCTACAGAAACCATACAACACCTGGTATTCCCAGGCGGTCTCCCATCCAGGTAATAACCAGGCCCAGTCCTGCTTAGCTTCAGAAATCCATTGAGCACATATCTTCCTTCTCCACAAGCAGTTAGCCTAACACCTTTTTTCTTTTACCGTACCTATACATCTATTTATCAAGGCAAATAAAAAAAGCTCATTTACATTTTATAGTCTCTTGATTTTGCTATTCTTTTTTCATCTTCTAAAGTTAGCACATGTACTTCCACAAAAAGAATTCTAAATTGGTGAAAAAAGATTTTCATTATTTAAACTCTAGTAAGGACTTCCAACACGTTTTCTTTCAATATTTATTTATTTTATTATTTAATTCCAATGTTCTCACCTTATAACGATTTTAATCTCCAAGTTCTAAGTTCATCATTGTCAGTATTTCTTAATTTATTAAATTCCCATTGATTAGGTCTGTGAAGAGTAAATAGAACACTTATAAATGTCCTTTCTTTAGCCTCGACCTTACATTTCTATTAGTACTCTTTTGACAGTTGATTCACTAGCCACTCTACCATCTCCTTAATACACTCTATATTATAGGCAGACATTATGTCTTTACACTTATAAATCCTTTAAAACCAGCAGTTCCCTCCCCAAGAAAGTTATAGTTAATCCAGTTAGAGAATATATCATTAGGTTCCTCTATCCTTAAATAGTATCGGTCTCCCCATAGTGGATACATTATATCTCCACCCTGCACTCTTACCTCCATTCAGGCTGGAAGCCTTCCCGTCCTTCTTCTTCTGAATCCTAGCACGTACTGAGCACTTTGCTTTCCTGCCCCTAAATACCCTCTAGATTGTTTAATCATCTGCACCTGTTCGGGCGCAAAAAAAAGGAAAAAAAAAGGGAAAACATTTTTTGAACACTGGCATGGCCGGGATTCGAACTCTCGGCGTTTGGATAAATATACACTTTTCTTAAGCTATTGAGCTACCTCCTTCTCACGTTGTTGATAGTATCCAGGATGTCTATGTTCTATAATTTCGAAATTCCTACAAGTTAATTACTCCTTCTCGTGCCTAATCTTCAAACAGAAAAAGGGGAAAGTAAATGCTTTTTAAATATATACATTACGAACCCTGGCAATGCTGGGATTCGAACACCCAGCCCTTGGATAGATAAACACTTTCCTTAAGTTATTAAGCTACTTCCTTCTCACATGGTTACTGGTATTTTTTATGGGAACTTAGCGATTACTAAAATATTGCCCAATCATAAGACTTAATAATCTTTAAATGTTTTAGAGCGAACCTTTGGTTTTTTGTTATATAAACATTTAGGTTATTTTTCCAATTGTTTAGTTCTGTAACTTTATTCAAATTGTTGCGAACAAAAATTATATAATGAAATTATTAATTTGTTACATTATCCAGAATCGAACCCCCATAGTATGCAGACATTTCACTTCTTTAGTGGCTAGTGCTAATTCTCTCAACATAATTCTTTCTTTACTTAAACAGTATAGGTACTCTTTTACTTTCAGTCTTCTTAGAGGGGAGAGCATTCTATCTCCTATTTCTGGGTTCTCAATTGTGAATATGAGCTTGTTAAGCCTGTGCTTATCTATACACTTCAATAGTGATTACTTTTCATGATCCGAATGTATACCTTGATAGATGTGTTCTTCTGAATTCAGTCTATTCTATCAGATTAAAGTATATAATTCGCAATCAATATTTAAGCCATATTGAACAGTACATCATTATTGATCCAAAAGGTTTCTCTACTCCGTAGTTTTCCTTCTAGATCACCACCTCTCCTGTCTAAGGTGACCTGTTCTATTCCAATAAATCTGATTCTTCCAATTGCCGTCAGTTTATGGTTCTCTTTGAAGTGTACTGCCATAGGGTATTTCAAATCACAATTTTTAATAGCCCTAATGTGTTCCATCCATCTAATTTTATACTTCCTTACTGATGACCCTACATACATTTTGCCACATATGAATGTCATTATATAAACACAATTGTTAGTATTGCAATTAATAAATGAATCGATTTTAAACACTTTCTGATGCCTGCTATCATGAAAAATGTGTGTTTTGTCTACTATATGCTTACAGCATATACATTAATTATATCTGTAAGAACCAGTTGGTAGTACATTACTTATCATAGTTGTTGTCCTACTGGCTACATTTGGGATTTCAAAACTCACTGTGTCACTGGGACTCAATACATTTCTCAAAGTTGGTGCCTTTTTGTATACCATGGTTGGTTTTTTCTGCACAATTCTCGCTATATCCTTATCTAGAGTTAGTACTTCCCAATGTTTGCATAACGTATTGAAGACTCTAGCATTCGTTTCACTGTAGGTAGTGGTATATCGTATCACATCATCATTACCCCAGTGAGCTTAGTTTTATCCTTTAGTAGTTCATTACGTGTTACTTTCTGAGCCCTCAATCTTGCTTTCTCTACACAGCCTTTATCATAGCCTCTTAAGAATCTCTCAGTAATCTCTTTAGTTACATTATCATACTCTTTCTTCACTGCAATTTCTTTTTGCATGTAAAAATTTCCCATATGGAATATTGTCAATTTGTCTTTTCAGGTGTCCTGATCTAGCGTGCAATATTGAATTTACTGAAGTAGATTTTCTATGTAGTCTAGATTCAACGCGACCCTCTGAAACATACATTTCTACATCCAAAAAAACAATGCTTACTTTGCTGTAGTCTAAAGGTAATGAAATGTTGTATTGGTTCTTGTTTAAATGATTATGAAAAAGCTTTAGGTTCTCCTCATCCCCTTTCCAGATCATAAAAACATTGTCTATAAACCTTCCCATATATATAACATTTTCTTCATAAACCTCCCCAAATTTCCAAGCGTGTTCTCTCTCATAATGTCCCATAAATAGATTTGCATACAAGGGAGCGAATCTCGCACCCATCGCTGTTCCTGTCACTTGATGGAATAAGTCCTTTCTGTAGTAAAAAAAGTTATTCATAAGAACCAATCTCAGTAAATCTAAGATCATATTAGAATATTGTAAATAACTCGCTGACTTAGTATATAGGAAGTATCTAACTGCCTCTATCCATCTCTCATGTTTTATACTAGTGTACAAGCTGTTAACAGCCATAGTGACCATGAACATATCTTGTTCCCAACATATATCACTCATTTGTTTAAAAAAAATCCTATGTATCTTTGATGTAAGAGACTAATGTTTTTACAAATGGTGCTAAAAACATATCTATATATTCGGAGATATGTTCAGTCATACTCCCAATTCCCGATATTATCGGTCTCCCAGGTGGTATTTTTCCACTTTTATGTATCTTAGGTAGAAAGTATATAACAGATACCTTAGCATCATTTTCTACCCATAAATAGGTATACTCATCAGTATCTAAGAGTTGCTTTTCAAGATAAAACCTCAGTTTCTTTTTAATAGCTTCTTTTGAATTGATTACTTGAGTCATGCTCGCTTTTTCATAACTTTTTTTTTTATCTCTTAGTTGTCTCATTGTGGTAATCACTGTGGTTCAGAACCACTACATTCCCACCCTTATCTGCTTGGCGTATGATAATACTTTTGTCATTACACAAGTCATGTAACGCTTCAAACTCTTCTTTATTTAAATTGAACTTGTGTTTCGCAGGTACATGCTTATCAAAGTCTCTCATCCCAAGGTTGTAAAAATATTTAGTACATTCTTACCTTTCATCGGTGATACAAACTTTGATTTCAATCTCAAATTGCTAGAAACACTATGATCTGTTTCAATGTCAAGTTCCAAGGCTATATCCTCAATATCACAGTTAGTTTCATTGTCTAAATTCACAAGAACCCCAATATCCATTATCCAGTTTCCGTACAAAACGATTAACATCAACTTTGGCATTTAGATCATCCCATCTATGTGTTGGTGCGAAACTCATTCCCCTATTCAAAACATTAGTTTCAGCTGTCGTTAACACTCTAGTAGACAAAAACAATCAAATTCTCTACTTCCTCATTTCTGTGTCCCTCTGTAGCTGTAGCCTGGTCTTTACCCCATCTCTGCTTTTGTTTCCTGCGGAAGGATCTTGTGCCCCCTCCTTTGCTGCCTCTACCCCTCTCTTTTCCTGTTCCCTTTCTCTCCCTCCTGTTTGAAATTGTAATTTCCGCATTCTTCGTAGTTCCCTTAAAAAAGATGAAGGCCTAGTTCCTGCTCCTTGATCTATTGTATTTGTACATTTCATATCAGATTCACTGCTGCTAAGACCAGTACTAGATGTCTCACTTAAGGTGATATTTCTCTCCCTGGCACTGGAGTTCTTATCTTCACTCCGTAATGCTCCATCAAATTTCCTTGCATATGTATATACTCTACCATATTTATAGTCTCTTTTGTCTCTTGAAAATGTAATCCTCTTTTTCTCTTGCAGTTCCACTTGATAAGTGTCCATAACTTTTTCCAATATCTCATTATTTTTAACTGTGTTGTCTGGACAATTTAGTTCTTCTATCTCTTTTTTTATCTCTTCTGTTTCTATCAATAAAGTTTTTCTCTGATCATCAGCAAACTCTATAAACTCTATAATTATTAACATAAGCTCTTTAGATGTTGTCTTCAATCTTTCCTCCCATCTTTCTGCCTTCTGTTCATCTTAGTCTTCAACAGCAGGAAAAATACTGATCCTCAAACCTCTTGGTGTTCTATCAGAGAACATGGAGGCAAATATAATTTGTATTTGTATAGATTGCACATCAGTGTGTTGTTAAATAGATTTACTATGCTGAATTTCAAGTTGTATTTTGTTTAGATTCTAATTGTAATGTTTTATGTAAACAGCTCTGAAGAAGCGAGGTGGAGCACGAAACACGTGTTGGCTCTGTACAGACTGCGGCTGTGTTTTGACTGCTTAAGAAAAAATAAATAACAAAAAGAAATGAACTAAGAAGATTTTATTTTTATTGATGTCTTATTTGTGTATATCTCATGGATTTTGATATACTAATATAAAGAATACTGGTGGTGACCAGTATCTGAGATACTTGAAGCGCCGGGCAATTTTCCTGTTACCCACAGTGTGAGATATATAGATACATATATAAGATAAGAGCATGAACTCCACTTTCAGTGATGCGATATCCTTTATTTATCTCACAGGAGATATATATATATATATATATATATATATATATATATATATATATTTATTTATTCACTGAAAAAACCATAGGTTTCAGGGGCGTTATAGTTAGCTGGACATTTCCCTCGTACAAAACCCTAGAAATTCCCCTGTTATAGTTAGTTCAGCTAACTATAACTCGCGCCCCCGCAATGCACTGCTGATGACGTCACATATTACATCACTCATGACATGGTCAGTGACATCACTGATGACATCACTGATGACATCTCAAATGACATCACTAATGACGTCATCCATGTGACAAATTAGTGCACCTTCTCACACCCTAATATAACCTTTGATACACCGACTCAAAATTTCAGACGACCATTTTGACAACCATAGATACTCCAATACCAATAACTACACACCCACTCATTGACTTTTAGGTCTACATACATGTCCACTCACTCACCTGTACAGTCACTCATACTTACAGTCACTCTGTGCATTTATACACCTATATAGACACTCACACACCGCCAATCATCCATTGAGGTACTGACACATCTAGTCAGTCATGCAAATAATTAATCACAGTCCAATTTACTCACCTATACAGTTAAACACACTCAAGTTCACTTACTCAAATTCTGTGTCTTCCTGCAGAAAAACAAACAGCACATGACACAGATATCCTTGCACTATGGCGCATACAGCCACTCCCAAAATCACACACTCTCACATATAGATAGTTATATACTCTTACACACATATACACTGCGTTTCACATATGTAGTTACTGACACATGTACAACTGAGATATACATTCAATCACTAACACACCCTTACATACAGTCACCCAACCATACAGTCCATCACAGATGCACTCTTAAAACAATGCACCCACTGAATCACCCACTCACACATCTAGTCACAGAGTCACACACACCCTACCCACACAAACACTCAGGCACCCATACAGATACTCAGACAACCAATCAATAACCCATATAGACACTCATATAGCTATTCACAAAACCATGCAGCCACTTATACACCAACACACAGACACATACAGACATTCACACAGTGTAGTCACTAGTCTGCAGTAAGATACGTTTAATGACTCACTTATAGAGTCAGTTACGCACCTAGAAAATCATCCATTCACACACTTGTACACCCACTTACTCTTTAACAGGCCTTTCCCTATATATATTAAACATATTAAAACTGTTCAGAAACATACTCAATGGATGATGTCATCAGTGATGTCATTTGAGATGTCATCAGTGATGTCATCAGTGATGTCACTGACCATGTCATGAGTGATGTAATATGTGACGTCATCAGCAGTGCATTGCGGGGGCGCGAGTTATAGTTAGCTGAACTAACTATAACAGGGGAATTTCTAGGGTTTTGTATGAGGGTAATGTCCAGCTAACTATAACGCCCCTGAAACCTATGGTTTTTTCAGTGAATTTCTAAGGTTTTTTTAAATGCTAATTCCTAACTATAACGTGCCTGAAACCTATGGTTTTTTCAGTGAATTTCAAAGGTTTTTTAAATGCCAATTCCTAACTATAACGTGCATGAAACCTATGGTTTTTTCAGGGAATTTCAAAGGTTTTTTAAATGCTAATTCCTATCTATAACTTATCTCTAAAGATATCATGAAAAGCATTCTTTTTTAAAAGTAGGGTGCACATTAGTTTTGTGGAAAAGCATCTTTGTGATTGGTTAAGAAAAAGCAGTTTCAACATGTAGTACATATCATAGGATAAAATTTGCTCAGCTCAACCACACCTGCTACTTGCATTTGGAAGGCACTGTTCAAACTTAAAACAATCATGAACTTTTAACCTCCACGTGTCGTTAAATGTTCAAGAAAATGTTGCAAAAAAATATCGTTAAGTTTAAAAAAATTGATGAACTTTTAACCTGCACGTGTTGTAGAATGTTCTAGAAAGTGTGTTGATAGAATACGTTGCACTTCTGACTTCTATGTGTTGTTGAATATTAAAAAAACGGTTCATATGGAAAATTAAAAAGAAACCAATAGAGAAGTTTTTAAACCTAAAAGAATCAAGGAACTATTCTAATTTATTCTTTACATGTATTTATGTGTGGAGCAACACAATTACACAACAGCACCAGGAAGAGGAAGAAGCAGGGAGTGGGGGGAGGGGTGGGGGAGATGGGCAGAATGGCACACATGCACAATTAAGTACAACACACATATAGACTAACAATGGCCAAAATGAAACACACCAACAAGGAGTACAAGTCACACAACCCGCCAACATCACACCACTGACCGAGCATAGAAGTGAAAACAACGCTGCATTCCTACAGGATGTGTACAAAGGCCAGTTGTTGGTGTTGTGGGATGTCTGCGACCGTGGTCATCATGGATGAGATGCCCAGCATGTGGCACATGGTCGAGTTCACTGTGTGTTATGTTGCCTAACACTTGCTCCTCCCTCCCACGAGCCCCCACACTTTTGTACGGTGCGCTGTTGTATCTCGTGCACTCGTACGACACACCATTGTAATGCCTATATGCGCATGTCCTGCTACATTCCAACTACACCATCACAGTGCCGTTTGGAGGTGGTGCATGCCACTTTACAACATCGACTGCTGCGGCTCTTGTAGCAGGCCACACCATAACACAGACGTTACAACAAACAAATGATGGACGGAATGCTGACAATGCAGACATTTTCCCCCAGTCAAGAGATCTGGGTTAAATCCATCGTTCTTTTGCCCACCATGCCACCCCAGTTTAGACATGGCCATATGCAAATCAGTCTTGACCCTGTGCCTCATGGGAACAGTCCAGCCCGAACTGCCAAGCCATGTCTTCACTGGACCGGAATCAAGCATCCTAGGACCGGTTTCTGGCTATCAGCCGTCATCAGCCAGGATAGCTTGACTCCAGTGGCGTAGTGAGCACGGGTCCCACGTCTGGGAATACCCATCCCACTTAGGGCGAAAAGCGTTACAACAAACAAATGATGGACGGAATGCTGACAATGCAGACATTCTCCCCCAGTCAAGAGATCTGGGTTAAATCCATCGTTCTTTTGCCCACTACGCCACCCCAGTTTAGACATGGCCATATGCAAATCAGTCTTTACAACAAACAAATGATGGACGGAATGCTGACAACGAGCATTCCGTCCATCATTTGTTTGTTGTAACGCTTTTCGCCCTAAGTGGGATGGGTCTTCCCAGACGTGGGACCCGTGCTCACTACGCCACTGGAGTCAAGCTATCCTGGCTGATGACGGCTGATAGCCAGAAACCGGTCCTAGGATGCTTGATTCCGGTCCAGTGAAGACATGGCTTGGCAGTTCGGGCTGGACTGTTCCCATGAGGCACAGGGTCAAGACTGATTTGCATATGGCCATGTCTGAACTGGGGTGGCGTAGTGGGCAAAAGAACGATGGATTTAACCCAGATCTCTTGACTGGGGGAGAATGTATGCATTGTCAGCATTCCGTCCATCATTTGTTTGTTGTAACACCATAACACAGAGACACACTTACCGCACTTCCTGTACACGGACATGTCCGAGACACCCCGTTCCCCTTGCCGGATAGGCACACCCCTGCACTGACCTGTGAACCCCAGACCAGCACACGCCAGTTGTGCATGCAGGAGGATGCGTGCGTAGCTACACGTCCAGGCTCACTGCCAACGCTGAGGTGACAGCACACTGTGATGTTGCAGGGCTCGTGCCTATCATGCGAAGACAATGACCACAGGGACACACTTGCTAAGATATGGGTTTGGGGGGCATTGGCGGTCCTGGAGTTGTGTTCCCTTTCATGGTGCAGGTAGCTGTCCTGCTTAACACCAGCAGAAAGCAGGTGTAAAATCCCTGGTGCTAACGTGTCTTATCGCCGGAATTTGTTTCGCATTGCAATTGGTGTGAAAGTTGTGATGTGATTTTTTTCGTGTGCAGAACAATATACGAACTGAGCAGTGTATCTCGTCAAGATCCAGCACCTGATGCACTATTCCCAATCAATATAAATACAATAAGATTTCTTAATAGATTTTGTGTGTACACTGTAAGTGCAGCCAATACCTCAGTGCAATTCAATACAGGATTTTAGTATTTAGAATAAATCGGAAAGGTGCACCTCGTGTCTTTTTGCACGGGAACGGCTAGTCTCCATTTCATTATCAGCACTTTAACGGAAGTAAAGTTGAGATAAATCTAACACACTATTCAGAAGTTAGTGCAAACTGCAGATATCACCAGTATTCCAGCGATAAGTGCCCCAAAATTTAACACCATGGTGGACTCCATCAAATAACAGTAATAAGAACAAGAAAGAGTCACACAGCAGTTAAGAGAACAACCAAAAACGTAATTAATTTTTTTTTCAAACTTTATTTTTTATAATCATAAATATGTAAACGATAAACTATTTTCAAACTTTATTTTTTTATTAACATATATATGAACGATAAACTAATAAACAAAATGTATCAACAATAATACAAAACAACAACACTCCTGTGGGGACCATGGATGTCGACGACAGACCTGGAAAATCAGAAAGATTGTTAAAAAAAAAAAACATGCTATTCTCAACAAAATACCACAAGAAACAAATCACAGATATATAAAATGCATACAGCTAACAAAATTTTATAAGTTTATCTTACAAAAACTGTAAATGTTGCCGCTTTAAAATATTTACCGAATCTGAGGAAATTTTTTTGCAGAAGGCACCACGCCCACAACGTTTTTCTTCAGTGGTGAGGACATTTTTTACTTTTCCCAAGGGGCAAACAAAGACCAATGCCACCTTGGTCACGTGCAAGATTTGCAAAAGAGTTCTGTCACGAGGGGATCCTAACAAGAAATACTCGTACGGCACGGCAAGTATGATGAAACACCTAAGGACCCTTCATCCGAACAATCTTGCACGAGAAGCGTGCAAACAGATGAGAAACACTCCTATTCTGTAAAAAAGAATCACAAATAAATGTATATTAATATCTTTCAAAATTATACTATTCCATTACTGTACAAACACATTTTATATAAATACTGACTAAGAAACTATGTCCCTGAACCACAAGTGTGACAATCGTTAAAACACTACATGCAATGTGCATACTACTTTGAAGCAGTTCATGCCCTAAAGCCTACCTCACTAAAAGACTACATGCTAACTGACTAAATGATTACAGTACAATAAGGAGACACACTGGGTGAGTGACAGGGTGTTTGCTAGAAGAGTATGAATATTACCCAGGGAATTGAAGGTGTGAAACACAACTGTGTAGGTGATTAGAGGACTGCATCCATACTGCATAGGCATTTAAAGCAGTCCATGTGCTAAGGCCTGGCTCACTGCATGACTACTTGGGTACCGACTGAATGATTAGAGTACAGCAAGGAGAGTGCCTAGGTGAATTTATAAGTGCTAGGCCTTTCGCACAGGGAATGGATTAGTACTTGGTACTGAATGGGTCACTAGAGGAGTGCAAAGGCAGTGACAAGATGTTTGCTGGACTGTATGGATACTGACTAGGAAATTGAAAGTGTGAAAGACAAGTGTCTAGGTGGTTAGAAGACTGTATGCATAGTGGATAAGGGTTTGAAGCAGTCCATGTGCTAAGTTCTGGCTCAGTGCATGAATACTTAGGCACTGACTGAATGATTAGAGTACTGCAAAGATAGTATCTTGGTGAATTTATAAGTGTTTGAGTTTTCGCACAGTGAATGGATTAGTACATGATGCTGAATGGGTTACTAGAAGACTGCAAAGGGAGTGACAGGGTGTTTCCTGGAAGTGTATGGATACTGACTAGGGAATTGAAGGTGTGAAAGACAAGTGTGTAGGTGGTTAGAGGACTGCATGCATAGTGGATAGAGGTTTGAAGCAGTCCATATACTAAGGCCTGGGTCACTGGATGAGTACTGACTGAATGATTAGAGTACTGCAAGGAGAGTGCCTGGGTGAACTTATTAGGGTTTGGCGCAGTGAATGGATTAGTACATGATGCTGAATGGGTTGCTAGAAGACTGCAAAAGAAGTGACCGGGTGTTTCCTGGAAGTGTATGGATACTGACTAGGGAATTGAAGGTGTAAAAAAAGACAAGTGTATAGTATGTTAGAACACTACATGCATACTGCATAGACATTTGAAGCAATCTATTTGGTACTTAGAAACTGACTAAATAATCAGACTACTTCTAGGACAGTGCTTAGGTAAATCTTTTAAATTTTCAGTTCTGCCACAGTGAACAGAATAGTACATGGTACTGCACCTTAGTGTCAAACCCGGACTCATTTTATCAATGCATAAGCAAAGACTAGCTTCTAATGCTACTAAAACTTGACAACATGACAGGTTTTAAAAGAGTTATCTGCTAAAAAATACACAATGTTACCAAATGCTTCTCTCACAGTGGTTCCCAAATGCACACAGACTCGGTGTGATTCTAGACAAACAACACTATCCCTAGCAGCTTACCAAAACTCATTCACTACAGTGCAAGTGGTAAGGGAACTGCACACAATCTACATATTTCAGGACTGCACTTTTCTGTCAAAGCCTGACTCATTTAATCAAATCATAAGCCATAACTGTCTTCTAATGCTACTAAAACTTCACAACATGACAGGTTAAAACAGTTATCTGTCAGCAAACACACGATGTTACCAAATGCTTCTCTCACAGTGGTTCCCAAATGCACACAGACTCACTGTTTGATTCTAGACAAACAACACTATCACTTGCACTATACCAAAACACATTTCTTCATCTAGAAGTGGTACTACATTTTAGTATAGAAACATAACATAACTCATTTCACAAATTCATAAACAATGACTGGTTTCTAATTCTACCAAAATATAAAAACAGCACAGTTATCTGTCTGCGAACACATGAAAAACACAAATGCTTATCACAGTTCAAAAGTTTGGAAAATTTTGCGAGGATTCGTCAACTGGCGCCAGACTTATTGGGAATAGAATGTTGCGGATTTCCTATGGAAAATAGGTCCTAACTATAACTACCTACTGGCGACCGCCAGTAGGTAATATATATATATATCTCCATATCCTTATCCTTTTGTATCATTTCACATGACTGCACTCCATTGACCATAATATAATAGCCTTACCAGCAAGGTAGATCCACTACTACCATGGGAGCTTCTTTTTTCTCAGCAAGTTCCGGGCCACAACTCTTCCACCATAATTTCTCAGCGGAGGGTTCACTGACAGAATATCGATCTCAAAAATATAATGTAAAAAATATTGAGGTAAATGTATATAATGCAAAAATATCAACTCCCTATAATTAAACAGGTAAGTACAAAAATATCAATTTAAAAATATAGTGGTACAAAAAATCGATGTATGTGTGTGTGTATATATATATATATATATATATATATATATATATATATATTCAGTTTCACAAGCACCCAAATGCAGCGCGCACTCCCAGTCAGCTCTCTCCAAGTAAGGGAAGATACAGGTGCAACCAGCGTCAGCAGAGCCTGACGCGTTTCGGGCATGCGCCCTTCCTCAAAGGCTTCTCTGCTACTGAATGACTGCCACCATTAAGATTACCAGTGTTTGTCCCTTCTTTATTTCATTCACGATCAAACAATCACAGCTGGGTAAGTTCCAAGGAATTCTGGGACTGGTAGTCTCTTCAAAATACATCCCAAGTGGGCTGAAGGCAGTCAATTCAATAAAATGTCTATTAATTACGGGTGTACCTGCACACTTCCTCCCCGTTCAAATCTTGAGCCAGACTGATCCATTCCGCCGATAATCACAACAGCAGTGGAACCGCTAAGTAACGCGGCGTTGCGCCCCCCGGCCGGGTCGGCCGTAATATAGTCAGTTTCACAAGCACCCAAATGCAGCGCGCACTCCCAGTCAGCTCTTTCCAAGTAAGGGAAGATACAAGTGCAACCAGCGTCAGCAGAGCCTGACGCGTTTCGGGCATGCGCCCTTCCTCAAAGGCTTCTCTGCTACTGAATGTCTGCCACCATTAAGATCAAACAATCACAGCTGGGTAAGTTCCAAGGAATTCTGGGACTGGTAGTCTCTCCACTGCTGGTGTGATTATCGGCGGAATGGATCAGTCTGGCTCAAGATATGAACGGGGAGGAAGTGTGCAGGTACACTTGGGATGTATTTTGAAGAGACTACCAGTCCCAGAATTCCTTGGAACTTACCCAGCTGTGATTGTTTGAATGTGAATGAAATAAAGAAGG
Source organism: Triturus cristatus (assembly GCF_964204655.1). Taxonomy (NCBI): domain Eukaryota; kingdom Metazoa; phylum Chordata; class Amphibia; order Caudata; family Salamandridae; genus Triturus; species Triturus cristatus. The sequence continues at coordinate 630,415,119 of NC_140586.1, read as the reverse complement.
TACAAACACTGGTAATCTTAATGGTGGCAGTCATTCAGTAGCAGAGAAGCCTTTGAGGAAGGGCGATTGCGGCCCTCTCCGCGCCGGCCCCCCGGATTGGAAAGCGAACAACAACGGCGGGCAGGGCTGGGCGACTCGCGTACCCCGCGCTTTCACTTTCGCTTTTGCGCCCTCCTTGCCCTCAAGCGAGGTAGGGTTGCGGAGCGGGGTGCGGTGGTGTGGCCTTGCCCCTGTGCCCGGCTGACCCGCCGGCTGTGAGTTGTCCTGCGGTGCAGTGGTCAACCCCCCCCCGGAACCCGTGAACTGGTTTATCGGCCCTTTCGAGGAGATTGGCACGACTTTGGGAGTGCGACATGTCCACAAAGCAAGATGGCGACCGGGCCAAGGTGAAATCGACCCGCCACGGCCCGGCACATCAGTCAAACAGTATGGACCGCTACACCCTCCAGAAGGGATCCCCAGAGGCACAGCGTACATCCCCCGCGGGCCCGGCTGAGGCGTCTGCTCAGCCCGCGGACCTGACCCTCCGGGACGTCATGGGCGCCATTGCCGAAATGAAGGCCTCGGTGGACCAGCGCTTTGATACTCTGGCGCAGAAGATAGACTCGGCCCTGGTGGAGGTGGGCCTAGTGAGAGCCGACTTGTCTAAAACAAATGACCGGGTCGATTCCCTGGCCCACACCACCTTAAGTCTCACTACAGACGTGGCGGCCCTTCAAAAGGAGGTGCACCGGCTTGGCCAGGCGAGCGCCATGATGGACCGTCGATTGGAGGACGCCGAGGGTCGGGCCCGGAGGAACAACGTTCGTATTGTCGGGGTGCCGGAGGGACGGGAGGAGGAGGCGGCAGATTTGTTTGTGGAAGACCTGATCCTCACCCATCTCCAGCCCCGGGGGCTGAGTAAACTTTTTGCGGTGGAACGTGCTCACAGGGTCCCCGGAGGAAGACCTAAGGTCGGAGCTCCGCCGCGGCCTCTCATTGCCCGGATTTTTAACTTTCGGGACAGAGACGCTATCTTGCAGACTTCCAGGCTACAGGGACCGGTCAAGCTTGATAATATGGACGTGAATTTCTACCCTGACTTTACTCCGACGGTCCAAAAGCAGAGACTGAGTTTTCTCGGAGTTAAACGTCGCCTACGGGACATGAACCTTAAGTACTCAATGCTTTTTCCAGCTAAGCTGAGGGTGGAGGTGGATGGTCGCACGCATTTTTTTGACCGTCCCGAGGCGGCTGGGGACTGGTTGGATACTCTGCCTGGGGATCGGGGCCGGGGGGGTGGGGGGGGTGCGGTTGGCGGGGAGGGCGCACCGGATCAGAACTGAGGGGTGAATAGTAGGCCTTGCTCTGGACAACATTTTGGTTACCATTCACTGATCGTGTATGTTCCCCTCCTATGGAGGTCGTACGGGGTCCGTTGGGGGCTTTCCCTCCTCCTCTGGGGGACTAGTTAGTTTTTCATCTATGGGGCAACAGGCACACTGTACTTTGGGGGGGCTGTCTGGGCTCATGCAGGGGTGCAGGGAGGGGGGAGTTCTGTTGGGATGGGTGGGTGGGGGTGGAGTGTTGTTTGTTTGCACCGCAAGGCGAACCCTTTACTGTATTGTCGTTTTTGAGATGCTCTTTGGGGGACGATGGATGGCTTTCATGTATGATGGGGGGTAGGGACCTGACTGTGTTATCATGGAACGTTAATGGACTGGGGGATAGGATTAAGCGTGGTGTGGTCCTGCAGTATCTGAAACGAATTTCACCAGATGTGATCTTCCTGCAGGAGACACACCTTATAGGTAATTCCTTTCATGCCATGAATCGGAGAGGCTATCGCTTGGTGGCCCATTCGGGCTTCACCTCGGGCTCGCGGGGGGTGGGCATCATGATTAAGAACTCGCTCCCATTGGAGATTGATGAGGTGCGCCATGATGAGAGGGGACGTTACACTGGCTTGGTGGGTAGAATGGAGGGCAGAGTGGTCGTTTTTGTATCAGTGTACGTTCCGCCGGGGTTGCAATCTACCACGTTTGCGGACCTGGGGCGCCTCCTCCTTGACCTCCCGGATGGGCTTCTGGTAGTTGGGGGGGACTTTAATGCGGTGGCTTCAGGGTCTATGGATCGTCATCCCCCCAGGGACCTCCCCCGGGCACAGGCGTGGCTGTCCGGCCTCTTAGATACACTAGGATTGGTAGATTGCTGGCGACTAAAGCATCCCGCTCAGCTGCAATACACCTTCCACTCGGGTGCCCATGGTAGCCTCTCGCGGCTTGATTATATCCTTGTTCCTGCGGCCTATGCTGGGAGGGTGGGAGAGGTGCGCCATTTGGCGCGGGGTATTTCAGATCACTCCCCAATACTGCTGCATCTGGATGTCTTCCCGAGGGGGGAGGGCAGGGTGGCCCCAATTAATGCCTGGTACCTGCGCGACCCCACTATTCGAGCCGAATTGATCAAATCCTTGCAGCGGTACTTTGAGGAGAATGTGGGGTCTGTCCCTTCTGCCATCTCCCTTTGGGAGGCTTTTAAGGTAGTCCTTAGGGGGGAGGCCCTCTCCTTTATCTCCCATGCCCGGAGGCGCGAGCGGGAGGAGGTAACCCGGGTGGAGGCCGAAATTACTGAACTAGAGGGTGCCCTGGGGAGCGGGGTGACGGATGCCACATTGCATGTTTTACACCTCAAGCAGGCGGCCTATAGGGCCCTCGTCACGGAGGCGGCCAGGGGCCTCAGTAGAGAGCAACAGGGGCGACTGTATGATGTGGGTGATAAGGCTGGTAAATTGATAGCGTGGTTGGATAAAAAGGAGAGAGCGAGTCGTGTGGTTCCGTTGATCGAGAGGATGGATGGTGTATGTGTCACCGAGCCGGACGCCATTGTCTCCTGCTTCGCGGATTATTTCCGCGAGGTATATTCCCCGGTTTCTCCCTGCTCGGAGGAGGATTCCCATGCCCTGCTTCGGGACATCGCGCTGCCCTCCCTTTCGGTGGAGGACAGGGATTCGCTGGACGCTCCTCCCACCTCGGACGAAATTGCCCTTGCTATCCGCTCGGTCGCATCTGGCAAGGCCATGGGCCCCAATGGCATTCCTATCGAGCTGTACAAGCTGCGACCGGATGTGCTGGCGCCCCACCTGCGCGCGATGTTCCTGGCGGCCTGCTCGCGGGGTTCCCTTCCGCCGGACCAGCGTCTGGCCACGATCGTGGTGATCCACAAGGAGGGGAGACCCCGTGAGCGGGTCACATCCTATAGGCCTATCTCGCTCTTGAATGCGGAGCCCAAAATCCTCGCCAAGGTGCTGGCCAACCGGCTGGTCGGCGTGGTGGGCGACTTGGTCCACCAAGACCAGTCCGGCTTCATACCCCATCGTAACACGGCCCTTAATCTGCGACGCTTGCACGGGGTGCTCGCGCGTGTCCCGTTCGTGCGGGAACCGGCCATCTTGGCGTCCTTGGATGCCACCATGGCGTTTGATACGCTTGAGTGGCCATACATTTGGGCGATGCTGGCGAAGTTTGGCTTCGGACCGGGCTTCATCAGCTGGGTCAAATTGTTGTATTCCGGCCCATTGGCGCAGGTGGTGGTGAATGGACGAGTTTCGGCCCCATTCGCACTGGGACGGGGTACGCGACAGGGCTGCCCCCTGTCGCCTCTCCTGTTTGCACTGGCCCTGGAGCCCCTGGCGGAGTGGCTGCGGTGGCACCCTTCCATCCGTGGTCTCCGTTGGACCCCCGAGCATGAGGACCGTGTGTCCCTCTACGCTGATGATATCCTTCTATATCTCGCCTCCCCGCGTAAATCACTGATCGTCCTAGTTGATGTTTTGCGCTCATTCGGTCGCAACTCAGGCCTCGTCATCAACTGGGCGAAATCCTGTGTATATGTGCTTGCCGGGGAGGCTCCGGTCCTACCACGGGACTGTCCGATCCAGATCGCCTCCCAGGGGTTTCGGTACCTGGGTATATATATTACTCTGGACCCGGAGGCCCGCTACGAGCGGAATTTGCTGCCCCCCCTCCAGCGCTTGAAAGAGGACGTGGTGCGTTGGCGGCGTCTGCCGCTTTCGCCGCTTGGCCGAGCGGCCTTGTTTAAAATGATGTCGTTGCCGCGCTTTCTGTACGCTCTCCAGAACACTATGGATTTGGTTCCGGCGCGCTACTTCCGAGAGGTGGAGAGTTTGCAGCGTCGCCTGTTCTGGGACGGGAGGCCACGTATCGCCTTGGCTAAATTGACGCTCCCGTGGTACGATGGGGGGGTTGCCCTCCCGGATATTAAACGGTATTACTGGGCCTCCCAGCTAGCTGCGATTAATCATGGCCTTTACGGGCCCGCCCTGAACCCGGCATTTGAAATGGACAAGATGCTCCTGCCCGGTGGCGACTACAATCGGGCGCTTTACTCTGGCGCGCCGGACCCTCGCCTGACGGGACCGACGCATGTCATGGTGCGTGTATGGCACGCGGCTAACGCAGCTATGGGGTGGAAGGACCGTTTGACCCGGGCGTCACCGCTATATGCATCGGCGAGGTTGGGCTCCTTGTGGACCTCGAAGGGCTTCGAGAAATGGGACACGATCGGCATCAGCACAGTGGGAGATCTCTGGACGAGGGGGGGATTCAAAACTTTCGAGATGCTGCAGACGGAGTTTCAGTTGCAAGGCAGTGAGTACTTCCGGTACTTACAAGTCCGCCACGCGCTGGGCTCCGTCTTCCCGGATGTCGCGTCCATTCCGGAGTCTTCCCCCCTGGAGGACAGAGTGCTGGATGGCCATGTCCCAGACAGCACGATCTCCCTTATATACAAAAAACTGATTAACGACCGATCGGGCCTGCTGACTGGCCTCCGCGAGGCCTGGGTTGCCGATGGGCTGGAGTTGGACGACGAGGACTGGATGTCCGCGGTGGCTTCTCCGAAGGAGGTGGCCATCCCGGCTCGCCTTCGCTTCGTCCAGCTTAAGATCCTCCACCGGGTCTATGTGACGGGGCCAAGGCTTCTACGTATGGGCCTGGCTGAGGATGGACTGTGTAAGCGTGGCTGTGGTGCTTTGGCAACTTTCTTGCATATTCTGTGGGAATGCCCAAAGGTGGAGCGATTCTGGCGTGGTGTGCATGAGGTCCTGCGAGTGGTTACGCGTGTCGTGCTGTTGCCTGAAGCGAGGAGATGCTTGCTGAATGTGTGGGAGCCAACTGACTACTCGGTTCCGCAGACGCGGTGGGTGACTCTGGGATACATGATCGCTAAGCGTGACATTGCTCAATTGTGGGGATCCCAGAGGCCTCCGGCGGTGTCGGCCTGGAAAGAACACATGGATTGGTGTATGTTTCGTGAAAAGGTGGTGTATGTTGCGAGGGGTAAGCCTGGGGCGTGGGTGAAAATCTGGGGCCCCTGGAACGCCTATCGCGGGGTATTTGCGAGCCGCCGCTGCTGCCGGCTGCTTCACCAGCTCCGTCCCCCTAGCCGACCCCCTCCCCCAGCCATGGGCACGTGGTTCCCCAGTCCCTGATCTGTTCTCATTCCCCTCTTCAGAGTTTGGCGATTAGTTGGGGTTCCCCACTTAAGGAGCGCGTGCTGTCACTTGGGATTGCGGGTTGCCTTGCGGGTGTGGTTGTTTTTGTGTTGTTGTGTTTTGATAAAAGGAAACCGTATTGTTGGTTTGGAGTTATGTGGCCTGCACTACTGATATCTCCTGATTTACCCTTTTTGCACCGCCAAGAGATTTTTCTGTATGTATGTCATGTGCTACTGCTACTCTAGCGGCCGGCCAGACGGTTGTAGGCCCATACTTGTAACTATTTGAGATTGTAATAAACGGTTTCCAAAAAAAAAAAACAAAAAAAAAAAAAAATATGTTACAAATTGGAATACAAATACGTTTAATATTAAAAATGTTAAAAAATAAAATATATTATAATGTTGAATACATATGACAAATACCTACACTTATTATATTAAATACAATAAAAACTAATTTTCAAACAAATATTTTTTAATTAGAAAATATTTTGAAACAAAAACATTACTTAAATTTCGTTTTTATTTCCTTCCCTTTATCACCACACAATTCACAACTCACATCTACATTAAAAAAAAAATGTACTTCCATAATTAACATTAATAATTAAAAAAATATAAATTAAAAAACAAATTAAAACTAATACAAATTTACTTCACACAGTTTACCCCTATAGTCTCCACAGCCCACACCTAAAATTAAACTGTGAAAAAATGAATTACACAATTAAAACTTATTTTCAATTAAAAAACTAAGTGTAAACAACTAATTATAAAGTAATTAAAATTAATATACTCCCCACCTTTTACCCCTATAAAAGTAAAACCCATACACAAAAAATTAACAATTACCCTAGTTACATTTTAATTAATGAATATTAATGATCAACTAATTATTAACTAAACATAAATGACTGCCCACCCTTTACCCCTATAAACCTGACAACCCGCAACTACAATTAATTACACAATTTCCATATTTAATTTTCAATCAATAAATATCAATTAACAACTAATTATTAAACAAAAATAAATTACTTCCCACACATTATCCCTACAAACCCCACAACCCGCACCTAAAATTAATTACTCAATTTCCATATTCGACTCACTCGACGCTTCCCAGCTGAGTGGTCGCTCCCTTTGACTCCGGTATCGTTGTGTAACGCTTCTTGCTGGAAACTGTGTGAAATTAATTGCCTGCTGTGCGCTTTGTATGCCGCTTTGCATATTTCATTATTAAGATTGCCAGCGCGACTTTCCTGCTCTTTTAGTGTATTCCCCCAAGCGCCCTCCATTTTGTTGTTGTTGTCCTCCTACTTAGCCCGCCCCGCCTCCCAGCTGAGCCGCCCTCGCCCCTCCCCCCCACCCTCCTTATATGACAACCGTTCCCGCGCGCAGCGTTCACGCGCAGCGACCGCGCCCAATCCGCGCCGAAGGTGCGCCAAAGGTAAGCCCGTCTACGCACGTCCGCGCCTGGACCGCGCCCAGCGCCAGACCCCCTGGCCCTTGCACCCCCACCCCTCCCACATCACTTACGATGCCACCACCCTCCTAGCCCTTAACCCCGGTCGCGTCCCCAACTGCGTCCAAGCCGCTCCCGGACACACCCATGGACCTTTCTCTTGCTACTCCTGCAAATTCAGCGGCACCGACAACATCTCCGCTACGACCACACCACAAATTCCCGACCCCAATCACCTACAATGCATCCTTCTCAACACCCGATCGATCCACAGGCACGCCATTGACCTATGGAATCTACTAGACACCATCTCTCCGGACGTCGCCTTCCTAACAGAAACATGGATGAACGCTTCCTCCGCCCCTGACATCACCATTGCCATCCCTGAAGATTATAAGATTACACGCAAAGACCGTACCGGCCACACAGGAGGAGGAATCGCTATCGTCCATAAAAAATCAATCCGCATCTCAACCAGCTCTGACACCAACCTCGCCAACTCCGAACACCTTCACTTCCAGATCCACATCGACCCCAAGACCACACTCAGAGGCACCCTCCTCTACAGACCACCAGGACCCCGCGCAAAATTCAGTGAAGAAATCACGGACTTCATCACTCCACACGCGCTCCCCTCCAAAGACTACATCCTTCTGGGAGACCTCAACTTTCACCTTGAAAAGATCAACGACCGCAACACCACCACCCTCTTGGACAACCTCGCCAACCTCGGACTTAAACAACTGGTCACTTCCCCCACCCACATCGCAGGCCACACACTCGACCCCATCTTCACCTCCAGCAAACATGTCTCCTTCAACTACACTACGGATCTCCTCTGGACTGACCACAGCTGCGTTCACTTCACCTACAACAAGCCAAAACCCACCAACCACCTCCAACCAACTCTGCAAAGAAACTGGAACAAAATCACCATCGACCAGATCTCCTCATCGCTCCTTCTAAACACCCCAGCCCACTCTTCGAACCCAAACCAAGCCGCCGCCAACTTCACCCTTTGGTTATCCAACACCGCCGACACCTTAGCACCACTGAAAAAACGACAAATCAAACTTGGCAGCAAGAAGGCCTCATGGTTCAACGATGATCTTAAGAAATCCAAGAAACTCTGCCGCTCCTTCGAAAAGGCCTGGAAAAAAGACCCAACCACTAGCACCAAGGACGCCTTCAAAAACGCCACCCGCACACACCACCAATTAATCCGAAAGGCCAAGAAAACAGCATTCAAGGATCGACTTGACAACAGCGCCCACAACAGCAAGGAACTTTTCAACATCGTCAAGGAGTTTACCAATCCCTCGGCCAACTCCAACGACATCACCCCCTCTCAAACCCTCTGCGACTCCCTAGCCTCATTCTTCCACAACAAAATTGCAGACATCCACAACAGCTTCGACAACCAACCCGGAGACCAACCCACCGAACCATATGCCGAACATTCTCCCCCCTTGAACACCCTTAACGACTGGAACCCAATCTCCACTGAGGACACCATCCGCCTGATGAACTCCATCCACTCAGGATCCCCCACAGACCCATGTCCTCACCACATCTTCAACAAAGCAGACTCCGTCATAGCACCACACCTCCGAGACGTCATCAACTGCTCCTTCAACTCCGACACCTTCCCGGAAAAATGGAAACACGCTGAACTCACCGCCCTTCTGAAAAAACCCACAGCGGACCCCACCGAACTCAAAAATTACCGCCCCATTTCGCTCCTTCCATTCCCGGCCAAAGTAATCGAGAAAGCTGTCAACAACCAGCTCGCCGCTTTTCTCGAAGCCAACAAATCCCTCGACTCCTCACAGTCCGGCTTCCGAGCAAAACACAGCACTGAGACCGCCCTCATCGCAGCAACAGACAACATTCGAACTCTACTGGACAATGGAGACACAGTCGCCCTCATCCTCCTCGACCTCTCTGCAGCCTTCGACACAGTCTGCCACAGCACCCTTTTACAACGCCTCAGAAATATCGGAATACAAGGAAAAGCACTTGAATGGATCACCTCGTTCCTCACCGGTAGAACCCAGAGAGTCCGCCTTCCACCATTCAAGTCCGAGGCCACTGAAGTCATCTGTGGCGTACCACAAGGATCCTCACTCAGTCCCACCCTCTTCAACGTATACATGAGTCCCCTCGCGACCATCGCCCGCCAACACAACCTCAACATCATCTCCTACGCGGATGACACTCAACTGATCCTTTCTCTCACCAATGACCCCAGCACCGCCAAAACTAACCTACACGAAGGAATGAAAGAAGTTGCCGAATGGATGAAACACAGCCGTCTGAAACTGAACTCAGATAAAACAGAAGTCCTCATCTTAGGTACTTCCCCCTCTGCTTGGGACGACTCCTGGTGGCCGGAAGCTCTTGGAAAAGCACCCATCCCGACAGACCACGCACGGAACCTAGGCGTTATCCTGGATTCTTCACTCTCAATGTACAGACAAGTCAACGCCGTATCCTCATCCTGCTTCAACATTCTTCGCATGCTCAAAAAAACATTTCGCTGGATCCCCACCGAAACCAGAAAAACAGTCACCCATGCTCTGGTCACGAGCCGACTGGACTACGGAAACACCCTCTACGCAGGTACTACCGCTAAACTCCAGAAGAAACTCCAACGAATCCAAAACGCCTCAGCCAGGATCATATTAGACATCCCGCGCAACGAACACATCTCTGGTCACCTGAAAGACCTCCACTGGCTACCCGTCAATAAGAGGATCACTTTCCGACTGCTAACCCACGCACACAAATCACTCTACGACATCGGACCAGAATGCCTCAACTCACGACTGTCCTTCTACACCCCCTCCCGCCAACTACGTTCTTCCAGCCAAGCCCTCGCCACTGTACCTCGCATCAACAAGACCACAATGGGAGGCAGATCCTTCTCATACCTGGCTGCTAAAACATGGAACTCACTCCCCACTTACCTTCGCCTTACCCAGAACCACCTAGCATTCAGAAAGCAACTTAAAACGTGGATATTTGACAAGTAATCCTCCTCCCCTCCCTAAGCGCCTTGAGACCCTCCGGGTATGTAGTGCGCTATATAAATTCTTTGACTTGACTTGACTTGACATATTTAATTTTCAATTAATATTAATTAACTAATTATTAATTAATGAAAAATAAATGACTTCTCACCCTTTACCCCTATATTCCCCACAACTAAATAAATTACACAATTACCCTAATTAATTACCAATTAATTAACAGCCATTTAATAATTAATTAATAAATTACTTCCCACAATCAACACTATAAAATCTCAATTAAATAAATATTAATTATTAAAAAACAATCATTAATTTATTATCATTAAATAGCTTCCTACCCTATTCCCCTATATAAACCTTCAACCCGCTACTGAAATAAAAAACATAAAATATTACTAAAATAAAATTGGTAACTACTAAAAATGTAACACATATATTAAAAAACAAACATTTCTTATTCAAAAAAATCACATACATTCAAAATATATACTAAAATACATAACTCATTAAAAAATCAATATTTTAAATAATGCTATTTTTACATTGATATAAATGACTTATATTTTTTAATAACGATTTTTCTTACCATAAAATCGATATTCTGGACCACGATATTCTTGCTGTCGAAATTTCTGACTCGCGATATTTAGGACTTGATATTTCTGTAGTTCCACATTTCCAACTCAATATTTTGTCTGCACACCTCAGCGGAGACCTATTTTATGTGGCATTCCACAGAGTTCTCTGCTGTCCTCAGTTGTGTTTCTATGTTAATCTTTTTGCACAGCTCATCCTGCCTTTTGGGGTTTACTTTAACATGTGTACTACAGAAATCCAGGTCCTGCTGAAAAAGGTTGTTAACCTGGATGTAATAGTTGTTAAGTAACAGCTATATATGACGGCTGCCTTGGACTGAGTGAGCTCAATATGGCTGAAGTTAAATTGTGGCTATTCTGAGGCCGTGTTTTTTTTTCTTGTGACAGAGGAGAGCTTTGAGGTGCCTTCCTTCTGGATGAGAGAGATTGACCAATATCTATGAATAGTAAAAAAAAAAAAAGAATCTAGAGGTTGTAAGGTTCGTGTTGATCTATTCCTGGTGTCCCAAATAGAAATGCTCCCCCTGTTTTTATGTTTTACAGAAAATGTCCTCATGGCACCAGGGGCGTAACACAGGCCCCCGCAGCCCCTGCAGTGCGGGGCGGCCCCCGTGGTCCTGGGGGCCCCCTCGGCAGAGGAGTGTTATAATAATGACAATGGCCTGCTGCCCATGCACTCCAATTGCTGGCTCTCTGCACGGGCGGCAGGCCATTATAAAAACGGGCCCTCGGGCTCAGAGACAGAGGCTAGGCATGCGCAGGTGCAGTGACGCACGCACGTTCAAATTTTGTGCGCCGACTGCGCGCCATCAGCAGTGGTCTGCAGGGTGGGGCAGGGTAGGTAATGCACGCAGTGTAAATTGCACATGCAACGGCAACAGCCGTCTGAGCCTGCCCCCCATGTACGCTACCAAGCAGCCAGCCTGCAAGCAACTAAGTAAAGTCACGTCTCCTTCCATCTCTCCTCAGGTAAAAAGCTTTCCTCTATTCATTCTTGCCTGGTGTGCAGTGAATATTCTTGGTTAAAAGGGGGCTATTATGCCAGATAATCCGCGCCCAAGCATATTAATTATTTTAAGCCAGTCTCATGCTCGAAATAAGATTTTTTCTTTTTTTTTTTATCTTCTGGGGACACTTCTAAAGGGGAGGTGGTTAAGCAATAACTGAGTATTTTTATGCTTTGCAACAGAATAGTGTGTCTTTTGCAACAGAATCGTTCACCGAACCCTGTTTAATGTTTTTGGTAAAGATTTGCGTTATGTGCCACATTTACCTCCGCTCATATTCATTCAGGGTGTACATTTGTTATGTAATTTTTTTTATTCAGTGAATTATTGGCTTCAACACAGACGTCTCAGGTCTCAAGTTTCTGCCTGTTGATGGCAGGCGGCTTGGATTTCAGCGCTGGGCCTATAATACAAATTAACTGTGTTTATTAGACCCCATAAGCCACAGACTCAGATTGATTAAGTGGGCAATCGGCCGATTGGCCTCTGGCGAGGCCAGTTGGTGGGCCATTTTTTTTTTTGCCTACCAAGGACTCCGCCCCTAGTGCACAACGAGAAAGGCTGTTGTTTGTTACAGCTTTAACAAACATATCCTGAGCCTGAACCCATCCACGTGAAGTCAGACCAATGGGCTATGTCGGAGGCAGAATGAAAATGGGCGCTCCATCTGTCACAGCAGAGGTGTGCCTGCTGTCTGGCTTCCTCCAGGTGTGAAAGAGGCCCCAAGGAGCTGCTGATGGGAAGCCTTTAGCACTTGCTTTGCAGGAGACTGCCACAGAGTAGAGGAGTGGTGGGGATGGCGAAGGCTATCCCGACAGAACTCCTCAGTTTATTTTTGTCCCTCTCCACGCAGTGATAAATCAGTTTATGCTCTTCTTCTTTGTCTGCAAAAACTCAATTACTGCAGACAGCGGGGACAGGTGTGGCATTGGTTGACTTTGAAACTGGGAAACAAGGTTTAAGTCCCAGCGTCTGCTCAACTTCCTGTGATTCTGGGCAAATCTCTTAATCTACATGAACCTAAAGAAATTAATGACTCTAATGTGTTATCTGGTGCTCATGTAAGGTGCTCCAGTTCCTCTGGGCCAAGTTCTTGCAATATAAAACTGCATGTTAGTAAAGTGACACTTTTTATTTTTTGCAGTTACACACTAGCATCATTTCCTTTCTCACATCGTACATGTGATGTGAACAGCAAGCAAAACAAAAAAACAGATGCATCTTTCACCAGCCTCTAAGCATTGGAGGGGAGGGCCCCTTAAGTACTGCAAAAAATAAAACGAATATCAAAAAAGCCTTGGGTGAGTGTAAAAGGCAGTCAAGGTCTATGCCATGCCAGGTCATGTTTCCCAGTGAACATTAATCAAAACATCGACAGCAAATTTATGGTTAAAAAACAAATTAAGTGAGTTCCTTGTATGTTTGATAATTCTGTGCTTCCAAAGTTTATTTTTTCATTTGTAGTGTTAATTTCCTATTTAGCTACTGGCCCTACAAGCTTTAAAATACTTTTATCATCACAAATTTCATATTCCACTATACTAATTCACCACTAATCCCTTATGGGTCCCAGAGTAGCGTGCTACTCGCCAAAAAAGCGCTTAAACATCTCATCAGATGTAAGAAAGCATTATATAAATGCAAACCTTTTTTCCCTCTTCTATCCCTCCGCTACCTTTCTCTATCCACCTGAATAACACATCCACCACTCAAACTACTTTCATATTTCACTATGCTAATCTTCAAAACTAATCCTTTATGGGTTCCAGAGTAGCGTGCTACTCACCAATAAAGCGCTTCAACACCCCATCAGGGTTACAAGCGCTATATAAATGCAAACCTTTTCCCTTTTCTACCTCTCCCCAACCCTTCTCAATCCAAATAACTGACTAACATATCCACCACTCAAACTACTTTCATATTTCACTATACTAATTCAACACTAATCCTTATGGGTTCAAGAGTAGCGTGCTACTCACCCCCCAAAAAAAGTGCTTCAACACCCAATCAGGCGCTATATAAATACAAACCTTTTTCCTTTTCTATTCTTCCGAATCCAAATAACTGACAATTCTATCCACCACTTATAATTTACTTGCATGTTTCACTATACTAATTCAACACTAATCCTTTATGGGTCACGGAGTAGCTGAAAAGTGCTTCGACGCCTCATCTGGGGTAGTAAGCACTATATAAATACAATTACAGTACAATCATGTGAGTCCGGCATGCAGCTCCTCATGGCACCTTGCGCACACTGAAAGCAATCCCATATTACAGGTAGAATAAAAACTAATTTGAACTCTTAACTAACCCGCCACACAAAGATTGTCCTTTCAGACTTATCAACTGCCTTGGGAAATGTTGGTTGGAAATCCTGGCTTGATCTACGTGTCGCCAAAGGCAAAGATGGAGTGTGCTGTGGAAATGTCCAGATGTGTACTATGCACAGTTGTTTGCCTTAGTGTCTGGGTAATCCTCCTACATTTATTGGGGTCATTTTGGCTGCAATGTGAACAGCAGGAAATGATCAGGTCACTTTTGCTTGGAAAATTATGTAAACTTCTTCCAATGGGCTGGATTATATTAGGCATACTAAAGGTCCTTTAAGATGCATACACATTTCTGAATATAGAGAGCGTGTACTTTTTGGAGAATGCTTGACTGTGCAGTGTTTTGTTTTCTTGTTTGTTGTGGCCATCATTTACATTTTACTTTAGTTTTATATTTACTAACCCTTTATTTAAGTTAAATTACTTACTGTGCATTGAAAGTACGTCTGGGACCCTCATGTCATTGATCTGAGTGTAATATTGATTTTACAAACCATACAAAAAAAGAATGAATAGGGTAATAGTGTCAGCCAAAAGAGGACATTTGATGCACAACAGGTTTAAGGGTTAGAGTGCATATATATGGGTGCCACTTTTAACTCGCAAAGATGTACAGAGTGTCCAATTCTTTCCATTTGCGAAGCTTGCAGTTTCCCATTTCAATCCTGCAAAGTTTGTCTCTGCATAGTGTAATAATTTTTACTGCAAAGCAATATATTTTTTCACTTTCAACAAAGCTAGCAAAGATGAAAAATGTTTCTGCGAGTTTACCTTTTGCAGAACATTTTAATGTGTAATGGCATTGCAGAGGGGAAGATACAGGCCAATATCTCTGAAGGTTTTGCTATGGCAGGATGTGAGCAAGGCAGGAGCAAGCTCGGAACGGTCTTCCTTATGTCTACTATTCATGAGTACGATACTAAATGTGTAAGTCTCACCCATGTCCTGCAAATCTTTTATGAATTGGCTCATGAAGCTCAATTCACACACGGTCTGATTCACAAAAGGTTTTCATGAGTAGGTATGACATATTCTTGCAGTACTCCTGGCTTACTTCAGAATTTCATTAATAAACCAGGAAAACTCCTGGCTGACTCTTGGCATTCAGCCCCAAGAATACACACCATTCTCTGGTCCCTTCCTACGACATCAGAACCCATTGCCTCTAATACCCCCTGAAGCCCTACCCACCCTACAAAAGCTGACCTGGTCCTGCACCCATTTATCACTTCCTGATAGCTGGTGGTGAATCGAAGCAGATTTATCCACAGAAGGAAGGCTCCACATGCTGTTTTGGACCAAGTAATTCCAAGTTCATGTGTTAATTCACATTCTAGGGACTAGTACTCAGAACAGCAGGATTTAAAATCTGGATATACCATCAGGAATCCCTCTTTCTGGCTAGACGATATCCTGGCATCTTAATCCAAACCACTTGTAATTGGGGGCCCAATGTTTCCTTTGATTTAAACCGATTCATTTTCTCTGCACCATTTTTGGTGAAATATTGAATTGGCTTCCCCTGAGTGCCTACCCAATGACCCTTAACTGCTGCATGTTTTGCTTTTATAACCATAGCGAGAAATTCAACTTTAGCATTCGTAAGAGATTGCAAAATATTTTAATCTTGAAGAGAAATATTAGTGGACCGTTTTTTAGACGGAAGAAACTCAAAATAGACACTAAAGTAAGATGAGATGATATAGAAAACCTAGGTGTTACCTCAATTTATGGTACCATGCCCACCTTCCGACTCGAGGAGAAGAGTAACAAGCTATTTGCCTATATTAATATGGTTTCAGAGAGAGGTTTTCGAAACCTATAATCAAGATCTTGATCCTGGCATGAAATGCCTTAATAATTGCATACAAATGACTTTTCCCCCTCAAGAATCTATATATCTATCTGTCTGTCTATCTATGTATCTGTCTATCTGTCTATCTATCCTAGTTGTCTGGATACCTATTGCTGATTTTTTTGTCATACGTGAGCACAGATCATGCAGGTGTGTCATGACACAGGCCTGTCTCACGGTATCCTCATAGTGGGGGAAGGCTACCTCCTTCACCAGGAGTTAAGCAGCACAACAGCATTGGTGGCAGTATACTGTGTAGTGATCAGTAGTAGTGAACAGGTCCTTTTAACCCTGTGTCATTGGAGATAGGCCTACAGGCTCACTCACTTTTTTGAAAGTTCACTGTGCTTGACTCACCCTTGACCGACTTTAGGTAGATGTGTAGTGCTGCGCAGGAATAGTGACTCTGCTCTAGATGTGTGTGTGTGTCTGGGAAGAGTACAGTAATTTGTGTATGCTGCTGCCTGCTGTACCTGTTATTGTTTTAACAGTCACTTTGAAATATTTGCACCTTCATGCACAAACCAAAGGGGCATTGGTTGACTTAACTGGTTTGATTTTTGTATGCTGCTGTGCTAGTTATTGTGTAACCAGTCACTTTGAAATATTTGCACCTTCATGCACAAACCAAAGGGGGCCCTTGTTGAATAAACTGGTTTGATTTTTGTATGCTGCTACCTGCTGTACTTGTAATTGTTTAAAAAGTCACTGTGAAATATTTGCACCTTCATGCACAAACCAAAGGGGGAATTGTTTGACCAACCTGGCTTCATTTCTGCATACTGCTGGACTTGTTTTTATCATGCACTTTGAAAGTGTTTTCACCTTGATGCAAGAAGAAAGGGGGATTGCTTTACAAAACACGCTTGAGTTTTGTATATTGTTGGATTGATTGTTTTATTATGCACTTAGGAAGTATGTGCATTTTTTCCTTTGGTTCATCAGCTACAGTTAGTATAGACTCTGTCATTAGATACTTGCTGATATGGTTTATTTTTATCCTTTATAATGTGTTATTTATGGTGTTGTTTGCACCTGTCTATAACATGTGCACCTTAAATTATGTAATTGTTTACAATACAGAAATTATAAATACAGACAAACATCTGCATCAGTTTTCTGAAGCATCCAAGCAGGTTTCATCCTCAGCCTTGTTTGCCTGCCTGTTTTTGTCCTGGTTACTAATAAGGCCATGATGGTAGAAATTGAAATTGCTTCCTCAGTTCATTTTAAATACTATAGAGTGGGTATTTTCATGCACAACCCCTGACAGATGCAAGTGTGTGACATACACATAATTCACACCAGTTTATTTCTCTTGGAGCTGTCAGGATACAGAGTTAAATCTTGTTTACTACTCGTCTATATTGTCAGTCGAGTCTGTGAAATTGCAGGTTTGGGGTTGTCTTTCAAAGTTTAAAGTTATTTTCCATCAATGTCAATTCTAATTCAGACCCTATGTAGTTGTTCTTTGTTCTTCAGCGATGGGCAATTCCTTAAACAATGGGACCGCTCCTTGCTATTGATTTCTGTCTTAGTTAAATAATCTGCTCTTGACATTAATGTTACAAATGGCGTAGCTTATATGTTAAGAGTGTTTCTCACTTTCTTATTAGAACTTTGAGCACGAGAATATAGATGCCTTTCATTAAATGTTGGAGGTTTCAATTAAAAATATACCAGATTTTTGGGCGGTGTGACAAAGTGGTAGGTGGAGAGTCGGAGGGCCCCCTCCATGTACTTTGCAGGGGGGCCCCCACAGCTTTCGTTACGCCACTGCCTCATGCGTTGTATTATGCCAGCTTTCTCCACTTTGGACTCTGATTATATGTATCCCAACAGGCACAATATGTCCAGAATGTATTAGATTGCATCCTATGAGATATTAATTAAGTCAATTCCTGATCATCTTTTCACCTTGCACTGGCTGCCTCTGGTTCGACTTACTTAGTTCAAGATGCTTTGTGTAGCCCAATAGGTAGACTTTGCACACAGTTGATTTGCAGTGCTTTTAAAACATCCTGGAAGAATTTGTTTGTGCACTTTCGCTTAATTCACCTTTTTTCTTCTTCCTTTCAAAGAAAGCACAATAGTATTTCAGTATCTCTTCTTCGGAACATACCCCTGCTACGTTGTGTACTGCTTACTTACTATACTGCTGTGTGATAACTTGTTTCCCTGGAAATTGTTTCCATTCACCTTTTCTGTTGCTCACCATGATGTTATTTACAATTTAGGGTAATCCTAATCTTCCAGAGTGACTGTTCTGAACTACTGACTTCTGTCTGGTGCGATGTACCTATGTACCTCACCTCTTTAGTTGCTCTGAGATTTCGGTGGCAACATTAGTGTGCTTTCTAAATGACTGCAATGTTATTTTGAGTTTTATTTGGATGATGTCCTACAACTTCAGTCCCTAAGCATAATATGATATTCTCGAATTATTATCAATTCAATGAAAATGTGTATCCACTTGGTCAGTCATATCATGTAGCAGTGTGGACATTCTAGGCCTCCCTCATATGTGAAAGAGCAGCCATAGGAGGCAAGCATCTACTGGTCCTGAAATAAATTCAGTTCTGTATACTGTGGACAACAGTAATCAACTGTGTGTAATTGGAGCAGAGGAGATATTGGAATCTTTTTACCACAATAGTGGGGTGGGAAATGTGAACCTGGACTGCTACATGTTCTGAACTCAACTGATTCACACCAAATATTCCGCAAGTGTACCAGAATGGAGAAACCACACCTACTATTACAGATGAGTGTCTGCCTTAGATTCGTAATTCACCCTTCTCCCCAAGACCATTGGGGAGAAGGGTGCTCATTACCAGGCAGGGTCTTAAAAGAAAATTTTATGAACATATCTTCAAATATTTGTCATTCTATATAAGCAAAGAACAGGTCTTAGAGCTGCATTTATCTTGATGCTGAGCCTGATTTGTAATTACTTAAATGACTAGATCCGTCTATGATCTAGGCATTGTTTTGTCCTCTAGAATTTAACATTTTCAAAAGCATTAGTATAGTCTCATACAAAAATGTGTACACCTCAGCCAGTTTGAGACCATCTCCGGGTGCTCTGCATCTTTGTATTTGTAGAATAGTTTTTTTGCTGAGACTCCAGCTCTAAATTGTGATTTGCCAGTACTCTTTCGCCCCCTCCCCCATGATATTTTTTGCTTTTATGCAATTTTGGATATAGTCTGGTATGTATAAGTCTCATATACATTGTCTCTTATATCCTCAAACATTTCTCTGAAATTACATTACATACAGATACAGGCAGAATAATGTTTGTGTTCTTGTGATAACAGTTGTGTCAACCATTATGTTGGCTCTTCTGTTGTAAATACAATAGTATTTGCACAATTTTGATGGCACCCTTTGTTTACCCAATACGTTTTATCAAATAAAGAGGTTCTCCTATTACTCGATCCCTACTATCTACATCTTTGTTGTAATAGAAAGATTCTGGTGTAACTTCCTCATAAAGAAAAGCCTTCAAGGTATCCTGAAGAGCACATTTTACCGATAAAGAACTCATTAAATAGGTAACATGCTGGTAGTTATTGTCTTTAAACTATTCTAAAAAGCCACATCCTCAAAAATGTCATGTCAGTTTGATCTTCAGACTTTTTTGCTTGGGGCCTCTAAGCACAGTTAGGTAATTAAATGTGCATTGATTTAATCTCTGCTTCCTCAATACCTTTATTCTTTTTTAATAAAGACGCAATCAGTCCTTGAATAGGCACAGCTGAGTTTTTGTCTGCTCGGAGTTCACAGGTGTTGACCTAGATGCCACAACACTGCGAGCAGTTCAATTGGTTAATTGTTTAGTTGAACATTAGCCAGTTCCTGCATTGCTCACTATACCTTTTACCTTCTTCAGCACATTGTCACTTGTCCAAGAGCAAACACGAGGACTAGAACAACCTAATGCCAATTTGATTCAGTTGGTATTCAAAGAACGAAATTAATTCAGTATGTGAAATGAAGAGCAGACAAAACAATAAGAATCTGTGATAAATATACTTCTGAATGGAGATTCTAAAGAATTACTATGTTGTTTTACATTGTTTCTTCAGTTATCTGATGGAGACATCGAGCCGCATATTCCTTACCTGTGAACTTCCAGGCTGGATCCAGAAGATTTTTCTTAGCATTATTCCTGTGCGCCAGTAGGTGGCGTCGGTTGACTCCACGTGGCGCCAAGTTCATCGTCGTGATGTCCGCATCGTCTAGATAGGCGCCACCTCTGGGCGCTGATGTACGTTCTTTTCTTTCTGTGCCAGTCAGGGCAGATCCGCCAAAGAGAGCTACCCACTGTCTTTTTTTAAATATTTTTCAGTGTGAAGGATTTCCAAAACGTCCTCTGGATTCAAACCATGTGGCTCCTGGCACTGCGCCATGTCGGTTACAGACCCCCATCTTGTGTGCCTTTGGTGCCTGGACCATGACCGGAAGTCGCGCTCCGAGTGCAGGGCCATGGGGCAAAATGCTTAGAGAGAGTGGTCTCTAAAGCTGCTTGCGGCCCGGTGTCTGGCGCCTCGAAGAGCTCCTCGGAGATCTTGTTCCCGCTCCCAGTCTCAGTCAAGAGGAAAGTCCGAGCACCGCTCTGGGGGATCCAAGTCTTCATCCTCCCATTGGAAATCTTCAAAGGAGTCAGGGAAAATACACAAGAATTCAAAACATTCTTTGACTTCGTCTCATCCGTCACCTGACGAGATGGAGGAGTCTCGGCGTCCAGAGCGGGTGTCTAGGTCAGCTCTGCGTTTCCTTTTCCGGGGCTGGGAGCTACCCCCGCCCAGTTAAAAGAATGTTATAATGCCATGTGCACTATATTTGGGCGACCTGACCCTGCCTGCTCGCCTTTGGACCCCGCAGGCTTAGCTGAAGGAGCTCCTCTGAGTTCTGCGCTGGCAGCTGCATCCCCAGCCCGCAAGGCTCCTCATGGATCTGGATCTGAACTGGCATCGGTCGCACCCATTCAACCTTCCGCAAACACCACATCTGACACTGAGACTCTCGCCCACCATTGGCACCAGCCTCATTCTCATCACTGACGTCAATGTGCCAGTCGGGCGTCCACCGAGACCGCCACCGTCGGAGTCTTTGGGCTCTGTCTTCCCCCCCAGCCTTATTTCCAAGGGCTAGGATTGGAGGAAGATTGGGAGGGGATGCAGGACCCCTTACACAGAAGAAATGGACTGGTAAGAGGAACTAGGTGATGCCAGTGGTTTGGATACCTCTCCAGAGCCTGGCATGCTTTCCCCTCCTACCCTGGCTACAGAGGAGGGAGCTTCCTTCGCCATGGTGGCACGTAGGGCTGCGGACGTTTTGGGCCTGCAGCTTCCTGCTGTGGCAGTCGATACTGTCTTGACAGAGGTCCTGCAGCCTGGTGTCTCCACCACTGAACCCTTGCTGCAATTTAATGAGGCCTTAACTGATGTTCTTTTGGGAACCTGGTCAAAACCAGCACAGGGGCTCCTGTGAATAGAACAATCACCTGCTGCCACCGTCCTCCACCCAGCTTTTCTCACCTTTCACCCAAACCCCAAGAGCTTGGTGGTCCAACCCTCTACTTCCCATGGCGCATTCCCTTCCACACCCCCAGATAGGAAATCAAAGAGGCTGGATAGCTTTGGAAAGAAACATTTTTCTTCACCAGCCTAGCATTGCGGTCAATAAACACTGCATGCCTATTGGGACGTTACTCCCATTCCCTGTGGCAGACGGTTGCGCAAGTGCTGCCACAAGTCTCGTAGGAGGTCTGGGCTTTCCTCTCCCAAGCTGTTGTAGATGGGAGGGATGCAGCAAAGTTTACTATCTACTGTGGCTTTAAGACAGCAGAGTAGCTAGGCAGAGCGATTTTCTCGGCGGTGGCATTTAGATGCCATGTCTGGCTGACAACTATTGGATTCTCAGAGGATGTTCAAGCAAACCTGATGGACATGCCCTTCGATGGCTCTCGTCTCTTTGGAGTCAGGGCGGACGCAGCGCTAGGGCGCATCAAGGAATTGCGGGCTACGGCCAAGTCTTTGGGCCTCTCAGTAACATCCTGTCCTGTGTCCACCTTTCACTCCTTCGTGGCTAAGGAAGGGGCTTCCAACCGCACCAGCCCTACCCTAGCCAGAGGACCGCGCAAGTTCCGCAACTTCTGCTCAGCCTTGGGTGTATTTCGCCCCGACCCGGTGGGTCAGGCAGCCAGAAGTCTGGTCAGGCCACAATCTTCTTTCCCCCTCCATCTCCAAACCTTCCTAGTCCGATCCTCCTAGATCATGGGTGTCCAGTTGGTGGCAGGATACGCCATCACCTCCAACACTGGCGAGAGATTACCTTGGACGGATGGTTTTTGCATATAGTCTGACGGGGTTGCTCCCTCTTCTTCGAGACTACCCCTTCCTCAATGCCTCCAGCATACAGTCAGCTGACGGAGAATCACTTTGCTTTGCTTTGAGAGGAAGGCAAGACTCGCTTGGCCAAAGGAGCTATAGAGACAGTTCCCGGGCCAGAAATAGGCTGTGGTTGCTATTCCTGCTATTTTCTGGTCCCCATAGGAAGGACTGAGGCCTTCATCCTATTCTGGACCTCACAGCCCTCAACTACTTCCTCATAAAAGAGAAGTTCAGGATGCTCACTCCTGCTCAGGTACTGTCTGCCCTGGATCCGGGAGACTGGTTGTTAGCATTGGACTTGCAGGACGCCTATTTCCATATCCCCGTCCTGCTTGCCCATTGCCGCTATGTGCGGTTTATGGTCGGCCACAATCACTTTTAGTTTACTGTGCTCCCCTTTGGCCTAACCAGTGCCCCTCGGGTGTTCACCACGGTGATGGCGGTGGTCGCAGATCATCTGCACAGATCAGCGGTTGCAGTCTTCCCTTATCTCGACAACTGGTTGCTGAAGGCGGGCTCACTCCAGGCAGTCGTTTCCCACCTCCAGACTATGACGAACCTCTTGCATTCGCTGGGGTTCACTATCAACATGCCAAAGTCACACCTGACTCCATCTCAGATGCTTCCTTTCATTGGAGCCATTCTGGGTACAGTGCAGTTTCAGGCCTAACCTACTGAGCTGACAGTCCAGGATATTCAGGCTATGATACCAATGTTTCAATGTCTTTCCTGGATTTCGGTGAGACTAAGTCTGAGGCTGCTGGGCCTCATAGCCTTCTGCATCCTGTCGGTGAATCATGCCAGATGGCATATGCGGGCCCTGCAGTGGGATCTGAAGTTCCAATGGGCGCAGGATCAGGGAAATCTCACCAACCTGCTCCAGATTTCTGGGAACTGCAAAAGATCTACAGTTTTGGTTGACAAACCGCAATTGGGTCAGAGGCAGACCCCTTTACCTACCTCAACTAGATCCTTCAGTAGTGACAGATGCATCACTTCTGGTATGAGGTGGCCATTTGGGAGAGGTGGAGTTCAGGGGACTCTGGTCTCCACATCAACTTATTGAAGCTTCTGGCGATTCGATTGGCACTGAAAGCCTTCTTACCATCTCTTAAGGGAAGGCTGGTTCTTTTGTTCACGGACGACACCACTTCCATGTGGTACTGCAACAAACAAGGCGGGGTTGGGTCGTGGTCCCTCTTTCAGGAGACCCTGCATCTCTAGACTTGCCTGAAACAACAGGACATATCCCTGGTGGTTAAACACCTGGCCGATTCCCTGAATGCCAGGGCGAACGAACTCCGCCGTCGGTGCCTAGCGTATCACAAGTGGTATCTCCATCCAGAGATGGCGCAAGGACACTTTCAGTGGTGGGGAGAGCCTTGGTTAGGTGTGTTTGCCTCTGTCAAGAAAACCCAATGTCAGCATTTTTTGCATTGGAGTTTCCAAGGCGGCTCTCGATCGACGACGCTTCTAGTCGCGAGTGGAGTTCCAGTCTCCTTTACACCTTCTTGCCCATACCGTTCCTGTTCAGAGTGCTCAAGAAGATCGGGAATGACTGGGCTCAAGTCATTTTATGGCTCTGGGCTGTGCTTCTGCACATGAGGATCGATCCTCCAATCAGGTTGCCCCTTCGGGCAGATCTTCTGCCGCAGCAGCAAGGGAGGGTCCTCCAACAGAACCTGTCAACCCTCCGCCTCCTTGCGTGGAGATTGAGCGGCGACAGTTGATATCATTCAACCTTCATCCCAAAGTTTGCAATGTTATCCTGACAGCCAGGCATTCCTCCAGTAAGTCGATGTACGCCTGCCGATGGCAAAATGTTTGTATATACTGTACACAACGGTCAATAGACCCTTTGTCTGCCTCTCTTTCTGACAATCACTTTTTCATCCTGTCTCTTGCCCAGCAAGGCTCTGCTCTGGGCACTCTGAAGTGCTATGTTTCAGCCCTTTCTGCTTTTCCACGGTTGCCAGACCAACCGTCACTATTCAAGTCCCCCTATTGTACATAGATTTCTGAAGGAGTTTACACATTTGTTTCCCTCGTCCCCTTTCATCTTACCCCAGTGGGACCTCAAATTGGTCCTCACTTATCTAATGTGTGCACCATTTGAGCTACTGTATAATTGCCCCCTCTGGCTGCTCAACATCAAGACAGTCTTTTTAGTGGCAATAAATTCTGCCAGGAGTGCGCTGCGGACGATCGCCTATCAGCCCCTTTCCTGACCATCATTCCAGACACGGTAGTTGTGACACCTTTCCACCTAGGGCAATCTATCACCCTGCCCACCTTATATGCTTCTTCAAATCCTTCTGAGGAAGAAGAACGTCTCCACTGCCTGGACCCAAAAAGAGCGTTATTGTTCTACCTTGACCTTACTAAAGAGTTCCGGGTTCACAACCAACTCTTTGTGGGGTATGTTGGAGCAAAGCAGGGGCCTGCTGTACAAAAGAGGACCATCTCACGATGGGTTATCCTCTGCATTAAGATTTGTTACACTCTAGCTAACAAACAGTCTTCTGAAGGCCTCAGAGCTCATTCCACCAGAGCTAAGGCAGCCACCACAGCTCTACAGCGTGGTGTCCCAGATCTTGACATCTGACAGGCTTAGTGGGCATCCCTGCACATGTTTGCCAAGTATTATTGACTGGACAATCAGGTCCATAGGGAGGGCCTCTTTGGCCATTCAGTCCTACAGGGCATTCTAGTTTAAACTTTTTTGCAGTTCCTCCTCTGGGGATGGTATTGGTTGGGTATCTGTTCACAGGTAAGGAATCTGCGGCTAAATGCCTCTATTAGATGGACAAGTTACCTACCTTTGTTAACGCCTTATCTGGTAGCTAGATCTATGCTATGATGATCTAGCTGCAGATTCCTTACCGACCCACCCATCCTCCCCGCACTACGGATCAGTTCTTCATGTCAAGACTGTTCCCCTTCAAGGCCCAAGTTGTTTGAACACACCACTGTCAGTTAACTTCATGGCTCCGCGCTTCTGCTGTGGAAAGTCATGAAAAGTACTGACGTCAGTGCGTCAAGGTGGCTCCTGTATAGACTCCACAGAAGTCAGGATGAACTCAACACCATACGACGTCACGTGGAGCTGACAAGTGCCACCTACCAGTGCGCAGGTGTACTGCTAAGAAAAATCTTCCGGATCCAGCATGACACCTGGAAGGTCACAGGTAAGGAATCTGTGGCTAGATCATGTCTCTACCACATAAGGCGTTACCGAAGGTAAGTAACTTGTCCTTCTTCCCATCAACTGCGGGGTGCATCATGGCCATGCTGTCTTGTCCATTTCTTTTAGCATTTTGTGCAGCCACTCTTTAAATCAATGCAATGAAAATGTCACTCCTACAACGACGATGTCCAGATGTACCTTTGCTTAGCTGGGCCTCTGGTGAACTTTTAGAAGACAAATACAAGGCTTCTTAAAATCCCTGTATTATTGGCTGAATTTTAGTGGGCTCAGATTTAATGATTCTGAGAACGAAGTAATGGTCTTGGGGCCAAAACACCTACACACATCTCCTGTGCTTGGTTTCTGATCATAACCTCTTTGGGTGTCCCCTAACATTTGCAAGGCAGATTAAAATCTTTGCACCATTTGGAACTCTTAATTGATGCTGTAGTAGACTATTGTAATGACTAATATGGTCCAAATTGGGAATGCATTAATATGATTGCAGCAATCACGAAATGCTACAGTGTGTCTGATATCCATGCAGTAGCTGCCTGTGAAAGCCATTGTCCATTTCAAGATCCTGACTTTGGCTTACATGTACATGGAACAGAGTCAAATAACCACAAAATATGTCCTAGAAAAATACTTATGATCGGTTTACCTCAAATATCTTACTGTTCCCCTTACCAAGTACAAATCTCAGAGTGAGAAGAGGTTTTTCATCAATTTGAATTTGATATCAGCAAGGAGCAATTTCTTGACTTTTCCTAAAGTATTAAACGCTTGGGTGTCCTAAATTTATTCTTCATAAGTGATTGCTCATTGGCTTCTGTAATATACTGATTTGTGACACCAAGATACAGTATAGTAATTTCTTGTGTGCAGTGTAAGTAATTAAATAAGTTCAATTCAATTCAATTCAAAATGCTTTATTCGGTATGTACAAGTACAACCATATAGCAACATACATCAAAACAGTAAAGAATCAAATTTATGAAAGTTAAATAATGAAACATTTAAAATGACATCACTATCCATGCCAATATTGTTAAATCAGTAATATATCACTTTGTGTACAGGGTTAAATTTAATCATTAGGTACATTCTAGTAGTAATTGTTAAGGGGGGAGTTAATTCAGTTTAGACATTTTAGCAGCAGTTTGTTTGTAATAAAAGTTTGTGCAAATGCCAATGCAAAAATAAATACACAACAACAATGTAATTTTACAGTAAATCACCAATAGTCATAAAACATAATAGCCAACGGGTGAACGGGGATAACGAAAGGAGGGAATCATATAATAATTGATTTCCTGTGCCAGGTACATTTTAAAATATAGGTGGCCACGCGATAGCACACATTCGGGGAAGCTAAATCAAACAACAATTGTATTGCGGCTCTTGTGTTGTATATCTTATATTCTAAAAATAGTTGCTTCAAATAAAACTTTCTAAAACCAGTATAAAAATTACAAAAGAGTAAAAAGTGACAGATGCTCTGTTTAGATTTCCCATCGCATGGGCACAGACATAACCCGGGTTTTTTTACAGTTGGGAAAGCCACCAAATGGTGGACTATTCCCAGCCTCAGGCGTGCTAGAACGAAGCGATGAGAATTAATACTAACAAATGTAAGATAGGGTGGGAGACTTGTACTAAGGTTGTACTCCAAATATAATTTGAATGTACTTTGCATTGCATACTCCTTCGTTCTGGTCCCTTTTGCATGGTCCAAATAGGTGGTTTTAAGGTTACGCTTTGTTAAAACCGATGTTGTTAAAATATCTTTAAAAATATCCTGGCCAAAGAGAGTCTTATACCAGGAGTGAATATGTTCTAGCCAGGGGATTTTCGAATGCCAATCTAGTTTAATACAGTCCAAAATTACTTCCTGGGTAAACCTAGTTTCTTCTTTGGCCCATATGGACCGCCATAGGGACAAGGGACGCGATGCAATCAGATCAGCAACATAATTTATGCCTAGCTCTCTGTGGGTAATCTCATTTGAGGCAGAAGCGGGGAGGCATAATAATCGTTTCAGGTACTTATTTTCCTCTTGCTGGATGGACAGAGCAATCTGACGATTATATCCCCATATTCCTGCTCCATACAAGGCAGAGGACATACACCTTGAATTATAGATGGAAATCATTTCTCGGATCCTGCGACCCCCCAATTTGGAGGCGAATCTGAAGATGCAATTTGTATTTCTGGTCATCTTCAGACCAACACAGGATTGCTCGTTTACCCATCTCCCATCACCTGAAAAGGTAATACCTAAGTAGCAGAAATGTCGGACTGCCTCAAGTTTATCCCCATCTAAAAAGAATGACTTGTTTTTCAATATTTTCTTACCACAAGTCATAGTCATAGTCTTACCCTTGTTAATTTTAAGCTTTCTGCCCTGAATAAAAATATGAAACTTCTCAATTAACTTTTGCAACCCATTCGCAGTCCTGGAAATCAGGACCGCGTCGTCCGCATATAATAGGACGGGTATTTGCTTTCCATTAATGATGGGAGCATCAGCATAAGATTCTTGTAAAAATTGATCAACCTGATTTATAAAAAGTGAGAATAAAAGGGGGGCAAGCACGCACCCTTGTCGGATCCCTCTACCAATTTTAAAAAGGGGGGTGCATTCACCATTTGTTCCGAATCTAACCTTACTTGAAAGGTTACTATACATTCTGGCCAAGAGGTGGATGATTTCAGGTGGTGCGCCCATGTCAAGTAGTACTGGCCAGAGCAGTGCGTGTTCCACTAAATCAAATGCAGAACTTAGATCGGCAAAGCACATAAACAAATTCCCCTCCTTGGCTTTAGTGTACTTGCCGATGATAAGTTCAAGGTTCACGCACTGCTCCATAGTTCCTAGACCCCTTCGGAACCCAAACTGAACAGGCGAAAGAACATTATTGTCCTCGGCCCAGGTCTCTAGTCTCACCAGAAGTATACGACTCAAAATCTGTAACGACGAGTCTAAAAGTGAAATTGGGCGATAATTTCGTGCTTCGGCCCTAGAGCCCTTTTTGAAAAGTGGTACTAAGATGGATTGACCCCATGAGGTTGGTAACTCGTCCTCGATTGCTGCATTAAAATAACGGGTTAAAATGGGGGCCCATAGAACAATTTCAGATTTGAAAAAGTCCACGGGGACCCCATCTGGACCCGGGGCTTTCCCCCCCTTACTCTTTTCAATTGCCACAGTCACCTCACTTAGAGTCACCGAGAACAGTAATTTCTCCCATTTAAAACAGGTTGGAGTATCAGTTAAGACATTAGAATTAAGAACAGAAGTAAAATCAGAGGTAAAATCAGAATTAAAAATCCCAGTGAAGTGAGCTATCCAGGCCTGACAACTGACATGCGAGGTTAGTTCAGGGACATTGTCATTCTTCAGGAATGCACTATTTATTGTGTCCCAAAAAAGTTTATGATCTTTAGTATCTGCAGCCAGATCTAATTTTTCCCATGCCGCATCCTGCAATTCCTTCTTCCTAATAGAAAGTGCAGTTTTATAGTTATGGCGTTCTTCCCTGATCTTACCAACATCTCTAGGAGTGGCATCAAGTGAGGTTTTTAACCTTTTTAATGACTGAGCACAATGGTCATCAAACCACACCGCCTTAACTTTCCTTGGATTCCGAGGTTTGTGTGTCAGGGATTTCTCAATGGTTTTTGAAATAATTAGGAATTTGGATAACAGAATTCGTGGGCATGGGTCCAGCAATAAACAATACTCGACCTCTCCATAACAGTTTGTGATCACATTGGCAACAAGTTTAGTGGGGTCAACTTTTGTCCATTTCACTCTCATCCCATTCGGTCTTTCTGCAACAATATCCTGAATTGGTTGACCAAAGGTATTCCTTTTGATTCCCCAACCCAATAGTTCAACAGTTACACTGTTGTGATCACTGACCTCTTGTTCAATCACCCAAACATTGATATAAGCTACAGAGCAAGATATCATAATATGATCAATAAATGATTGGCTGTTCCTCCCATGAAATGTCGGACATCTAACATTGTTTTTGTTCTTATTACATTCTAGGAGGTCCAGGTCATATTTGGCCAATAGGTTATTCAGGGCACTACCATAGTTGTTATGCGGGAAATGATTATATACACTTGTTGCTTCCCTTCCCGAGTACTCCTCCCTATGGCCACACGCCCCCTTGAGTGCATAAGTACATGATTTAATGTTAAAATCTCCCACCCATATGATGGCAGCAGGTTTGGGTGTACTCAATAAAAAGGCATCAATGGCCTGCTCTATGTCAGAAATAAACTTTCCCTGTTTGTGCCCGGCAATGTTGTTATAAAAGTTCACTATTATTAAGTCTCTGTATCCACTATGGATCATACGCAGAACCGAGGCATGTTCACCTAGAACTACATGATCACTAGAACAGAACTCAGTCAGTGCAGTGGATATCAGGGTCACGAGTCCACCCTTGGCTCGACCGGCTTGGGATGCCACAGCCTGCACGGTAAAGGAAGTATAGCCCTCAACATGTACTTCAGCCCTATCCCAAGTTTCTTGCAGGCAAATAATATCATAACCTTGTTTGATAAAGTCAGCCCATATAGGGGTATTTACCTTAGAGGCTAGCCCGGCTATATTCCACGTAATAGCCCTAAGGTTCTCTTCTAAGGCTACTTGGGATGAGTTAATAAATATTGTGGCCGATGGAATAGTTGAATTTATCATGCGTTTTTCGGCAGTACGTATGGTGGTATCTAACACAGTTGGGTCATTAGAAGTTCTTATAGTAATATTTTCCACATCCTGGAGAGACCCATCACTGCTTTGAGGGTCGTCGACCACATTGAGTAACACAGTAACGTTCCCCACAACTCCACCTCCAATTTGACTCTCCCTCTTCCCCTGCCCGCACTGTAATTTTCAATCACAATCATCCATGCTGGAAAAAACATCAAACCTGTTCCCTAATTCTAAAGGTGTAAAAGGCCTCAGGTGCTCCATTCTC
The DNA here is from genome assembly GCF_964204655.1 of Triturus cristatus. Lineage (NCBI taxonomy): Eukaryota > Metazoa > Chordata > Amphibia > Caudata > Salamandridae > Triturus > Triturus cristatus. The sequence goes on along the minus strand of NC_140586.1, from coordinate 630,384,741 downwards.
CGAATGTTGTTATTCCTGTGGCCACTAAAGGGAACCATATTCCAACCTTGGTGATCGATTCGCTGATTTGGTGCATAAAGGGCAGTGGGGTCATTTGTATAAACTGAATGATTTTTCCTTACATAGGATGTGGGGAAAACCAAGGACCTGGGATAAAAATAGGTCAAAGATCGAGGGTGAATTTGGCTATTACCATTGCCCAGGGGCCAGTTCAATATAAGAGCTACCGCTTCTGGGTCTCTGAAATTAATCAGAACTATATCACCATCGACGTCTTTATTCCTTCCACCAAGCCATGGGAGACGTCTAACATGCAATATCTCACCGTTTACTTTCCTATTTATAGGTCTATATGTTCTTAACCAGTGGATAATTTTATTTTTTAGCTGGGCGTAATCCTCACTCTTATTATCAGCTAAAACAGGAACCCCAGTCAACACCACCACTAAGGGTGCAGCTTCTGGGGGTAAATCAACCCGAAGACCATGAATCCCAGGGACCCCCTCCAACCTAGGGTTATCCCGCGCCTGGACAGTACTCCCTACTGGGGCAATACTGGCTTCCTCCACCAAATCCATAACGGGCTTACTAACTAAATGTTCCTTATGCAACAAAGGTCCATTTCTGCCCTGATCCGGGGCTAGGTGGCCCACAGTCTGCATTACATTCCTACTGAGATCAGGAAGTTCCCTAGGTGGATTTATAAGGGGGGCTCCAGCCTGTTTACTAGTGCCATCCGTTGTAACCTTACCTACAACGGCCATATTTCTCAATGTAGATTCGATGTTCTCTAGCCTATACTCCAGCTTCCTTAAGGTGTCAGTAATGGGTAAAAGGAGAATACTAATCATGTCCCCCAGTTGGGGTAAAAAATCCAAGGGAATAGGCGCCTGTGGAATATCTACAGCTGATAGAGCAGGCACTGGGGGGGTCACAGCAGGGTTCACAGCCATTAAACAGGTACTAATGGCCGCCGTCTGGCTATGATCTGGCCCAATTAAAGACCCTGAAACAGACCCATTAGAAAGATAGTGGCCAAATTCAGAATGCTGTGTCCTGGGGCCATTGATCACCCCCACCCTACGCCTTTTTTTCCTGGGAGGGGGGCCGTGAATAATCCCCTTTTTCGGGTTCTTAGCCTTTTTTCCTACCCCCCGTCCCACGAGCCGCGTATTAAGAGTTTTAGAATGACTTATGGCATGTGGGGGGGGAGAATCGCTGATAACCTGAACACTAGGGACACAGTTTGTGGGCGAACAGTCACGTAACAATAGCGGAACACCCTCTTGCGAGAGGGGGGTGTCGGTTACACCATTACTACCACTATCGACAACAGGAATGTTTGGGGAAGCAACCTCTGGAGCTCTACGTTTCATGTTTTCAATAGAGCGACGACGTTCTAGTCTGCGCTCCTCCAAGGTAGTGTCCAGCTCCTTATCCGTTATGAGAGGTTTTTTAAAATATCTATCAAGGGGGCCATTTACCACTGGCCTTGGTTTCTCCCCAGGCATAACATTCTCACTAGAAGCCATGGCAAAATTTAAAAGAAGAAGAAGAAACTCCCAATTACCACGATGCAGCAGTCACTCCTGGCCCAGCCCAGCCTCGATCGGCCTCGGAGGGTCTCAGAGGGTCCGCCCTTAGTCCGGGCTTTATCCCGGGTGATGTCCCGCACACGCGTCCCGCTGACGCGTAATACCTTCAGGTCTTATACTGGCTGTGGATAGAGGGGGCGGAGTCGCGGGAAGAGGCGGCAGGTGTGCTAGATGGAGCACGCACAGCCTGCTGGTCCTCGCAGTCCCGTCCTCCAGTACAGCAGCTCCCCGGTCAGATTCCAATGCCCAACGAATGAAGCCAATGCCGTGCGATGCTCCAGAAGGCTGCAGGCAACACAGGTCAAGTACTCCTTTGCGAGCGGCACCCGCGAAGCGGGGGCCGCGAGGAGTTTTCAGCGGTCTGCAGGGGGCGGGGTCGCGGGAAGAGGCGGCAGGTGTGCTAGATGGAGCACGCACAGCCTGCTGGTCCTCGCAGTCCCGTCCTCCAGTACAGCAGCTCCCCGGTCAGATTCCAATGCCCAACGAATGAAGCCAATGCCGTGCGATGCTCCAGAAGGCTGCAGGCAACACAGGTCAAGCACTCCTTTGCGAGCAGCTCCCGCGAAGCGGGGGCCGCGAGGAGTTTTCAGCGGTCTGCAGGGGGCGGGGTCGCGGGAAGAGGCGGCAGGTGTGCTAGATGGAGCACGCACAGCCTGCTGGTCCTCGCAGTCCCGTCCTCCAGTACAGCAGCTCCCCGGTCAGATTCCAATGCCCAACGAATGAAGCCAATGCCGTGCGATGCTCCAGAAGGCTGCAGGCAACACAGGTCAAGCACTCCTTGCGAGCAGCTCCCAAGTTAATAAGTGAATGAAATCGTGGATGACCCTTACAAAATCTTGCCCAGTGGGTTTTTAGACAAGCATCAGTGTGCTGTGGGATATTCTTGGGGAGATTGTACTGAGCAGGGGCAATTGACTCGTGATTTTCTTTCTGCAATGAAAGACTTGTGTCGGGATCAACAGAACAATGTCAACTGAAAGACCTTGAAGAAGGGTGACATCTCAGATAAAGTTGATAAAAGGTGTAATTGATAAGCAATTAATTTATTTTGAAAGGCTTAGAGTAGCAGAAGGTAGTAAGAGTTCTCTACATATTTGTAAGATGCATCACAACCTCTCTAACTGGTATGTCTTCTCAAGTATTACATTTGCAGATAGTAGGGGATGATTTCCCAGCTGTCGAAGCTTTGAACGAGCTCAGGAAGATGAGAGGTAGGATACACTTGATTGAGCAATCAAAAGAGGAGATAGAACTTTTAGTACGAAAAGGGACATGGAACTTCAGGTTCTCTTTTGTTTTAGGACAGCGAGAGAGCTACAAATCCAGAATATATCTAGATTTGTTTGGTATGTGTGAGCAGAACTTTCTGCTGCAAGCTAAAATCTATCTACCAGCAAAACCAAATTAGCAAGTACTGTGAAAAGGTTCATTATACTGTCTTTGTCCTGATCCATAAAAAGAGACCCATAAAACGTTGCTTTGAGCAGAGTTGAAAGTCTTGTATATTAAAGTACGACAGCATACCTAGCATAGTTAGGGAAGGGCATCACTGGTTTGTATGCTTGGTTGGAAATCTGCGTTACTGGGACTCCAGGTTTGAGAAGTCTGAACGCAATCTCTGGTCCCTTCCATCTCATTTATTTAATGTGAATAAAACCGTTTTATTATTCTTGTATTAAAGTTCCATTTTTCGTCTACTGGAAGAGAGGCTTGAATTCTAGTTATTGAGAACATTTTCTTTTCTTTAGAGTGAGTGGCTGTGTTGATCACTTTATGTCATCTGAAAAGGAAGCATACAATTGTCTTCGAAACATTATTTCAACATTAAATATTGAAGTACCTCCTGAAGAAACGTGGGACTACGACGATCCACTGTATGATGCCCAAGAACTGTCAGGGCTTGCACCACGGAACTTCAATTATACTTTAAACATTAAGCTGGTAAGTACTAATGCTGAGCCTTGTTGCTTTTATACCCCAAAAGGTAGAGTATTCTGGAAATGTATAGGTGATGTCTGTTATTTGCATTCTCATAATATGTGTATGGCAACTTCTATTTGGCCTGTTAGCAAAGCAGATTTAAATTATGCCTAGCTAGCTGGCATACTGCATTGAAGCTGATTAAGTCTTGTGGATTAACATATTATTTAATAATGGAAACTTCATAAAGTAGCATGTTTTGTTACATCACCCAAATACCTAATCAAAATGTGTTAACCATTTTCGATTTAAGTGCTCCACCACTTTTTGGTTCTTTGTTCAGTTTTGGGTGAGGGCGTGAATGTATTGTGTACGTTTGTGATAAGACGTAGCCCCTAATATGGAATTGTTTGTCCAACAACAGTCCTTCATGCCTTATCTGCGGTGACTGATAAAAATAAACCAGTGCCAGTGACACTAAAATTACATTGACTTACCAATTCTATTGTACACTATGCATATCCTATTCTAAAGTCTTGAAAACCATTTACATAAACAATAATTTGATGTTGCAAAATGAACCTCTTACTTAGCATTGGGTCTAATTTGGTCAGTTTTATTCCAAGAAGCATCAGTGTGACTGTGGTAAACTACTCCAATGACTAGATTGATCATAATGCGTTTTATTTGATGTATCTAGTTATGTTTTCAAAGCCAAGTCAGAGGGTTAGGAACATTGATATCAATACACCAAGGGCTTAAGCATCACCGTCAAATAATTAAAAGTAGTCAACATTTTTTATGTGTTTGCATTTGTCCATTTATGAAGCATTCCAACCAGGCTTATTTTATGTCGCCTAGTCATTCAAAAGTGACAGCATTACGACAACGCTTAGTGTATGAGAACATCATCGAAAAGGTGGGATAGAGATATGGCAAAACAACTAATTGACAACATGCAATTTACAGAGTCTCTCTGTTGAATCCTTAGGAGCTAAGGGTGGCTCACAGTTTCATGATTGGGTCTGCTTGCTGCAAAAGCTGTAGGTTGACCATTCAGTTGGTGGAGATGCAGCTGTAAGTCTCAATGAAGGGGTCAGTGTGATCAAAGGTACTTAACATAAATGGATGACTAGAATATTCCCTTGCTATATAGGTGACATCTACTTCTAGTATAATGTGGTTCTGCATTCAAAGCAGGCTAGTTACTGTAACTCGCTATTACTCTCAGTACCGGGCTATCTTATCAGTAGACTGAATGGAGTCCAAGCATCAGCTGCCAAATTGGCATTAAACAGACCTCGTAGATCATCTGTATCTGATGCATTGAAGGAACTACATTGACTTCCTCTGAGGATAGCCTTTAAGTCTATGTGTATCATCTTGAAGGCCCTTAAGGGCATGAGCCCTGTGCCCCTACAACAGAGCCTGAAGAGTTATACTCCAAAGAGATGCCTCAGTTCAGCTTCAGCGAACCTCCTGTGTATAATTGGATTCCGTAAGGCTGTCGAGCCAAGTTACAAGTCACTCTCAAATCAAATCAGGTGTTTGTTAAGCGCGACTACTCACCCGTAAGGGTCTCAAGGCGCTGGGGGGTGTAGGGGGAGGGGGTTTGCAGGTTCCAGTCCATCAAGGAGGGGGTCTGTCAAAGAGCCAGGTTTTGAGGTTTCTTGCGAAGATGGGAAACGATGTTATCTGTCTGAGGTGGAGCGGAAGGTTGTTCCATGCTCTGGCCGCACAGAAGGAGAAGGTGCGGCCTCCCGATCAGGTCTTTCTGGTGCGGGGGACCATGGCGTAGGAGAGCTGGGCTGATCGTAGGGTCCTTTGGGGTGCGTGGAATTTGAGTCGGCTATTCATGTATGCTGGTCTGGTGTGGTGGAGGGCCTTGTGAGCGTGGGTTAGCATTTTGAAGGTGACTCTAGCTTCGATGGGGAGCCAGTGGAGTGTGCGCAGGTGCTGGGAGATGTGGCAGTGTCTTGGCAGGTTGAGGACCAGTCTTGCGGCGGCGTTTTGGATGTTCTGTAGCTTGCGGTGAGGTTTTTGTTTATTCCAACATAGTGCGTTGCCGTACTCGAGCCTGCTGGTGACCTGGGCATGAGTGGCAGTCTTTCTGTGTTCGAGGGGGATCCATTTGAAGGTCTTATGTAGGAGGCGGAGGGTGTGGAAGCAGGAGGACGAGACTGAGTTGATCTAGCGGTCCATTTTGAGCTCTGAGTCCAGGATGATTCCCAGGTTACGTGCGTGGTCCGTGGGGGTGGGCGGGCTTCCGAGGGCCGGGGGGGCACTAGGTGTCGTTCCAGGCGTCTGGGTTTGGGCCCATGATGAGTAATTCCGTTTTGATGGTGTTTAGTTGTAGGCAGCTGTTTTTCATCCATTTGGCGACAGCTTCCATGCCTTCTCGAAAGCTGTGTCTGGCGGTGTTGGGTTCGTTGGATAGGGAGAGGATGAGTTGGGTGTCATCTGCGTATGAGACAATGTTGAGTCTGTAGGTTCTGACGATGGGGGCGAGCGGAGCCATGTAAACGTTGAAGAGCGTAGGGCTGAGTGAGGACCCCTGGAGGACTCCGCAGGTGGTAGGTGTAGGTTCCGAGAGGAGAGGGGAGAGTCTGACCCGCTGCGTTCTGCCATAGAGGAAGGAGCGGATCCAGTCGAGGGCCTTGTCTTGGATCCCTGCGTCGTGGGGTCTGCGTATTAGGGTGCGGTGAGAGACTGTGTCGAACGCCGCTGAGAGGTAGAGGAGGATGAGGGCTGCTGTTTCTCCTTTGTCCAGTAAGGTAGGGATGTCATCTGTTGCGGCGAGGAGGGCGGTTTCCGTACTGTGGTTTTTTCTGAAGCCGGATTGGGAGGAGTCGAGGATGTTGTGCTCTTCGATGAATGTGGCGTGTTGGCTGTTGATGGCTATCTCGATGACTGTCGCTGGGAACGGGAGCAGGGAGCTGGGTCTGTAGTTTTTGAGGTCGGTGGGTCCGCCAAGGGTTTCTTCAGGAGGGGGTTGATCTCAGCGTGTTTCCAGTCAGGGAACGAGGCGGTTGCCAGGGAGCGGTTGATGGTGTGGCAGAGCATGGGTGCGATGGTGTCGGCGGCTCTGTTGAAAATGTGGTGGGAGCAGAGGTCCGTGGGGGCCCCGGAGTGGATTGACGTCATCGTCCTCAGTGTGTCTTCGGTGGTGAGGGCTGTCCAGTTGTCGATCGCTGGCTTCAGGGTGTTGGGGGTGGTTGGTGAGGGTTCAGTGTGTTGGTTGTCTTCATCGAAATTGTCGTAGATGCTCTTGATTTTGTGGTGGAAAAAAGTGCTGAGTTTGTCGCAGAGGTCTTGTGAGGGAGGGATGTCGGTGGATTCGCTGGTGGGTTGGGCGAACTCCTTGATGATGTTGAAGTTCTTTGTTGTTGTGTGCATGAGTGGAGATTCTGTCTTCGCTTTTTTCCTTGTTTTTCTGATGAGTTGGTGGTGGGCGTTGGTGGTGGCTCTGAGGTTGTTGTGGGCTTCTGTGGATTTGGTGTTCCTCCAGGCCTTTTCGAGGCGCCGGCAAGTGCGTCTGACCTCTTGAAGTTCAGTGGTGAACCATCTAGCTTTCTTGGTGTGGGTGTTGTTGTTTTTCTTGAAGGGGGCTATGGAGTTGGCGCAGTCTGAGATCCATCTGTGCATAGTTCGGGCTGCGGTGTTGGCATCATCGTTTTCCACGATGGTTGGGGTGGAGTTGCTGAGTGATGAGGTTAGGTGGTCGTCGGTGATTCTGGTCCAGTTTCTTTGTGGGAGCAGATGCTGGTGTCTGTGGATGGTGGGTGTTCTGAAGGTGAAGGGGACACATCGATGGTCAACTCTCATATCATCAACTGATCTACTGCACTTTAGAAAGGACTTGAAGACCTGGCTCTTCCCTACGTGACCATGTGGCCTTCTTGTGTTCACTTTTACAGCCTTTATGTTCAGATGAAAACTCTCAGCGCCAGGATACATGTAAGATGACAGTTTGCACTTCATAAATGATATAAATAAATAAAATAAACCTGCTGATTATTTTGCGGAAGGCATTACGTGGTCGGTTGTTCCTGTTCCCCGGCAAGCTGCGTACAGGCCTGCATGCTTGTTTAACCTGCTGTTGACTATGCAAAATTGGTAAGCGCTTTGGATTTACATTAAGGACTTGAGTTGGTTCATTGTTATGAAGCCTGGCTTCCACACACGCAGTATTTGAATTTATTTGAACTTAGGGATTACCACACACAACAGCCATCTCACAAGTGCCAATAGATGCTCTGCCCCGTAGCTTCATAGTTAGATACATTTTTTCTTTCACAAACGTAGTCTTGAAGGCTGCTGGGGCGGTGCTATTGTACAATTTGTTGTTATACCCATTTAGACAACATTGACTCCTTTTGTTTTGTAAACTTGTTTTGTTGAAAGAATTTAGAAGCCTTTAAATTGCTGCAGAGAAATTTTATATGTTGGTTATTTATAGAATTTTATATTAATTCATTAATGCAGTCAGTTGCGCCTCTATCCACATTTCTTGCCACTACAGGCAGTCTATCATGCCATGGGAAGATTGGCAAGAAGCTTTTGAGACCTACTCAGTGGCCTTAGGTGGGGATGTACTTGTCGGAAAAAAAAGATAGGCTGTTAAAGCACAGTTTGGGTGTGGAGAGTAGAAAAGTATTAAAAACCTTGTCAGGTTTTGCCGGGCATAGCGAAGAAGGGGGACAATGAGTAAGATATGGATGAAGAATTGGATGATGTGTATGTGTCTGGTATGAAGGCGTTTTTCTGGAAACAATGGAAACATTTTTAGTGTTGCTGCAGAATAGGATTTTTTCTATAGTACAATTACTGGGCGAGACTATTGATCAAAATGTGGCACTATTTAGAACGTTAGCTGAAGCATGCACATTTAGGGATTTACCTGAAGAAATTATTTGTGATCAATCAATTAACCGTACCTCAAATATGAGAATACAGAGAAGTTATTGGGTTTGAAAGAACCATCCTTTGAAAAATCTATAATTGTAGCTAAATGCGTTGAAAACACCCCACGCAGTGTGAAAATTAAATGTGGAGGAAGGGTTGTGTAGAAACAAACTTGAACTTCTATAAACTGCCTTACAGTTGGTGGACAAGTCCAAGTGTAAGGGGATTGGTAATTTGGTAAAATGTTTCAGAAGGTAATAAAAGACATGTTATAGGTGTGGAGCTCAAAGCATTTTGCCACTTCTGCCAGTTGTCCTGCTGCATCGGAGATTCTTCAAGGGCGAAACTATGGGTTTTAAAAGTTGTGTGAATATGACAGAGTGAAAATTAGGATGAGGAATGCCAAGATGCACTGGAATCAGATGATAGCTTGAAATATTGGTAGTGTGTGATAGATCAGGAGAAATAAACTCTAAAATATATATTGGAGTTGAGCCATATCGTCCTCTAAAATGCAAAGTGGAAGTGTGTAGTATGAAAATTGCCAAGTGGCAGACTCTTGTTCACTGTGTACTCTGATCAATAAAGAGACTTGGTGTGATTTGGAACAGAGAAAGTTATTAGAAACTGATGTTCAACTGGAGGGATGCTGTTGAGTGAAATTACTGATTTTAGGGTACTTCCAAATGGAATTATGTTTTAAAGGAATGTGTACACTGGGTCTGACTTACATGGTAGAGAACGGAAGAATTATTTTTGGATGACGTGAACAATGAGCATTAGGAATTGTGTTGGATCACAATCGGTGTGAGCAAGATGTGGTGTTATGTCACGAAGAAACTCAAATGTTGGTGTGAGAGTTTCCAAGATAGTTTGGACAAGATCTTCGGCATCTTAAAAAGTTTCTGCATAAAATAACCTTGAGAAAAGGGCCACTGCTATAGTGCACAAAGTGCATAATGTACTGCTTGCTTTAAGGGATTACTTAAGAAAAGAATTTAAAAGATTGTCAAAGAATAATATTATTGAATCGTCGGTATGGTTGAGCCTTGTTGGTATTGCCCATAAACCCAACGGCAAGATTAGGAGGTATGTTTTTTTTTTTTTTTTTACAAATTGGTTTTAAAACAGAAGCACTTACTCTTTATGGAAGTACACAATGAATACAAGAATGAACACAAAATATAACTCCCTTTGCTGTGAACCAACTCTCGCCCACCGCCCCCCCCCCAACAATCCACATGTGCTACATAATCAGTGAATATAGTGACAGTCACCATTACCCATCTTAAATGTGTATCAGCCCATATAGGTTAGAACCTGGTCGTCCAACAGATGCTGTATAGGGCGGATGAGCTCTAGCAAAATTCCCTGGTGATCACCCACGTGTGTCACATTTTCACACACTTCCACGGGCAACCTCTCGTCCTATACACTGCTATTTGCAAATCCATGCAGTGGTCCATCCCTTTCCTCTACTCTGGTAGAGAAGTAGGAGTCGTGTCCTTCCACTGCTTCTCTATGTCCCGTTTGGCGAGGGTCAATTCCAAAAAAAGCAGTGTCAGTTTGTTTCAGTTAACACCCAACACGCTGTTGATGCGTAAAAAGATGAGTTTGGGGTCCATTGGGATGTCCCAACTACAATTCTACCCAAGCAAGATGTCACTCCCTTCCAAAATGGTACCAATACATGACATTCACACACTGTGCAGGAATGTCCCCTCTGTGTTTGCACAGCAGAGGCAAGCAGAGGAGGCAATGAACCCCATCTTCTATAAGCAATGTCACATGAGGTATACCCTGTGAAGTTATTTAAGTTGTATCAGTCTAAGCCTGGCTGCAGTTCTAAGTGCCCCCTATCTCCTGTTTGGTCCTCGTCCCCAAGTTCTTCCAAGTGCTCCTCCCACGCCCTCTGCAGATTAGGGAATGTGTCTGATTGGTTGGGGCGGAGAGTCTGATAGATCTCAGCAACTCTATGGTCCTCCAGGCCTCCTAAGAAGAGTTTGCCTTACAGAGGATTACATTTGGGGAGATTGATCAAAACTGTTGCATACAAGGCCAATGCATGGCAAAACTGCAGATATCGATTAAACTGACTGCGATGGAGCTCATACTCAACCTGCAGAGTCTGAAAGGTTGGCACCACATAGAACATCACCCAGGGTGGATATCCCTATCAAGTCGCATATCCGAAATCCTTTTAATCCAGCCACTTGAGGCAATGCACGGCCCTGACAAATCGGTGTCGGCTCCCACCAACCCATCTGCCTGAGGGTGCATTTCCATAGATTTTGAACCGTACTCGCTGGGGGAAGGCTGTCATCACTGCTGCCATATAGAAAAGAGCCAAGGGAGGTGTCCCCTATATCCCATTTTTCGAACACAAACGCTGGGTAGCCATGAAAGTCGTAGCACCAGTCATTAATAATCGATAGATGGGAGGGCCAGGTAGTATGACTCAATGTCAGCCACTGTAATGTCCCCAAGGTAGGTAGATTTGAAACATTTGCTAAGAGCGATATGGGGACTGCCATTATCCCACAGAAAGCTGCGGAGGATAGAGTTAATTTTCTGAAACCACTGCCTTGGGATGTCTTACTGGAAGTTTTGTAACTGGTATAAAAAGTGGGTGCAAGGACACCATTTTGAAAATTGACGATCTTCCTGTCATGAAGAGGGGCAAGACGGACCACACCCGATCGTCCGACCTCAGTCAATCCATCCCTCGAACAAGGTTGCGCACCCAAGCCACCTCTGCATCTGAGGACACGAACACATAATCAAAACCCTCTGTGGTAATTTGAAGCATAGCCGCCAAATCAAAGTTCTGCAGGTATGCCAGAAAAAGTATCGATTTGGAGATGTTTATGTAGAGACCCGAAGTATCTCCAAAGACATGTAGAAATTGCAAGATACGAATCCCGTACGTTCGGGTCGGTTAAGAAGAAAAGAACATCAACGGCATACATCACTATTCTGTCTGAAGCCCCGCCTCCCCACTCAAACCCATGTACCTGAGCATCCATTTTCACCCATACAGTCAGCGGCTCCATGGTGATAGCAAACAGCAGAGGAGACAGGGGGCATCCTTGCCTCGTCCCCCACTGTATTGGAAATGAGTCTTCACAGGCACCAGCCACACGTACCATCACTACTAGGTCTGTGTCTAATGATTTGGCATATGAGAGAAACTTGGGGCCAAAATTTAGGCAGTGGAGGAGGTCGAACAAATGGTCCCAACTCACCGAGTCAAACGCCTTGTCGATGTCAGCAAGGAGGACCAGCGCTAAACCCCGGTCCCCTCTCCCCCATTTGGCATTGTGTCGGGTGGGCCTAAGAGGCATGAACCCAGCTTGATCAGGGTGTAGTAAGGTAGAGATTGACCGCAATAAATGGTCTTCCAGTGCTTTCTCCAGTATTTTCCAAGTTCAAGAGAGAGATCGGGCAAGATGAGGCATGTTCCTCTGCTGGCTGATTAGGCTTGATAATCACCACTAGCTCTGCATGCCACAAATCTGAGGGCAGAGGTGAGGGATCATCAGCAAAGTGAATGGCCAACATGTGTTCTTGGTGTTTGGGCATATATGATTTAAAAAATTCACCTGGAAAGTCATTAGGCCCCAGAGAGGTCCCGGAGCTCAGCCTTGTCGGGCTGATTATAGCTCTTCCACCGTGAGGTTATCATCTAATGATGGACCATCTGCAGAAGTAAGAGTCCAGAGGGGAAGGTTGGTTACAAATGCCTGCATCCGCTCCTTTGATAGAGCCTCTGTTGGTGTGTACCCCTCAATGTAGGTTGCAAAGTTACAAACCACCTCTCTAGGCTCTGTATATAAAGAACCAGTTGGGTCACGCCCAAGTGGGACAGGAGGACTGTCGCGCATTTTGACACGATCTCTCAAACATTTTACTGGGCTTGTACTCCATTGGTATGTGCGGCTTTTTGCCACTTGCCAGGACCATTTGACCTCCTCCAGCATGGTCTACTAATACATTTCCTGCAGGAGATCCAGCTGCCTCCGGGCCAGCTGTCAAATACTCTGTCTAATCTGTGCGTCTAAAGTTATAATCTAAAATTCCAGGTCAGCAAGTGTCTTCGTTCAACGCCATCTCTCTCCAGTGGTGTAGCTACTATCCATGCTCACAGGGTACCTTTAAGTGCTTCCCAAATTGTTGCTGGGGATTCCACAGAGCCTGCATGATGGGTGAAGTAGTTATCAGTTGACTGCTGTATGTGTGTTTCATAATTTGCATCTTGTAGGTTCAGGGCAATAAGCGCCACTTGAAGTTAGGTCATTGACGTCCCAGCTGAATTCGGAGAACGATCGGAAAATGAAGAGAGAACCCCTGTGCTAATATGGTGGTGTCAACAATCCTATGTGCATGTGTACTTGGTTTAAAGAAATAGTCTAAGCCTGAGAAAGAGCCGTGGGCTTGGGAAAGAAAAGTGTAGCCGCGCTCGGAGAGATGGTAGATTCTGCAGAGATCCACTAAGCTCAGTGCAGTGACAAAGGGTAACATGCAGGTGCTCCCAGCACTTAGGAGCGGTCCATGTGGGCGCCATCATCAATAGAGCTATCCATGTCGCCATTCCAATGTCTCCGCCATCATTGTGAGTCACTCTGAAATTCTTGCAGATCCCAGTGATTAAATCCAGGAAGGACTGGCTTTGACAAGGAGGGGCGTAGACATTGAGGAGAGTTAGGGGTTTCCCCATAAAAAGCCCTTGGGATCTACCCACGCCTTAGGAAGTTGGAAGGGAGCACAATTTTTTAATAAGAATGCCCATTTCTCTAGGAACCCTGGTGAACCCGGAGTTTAATACTTGTGTGTAGCCAATCCGAGTCAGACACAGGACCTTATTAAAAATCTGAGTCTCCTGCAGAAGCAAGACATCTACTTTTAGTCTTTGGGCGTACTCGTAAAAGGCACCTCGTTTTATTTATCTAGCAATCTGTTTACGTTCCAGTACACCGCGTGCAGCTGATCAGCTACGTCTATGGCATTGTTACCACTCAAGGTACATTTAGGTGGGAAAAGGGAAACGATCAGCAGCAGGGCTGGGATTGAACCACAGTGGGTCAACAGAACATGAACAACATCTTCCCACCTCCCCCCATAACATACTTCTAAAACATGAAGTATACGTGGTGGGGTGTACTTCTGCAAGGCCCCAACGGGGAGCACCACAGGGCCTGCCCCAAAGAATACCCCATAACTGTGGTGACCTCCCAACCCTCAAGATTCAATACAGTGTCCCCTCAACAGCAAGGTGTACAGTATGGAAGTCTAAATGCTCCACTCCCACCGCCGCATGTTCTTTAGGGGTGCTACAGTGTCTCATTCATCCCTGTCACATGTCTAGGTTAGGCCTGGGAAGAAACACTGATCTTTTACATGTACACATTTAAGTTGTCTTCTTTTCGACACAATTACTTTTGACACACATTTGCTTGGGTGACAGTGCAGGATAAGTTTCTCGGAAACTTCATTGCTTAAACTTCCACTTCATAAGTGCACTATCATGACACCTTGAACATTTAGTACAAGCCCTGAGCACACATTGTGCAAATGTTGTTGTTATTAGTCCATGAGGCGACATGGCTATCACAAAAACACTAAACAATGTTAGCTCGGCTGGAGTATTGACACGGAAGTATGGATACTGTTATTATAAATGCTCATGTATTTCCATGCTCAAATTAGAGGAGCACTCCACTGGCATTGTGAAGTCGGCGACTCAGCCGAGCTAATTCTGGTTTGCTCTCTGTGAGGAGGGATGTCCAACTTGTAGCCAAGACGGGAACCTACATACCTTGCCTTCAGGCAAAGGGAGTTAGATCATCCAGCAGGGGATACTTGGCAGAATACCCGCCCTAGGTAACTAGGTTAGGGAGTGCATTGTAAGAGTACACTATGCCCAGTATTTACATGCCTGTATATATAGACTGTATTAGCACGATGGGGGAATTGTTCATTCTTTTCACTGTCCTTATCTTGCTAATCACTTTTATCTGTTTGTCTATTCATTGTAGCACATATATTTCATACAAGAATCAAAATGGTTCAATAAATATTGAAAACGCTCCCTTGTGTAGTTCTTAAGTAGCTTTCTGATTGAGCACGATTGAATGAGCGAAAACGTTTTAGATCCGTTACCTCAATTTCTTGGGGAGTCCTGTTGTCATGTTCTGAGGTTGCCCAAAGCATTTGTTACCTTATTAGGTTCAGGGGTACTTATGGTGGCACTGTGAGCTAGCTGGTCTATAGACCAACATATCTTTAGGGGGTGCATAGAAACAGTCTGGCTCCATCCCAACATTTATGTTGTCCAACAAACAAACGGTTCCTACTGAGATAGTGGAAATCTATGACAGCCCATACCGAGATTAGCTCATCACTCGCAGTATCAGGCAACAGACGTAATTGTGGATAGCTGGGCAGATGCCAGGTCTGCCTCAACTGCTGAGTCTGCTTGGTTGGCGGCACAGGGAGCAGAGGCAGGGCGGGGGTAGGGTTGATCCCATTGAATATTTCTCCAGGACGAGCGTGATCTGTTTCTTCACTGGGGTTCTGGAAGATTGGGAGGGCCCCTCCCTAGAGAAGAGTCGGAGTCCATTTTCAGAGGAGTATGCGGTTTGAGGTGGACTCTCTCATCTGCCCAATGGAAAGCCTCGTCCGGCGTCTCAAAAAAGAGGAGCAGTGGATCACCTTCAGCATGGCAGTAAAAAGTAAAATGTATTGAGATTTCAAAGCTGTTTTATTAGCTGCCATTAAAGATTGCTGCTGTTGCTGCACCAACCTGGTGACTTTACCCAGGAGCCGGGCGTGCCTAAGTATCCTATCTCTATCCAAGTATTTCAAGAGTTTTGCGATGACAGGACGAGGCTGGGCTCCAGGCGTCGAGTGTTGCACCAGGTCCCTGTGGGCGCATTCAGTGGCAAAGCATGGGACAAATTCTCTGGGGGCATAAAAGATCTGAGCCACTGGTCGAAGAAGCACTCTGGGGAGGTACTCTCACATCCCTCTGAAAATCCTACGAATCATAGATTGTTTTGATGGGCTCTGCCCTATGCATCTTTGACTCTTGCTGTCATTTCAGTGGACGCAGTAGTGAGCTGAGTCACTGTCAGTTGCGGAGTGAACAGTCTTCCACCCCAACACTCTGGTTTCTGCCTCTGTGATCCGTTTGACGGCCTTCCGTAGGTCCTTATGAAGCAGGGTGATATTGCTCCTCCGTGACAATCTTTGCATCCAGCTTGTATCTAGATTGGGAAATGGCTGTCAGAAGGGCAGCATTATCCGGGACATGTCCTCCCTGCCCAATCACCCCCAGAGCATGGGCTGCACAACTATAGTGAGCAGATTTATCTTGGGTGCTCTGCTTACCTCCTGGAGGAGCCTTATTTTTGGCCCTATTCGGAGCATCAGTGCAAGTCCTCTGACCCGGGCCATTCTAGAGATGCTCCACCGCCTCCAACCCAGCTGTCCCTCACTAGAGTCCAACAAGTGAGGCAGCACAAGCAGTCAGCCTGCCAAAACTGGCTTCTGACAGCAGAATCAAATTGTGTTCTCCAGATATGAGGTGGGGTAAGGAAGAAGAGTACCCCAGAGCACGCCAGGATCGCTCCAAAAATGCCCTCCAGTCTCACCTCAGTCAAACACACCCTATCAGGAACTCCAGAAGTCCAGGCAGTCCGAAGGAGGCAGCCTCCTCCAACATTCCTCCACCCTCTGATGAATCACAGCAGGAAGAGTGGCCCCAGCAGGCAGGCACACAAGAGAGAGGGTGCGCAGAACCCTGTTCCTCCCGGTCCCGGGTTGTCACTCCAACGAGCTCCTCACCCCTCTGCCAGCAGCCCCTACCCCACAGGTGCAAACCCACGGTTGGTAGTAGTGGCAAAAGGGGGGGGAAAGGTCAGTCTCCTTGGGCCTGGATTGGTCATCTTCGCTGCAGCCCAGGAGCAGTTCCCTCACCGGCCCAGCCACACCGAAGCGGAAGGCCTGACAAATGCTGCCGCAGCACTCTGCATCAAGGCTGCCCCAACTGTCCAGGGAGGTGTAGTGTCATGCCCCCTCTGCTCTTCAGCCATGCACCACTCCCGGCAGGGTCCCAACAGGGCTCAATCAGTACCGGCCCAGGGCTTCCCCGCACGCTGCCCTGCTCAAGCAACCATGGCTCCTTCCTTCTGAGTTCGGTTACGTGGAAGCACTTGCTGCCCCCAGAAATCCATGCCACCACTGCAGTTGTGTCTTCGCAGTCCTCAGCGGCAGAATTAAAAGCGCCAGGTCCCCAATGCAAACCAGGATCATGCAGGATAGGAGTCGACCGTATGGTTCAAGGCTAGACTGCGGCCACCATGTTCGGCCATTAACTGATGTGTGTGGATCATAATAATAATATATGAGTAGATCGTCATCATCCAGCTAATAATATTGGTGAAATGTTAGCCTGTATCAAAGGTAGACAGCATTATTCTACGCTTGACTTGTCGAGTGTGAACCATCAGATAGCACTGCATCCAGAATCCAGACATTTAACTTCCATTTTTCATGCCAGAGGAGGTATTCCATTTTGTCCAAATGCCCTTTAGGCCGGCATCCGAATCAGGGTTTTTTCAACATGTTATGCAACAATTATTAAGAGGACTATCAAATGTGAGTTTTTTCAGGAGGACGTAGTATGGGGTGTAAACAGGGAAGCACTTGAGAAGTTGTTAAGAAAAGTGTTTATCATTCTAGAAAAGGCAGGACTCGCAGTTCAGATTCACAAGTACATGTTTGCAGTCAATAAGGTGGAGTATCTAAACCTTGCCATTTCTTGTGAAGGAATAAGACCTAAGGCTAAATTGACAAGTGCCATTGAAAAAGCTGCTTGTCCCCAAGGCAAAGATCAACTTAGATCTTTCCTAGGCTTAGCAGAATATTATGCCAAATTTGTGGACGGAGCTCATCCCATGAGAGCCTTAATGAAAAAAAAAGCCAAAAGTATGAGTGGACGCATGAATGTCAGTGTTTATTTGAATTTGTCAAAAGTTGTACTGTGATAGAGCTGTAGAACTCGAACAGTTTGATTCAAAAGATCATTCCATGGTGGCCACTGTTGCTAGCAAGCCTAGTTTAGGAGTTCTCTTAATACAGTCTAACAATGGATGTTTGCTTCTAAGACATTAGGAGGTGCAGAAGCAGGTTACTCCACTATAGAAAAGGAGGCGTTAGCCTGTTGGTGGCGTGTTCAGCATTTTATGAATTATTTTTGGGGTGCGAATTTCAAGTTGAGGACAGATCATGAGCCTCTAATTGATTTGCTCACCACAAAAGGGGCTAGCAAAGCATCACCACGGATTGAAAAGTGGTTATACAGATTACAGGTGTTTTTTTTTGCCACCAAATTTGTCCCTGGTATTGGCAATGTCAATGCTGATTGTTTATCGCTAGTGCTAGAGGAATTAGATGAAGAGGAGAATAAGTGAGTTTTAGTGGATGTGGAATGTGCCAGTTTGAAGGCAATATCAGAAATTGAGTGGAAACAAACTTCTGCGAATTACGCAGCTATGCAGAAAATCATAGAGTTGTTACCGAGGCGATGGTCATTGGCATATTATGACATTTCTGTAGTAACTAACTATACCTCAGTATGGCCTGAATTGTCTTACCTAGACAGAATATTAAGGCGGAAGGATGGGTTTTTCATGTCATAGGAATTACGGGAAAGATTATTTGTGACATTGCATGAAATTCATGAAGGTATGTTGTTCAAGAAGAGGAAAGTACGGAGGATTTTAGGTTGCCAGGATTGGATTGCAGTGTGGGAAGATTTGTGAGGAGGTAAGTGTGTGTGTTGTACATGCAGCGACAAAAGATTCTAATAATACAAATAAATGTTCCTGGCAGAAAGTGGCAACAAATGTGTGAGGCCCATTTGAGTTGACTATTTCGGGCAAGAAATATGCTATAATTCTCATAGACTATTGCTCAAAGTTGGCACTGGTGAATTTGTTGAATAGGGTGAAATCAAAAGATGTGCTAAAATTTTGTGTAGAAATATTTCAAAGGAAAGGTTTGTGTCAGAGGAGTTTGTGTCTTATCTAGTTCGCAGCGGTATAAGACATACGAAAACTGCGATAGACCAGCCATGTGAGAACATCTTGTGAAGAGGTTCTACACTACAGAGTGTCAGGAGAGAATGTATAATCATCATTGATAAGTGTACTTGAGATGAATGTGCAAGAACGAAGCGCGGATAGTTAATGAAATTAAGTTACAAAGAAATGTTCATGAGAAACAAATGAGGTATTCTGAGATGGAGAATTATATATTTACAAACGGGAAATGAGATATTAAAGTAGGAGACTATTTGTGTGTCAGGTTGTTTGCAGGCAATCGGAAGGGCTCTATAAGATGGTAAATGCCAAGGCAGATTTTGAAGACAGGAACATTTCTCCTTCGTGCTGGAAGATGGGGAAAAGGAAATACGAGAAATGTGGTGAAGTTTAAGTGAACAAATGGAGAGATGGAGGAGAGCTGACTGGTGACTCAGGCCAGCTTTTATCTCTTTTTTTTAATTTTAATTTTGTGTATTGATTTTCAACACACCAACAGATAGCACGAGCATTAATACAAGTAATAATTGGCGCATCAGCAATATACATGTTTCTCCAGCATGGAAGGTCTGAGACTAGTTTTCAACATATACTTGAACATTACATTGCATTGTCTATACATGAGAGACTATTAGGCTACCCCTTCGACATCATATACTCAACTCCACCACACGTCAGCCTGCCATATCTCCCCAGCCACGAAGATCTGCAAACAGGCAGTTCTACATTCAACAGGCAATTAGGGCTAACGGTGCCAACTGCAGCTATGCTGCCGCAAACATCCAGCGGCCCAACATAGAGACCCCTGCGATCTGGGCCCCCCCGCACACCCTCCATTGACACCTAGTGACTTAGCCCATGGCCCAAAACATCAGTATGAATCGCCAGCATGGAGCCCGCCCTCGCTCTGGAGGACCGTTTATCCATGTATGAAGCAAATGGCGCGCATAAGGGACCGTCATAGCGCTCCCATCCCTATCACGAGGTTGACTGCCCATCCCCCCCCCCCCCCGCATCAGGGGGTTCCGCCCCATGCGAGCGCGACAGTAAGTAGCATGTCAGGGGGGCCCAGATGTCTCTAGGTCTGGAGGCGCTTGGCAATAGTTCAGCATATGTGGTGAGTTTGTCTTGGCAAGCCACCAAGTCATCCATCCAGTCCTTAAATTTAGGCTCACGCCCTCTGCCCCAGCGGCACGCCACCCGCCTCTTAGCCATGAGTAAAGCGAGAGCAACGTATCTGCGATGCGTCGCCTGTACTGGTTTGACGTATCCAAGCAACGGCAACAACGGCGTGGGCTCAAGGCGCGTGTTTGTCATAATGGCCAAAGCGTCAAAGATCTGTCCTCAAAATTGTAGTGAAGTATACGAAGCCTGCTACTAGCCGAAACTCTCTGTTTGCAGGCAACATTACTCCCACTGTTCATCCGTTAGTGCAAAACCCAGCTCCTCGCTACATCGCGAGCGAGATAGCGTGGCCGGCAATTCCCTCTGCGCATGCACCGTCCTATATATTGTGGCGACAAGACGTTTATTCGTTGTATTTTTTTTTTTTTTTTTTTTTTTTTTTTTTTAAACCGTTTATTACAAAGTTCAAAGAATATACAAAGATGGGCCTACAACCTTCAGGCCGGCCGCTAGCAAACAAGAGGAGCATAAGATACACACAATAGAACGCAGGCAGCGGTAAAGGGAAACATACAGGAGTTAGCCGCGTTGATGGCCACACCATACGGACCCCACATGACGGTTTCTTTTAAACATAAATAACAACAAACAAAATACAACCACAAGGCAACGCATGATCGAAAAACAGCAGCATGTGCTCCCCTAGAAGGGGGACCCTACCAAACCATAGGAGTATCAAGGGGGGGGGGAGAAGGTCAGAACAGGGACTGGGTGGACTCAGTGCCCGGTACCGGAGAGCTAAACCGGCTAAGGGGATGGGGCAGGTGACGGATCGGGCAATAACGGCGGGGCGCAGATTCCACCACGGTAGGCGTTCCAGGGGCCCCACACTTTCACCCATGTCCCAGGCTTACCTCTCGCTACATACACCACCTTTTCCCTAAACATGCACCAGTCCATATTTTCCTTCCAGGCCGAAACAGTCGGGGGCCTCTGGGAACCCCACAGTTGAGCAATATCGCGCTTGGCCACCATATATCCCAGAGTCACCCACCACGTCTGTGGCGCCGATTAGTCGGTTGGTTCCCACACGTTCAACAGGCATCTCCTCGCTTCGGGCAGCAGCGGCACACGCGTAACCACCCGCAGGACCTCATGCACACCACGCCAGAATCGCTCCACCTCTGTGCATTCCCACAAAATATGAAGAAAGGTCCCCAAAGAACCACACCCACGCTTACACAACCCGTCCACAGCATAGCCCATACGCAATAGCCTTGGCCCCGTTATGTAGACCCTATGGAGTATCTTGAGCTGGACGAAGCGAAGGCGGGCCGGTATGGCCACCTCTTTCGGGGAGGCCACCGCAGAGACCCAGTCCTCGTCGTCCAGCTCCAATCCATCAGCAACCCAAGCCTCGCGAAGGTCAAGCAGCAATCCCACGCGGTCATTGATCAGTTTTTTATAGATTAACGAGATCGTGCTTTCCGGTACATGTCCATCCAGCACTCTATCTTCCAGAGGGGAGTACTCCGGGATGGAGGCAACGTCCGGGAAGGCGGCGCATAGTGCATGACGGATCTGCATATACCGAAAGTACTCCCTGTCTTGCAACTGGAATTCCGTCTGCAACATCCCGAACGTTTTGAATCCCCCCCTCGTCCAGAGATCCCCCACCCTGCTAATGCCTATCATGTCCCACTTCTCGAAGCCCTTCGAGGTCCACAGGGAGCCCAACTGCTCAGATGCGTACAGTGGTGACGCCCGGGTCAAACGATCCTTCCACCCCATCGCTACATTAGCCGCGTGCCACACTTGTACCATGACACGCGTGGGGCCCGTAAGACGTGCGTCGAGCGAGCTGGAGTAGAGCGCTCGATTATAGTCACCACCCGGCAGTAGCATCTTATCCATTTCAAAGGACGGGTTTAGGGCGGGCCCGTATAGGCCGTGATTAATCGCAGCCAGCTGGGAGGCCCAATAATACCGTTTAATATCCGGGAGGGCAATCCCCCCGTCATACCACGGGAGCGTCAGCTTCGCCAGGGCGATACGCGGTCTCCCGTCCCAGAACAGGCGGCGTTGCAAGCTCTCCACCTCGCGGAAGTAGCGCGCCGGGACGAGGTCCATTGTATTCTGCAGAGCGTACAGGAAACGCGGCAGTGACATCATCTTAAACAATGCCGCCCGGCCGAGCGGCGAGAGCGGCAAACGCCGCCAACGCGCGACATCCTCCTTCAGGCGCTGGAGGGGGGGCAGCAGGTTTCGACCATACCGGGCCTCCGCGTCTAGGGTGATGAAGATACCTAGGTACCTAAATCCCTGCGGGGCGATCTGGATAGGACAGCCCCGCGGAAGGATAGGAGCCTCCCCAGAGAGAACATACACGCACGATTTAGCCCAGTTGATGACAAGGCCGGAGTTACGACCAAATGAGTGCAATACATCAACCAGTACTATCAGTGATTTACGTGGGGAAGCCAGGTACAGGAGAATATCGTCCGCATATAGAGACACGCGGTCCTCATACTCGGGGGTCCAGCAGAGACCACGAATAGAAGGTTCCCACCGCAGCCACTCCGCCAGGGGCTCCAGGGCAAGCGCAAAAAGAAGCGGCGATAACGGGCAGCCCTGCCGCGTGCCCCCTGCCCAACTCAAACGGAGCCGACACTCTACCGTTCACAACCACCTGTGCCAGTGGGCCAGAGTACAACAATTTAACCCAGCTGATAAACCCTGGGCCAAACCCAAATTTCGCGAGCGTCGCCCAAATATATGGCCATTCGAGTGTGTCAAACGCCATAGTGGCGTCCAAGGATGCCAAGATAGCCGGCTCCCGTATGAACGGGACACGTGCGAGCACCCCATGCAAACGCCGCAGGTTAAGCGCTGTGTTACGGTGGGGAATAAAGCCGGACTGGTCCTGGTGGACCAAGTCACACACCACGCCGACCAGCCGATTGGCCAGAACCTTGGCGAGAATTTTGGGCTCCGCATTCAATAACGAAATGGGTCGATAGGATGTAACCCGGTCCCGTGGCCTCCCCTCCTTGTGGATAACCACGATGGTAGCCAGACGCTGGTCTAGCGGGAGGGAACCCACCGAGTGGGCCGCAAGGAACATAGCACGGAGATGCGGCGCCAGCGTATCCGGCCGTAGCTTATACAACTCGATGGGAAGACCATTAGGACCCATGGCCTTGCCGGAAGCGACCGAGCGTATGGCGAGGGCAATTTCTTCGGAGGTTGGAGCGGCGTCCAACAACACTCTGTCCGCCTCAGAAAGGGAAGGCAGCGCGATATCTCTGAGCAGGGCATGGGAATCCTCTTCAGAGCGGGAAGACACTGGGGAATATACCCCACGGAAATAGTCCGCGAAGCAGGAGACAATTTCCTCCGGTTCAGTGACACACACACCATTCGGTTTCTCAATCAACGGGACAACACGACTCGCTCTCTCTTTTTTATCCAGCCACGCAATCAATTTACCAGCCTTATCACCCACATCATACAGTCTCCCCTGTTGCTCTCTACTGAGGCCCCTGGCCGCCTCCGTGACGAGGGCCTTATAGGCCGCTTGCTTGAGTTGGAGAACATGTAATTTATCCTCCGTCACCCCACGTTCTAGATCCCCCTCCAACTCGGTTATCTCAGCTTCCACACGGGTCACCTCCTCCCGCTCGCGCCTCCGGGAGTGGGAAATAAGGGACAGGGCTTCTCCTCGGAGTACTGTCTTGAACGCCTCCCACAGTGAGACCGCCGATGACACAGACCCCACATTCTCGTCAAAATAGCGCTTGAGGGATTTAATCAGCTCTGCGCGAATGGTGGGGTCACGCAGGTACCAGGGATTGATCGGGGCCACTCTACCCTCTCCCCTCGGCAAAACATCAAAGTGCAACAAGAGCGGGGAGTGGTCCGAAATACCCCGTGCCAAATGGCGCACTTCTCCCACCCTCCCTACATAAGCCGCTGGGACCAGGACATAATCTAGCCGTGAGAGACTACCATGGGCCCCTGAATGGAAGGTGTACTGTAGCTGCGTGGGATGTTTTAGTCGCCAACAATCCACCAGCCCCAGGGTATCCAAGAGGCCAGATAACCACTCTTGGGCCCGGGGGAGATCCCTAGGGGGGTGACGATCCACAGTTCCGGAAACTACAGCATTAAAATCCCCCCCCCACCACTAGAATCCCCTCCGGAAGGCCAAGGAGGAGGTGCCCCAGGTCCGCAAAGGTGGTCGTCTGCAGCCCCGGTGGGACATATACTGACACAAAAACGACCACTCTGCCCTCCAGTCTGCCCACCAAAACCGTGTAACGTCCCCTATCGTCATGGCGCACCTCATCAATCTCCAACGGGAGCGAGTTTTTAACCATAATGCCCACACCCCTTGAACCGGACGTGAAGCCCGCATGGGCCACAAGGCGGTAGCCCCGTCGATTCATAGCGCAAAAGGAGTTGCCAATGAGGTGCGTCTCCTGCAGAAAAACTATATCGGGCGAAGTTCGCTTCAAGAACTGCAGGACCACACCTCGTTTTATCCTGTCCCCCAGTCCATTAACATTCCAGGACAACAAACTCAGTCCCCTACCCCCCATCATAAACAGAAGTCATCACTCGTCCCCCAGAGAGCACTGTAGGAATAACACAAAGATACGTTTGCCTTGTGGTGTAAACGAACAACACCCCACCCCAACCCACCCATTCCAACAAAACTCCCCCCACCCTGCACCCCTGCATGAGCCCGGACAGCCCCCCCAACTTGCAGTGTGCCTGTCGCCCCTATAAAAAAAAACTAGCTAGACCCCCCTGAGGAGGAAAGAGTACCCCTTCTAGACCCCACACAACCTCCATGGGAGGGGAATGTACAAAGACAGACGCTTGATTGAAAGTAGCATCGTATTCGTCCAGAGTGAGGCCCAATATTGACCCCTCAGTCCCGATCCAGTGGGCCGCCTCCTCCCGCCGCCCCCCCCCCCCCCGCCATCTCGATCACGATCCCCAGACAGAGTGTCCAGCCAGTCCCCGGCCGCTTCGGGACGATCAAAAAAGTGCGTGCGACCATCCACCTCCACTCGCAGCTTGGCCGGGAAGAGCATGGCGTACTTTAAGTTCAGGTCCCGGAGTCGGCGTTTAACGCCGAGGAAGCTCAGTCTTTGCTTCTGGACCGCTTGGGTGAAATCAGGGTAAAAGTTCACCTCCATATTGTCCAACTTAACCGGCCCATGTAGTCTGGAAGCTTGCAGGATAGCGTCTCTGTCCCGAAAGTTAAAAATCCGGGCAATGAGAGGTCGCGGAGGGGCTCCGACCTTTGGCCTTCCCCCGGGAACCCTGTGGGCCCTCTCCACAGCGAAAAATTTACTCAGGCCCCGAGGCTGGAGATGGGTAGCGATCAGGTCCTCCACAAATAAATCCGCCGCCGCTTCCTCCCGTCCCTCAGGTACTCCGATGATTCGGATATTATTCCTCCGGGCCCGACTCTCGGAATCCTCGAGGCGCCGATCCATAAGTGCGCTCGCCTGACTTAGCCGGCGTACCTCCAGTTGTAGTGCCGCCACCTCAGTCGTAAGGCCCGATGCGGTGTGGGCCAAAGAGTCAACTCGATCGTTGGTCTTGGAAAGATCGGCCCTCACCAGGCCAACGTCTACAAGGACCGCATCGATCTTCTGTGCCAGGGTGTCGAACCGCTGGCCCACCGAGGCCTTCATCTCGGAAATGGCGCCCATGACGTCGTGGAGAGTCAGATCCGTGGGCAAGTCCGGGGCATCAGAAGGGCCCTCAGGGGACTTGTGCGGTCCGCCGGGAGATCTCCTCTGGAGGGTATAGCGGTCCATGCTGTTGGCCGGATGGACGGTGCCACGTCGGGTCGACTTGGTCTTTGACCGATCCCCATCTTGTTTCGTGGCCATCTCCGCTGGTCCCACAATCGAACCAGCAACGCCGTAGAGGGCAGGCAATCAGGGCCACGAGCTCCGGGGGGGCCACCCCAGATCGGCGGGGTGGGCCACAGCAGGCAGGCAGGCCGGGTCCCCCAGCGAGGCCACACCAACACAAAAGGCTCCGCGATCTCACTTGCAGAAACGGCGAGAAAGCGAAAGTGCGGGGTACGCGACTCGCCAGGCCCGGCCCGCCGTTGTTGTTCACTTTGCCACTGGGTCACCCCCCAACGCAAATCCGGGGTTCGGCGAGAAGAAGGCCGCAAACCTCAATCGGTGCTCACTCCAGCACCCGAGGTCCAATTCGAAAACGGAAAACGGGTTCCACCTCAGCTCAGGCTCACCAACACAGTCCCCTCAATCGAGGCAGGATGAATTCAGGATAAATGTAGGAGGTTGCGGAGGTCCTCGGGAGCCTCGCACCTACGCGGCCATCTTGGTTGCGCGCTAGGCTCCTCCTCCTTCGTTGTATTTTTTAGTATTGATTGGAGCGGGGCCAGTGCCTGTGGTTCCGCCGGGAAGTCCGGGATTATCGCCCGGATGCCTGATCGAAGGCGGATATATAGGAAAACATCCATCGGGGTTTGCTGCATGCCCCAAAAGAGGTGTTCAACAGTGCGAAAGCGCCCACCATGAAAGAGGTCCCCCCAAGTGTCGATATGAGTGCGCTTACTGAAATGATGGAAAACTGTTTCCTGCAACAGGGGTACACTCGGATGATAACAGAGAGGCATCAATGGGGAGTAAAGTATGGCGGCATTCAACATACGGCCAATAAGCTGTCAAGCCCCCACTGTGCATGTCAGTGTAGTCCGCACCCGATCTCTGGACGTAGTTGGGTCAAATCGCACTCCCTCCAACGGGGTGGGGTGCGCGAGCCAGAGCTCAGCTGCGACTTGCGGCATATACCTTGGTTGCTTTAACCAGAACCACGCATGATGAGCCTGTGCGCTAAGATAGTAGAGCTCAAAATCCGGTAATCCGAACCCACCTTGTGCATAAGGCCTAATGAGTACCTGCCACTGTAGTCTGGGCTGCTTCCCTCCCCACACGAGTCGCACTAACTCCGATCTGAGTGTCTTGAAAAAGAAAGCCCCGGGATAATATGGAATATTTAAAAAGAGGTAAAGCAGTTGGGGAAGTATTACCATTTTGATTAATGAAGCCCTTCCCGCCATAGAGAGGGGAAGTGTTATCCAGCGATTAATATTTTCGGAGATGTGTGTCATAGCAGGTCCATAATTTAAGCGCAGGAGTTCCTCCTTATCTTTTGTAATCCTAATGCCCAGATATTTCAGCTCGTCATCACACCACTCCAATGGGTAATCCAGCGGGTAGCGTGTCACTGCCGTCGTCAACGGGAAGAAACAGGACTTTCCCCAATTAATTTAAATTCCCGACAGAGCCCCAAACACTAATTCACGCAATTCACACAATCATAAAAATACTTAAAGCAACAACAGTCACTCCTTTATTAAAAATAACTGTCTAATATTTCTGCTGATTCTCTCACACACATTCACTATATTCACCTCTAAACATGCAACTACGACGCATCGAAAAACCCGTTCCTATAAACATACTCGAGTCCACAGACCCTTCAAATACAAGACCAGAACCAGTTTCAACACTGTTGCAGGTGTCGGGCACAGCTCGTTGGCTAGTGTCTAAGCAATACAGAACACGTGTCTTTACCATTCGAATACAATACCGAACATAGCCCGTCTACTCCAGAGGACTGACCTCAGCCCCAGACCGATACAATACAAAACCGAACAGTCCATTGACTGCTCCAGAGACCAAAAGACAGGCTATTGCCACAGACCTTCTCCGGACCATTACGAAACATTTTCCGGACCTCATCTGGGACCCTTCTGGCCAGCTGCGCTTTGCTCCAGACCTTTCCCAGAGCGTTCCAAAGCCTGCTGCAGACCTTTCCAGAGACTGCCTGGCAGTTGGATTACACCTTTCTGTGAACCTCGTGCATCTTTTCAAGAGTCTCCAATAAATTCACCAAAAGATCTGGCAGATTACCTGTGAGCATTCCCGGACCCTTTTACAAAAATAGCCAATTTCCAATCGGTCAGGTGAACTGCTCGCACGCACTCTGTGTTCCTCAAGGGTCCACCGACCCACCATACAATGGCGCCAATTTTCCACAAATCAAATCACTCACCTGGTGCACACTGGTCACAGGTTGTTCTCCACTGCCGACTCTTCAGACCAAACTGTCATCTCCAAGGTTTCGCCTTCAGGACTCCGGCTAAGGGCCACTAGCCGGGGATCCGCATGATCGGGGAGGCAGCACAGCTGCAAGAACCAAATTCGGTCTTGTACATGGGGGCCCCCGGTCCGCCTGTCCGACCAAGTACCGCCCCGGCCCCTTAGATCTGATTAGGTAAGAGGGCCCTATAGCGGAGTCCCTGTTCGGGCCCCATCTGAAGGACGTGGCAGAATACTACAGCCACCCGGGTTATTACCTCCTGCTATGCCTTCCCAAATGAAGAGTCGGTCAGACAGTGGAGAAGATAAAACAAACGTTTATTAGCATAACACTCTATAGAGGAGCCCCATCAGAACCTCACCCAAAGGAGAGTATTGAGAGGACTGACGACGCAGCACTTGCTAATACATGATAAACCTTTCGGGGGACTTTGGCCACAATGGAAAACTACCGGCCGTAGCCGGACTCGAACAAAGGAGGTACAGAGCGATGAGTCTGCACCTGCCAGTGGGTCGTGTTATCAGCGGCCCAAGGTCGCTGAGCCGAATCCCAGCATCTTACCCACGTGGGAGCATCATGAAGTATCTCCATTGGAATGTAAAAACAATCTCTCCCTTATTAGCGAGTGCAGCTGTAACCTTGGACATGTAGACATAAAATATAGCAAAATACTATGTTCTGCTGAAGCAAGCGGTTTCATGTCTAAGCCTGACATGAGCAGAAATACAAACCAGCAAAGATTACGAAATTCAAAATGGAGGCACCTTAGTCAAGCAGGCCTTTTATACTGCAGGCGAAAATTAGTAGGCCGCAAATACAAATATCTGTGCACAGAAGTTAGTCACACTATGCTAACTTTATAAATGTACTAGTATGACTAGGGGAAAGGAGACTACAAATTCTCAAGACTTTGGAACGACTTTAAATTCCAAAGTTGAATTTGGACATAGTTTTATTCTAAAAGCAGCCTGCAAGGCAGGGCTGACTTTTGAAACAACAGCAGGCACCACAACAGTGCACACTTAAGTGCATTAAGTCTACTCAGCCTCTAATCCTACATTTCCTACCATATACCAGGGACTTACGGGTAGGTTGTCGGTACCAATTGTAATTCTACCTAATTACCATGTACCTTTTACACAGAGCACAGACCCTGGTTTGCAGAGCCTAGAGCACAATCAGAGTCAGAAATCTGAAAGAGACAATTAGTTACAGATTCCTTACCTTAGAATTCCCCCCAGGCGTCAGATTGGATCCGGAAAGTTTTTCATTGGCAGTACCCCTGCGCGTCAAAAGGTGGCGTCGGTCGACTCCGCGTTCGTCATTGGGGTCGTGGTCGCCGGGATGGCCTCGTGGTAGCTACTTAGAGGCCGCCATTGCACGCTGACTTAAGTTCTTTCTTTTTCCGTGCCAGCCTGCACAGATCCGGTGAGAGCGGTACCTCCAGTCACTTTTTGACTGACGTTTTGCCGCCTTTTGTTGACATCGATTTTGAGTCTTTGACTCCTGGTGCACGTCAGGGATGCCCAGTTTCAAGGCTTGCCGGCTGATGTCGGTGATGGAACCACACCGCATGTGCCTGTTTTACCTGGAGCATGACCACGACCCCAAGTAGTGCTCCGACTACCGGATCATGAATCCGAAGTCTTTGCGGTAGCGGTTCCGAAAGCTTCTTGAGGCCCAGCAGTCGGCTCTATGCCGTTCGAGGGCCCGGTCGTGTGGGAGGTCTAGGGCCTGGTCGCGGAGCCACCACCACCAGTCTTCTTCAAAGTCTTCGCACTCCTCAGGTAAGTTAAAGCGCAAGAAGAAGAAGAAGAAGCTCAGTCGCTCTTTGACTTCTCCCCGTCGGGCGGCCGACGTGACGAGGGATGCGGGTCGTTCCCCTTCCGCGTGCGATGCCCCAAAGGTCGACTCCGAGTTCCCCCCCCCTTCCCGGGACCCGGAGCAAACCCTGCCCAGCTTTGCACCTTTTACAAAGCGATGCATGCCATCTTTGGGCAGCCCGACTCCGCCGGCTCACCTTCGGGCCCCGTGTACTCGGCTGGGGGCCCTGGGCCTTCGAAGCCGGCGGCTCCGGCCCCAGCACCCTTCGATCCAGGCCTGGATCTGGATCGGCGCCGGTCGACCTGATTACACCTCCCCCGGCGCCGATTCTACCGGCACCACATCCGCAGCCGACGTCGGTTGTGTCCCCAGCCGGTGTCGACCCCGATGTAGACATGGAGCCGGACCGGTGGCGACAGACACCGGATCCGGTGCCGACGGGTACTTTTGTGCCCCTGTTCTACCCTGGCTCTTTGAGACCAGATTGCAAGCCAGAGGAGGGTGAGGACTGGGAGGGTTCTGGAGACCCTTTGACTGATCAGCTAGGTTACGAACAGGACTGGAGAGAGGAACTGGGGGTATCCAGTGGTCTGGATACCTCACCAGACCATGGCATGTTGTCTCCTCCTACTGTGGCTACGGAGGAGGGAGCTTCTCATGCCGTGGTGTTGCGTAGGGCGGCCGAGGCTCTGAACCTCGAGCTACCTACAGTGGCAGTCTGGACTGACCTCCTGACAGAGGTGCTTCAACTGGCAGCGAGCTCTTCGGAGCTCCGCTACAGTTTAAGGAAGCCCTCACTGACATCCTTTTGGGCACCTGGTCCAGGCCCAACAGGGCTCCTGTGGATAGCATGACGCCACCGCCCGGCCCACCCCACTTTCCTCTCCCAACACACCACTCCTGAGAGCTTGGTGGTCCAAGCCTCCACATCCAAAGGCGCATTCCCTAACGCACCACCTGATAGGGAATCCAAAAAGCTGGACCATGGTGGGAAGAAGATGTTTTCTTCCTCCAGCTTCAGACTGCGGTCGGTTAACACCGCATGTCTGTTAGGCCGCTACACCCACTTCGTGAGGGATACGGTGGCACAAGTGCTGCCCCAGTGCCCGGAGGAGGCCTGAGCCTCCTCCGGACGCTACGTCTGGCTGAGGTCGACTGGTTTTTCAGCGGATGTCCAATCCACTCTTATGGACATGCCTTTTGATAGCCGTCGCCTGTTCGCCGACAAGGTAGACAACGTGCTAGGGCACTTTAAGCACTCTTGGGCTACGGCCAAGTCCTTGGGCCTCTCCACCACCCTCCCTGCCCAGTCTGCTTTTCGCCCCTTTCGTGGCTACGGAAAGGGTGTCCCACCATGTTCCACCCAGGGCCACAGGCTGGCGCAAGCTGTTCAGCCCCTGCACGGACGGGGACGTGGGAACCACCGTCGTGGTTCTTGGGGCAAGCGAGCGGGCCAGTTCACCACCGCCCCCTCTGCAGCAGCCTCCAGGGCCACCAATCATCAGTGGGTGGCAGGATTCGCCATCGCCTCCTCTACTAGCGCACCATCACGTCAGACAGGTGGGTTTTGCAGATAATCCGGAGGGGCTACTCCCTCCCCTTCGAGACTTCCCCCCCAGCCATGCCATCTCAGTACCATCGCATGTCTGAGGATCATCTGGCGCTTCTCCAACAGGAAGTTATGGCTCTCGTGGCCAAGGGAGCCATCAAGCGAGTTCCTGCCCTAGAAGTAGGTCGTAGTTGCTATTCCCACTACTTTCTGATGCCCAAGAAGGACAAAGGCCTGCGTCCTATCTTGGATCTAGGAACGTCAACCACTTTCTCCGGAATGTTAACGCTAGCTCAGGTTCTGTCTGCCCTCAACCCTGGAGACTGGATGGTAGCGTTGGACTTGCAGGACGCTTACTTTCACATCCCCGTCCTGCCAGCCCATCCGGGTTACCTGCGGTTCACGGTAGGCCACGAGAACTTTCAGTTAACGGTGCTCCCCTTTGGCCTTACCAGAGCCCCTCGGGTGTTCACGAAAGTGATGGCGGTGGTCGCAGCTCATCTGAGCAGACAGGGGTTCCAGTCTTCCCCTATCTCGACGACTGGCTGTTGAAGGCGGGCTCGCCCCAGGATGTCGTCTCCCTCCTCCAGACTATGGCCGACCTCCTGCATTCGCTGGGGTTCTCCATCAACGTGCCGAAGTCGCAGCTGACTCCCTCTCAGAAGCTCCTCTTCATCGAAGCAGTTCTGGACACGACGCAGTTTCGGGTCTATCCTCCCGAACAGCGAGTCCGGGACATTCAGGCTATGATTCCGATCTTTCAGCCTCTATCTCGGGTTTCGGTCAGGATGACCCTCAGGCTACTGGGTGTGATGGCATCCTGCTGGTGGGCCATGCCAGATGGCATATGCGGGCTCTGCAGTGGGACCTGAAGTTTCAGTGGGCACAACATCAGGGGAACTTGTCCGATTACGTCAAGATCTCAGAGGGCACTGCACTCCATCTCAGAGGGCACTGCACTCCAACTGCAGTGGTGGCTAAAGAACCAGGATTGGGTCGACGGCAGATTCCTCTCCCTTTCCCAACCAGAGTTCACAGTGGTGACCGATGCATCACTTCTGGGATGGGGTGGCCACATGGGGGAGGCGGAGATCAGAGGCCTCTGGTCTCTGGCAGAGTCCGGGCTCCACATCAACCATCTGGAGCTTCAGGTGATCCGTCTTGAACTGAAAGCATTCCTTCCCTCTATCTGGGGAAGAGTAGTGCAGGCGTTCACGGACAACACCACCGCTATGTGGTACTGCTACAAACAAGGTGGGGTGGGGTCGTGGACCCTATGTCAAGAGGTCCTCTGCCTCAGGACATGGCTGGAACATTAGGGCATATCCCTGGTGGTTCAACACCTGGCAGGTTCTCTGAACGCCAGGGCGGACGAACTAAGCCACAGGTGCTTGATGGATCACGAATGGCGTCTTCACTCAGAGGTTGTGCAACGTCTCTTTCAACGGTGTGGAGAGCCTTGCTTAGATCTATTCGCCACCGAAGGGAACGTGTAATGTCAGCACTTCTCTGCGTTGGAATTTCCAAGGTGGCACTCGCTCGGTGACGCTTTTCGTCGCAAGTGGAGTTGAGGTCTTCTATATACCTTTCCGCCTGTGCCACTTCTGCCCAGAGTGCTGAAGAAAATCAAGCGCAACCGGGCCCAAGTCATTCTGGTGGTTCCGGTTGGGCACGAAGAGTCTGGTATCCCAAGCTATTACACATGGCCATCGATCCTCCGATCTGACTGCCTCTTCGGGAGGGAGTTCTGTTGCAGCAGCAGGGGACGGTCCTCCACCCGAACCTGTCCAGCCTCCACCTCCTTGCGTGGAGATTAAGCAGTGGCAGTTTACGGCTTTCGACCTTCCTCCCGAAGTGTGTGATGTTATCTTGGCAGCCAGGCGTCCCTCCACTAAGATGGTATTAGCCTGCAGATGGAACAAATTTGTGGCATGGTGCGCAGCAAAGGCTGTGGATCCCCTTTCCGCCTCTCTTTCTGAGGTTCTCTTGTTCCTCCTTTCTTTGGCCCAGCAGAGCTCTGCTCTGGGCACTCTTAAGGGCTACCTCTCGGCCATTTCAGCCTTCCTTAGGCTTCCTGAACAGCCTTCTCTTTTCAAGTCCCCTGTTATAAATGGCTTCCTTAAGGGCATTACTCATCTTTTTCCTCCTGTTCCCTTCGTAATGAACCAGTGGGACTTGAACTTAGTTCTTACTTATCTTATGTGCGCTCCCTTTGAGATGCTACATAACTGTCCTCTCAGGCTCCTGACTTTAAAAACTGCCTCTCTGGTGGCCATCACCTCTGCACGCAGGGTAAGTGAGCTCCAAGCTCTGGCTTCTAAACCTCTGTGTCTGGCTGTACAAGGTTGTCCTCCGAACTCGTCCTTTCCAAAGTGGTTACTTCTTTCCACATTGGACAGACCATCACTTTTCCCACCTTCTTTCCGCATCCCTCCAAAGAAGAAGAGAGGCTCCACCGTCTGGATCCAAAATGTGCGCTTTTATTTTATTTGGATCGCACAAAGCAATTCCGGGTGTATGACCTCTTTGTTGGCTACGTGGACGCCAAAAAAGGTCGGGCCGTGCACAAACTAATCATTTCTAGATGGGTCATTTTGTGCATCAAATCTTGTTATTCCTTGGCGAAGAAGGAGCCTCCAGTGGGGTTATGCGCTCATTCCACCAGGGTGACGGCAGCTACCACTGCTTTGGGACGTGGAGTCCCCCTTAATGACATCTGTCGGGCAGCTATGTGGGCATCGCTGCACACATTCACAAAACACTACTGCCTGGACAGCCAAGTCCGGAGAGACTGCTTCGTTGGCTGTTCTGTTCTCCAGGACATTCTGGTGTGAACTTGGTTCCCAGACCCACCTCCGGGGTTGGTATTGCTGGAGTATCTATTCTTAGGTAAGGAATCTATAACTAATTGTCTCTTTCGGATGAACAAGTTACTTACCTTCGGTAACAATATATCTGTAAGAGGCATAGATTAGTTATAAATTCTTTACTGCCCCACCCATCCTCCTCGTTCTGCAAACTGATTTCTAGGGTTAAGGACTCCCTTTCAGGGCCCTAGTTTTGTGCACCAGTGGTGAGTGTCTTGCATGGCTCTGCACTACTGGCGTGGAAGGTCATGTACAGAATTGACGTTGGCGCGCGAGGGCGACGTCTAAGTAGCTTCGGGACGTCATCCCGGCGGCCACAACCCCACCGACGAACGCTGAGTCGACCAACGCCACCTTTCGAAGTGCAGGAGTTCTGCTGACGAAAAACTTTCCGGATCCAGTCTGATGCCTAGGGGTAATTCTAAGGTAAGGAATCTATAACTCATCTATGTCTCTTACAGATATATCGTTACCGAAGCTAAGTAACTTGCTTAACAAGCATCTAGTAGTCACAATGGGGGCAAAAAGTTCTGGTTTCTCACAATACATCACCACCGATTGCAAGATCACAACAGTGCTGGCATGAAGCTTCTTTTTACTCACACCGACAAGTTTGTCTACTGGGAGGAGAAGCACAAAAGGGACACAGACGCATGGAATGTATGAGGCTGGAGGAGAAGTGCACAGGTGGGAGAATGAAAAATTTCCTAGTAACCATGACGGAAAGTTTCAATTCTATTAAGGACGCGGAGGCGAGGATTATGCTGTAACTTCCTTTATCCCTACAGTCAGCAGTATTCAACTCCAACAATAACAAAAAACTAGCATTCCCAAGGTGCATGGGTAGTTCATAGTGTCCACCAATCAGCATGCCCCGTCATCCCCGAAGGCGTGTGCTTCCCGGGTCAACTCCTCTTTCGAGACTGCGCCCAGAATTAATGTCCAACTCGTCACTCGTTCTTGACTCCATCAGATCCTGAAAGAAAGAACCAGAGGCCCATGACTCTGTTCTCCAGTGCGAGATAAACAACCATTCAAAACCACAGAAGCAGGATGACTGAAGGCATGCTATTGAAACCATTAAAAAAGAGAATACTTATACCATACGAGGCCTCGCTCACCCAAGGAAAGGCAAGCTACTAAATCCATTTTCCGGGTGGGAACAGGAGGTCTCCAGAGCCCTGGGTGGGAATAATCCTGGCCTCCGCGTCCTTAATAGAATTGAAACTTTCCGTCATGGTTACTAGGAAATTTTTCATTCTATGGCAGGACCGGAGGCGAGGATTATGCTCGTTCAAAGCTTATCCACCACCAGCGAGGCCATATCCATGACTGGCTTAAAGTAGAACCTCTTAAACATCGAATCCGATGACCAGTCTGCTGCGTTCAAGATATCCTCCAACCTGGCACCCAGGGAGAAGGCCTTTGACGCCAATGCGCCCCGCACAGAATGGGCTCCAAACTGCGAGACATTTATGCCCGCCTCTTGCATCACCCATCTGATCCAACGAGCTATCGTTGGTGGTGAGACAGCTTTGAAGGGCTTACGTAATGAAAGCAACAACTGACGTTCGCCTGGAGGGCGAGTCTCTTCAGTCATGGACTCATATTCCTTAAGACACCTAACTACGCAGAGTTTAGGGGAATGATCGAAAGCTGGATAAGAAATGATCCTAGAGTCCGACTTCGTCCTCCTGACAATGTGGAAGGTAACTCCTTGAGGTGTATACACTCTACCTGAAATGTCCAGAGCTCTAACATCTGAGACTCTGCGACATGAAACCAGGCATAAAAGCATCGCCAATTTTGCTGACAATTCTTTCCTGGACAGGTACCTATTGGCCTACCAGGACTTGAACAGACGAAGGACCTTGTTAACGTCCCAAAGAGAAGAATATCTGGGTTCTGGAGGGAGCGACAAGCGAATGCCTCTCAGCAACTTACAAACCATTGGATGCTCACCCACGGGATGACCCTGGACCGGCATATGCCCTGCCGAAATCGCTGAACGGTAAGAGTTAATCGTTCTATAGGCAAGGCCCTGCGACGCTAGGGACGCCAAGAAGTTTAGGATAGCTACCACTTCGCACTCCATGGGATCGTGGTCGTTCCAAACACACCAACTGACCCATCTAGCCCAGGCCGACTTATATCGTTTGTTGGTGCTGTCCGCCCATGCCGCCCCCAGCAGCTTCTGAGCGTCCTGCGATAATCCGCCGACTCTCCAGCGATGCCTGAAATCCGCCATGCCACTAGGGGCATCCTCCCTTGCTGGAGAAGTGGATGGGGAAGACCTTGTGGATCCCTCAGAAGAAGAGGATCTCGGGGTAGTAGGATTGGAGAATCCCAAGAAAGTTCCAGAAGAACTGGAAACCACACTTGAGACCTCCAATATGGGGTAATCAAGACCACCCTTGTTCGCTGCCTACGAACTTGAGTCGTAAGTCGCATGATCATTGCGAATGGGGGAAAGGCATAGCCCGCTTCCACGGACCAATCCTGCAGGAAGGCATCCGTGGCCGCTGCTAAAGGATCCGGTTTCCAACTGTAAAATTTCGGTAGCTGGTGGTCCAACCTGGACGCAAACAGATCCACTGAAAACGGGGCCCACGTGTTGAAAAGACGACGAAAAACCGCTGGTTGAAGTTGCCACAGGCTCATATCCATCCAACTTCTGGAGCACCGGTCCGCCACTACATTGGCGACTCCCGGAAGGTACTCCGCTGACACCGAGATATTGTGGGACAGGCAAAACATCCACAAATCCTTGGCCAGATCCGCCAACGCTTTGGACTTCGTCCCTCCCAGGTGGTTGATATAACGCACCGCCGAGACGTTGTCCATTTTCAATAAGACATTGCACGAGACCTTGTCCTTGGTCCAACAGCGAATGGCAAAGGAGCCGGCCATCAACTCTAGGCAGTTGATGTGCAACCGGCTTTCCTCTACAGACCATTTTCCTCCTGTAGAGGATTCCCCGCAACGAGCTCCCCAACCCAGCTTGCTGGCGTCGGACTCTATGACCAAATCAGGGTCGCAACCGAAAATGGCCCTGCCATTCCAGGCTTCCATATGGTCGAGCCACCATCTCATCTCCGTCCGCACCTCTTCCGTAAGCGGAACCTGGTCCGAATACTGAAGCCCCCTGCGGAGGTGCGACGCCTTGAGATGCTGAAGAGCTCTGTAATGGAGCGGACCTGGAAAAATCGCCTGAATCGACGAGGACAAGAGGCCTACCACCCTTGCAATCTGCCGAAGCGAAGTGGAGGGGCGTGCTATAGTTCGCCGGAGCTCTCTGCGAATCTTGACAATCTTCCTGGGAGGGAGGCTTAGTGTCCGAGCCACCGAATCGATGGTGAACCCTAAGAAGGTCACTTGCCGTGAAGGAACCAGAAGGGACTTTTTGTCGTTGATGACAAACCCTAACCTCTGCAATAACCCCATAGTCTCGCAGAGACGACTGGACAACTGCTCTGGGCACTGCTCCAGCAACAGGATGTCGTCCAAGTAGACGATGAGTCGCAAGCCCATCCCCCGCAACGTCTCCACCACCGGCTTGAGGACCTTCGTGAAGCACCACGGTGCTGACGATAGGCCGAAGGGGAGGGTCGCGAACTCGTAGACCTGATCTCTCCACATGAACTGAAGGAAACAGCGGTGGGGAGGGAACACCGGCACAGTCAGATACGCGTCCTTCAAGTCCAAGTGGACCATCCAGTCCCCAGGCTGCAGCAGGTCGTGCAGCAGGTGGATCCCCTCCATCTTGAAATGGCGGTAAACCAGCCACTGGTTGAATTCCTTGAGGTTTATGACGGGGCGCTGTCCGCCATCCGTCTTGTCCACCACAAAAATGTTGCTGAGGAAACCCTGCGGATGTAAAGGAGCAGGGGCTATCGCTCTTTTCCGCAAAAGATCCGCCACCTCCTTGTCTACGAGAGCGGCTTTGTCCTGTGCGAAAAACAGCGGTCGGGGCCGAACATCCTGCACAGGAGTCCCATAAAACTCTACCTGAAAGCCCCTTACAGTCTGCAACACCCAGGCGTCTGAGGTAATAGTTCTCCAGTTGCTCTCGAAAAGAGCCAATCTGCCCCCCACCCCGAATTGTGACAGAGGAAAGGCACTCGTCTGAACCGGCCAGCTGCTGACCTCGGCCCCTGCCTCCTCTGCCTCGGGAGCCCTGGCGGGACTGGAAGAACTCTTGACGTCCTGACTCTGCGGCCTTTTTTCCGCCTCTCTGCGGGGCTTGCGAGTAGAACTTGCCGGCCGAGCGGCCCCTGCCACGACCGGCGCTGACAAAAACACGCGGACGAAACACCTTCTTTATTGAAGTCTGTGCTCTATCCAATGACGTGAAAGTAGAGACGAATTTCGTCAACTCCTTAATAAAAGGCTCTCCAAACAAACCCCCATCTGCCACTGCGCCCGCCTCCGAAGAGGCTAGGTCTCCCAGCTTGGGGTCCACTTTGAGTAGAAAGGACCTGCGCCTCTCAGTAGAGAGGGCGCAATTTGCGTTTCCCAGGAAAACAACCGCTCTTTGAGCCCAATTAGAAATGCGTTCAGGGGACAAGGCAGACCCCGAAGATTTAGCTTCCTCCGCTAACTCCAAAATCTTCGTGAGGGGCCCAGTGAGGTCCAGGAGCTTGTCCTGGCAATTCTTCCAGGATCTGTCGATACCCTTTTTGGGGTCTCTAATATACTTCTGCAGAAAAGTCTCCATCTTCTGGTCGACCTCCGGAGTGATGGCCACCTTGCCCGGAAGGACCGGCCGGGGACACTCAGCCCTAAGGCAGGCTCTCACCTCCTTCTCCAAAGGATTACGAAGCCGACTGGCTACAAATGCTGTCACCCTAGGGGATGGAAGCCAAGCGGATGAACGGGGATGTACCAGATCCTCAGGGACCAACATATCCGCGGGTCCCTCGGGTTGCGCAGAACGGTCTAGTGGGGCAACGCTAGAAAAACCTGAGGTAGACGGACCTGCTTCGTCCAGGGAGTCCTCCTCCGACTCCTCAACCTCGTCCGCAGTAAACTGCGACCCCTCTGGGGCCTCCGAGAACAAATCCTGTTCCAGACGCCGAGACTTAGCCAGAAACGCCGTTTTTAGACGCTCAAACGCCCCTGGGACGGGCCCTTTAGTCAGCTTCCGCTTCTCAGCACGTTGGGGCTGCTCGGACTGTAAAGCATGGGCATATTTCATAATGCGGCGCTCAAAAGGCCCCATTGCCGCCTCTACCGCCCTATAAATGGACGTATCGACTGCCTCACAGAACTCATCATCCAAAGGAATGACCTGGAGGGTCTCTTCTTCGGCGTACTCTGCCTCCATTGTGCAGTAGGCACTTGTGCCCTCCAACTACAAATCCCGTGGAACCGGGTTGGAAATTAAGTAAGTAGTGCGCGAAGCGCTATTTTGTGCCGCCCAGCGGCTGGTCAGAAAAGGGGGCGACTCACCCTGTGCTCACCGGTTGTCTGAAGTCTGGGCCTGCCCCTTCCCACAGCAAGCGAGCTGACAAGGATGCCTTCTGCCCGCATTCGCCTCACGGCAAAGGTCTGACCCTAAAGGGGGTGTCCTGCTGTGGTAATCAAAGCCACTGAGGCTAACAGTCAACATTCAACCGGGTACCCGGTGTCAAGGTCCCAGACTCTCCGCCGCAGGAAACAAATGCCTAACGATTGCGGGCGCATTCAAACTCGCTGGTCCCCGCTACAGGAAGTGCTCCGGACCAGCGAGACGACAAATGCGCCCCCCAGCGATGGCACCATGCGAGCGGGAAGAATGGGGCCGCGAGCGGAGCTCACCGAACGCTCCCGCGGCCCCCGCAGTAACAATTACGATCGCGCCGCAGCGCCAGAAACCACGAGACAGCCGCCGACCGACCCGCAGCGTGTGTCCCCTCACCGCGTCCGCCACATCAAAAAGGCGGCGCGAGAAGAAACACACGGGCG
The DNA here is from genome assembly GCF_964204655.1 of Triturus cristatus. Taxonomy (NCBI): domain Eukaryota; kingdom Metazoa; phylum Chordata; class Amphibia; order Caudata; family Salamandridae; genus Triturus; species Triturus cristatus. The sequence continues at coordinate 630,344,744 of NC_140586.1, read as the reverse complement.
CGAGACGGAGAAGCTCTCCTATGCACGCTAAGACCGGCAAAACCCACAGGCAGCAATCGTCAAGTAGTAAACATGAAAGCTCATTAAAATGCAAACATCAATACAATAATCGTTGTGAGAGAAAGAAAAATCAACTTAACTGCGTGGCAGCAGGAAAGAAAGAGGAGTTGACCCGGGAAGCACACGCCTTCGGGGATGACGGGGCATGCTGATTGGTGGACACTATGAACTACCCATGCACCTTGGGAATGCTAGTTTTTTGTTATTGTTGGAGTTGAATACTGCTGGCTGTAGGAATAAAGGAAGTTACAGCATAATCCTCGCCTCCGGTCCTGCCATAGAATTAACTGCCATAAGGAAGAAAGCAAAAGACACTCAATTGATGTTCTGCATTCTGTCCATCAACTGTTGTTTTTGCATTTGTCACCCCGAGTGGGACGGGTATGCCCAGACGTGGGTCCTGTGCTCTCCGTGCCACTGGAATCAAGCTATCCTGGCTGACGAGGGGTGAAACCCCGAAACCGGTCCTAGGATGCTTGTTTCCAGTCCAGGGAGGACCTGGCTTGGCAGTTCGGGCTGGACTTTTCCCATGAGGCACAGTGTCAAGAATGATTTGCATATGGCTGGATTCAAACTGGGATGGCATGGTGAGCAAAAAAACTATGGATTTAGGCCCAGATCTCTGTACAGGGGTGAATGTATGGCATTGTTCTGCATTCTGTCCATCAACTGTTGTTTTTGCATAAGGGAGAAAGCAGCACAGCGCATTGGGGAGGTGGGTGGACACAAGTGGGAGAGAGCAGAACAACGCATGCATTCTAATAGAGTGCCTAGCTGAAAAGGAAACAGTAGTTTCCTAAAAGTGAGCAGTGGAAGGACACAAGTCAGCCAGTCAAGAAGATGGTAAAGACGCTATGCTCCAGGGGAGGGACAAACATAAGAAGCACTAGACAAGACATCAAATTAAAACAAGCAAATTAGAGTGACAATAAAGCCAACAAGAGGTAAGGAACTCTCAGGTTGTAAGCCCGCTGTAAGCCCACAATGGGTCTTTTGCAAGCTGTCTTGTAGTCTTAACATAAATGAAACCTTCAAAGCTCACATTTGTCACAACATACAGCTCCAGTAAGTGTTTTGAAAAAATAAAAGTTTGGACCATCTTGGACTCTTTTGATAACACACTGTTCAGACCCTAAGAAGATGCAAAAACATTTGAGGCCATGTGACCATGTGGTTGGAGCAAATTGGAGAAAAAAAACTCCGTCACTATAGTTTGCAAAATAATGGGGGCTCCTTGACATTGAAGGGCACTTCACTTGTGATTCTTGCAGTGCTCGTGCCTGTATCATACATTTTTTGTCCATTATTTTTATGGTATTGTATCTCATATAGAGAACGTTTAACGTTGCAACATTATATCTCTCTCTCTCTCTCTCTCTCTCTCTCTCTCTATATATATATATATATATATATATATATATATATATATATATATATATATATATATATATATATATATATATATATATATATATATATATATATATATATATATCCAAGCTTAACTGCTCCTGCCACTTCCGATTCCCACACAGCGGCGGTACGGTGACGAAGGAGGCGCAGACCCCACAGAACTTCAGGCAAAGTCTAGTTTATTTAGACCCAGCAGAATGTATTTCGGGCTGAAAAGCCCTTGTTCACGTGCAAAATGCAAACATGCCAATCATGGTTTTTATTTTCTAGAGTGAACACACCCCTTGACTAACATCACAGGTCACCTGATCATAGATACAGAGGAAAGACTACATTTTCGTTGATTTGTACAGTTACGACTAAATCCACATGCATATCTTTATATCACATATACATTTCATTTTTAAACATATACATCCATTAAAATTCCATATAAATATGTGCAAATAGCTTATTTTCGTTTGCCTTTTTTCACTAACATTAATTTAGTGAAAAATATATGTATAACTGGATAAATCCATCAAATGCTATCAGAATGCAGTCTTATCAAATCTCATATCACCGGATAAATCCTTGTATGGTCATGTGTTAAACTTTATATATACACCATTATGTTCTTTCTACTTTTTTCTTTTCTACTATTCTCCTTGTGCTAAACCCTGTGCTAAAGTGTGCAAAAGAGTGCAAAGATAAAGTGCTCAAATAGGCAACATTTAATTATATACATAGTTGATCCGATTAAATCTAACATAAATGCAAAAAATATATGTAAAAATCTGTATATCAATAACAGTAAAAGGTCCACCAGGGACAAAATACTCTTAAAAACATCCCAAAAATTACAAAAATGCATTTAAAAGAATCTTTTTTCATTAAAATCAGATCATGAGGGAAAATACAGGAAATTTTTAATTCATCAATGTTTCTTCAATATTTACAGATTGCTTTACTATATCTAGACATAGACATAATATGAAAGGCAATTAATATCATTGTCATGAGTTCGTTTAAAATGTCGCGCCACAGGATATGCAGGATCGCTGTGGAGAATGGCTCTTATATGCAGTATTCTGACGTGCACCTGCAGCTTTGTACTACCAATGTAGTTAAGCCCACAGGTGCACGTCAGAACATATACGGCATATTCAGTTTTACAATAGTATGAACCTTGAATGGAAAAAGGAATTCTACTAAAGGGAGTTGAATATTCAGTCATATTATGGCCAAATTTACATGCTCTACAAGTTGCACATTTTCTGAACCCATTAGCCGGTTGTAGCCAGGAAACAGCCTTTCTTGTTTCAGGTGACACCTTGTCTAAGGTAGAACCCATAGTACTTCCACGTCTAAATGTAATGATAGGGACATCTGCCATTCCATTGTGGAGAATATTGTCAGTAATTACTATTGGCCAATGTTTGTTGACGATAGATCTTCTTTTACGTTCTTCTCTGTTATACGTTGTAATCAGCCTGGGGGTATTCATTATTTTATATGAAGAATGAGATACAAGTTCTCTTTACTCATTATTTTGTGGGTCTAAAAGGCTTGTTCTTGTTCGTTTATTGGCCTTCCCTATTGCATCAGCAATTATTTTGTCTGAATATCCTCTGGCTTTTAATCTGCCCACCAAGTCAACCTGGCATAAATTAAAGTCCTCAGCATTGCTGCAAATACGTTTTAATCTTAAAATTTCACCGTACGGAATGCTAGCAATGAGATGTTTGGGATGAGAACTAGTGGCATGCAAAGTAATGTTGCCAGATGTTGGTTTCCTATATAAAGTGCTTTCAATTGTACCATTACTGACATATAACCTTACGTCCAAAAATTCCATCTGACTTTTATGTATATGGGAAGTGAATTTAAGATTTAGAGAGTTTTTATTAATCTCATCTACAAATCTATGGGCCTCTTTTTCACCTCCCCTCCATAAAATGAAAACCTCATCAATGTATCTCAAATACATAACAATATGAGATTCATATAGCGCCTGGTGAGTGGTTTTGAGGACCCACTCCTCCCACCAGCCAACATGCAAGCATGCATAGCTGGGGGAGAAGCAAGCCCCCAGCGCCACACCTCTCACTTGTTTGAAAATATCTTTATCAAAAAGAAAAAAGTTATTATTTAGGCACCAACTTATGAGCTCAAGAATCATTTTGTTATGTTCATAAAATGTACTGGCTCTGTTATCCAAAAAGTGTTTGACTGCTCTCATACCATGTGTGTGATCTATACTCGTATATAGAGATTCTATATCGAGGGTAATCAAGCATAGATCATCTGTCCAATGCACATTTTCAATCTTTTCGAGAAAGTCACCAGTATCTCTTACATAACTTGGCAACTCCTTTACCAAATTTTGCAGAAAGAAATCTATGTACTGGCCAACATTTTCCCCCAAGCTGTTAATTGCCGAGATAATGGGCCTACCGGGGACAGGAAAAATATTTTTATGCAGTTTGGGAATCAAATATAAAACTGGTAGTACCGGAAATTCATTGTACATGAACTTATATTCTTCATTGGAAATAAGGCCTTGTCTTTTCCATAGTGCAAGGTATTTCAGCAATGTAGTCTTGGCTTTTTCATATTCTTTGGTATTAGATTTTGTGTAGCAGCTTGCTTCATTAAGTTGTCTTAATGCTTCTAAAACATAATCTTTTTTAGGCCACAAAACCAAATTACCTCCCTTATCAGATTTTTTATAATAACCTCATGATTTTTGTCAAGCTTTTTCACCAACTCATTATACGCCCGTTTTTAAAAAAAATAGATTTCTCTCTTTTCTATTTTTATGCACAGTGTGATTTAATTTTTTCAGATCATTTATTATCATGTCATGAAATACATCTATGCTATCTTTTGGCATGAGTGGTACAAAACATGATTTAGACTTAAAAGGACTGATCCCAGCACCTTTTTGCAAGTGATTTGTTTTTCTGAGTCTTTCCAGTGTTGCCATATCATTCTCATCTTGTGACGTTGTTTCATCATTAAGTTCATGCAACAAAAGCAAATTAGGAATGTCTGATTCAGCAAGACTATCCTCTGTTATGTCTTCTTGTCCCGTTATTATGACACTTTTCTCTTTGTGTGATTGAAGGGCAAAGAATTTCTTCAATTTTAGCTTTCGAATGTAGCAATATACATCAATTTGTGTTCGTGCATAATCAAAATCATCCCCAGGACAATAATTGAGACCGAGGGCAAGTAATTGTTCTTCCGCTTTCGTAAGTGTCACTGTAGACAGATTAACAACGCTGTTATCTTTTATCTCCGTGTTTTCTGTTGCCATTGAATTTTCTTTTTTGTATTTTTGTTTCCATCTTTTCCGCTGTTTATGTCTCCTTTTTGTCCTTCGGCATCTGCTAATCTTCTTTGTCTCGGCCGAAGTGTCCGGAGTCTCTCCTCCACTAAAAAATCCAATTCCTGTCCCACACTTAATTTTGTTTTTCTCGTATTTGTTCATTCTGTCTCTAGACTTGATTCACTAGTCAGTGACGCTGTGTCTGCATTTGAATCATCTTCATTTATTTGCACATTTTTTGTTGTTTCATTACTTGTGATCTTATCACTGAACTGCTGCCTTTTCATTGAATCAAACTTACGTGAGAAAGTAAAAATTTGTCCATTTTCATAGTCCGCCAAATCTCGGGCGAACTTATTCACTTTTCTCAATTTAATTTTTTCTGCATGTTTTTTCATTCTTTCTTGCATTGCTTCTTTAAGTTTTACAATTTGCTCTGTTGCCTCAACTTTATCTAATTCACTATTAATTTCTTCAATTTCCTTCAAGATTTCAACACGATCGATATCAGCATATTTAATTAGGATATTCACCAGGTTCATGGAGGCTGTCAGGTTGCTCTCACCCCACTCCCGTAACATATTGGGGTTAGGTTTGTCGAAACTAGGCGCCAAAAGGATACGTAAACCCCTCGGCACTCTTCCGACTTCAGCGTATTTGGAAAGCGACCTGTGTTCTCACCATTTTGTTATCTCCAATTTACGCTTCTTCCCCAGATTTTTTAGCAAAGCTTTAATGTCTGAGTCCTTATCATTTCCTGAACTGGTGGCATTTATTGTATTACGTATCGTACTCGGCAGATTGCCGAATAACTCCTCAGACGCCATTTCTCTTTCCCTCATTTCTGCCGCTGACATTATGGGTCGTATTATAAATATCTCTTTTTTTTGCAGAAAGCCCGATAGCTTTTTATTTTGCAAACTTCTACCTTCCGTAAATGATTCCTCTCTCCTATGAACTCTCGCAATGATTCACTCACCGGTTTCTGACGCTTTCTTGAAAGTCCTCCGACCCGGTTGATTGCGTCTTCCACACGGTTTCCGTTTATCTTGAGCGAGACATAGGGGGAAGCCGCCACTCATCCACCACGGATCCTTGTAGCAAACCGGTTACCGGCGGGTGCCAACTTCCGAGAAGGGGGTCTGGAAACGAAGGTAACCGTCCTTCGTAAATTAATCCAAGCTTAACTGCTCCTGCCACTTCCGATTCCCACACAGCGGCGGTACGGCGAAGAAGGAGGCGCAGACCCCACAGAACATCAGGCAAAGTCTGGTTTATTTAGACCCAGCACAACGCGTTTCGGGCTGAAAAGCCCTTGTTCACGTGCAAAATGCAAACATGCCATCTTGGTTTTTATTTTCTAGAGTGAACACACCCCTTGACTAACATCACGGGTCACCTGATCATAGATACAGAAGAAAGACTACATTTTCGTTGATTTGTACAGTTACGACTAAATCCACATGCATATCTTTATATCACATATACTTTTCATTTTTAAACATATACATCAATTAAAATTCCATATAAATATGTGCAAATAGCTTATTTTCTTTTGCCTTTTTTTCACTAACATTGATTTAGTGAAAAATATATGTATAACTGGATATATATATATATATGTATATATATGTGTATATATATATATATATATATATATATATTCACTGAAAAAACCATAGGTTTCAGGCACGTTATAGTTAGAAATTAGCACTCATTCACCCATAGAATTACTCATACATACAATCACTCATCAATACAACACTATCATATGCACTCATACACCTATACAGACACTCACACAGCGCCAATCATTCATGGAGTTACTCACACACCTAGTCAGTCATGCAAAGAATCAATCACACTTCGATTTACTGACCTATAGGGTTATACACACAACAGCTCACGTATTCAAACATAAACAAACATATAATTACTCTCTTATACAATCACTGATACAAGTAAACGCTCATCTATACAGCCACTCTCACAATCACTGACTCTCACATATAGTCATGTATATACTCCAACTCTCACATACACTGCCTTTTACTTATGTAGTTACTTGGACATGTACCACTGAGACATCCATTCACTCAGTAACACACCCATACACACACTGACCCACCCTTACAGCTGTTTCCACATGCACTATTGAACCCATACAGCCAGTGAATCAATCACTCAAACATGTATGCACAGAGTCACACACCTCCCATGCAGCCACACACACACACACTCAGGCACCCATACAAATACTCTGGCAACCAATCAATAACCCATTTAGACACTCATGTAGCTACTAACCAACCCATGGAGAAGCTTATACAACAGTAGACAGACTGATACAGACATTCACACAGTGTAGTTACTAAACCATGCATTCAATAAGACACATGTAATAGCTCACTTAAACAGTCAGTGATGCACCTTCTAAATCCTACATCCAGACACTTACACAACCACTCATTCTTCAATACACCTTGGCATATATATAATCCATATTTAAACTTTATAGAAACACACAGTGACTGGATGATGTCATCAGTGATGTCATCATTGAAGTCATTGACCATGTCATGAATGATGTAATATGTGATGTCATCAGCAGTGCATTGCGGGGGCGCGAGTTATAGTTAGCTGAACTAACTATAACGGGGGGATTTCTATGGTTTTGTACGAGTAAAATGTCCAACTAACTATAACGTCTCTGAAACCTATGGTTTTTTCAGTGAACTTCTAAGGTTTTTTTAAATGCTAATTTCTAACTATTACATGCCTGAAACCTATGGTTTTTTCAGTGAATATATATATATATATATATATGTATGTGTGTGTGTGAATATATATATATATATATATATATATATATTCACTGAAAAAACCATAGGTTTCACACATGTTATAGTTAGCTGGACATTTCACTCGTAAAAAACCATTGAAATTCCCCCGTTATAGTTAGTTCAGCTAACTATAACTCGCGCGACCGCAATCCACTGCTGATGACGTCACATATTACATCACTGATGTCGTCATCCAGTGAGTGTGTGTTTCTGTAAAGTTTAAATATGTATAATATATATAGGGAAAGGTCTGTGGAAGAATGAGTGGCTGTACAAGTGTGTGAATGGATGATTTTCTGGGTGCGTAACTGACTCTATAAGTGAGTCATTTGAGATGTCATCAGTGATGTCATGAGTGATGTCACTGACCATGTCATGAGTCATGTAATATGTGACGTCATCAGCAGTGGATGTACACCCGTGTATGTACGAGACGTACCCCCACCCGTGTATGTATGGTGCGGACCCCATACATGGGTGGGGGTACGTCTCGTACATACACGGGTGTACATACACGGGTGGGGGTACGTCTCGTACATACACGGGTGTACATACACAGGTGTACATTCACGGGTGGGGCTACGTCTCGTACATACACGGGTGTACATTCACGGGTGTACATTCACGGGTGGGGGTACGTCTCGTACATACACGGGTGTACATACACGGGTGTACATTCACGGGTGGGGGTACGTCTCGTACTTACACGGGTGTACATACACAGGTGTACATTCACGGGTGGGGGTACGTCTCGTACATACACGGGTGTACATTCACGGGTGTACATTCACGGGTGGGGGTACGTCTCGTACATACACGGGTGTACATACACAGGTGTACATTCACGGGTGGGGGTACGTCTCGTACATACACGGGTGTACATACACGGGTGTACATACACGGGTGTACATTCACGGGTGGGGGTACGTCTCGTACATACATGGGTGTACATACACGGGTGTACATACACGGGTGGGGGTACGTCTCGTACATACACGGGGGGCTGGAGGGGACGGCGCGTACATACGGGGGCTGGGGGGGGCGGCGTGTACCGGGCCCCCTATACCGCTCGCATCGCGCCATACTTAGCTTTTCCGGCACTTTTTGGGTGCCGTAAAAATATTGCCATCCGGACTGCTGTCGGTACGAATCGTACTTGCTGGTACGTAAAAACATGCCTAACTCCGTCCGGACGTCACGTCCGCGGTGTCCCGCATCACATTCGTATGTATTTTACTGTCGGTCGGTGTTTTGTCCGACCCGTACAAATCGTACTTGCAAGTTTGTAGGGCTTTTTCCCGGGTACGAGTCGGACGGAGAAAACGCTCCGACCGACGGTTCGTACCTGGTTTTTGCCAGGATCGGAATCGGCACCCAAGTATGTACAAAAAATGCATTCTAATGTTACAAGATGAACCACAGCAAAAATAATGATGGACTGCCAACATGATTACACCAAATAGAGGTAATGTGTTTCTGCACTGAATAATCAGTTCAAATTTAGAGCTAGCCCCCACTGTGTTCATATTGCGCGCTTGCATATGCACCTTAAATCAAGGTATACAAAATACATAAATGTCAGGCTTTAAAACCGGCATGAGCCGACCTATACTTCTCGCGCTTGTTTGATAGTGCCGTGTGTGAATAAACTTCAGAAGTGGCAAGCTGTACGAGGGAATACGCGTTGGCTGCTCGGATTTTCACAGAGGAACTGCTAGGTGCAATTCCTATACTGCGGCTAGAACTAACGACATTCAATTATTATTGGAATTCAAATGATATACCGCAATATAATTCAAAAGGAAATGTAAAAGCCGAAAGTTTCCCACGCAACACAGTCAGTGAGGGAACCGGAATGGGTAGTATCTCATACACATAAAAGTCTTCAATAATACATTGCACAAACAATTGAATTGTGCTTGAATACTGTCTTAGCCGTTAGTTGTAAAGCTGTTTCGTCACGATGCTGAGCACATCCCCATATCCGCTTTAAAGTGTCACAACAGTTCAAACTCCCGGCACTAATATAAAAACAAGTTTGGGGTTGGGGAAGGCCAAGTGGAGAATAAAATGTCTCTAACTCTGCAGTCCTCACCGTTAGGCATCGGCTTTCATGGTGCCCAGTCACCGGAGCTCCCTCAGTATCCCTGGTCAGAATGCAGGACTGGGAAGGCAAGTACCGTCTCAACTCTGAAAATCGCGAGGATTGTAATGTCCTCCGATCCGGGGTAGCGGTGCAGTCTACCTGCGTCGGAGGCTTCACGTTAGCGCTGGCCCGTGTCGTCATGCGCCAGCTATAAATAAAGGGGCGTGGCCCGGCTCAGGCAGTCGGGACCACGGGGCAGAGCACATAAGCCGTCTCTTGTGGTCAATGCGGCCGCGGCGTTAATTACACACACACACGCACGCGGCCCCTCCCCCATCACACTGGCAACGAGGAGCGGAAACGAACCCATTTGAAGTAATTAATGGGTTTTGTGATCTCTGGAAGCACTTAATGGGTTCTCTGATATCTGGAGGATGGTGACCCTTTGATCTAGGCCTGGAGTCCACAGAGGTGCTGCCTGCCCTGTGCAAGCCTACTGTGTGCCCCTGGCAAGTCTGCTGCATCCAGGGAAGGCCCTGCTGCCCCTGAGAGTGCCTGGAAAGCCAGGGGGGCCATCTCTGCTCACCCTATTGGAGCCCCAGCACCCAGGAAGAGGAGGAAGCTACAGTGAGGCCTAGCACCCACAGGCCGCAGGAGAAGACTCCGACAGCGCTGTCGTCACCCTCGGCCAGGCGGCTACTACCACACCCAGGAGGTAAGCAGTGCACGTGCCACGAGGTGTGACTGCGTCTGCACCAAGATGGTGTTGATTCCCTCCATTGAGCCCTTTGTGGTGGCCGGCACCCCCTCATCCCTTGCCCCGCGATGGAGGGACTGGACCGACCATCTCCAGATCTACTTTGAAGGGGCGGGCATAGCCCTGGACAGGTGTAGAGCCCTACTCCTCCACCTAGGAGGCAAATACATCCACCGCATTTACAAGACCCTGGTGCAGGCCACGTCCAAAACATATGTGACGCTTCTCAATGCCCTAAATGCGCACTTTGAACCGATGGCGAATAGGGACTATGAAAGATTCGTCTTTCGCCAAGCCAAGCAAGAAGCGGAGGAATCGTTAGACGCATTCCACGGGCGTTTGAAAGAGCTGGCCAGCACGTGCGGATTTCGAGACGAACAGGAAGAAATTCGAGGTCAGATAATACAGGGGTGCTACTCGTCCAAACTCAGAGTGAACATTCTTCAGGAAGATGGCAAGTCTCTAGCGGACATCCTCACCCTGGGCCGGTCAAAAGAAATGTCGCAAGCCAGAGCATCCCACATGGAGGCGGCCCTCCACCGACCCATTAAGACGGAACAAGTCAACTCGGTGGAAAAGGCGAACGTGGTGAGGCCCAAAGCGCGCCAAAATCCAGGGAGAAGACAGCAAGACAAGAAAAGGGAATGTGGCTACTGCGGAGGCACGCCTCATCGCATGCAAGACTGCCCAGCGAGAGGGAAAAAGTGCAGTGCTTGCAGGTGGATGAACCACTTCGCGGCGGTCTGCCGGTCTGCAAAGTCACGGAAAGAGGCAGCACAGACAGTGGCTGAAGCGCATGACAGTGAGGACATGGATGATGACACGGGAGACTGCCCGGTTCACTATGTATTTGCAGTAGACCAGCCACGACGGACGAAAGAGACGACGACTTCCAAGGTGCAGGATCAAGATACACCACCAGGATGTGAAAGCCACCATAGACTCTGGGGCCTCGATCGAACTAATGGCTGCCAATGTGTATAATCAACTAAAGCCACGCCCGCCATTACGAGAAGCAAGGATCAGGGTGTTCGCATATGGACAGAAGACACCCATCCCGCTCCTAGGATACTTCAAGACTGAGCTGAGACACCAGGACCTCGGGATCCTCGCCACAGTGTATATGACCAAGGAAGGAAGCGGTATGCTGATAAGCGGACAATCAGCTGAAGCTAATATCATTCGCCATGGCGGTACAAGAGGAAGAACTGGAGGCCATCATGGAGCAGTTCGAAGACGTCTTCTAAGGCATTGGATGCCTGAAAGGGAAAGAGGTCTCTCTCCACATTGACCCATCCATCCAACCGGTGGCGCTGAGGCACAGGCGCATTGCGGTCCACCTGCGAAAGAAGATCGAAGAAGAGCTAGAGGCACTGGAGAAGCAAGGGATCATAGAGCAGGTCAGTGGACCCACCCCACGGATGTCCCCGATCGTAGTGGCATGGAAACCGAAACAGCCGGGGCAAGTACACATCTGCGTTGACATGCGCCTCTCAAACGCCGCAGTGAAAAGGGAACGTCACTTAACCCCCACCATCGACGACATCTTGGGAGAACTAAACGGCGCAAAGTGGTTTTCGAAGATGGACCTATGGTCCGGCTATCACCAACTGCCACTACATCCGGACTCTCGATACATCACCATATTCTCTACGCACGTCGGTCTCAGGAGATACAGACGCCTCAATTTCGGGATCTCAAGTGCCGCGGAGGTGTTACAAAACAACATTGGTGAGGTCCTTAGCGGGCTCCCAGGGGTCTTGAACGTAAGCGACGACCTACTAATATACGCCTCGACGATGGAAGATCACCACCGGAGACTTCGCGGGGTTCTCCAGAGGATCAAAAAATCCGGACTGACCCTACACAGAGAGAAGTGCCAGTTCTTAAAGAACAAGCTCAGCTTCTTTGGCTACACTTTCTCCGACAAAGGAGTGCCCCGGACCCCGACAAGGTGCGAGACAAACAGGAAGCCTCAGCACCCTCCAACATCTCGTAAATAAGGAGTTTCCTAGGGATGGTGAACTTCTGCGGTCGTTTTGTTCTGGATTTATCCAACCTCACAAAGCCCCTCAGGGAACTGGCGAAATCCACCACCATGTGGCAGTGGGGCCCCGAACAGGAACAAGCCTTCAAGGATGCCGAAGTAGCCCTGTCGGCAGACACGACACTGTCGTACTTCGACCCGGCCCGATCCACCAACGTCGCTGTGGACGCCAGCCCATATGGGCCTGGGGCCATGCTCACGCAGTTGCAAGGAAATGGAGAGTGGGCCCCGATAGCATATGCGAGCCGCTCCCTGACAGACACGGAACAGAGATACTCGCAGATAGACCAAGAAGCGATCGCCATCCACTGGACCTGTTGGCACTTCTACGTGTACGGCCATCCATTTACAGTGTCCACAGAACACAAACCCCTCATCCCCCTGTTTCAAGGGTCAGCATCCAGCCTCCTCCGAGGATTGAAAAATGGATCCTTCTGCTGCAGGGGCACGACTATCGAGTAGAATACAAACCAGGCTCATCCAATCCAGCGGACTACCTTTCGAGACATCCCTGGGCCACCACCAAAGCGGAAGAAGAGAATGCAGAAGACACTGAAGAATATGTCCGACTCGTATCGGAAAGATCCCGACCACTTCCCATGAGTCTTGAGACCATCGAAGAAGCCACCCGGACCGATGAATGCCTGCAACTGGCCATAATAGCGGTCCAAACTAATGACTGGCGCCCCATTCAGTCCACCTAGACCAGACGGACGCCGCAAGCACAGACCGTCCTGGAGTCAATTGTGTGGGTCAAGGGTGAACTTTCGGTCGACAGCAGCGGTTGTCTGCTCAGAGGCCCGCGACTGGTGATCCCATCAAGCCTGGCTCAACAAGCCGTGGACCTCGCACACAGGGGACATCAAGGCATGGTAAAAACAAAGAGTCGGCTGAGGGCCAAGGTGTGGTTCCCTGGGATGGACCCACTGGTTGATCAAACCCATCAGAGCGTGCTCATGGTGCCAGACATCAGGCCAACCGGATCGCCCTCACCTGGTCATCACTGAAGAAAATCCCCAACAGCCATGGGAGTGCGTGAGTGTTGACTTTGGACACCTCCCAGATGGACGCTATGCCCTGGTAGTCATCGATGACTACACGAAGTATCCCGAAGTCGAGATTGTGGGAAGTCAGACAGCCACGGAAGTCATTACAAAACTCGAGAAAACCATTGCTACACACGGAATATTCAAAGTGGTGAAGTCAGACAACGGCCCACCTTTCCATGGACAAGAATTTGCAGACTATCTCAAAGACTGGGGAATTCAGCACCGGAAAGTGACCCTGCGCGGGCCTCAAGCAAATGGAGAAGTCGAGAGGTTCATGCGCACTCTCAACAAAGTAATACGCATCGCGCATGCGGATGGATCACCACTCGAGAGGGCCATATACAGTTTCCTGAGAGAATACCGTTTGACGCCCCATCTCACGACCGAGGCAGCTCCTGGGCCGGTAAGCATGGGCCGAGTTGTGCGAGACACCATCCTGCATCACCCAAGCTGAACCCCCTCTCAGATTGACGCTGAAAAGGCCCTAGCCAACAGGACCAGCTCCAATGACCAAGCCAGCGCCGACCGACGAGCACGGATGTCGGTCATCCAAGTAAGGGACAGAGTCTACGTCAAGGACAGGTACCCTGGGAGCAAGATCCGGCTTCCGTTCGAACATCAGCCATGGACAGTCATCCGCCGAACCGGCACTATGATAACAGCCAGAAGAGGAACCAAGGAAATCACATGCAACATTTCTCTTCAAAAAGGTACACGCTGGAACTCCGGACCAGCAGCTATCGGACAACCTGGACGCCAGACCACGTCAAAGCCAGGGGAGGAAGGAACAGATGGTGACCAAGGGACGACCCCCACTGAAGATGTGGACCGATCCGAGCATGGTACCCCGTCACTGCTTGGAACACAAGCCGGAGCATTGCCAAGTTCCCCTGCGAGATCCCCTGGGAGTGAAGTCTCGCAGGAAATGATCTTGTCATTGCCATCCTCACGGGGAGAACACTCCCGATATGGCCTGAGAAGCAATCCTGCTCCATCTTCCCGGCTGGCCGACTTCATGGTGTGATGAACCAAGGACTGGAATTCTAGTGACTGGTAACAGATCTACATATTCAATGTTTTGTTTGTTGTTTAATAAAGGTTGGAAGGAATGTAGTGTCCTCCGATGCGGGGTAGCGGTGCAGTCTACCTGCGTCGGAGGCTTCACGTTAGCGCTTGCGCGTGTCGTCACGCGCCAGCTATAAATAAAGGGGCGTGGCCCGGCTCAGGCAGTCGGGACCACGCGGCAGAGCACATAAGCCATCTCTTGTGGTCAGTGCGGCCGCGGCGCTAATTGCATACGCGCGGCCCCTCCCCCATCACATAGATTTCCCTGTGTCAGGCGAACACCATCGCCACTGCCTGCTACGCCAATTCTTCTTACTGAAGTTTGGTCCGAGGGCCACCAGTATAGCACTCCCATGCTACCTCCAAAGCAATTGCGATCAGACCGGCGGCCCAGGAACGACTGGTGGCGAGTGGAAAATGTCAACCGTGTATGTTTAGGTAAATAACAATACTCCTCCCATTCCAAAATGAAAACGAGCACGCACACGAGGCTGCAAATTATTGCATCTGGCTTGCCACAGCCCAAGATGTCAAGAGACACGTTTCGGCTGTCACAGCAGCCTTTGTGAATCTAATTTGGCGCCATTGAGTTAAAACCAATATATACTAACCAAATAATAGACATAGAAAAAAACCTTTCATATGATTCATTAACAGAAACAAGGAATACCTCTTGATGCAGACAGCAGTTATACCATTCTACACCACGTATGTACAAAAAATGCATTGTAATGTCACGAAATGTAAAACACAGCAATAATAATGATGGACTGCCTACTTGATTACACCAAATAGAGGTAATGTGTTTCTGCACTGAATAATCAGTTCAAATTTAGAGCTAGCCCCCACTCTGTTCATATTGATCGCTTGCATATGCAATCAAGGTATACAAATTACATAAATGTCAGGCTTTAAAACTGGCATGAGCCAACCTATACTGCTCGCGCTTGTTTGATAGTGCCATGTGTGATTAAACTTCAGAAGTGGCAAGCTGTACGAGGGAATACGCGTTGGCTGCTCGGATTTTCACAGACGAACTGCTAAGTGCAATTCCTATACTGCGGCTAGAACTAACGACATTCAATTATTATTGGAATTCAAATGACATGCTGCAATGTAATTCAAAAGGAAATGTAAAAGCGTAAAAGTGAAAAGTTTCCCATGCAACACAGTCGGTGAGGGAACCCGAATGGGTAGTATCTCATACACATAAAAGTCTTCAATAATACATTGCAAAACAATCGAATTGTGCTTGAATACTCTCTTAGCCGATAGTTGTAAAGCCGTTTCGTCATGATGCAGAGC
This sequence comes from Triturus cristatus, assembly GCF_964204655.1. Taxonomy (NCBI): domain Eukaryota; kingdom Metazoa; phylum Chordata; class Amphibia; order Caudata; family Salamandridae; genus Triturus; species Triturus cristatus. Next base: position 630,328,806 of record NC_140586.1, on the reverse strand, counting down.
ACATCCCAAAATCAGCATTAAAGTGTCACAACAGTTCAAACTCCTGGCACTAATATAACAAGCATTTGCAATGCTATAGGTCTCGCCTTTGCGAAAGTTTGAGCTATTGGCATTGTAAATGACAATGCCTTTTATTAATGTGTTTTGAAAACCTGCAAGCGGTGCGTAAACACGCACTTTGTACTTATAGTCGTTGCTTACTAGAAGCAAGGCTGGCAGTAACTGCGCCTCTTTTACTGCCAGCCTTGCTTCTTGTAAGCAAAGACTATAAGTGCAAAGTGTGTTTACGCACCGCTTACAGATTTTCAAAACACATAAATGAAAGGCACTGTCATTTACAATGCCAATAGCTCAAACTCTCACAAAGGCGAGACCTATTGCATTGCAAATGCTTGTTTATAAATGTCATTAATTTTCCAAACATAATAAAACGTTGCTGGGTCTTGAGACGACACAACAGGTATGCACCTGGAGGTTTCAGTAGGTCAACTGCGCCCCTCCCCCCGCCAGCCATCAGGGCCCAGCACCTTCAAACCTCCTCTTCTCCCACCGTCGCCGACACCCCCCACAATCCACTCTCCCCAGTCAATTTGCCGTGTTCCTGTCTTGCTCAGGAAATGCTGGCTAATTTCTGCTGAATTATTGATTGCTCCCCCTCCACCCGGACCACTTAGCCGCGGCTGCTCCATGTATAGAGGCGGCCGGATGTATCGGTTTACTTTTCAACAGGAAAGGGTATTTAAAAAAATCCTGACAGACACAAAAACATTACATGGTGATATAGTGAGAGATGGTGTACACACCAGGGGGCGGGGACAGGGGGCAGGACAGACATGAAAACGAGGCTTCCTCCAGCTCATGTCCTCACAGCACCCCTGCCATCTGCTGCATCGGGAGAGTTGTAGGTTTATGGAGTCGTTTGTGATTTGTGGTTATTCCCTGTGTAGATGTGTACCACTTTAGCAGCTGTCCGTGCAGACATACAGAGAATTAATTTTTAGATGCAAGGGCAGGTCAGTTGGGAGGTTTCCTGCCAGGCCGATGCCCTTGACAGGACACTCGATATAGACAACAAGGGTTGCAGGTAAAGGATAACAGTTACACAATGTATAAACGTGAGAAATACTACAAAAATAATAAGAGTGACCACACAATAATTAAAAAAATCATAGTAAATAATTACTGTAAACAGAATAAGGAAAACATAAACAAGACAAAAATAATGAATACATCAATACTTAGTCCTCAACTTATTACACACCAAAAACACTTTAGACAGTGCATAATGTGTAAGGCGCTCTGATACCTTTCGGGTCTAGCTGATGCTATATGAAACTCAAAATAATAATAAGAATGTGTTACAAGCAAATACAAACTGGCATCAGGGCAACGAGCTTTCTTAGAGGTCCACAAATGAAAATTGCAGCTTTAATCCCTTCCAAAGTGCCCTGTTGTGGTTAACCCTCTGACAGGGCAGTAGCGGTGAGGCGCAGTCGGTACATGCCCACAGGTGCCTCTGAAAGGACATTAGGTCTGGGACAGAGTCCACCGCTTGCCAGGCACAGCCTGGCATCTTGAGGGGGGCTAGGAAAGCATGCCAGCTCCAGGGGGCATCCTTTGTGAGGCCCATGTTGGCAGACTTATGAGGGACGGGGTCGTGCCCACTGTAGAGTAGTGCAGCCGCAGTGTCAGCTAGCGCCTCGTTCCACCCAGAAGTGACTTGGTGGACCGGTTGCATGCTACCAGGAAGGTTATGGAGGCGGGAACCCCCGCTCAGCAGCTCGAGCGGGGCTGGAGGGACTAGTCCGGAGCTTCACAGGCTGGTAAGCTCTGTCCTGGTAAACTGTTGACTAGTTCGTAACAGGCTTCTCCGGTCTGCAAACCAATGTTAACAAATGACACAGTCGAGGAACCCCATGACTGAGACGAGGGGTGTGGACCTAGGGCTGACAAATGAGTGAGGAGAAACAGATATTAAGAAAATGCGGGATGAAAGAGACAGAGTAGGAAACAGAGAAAGCGAGTGGGGGAGAGAAAGTAATAAAGAGGTAAGAACAGGGGACATAAATTATTATGGCTAGATAGGCAAAGAAAAAAGGAGAAAGGAATATAGGAAGGGTTAAAGGATTGAAGTATGAAAGAGTGGAGCAGTGAAAGGAAAGTGTCAGGGAGGAAGTGGGGGTGAAAAAAGTACAGACGGGTAGGACGGGGTTGCGGATGCCGAGATGGGGCTCAGGAGCATAGGGTGTGGCGTAACAGGACAGTGGGGATGTCAGGGTTTCCGGGGCGGGAGGGGGGGGAGCGGATTAGGCTCGGAGCTGCCGCCTTTGGATGGGGTGGGGTTAGGTTTGGGTCTTGGCGTGGTTTATCGTCCTGGGGATCCTGGGCAGGGTGATTGGTCTCCTCGGGGGGCTCATGTGGAAGGGGGCATGGGGGGACACCGTGTTAGGCAGCCTGGGGAGGAGGCAGCGAGGAGTTTCATTGCTGAGTTAGGGGGAGCGCTGGGAGGGCTGCATTACCGCTGTTTTGGCCGCTGGAGGTTCGTGGTCAGGATAGAGGAGATGGATTGGGGGTTGGGGCGGAGGCGCGCCAGGGTGTGGTGTGGGGGGGCAGTAAGTTGGACAGCTGGGGAGGAGGTAGCGAGGGTTCTGGTGGCAGGATGGATGGGGGGGCGAGGCTGTAGCCAGAGGGGACCATTGCGGCCGGGGCTGTTGGGGGGGGGGGGGTAGTCATCATGCCAATGCCTTTCATCCTTCAGAGGCCGGTTGGGTTGGGTACAGTGTCTGCGGGCACTCAGGAGACATGGCAGGCGCTGTCTGGGAGGGGTGAAGGGGGTATTGCAAGGGAGGATGCGGGGAGGGCCGAGGGTGATGGGTGCAGGTGGTATCGAGCAGATTGTCACCTTCAGAGGTGGCATGGATGGAGTGACCTGGGTTAGCTGGGCAGAGGGTGTGCGGTTCCATGGGGCTGAGGGGTGCGGCAGCATCCGAGGCTGGGCCCATGGCTACCTGACGAACCTTGCAGCGGCGCGCATGGAGGATGGGGTACGGTTTGGTCGCCATGCAGTGTTGATGGAGGTTTTGCCGGGCTCGATCGTCTAGCGGGGGCTGGTTGTGGAGAGTTGGGAGGGAAGCGGAAGTTTCAGCGAGCGGGTTTGGGGCTCCAATTTGGATGAGTGAGGGAGGTGGGGAGGGTCGCATGGTTCGGGAGCAGGGGGACGCCTGTAAGGGGGATTGTGTCCCGGACGGCGGGAGGTTCAATGGCGGTATAGGAATGCTGGCGGGGGGTGTCGGAAGCACGTAGGGGTGAAAGCAGGTAACGGTGGGCGGTGTCTCAGGGGAGGGGACGAGCCTTCGGGGCTAGGCTGGTTAATCAAAATAGCAAACACATACACACTGACTAGGGTTATAAGCCGGCAGAAGCGCACCAGGGGCACCAATTTACGTAGCTGAGGTAGAGGTAGCAAAGGGTCTGATTACAGGGTAAAGGAGGGAGGGGACTGGGTTGGGGGGATGAGGTCGTCCAGGAGAAGGAATCTCTCAAATAAAGATATCAGGGTGGGTGGGTGATGACCAGTTGGGCAGTCCGGCAAAGCTGGGCTGTGTGGAGGCAGGGCCACCAGGCACTATAGGGGGCGCCACCCAAGATGAAAGGTTTTGGCGCCATTCGGAAATAGCCTGATTCCTTGAATGTTGAAGGATGGAACACAAGTGTAATAAGGTTCCCCATGGCGCCATCAGAACTTGACGGGTGCGCCGCACACCTCATGGGAACCGGGGATGGTTGGCCACTACGGTAATTAACCAGAGGCTTTCCTGCCATGGGGGATGCTGGCTGTCTTGCATTTCACAACTGTGGCGGAATGTGGTGGCTGTTAAAAACTCATAATTTTCGGTTTGTTTTCAATGCTACCTTTCATTTCTATACTACTGTACGGCTTCAGTAGGAATACATGCAGTTAGGTTGGGCGAGGCACAGTTGTGGGCCCAGAGCAATGCATGGGGGAAGGACAGGTAGGGGAGTTGGGAAGCCGCACCCGTCCGCATCTGGAAAGTTTGGATGCAGCGCGTGAATGGGTACAGCATTGCAATGCGGTGGCACGCGATTGTTTATAACACACATTTATTCGGCCAGGTGAAGAAATTTTGATTTTTCCAAGATAAGGAGAACTGGGTGGATGCTGGCATAGTCCGGTGGGCAGTCCTGCACGGCGGGTCGGTGCAGAGAGGGTTGGCGCCGGTGATGTTTAAAAGATTTCCTTTCCATTATAATTGAGTGAATTGGCAGTTGTCCTTCTTTCTTTTCCAGGGTTCCCTTGGTAAAGTTGGCAGTGGTGGTTGCTGTAAGGCAGCAAAGGATCTGTGTCGCGAGCTGTAGTAGTGGAGCAGTAGGTCTTTTCCGCTAGAGGGGGAGCGTTTCAGCGAAGGCAATTTAGTGAGTACCTATTTGAGAATTAACCCTAGTGGTAGACACTCCCTGAGGTGGTACGAGGTACCCTGATTCTGCGGAAGGATCAGGGGAGGAGGCAGGGCCCAGCATTAGTAGCGGCACCATGTCTTACGCTTGCCTGTTCAAGTACATCATCATTGGTTATACCGGTAAGCGATCCGCCTGCTGTATACCTCAATGCTGAAGGGCCACGGCATGCATGACAGCTTCATCTTCACTTGTCTCCCTGGCCTATGTTGCTTTGTATGCTGGAGTGGGGCCGGCTCTGCTGCGATTGGACCATGTTTGCCGGTGCAGCAGAGACGGCTTTTCCGGTGCTTCCAGCATTGGAAATTAGAGTTAGCGTGGGTTGGGCCGTCTCTGTCGGGGCGGACTTCTTCGGGTACCCAATAGCAAGGATCTCGCAGAAGTACAGCGTCTAAACTTCATCTCGGACCTCCCCTGCCCGCCAATGAGTTTTAAAGCCCGCTTTCTGAATTTACTCCCGAGTCCGCAAATGAATTGAATTCAGATAAGGTCGTGGGTATTGTTGGGTTGGCATATAGACCTGTTACTGGAAATTATTGGTTTAAATGCGGTTGTAATCTCCTGCGAAACGGGAAAGGGCGCCAGAAGGCTGGGTTGGGGCGCATGTTTCGGCCGCAGTCTAATTGACATATATTGTAGACAGCGGATCCCGCCTATGTTCACGCCTGTCTTTCACAATACGTAAGGGGAAACGAGCGGAAAAAAAAAAATCACGCCGGAGCTTGTCTTTATGGGGCCATGTGTTTAAACACATGGCCCCATAAAGATAAGAAAGTAAACGTCACACAGAGCTCTTTTCCAATAGCTGGCCACCGTTTAGCATAAACGGTGACGCCAGCCAATGGAAAAGAGGGGCGGGGCTTAAAGCCCTTTACAGAAAATACCTAAAAACGTTAAATCTCGCCAGCGAGACTGCGCATGTGCGCAGCCCACGCCAGCCGAGACCTAAAAACAAGTTCGGGGTTGGGGAAGGCCAAGTGGAGAAAAACATTTCTCTAACTCCGCAGTCCTCACCGTTAGGCATCGGCTTTCACTGTGCCCAGTCACCGGGGCTCCCTCAGTATCCCGGGTCAGAATGCAGGACGGGGAAGGCAAGTACCGTCTCAACGCTGAAAATAGCGAGGATTTCCCTGCGTCAGGCGAACACCACCGCCACTGCCTGCTACTCCAATTCCTCTTACTGAAGTTTGGTCCGGGGGCCACCAGTATAGCACTCCCATGCTACCTCCAAAGCAATTTGTGGTCAGACCGGCAGCCCAGGAACGACTGGAAAACGTCACAGCAGATGTTTAGGGAAATAACAATACTCCTCCCATTCCAAAAGGAAAACGAGCGCGCACGTGAGGCTGCAAATTAAAAGCTACTTTATTGCATCCGGCTTTCCACAGCCCAAGAAGTCAAGAGAGACGCGTTTCGGCTGTCACAGCAGCCTTAGTCAATCTAATTTGGCGCCATTGAGTTAAAACCAATATATACTAACCAAATAATAGACATAGAAAAAACCTTTAATATGGTTCATGAACATAAACAAAGAATACCTCTTGATGCAGACAGCAGTTATACCGTTCTACACTACGTATGTACAAAAAATGCATTCTAATGTTACAAGATGTGAGACACAGCAATAATAATGATCGACTGCCAACATGATTACACCAAATAGAGGTAATGTGTTTCTGCACTTAATAATCAGTTCAAATTTAGAGCTAGCCCCCACTGTGTTGATATGGCGCGCTTGCATATGCGCCATAAATCAAGGTATATAAAATACATAAATGTCAGGCAATAAAACCGGCATGAGCCGACCTATACTGCTCGCGCTTGTTTGATAATGCTGTGTGTGATTAAACTTCAGAAGTGGCAAGATGTACGAGGGAAAACGCATTGGCTGCTCGGATTTGCATAGTGCAATTCCTATACTGCGGCTAGAACTAACGACATTCAATTATTATTGGAATTCAAATGACATGCTGCATTATAATTCAAAAGGAAATATAAAAGCGAAAAAGTGGAAAGATTCCCACGCAACACACTTAGTGAGGGAACCCAAAATAATATATATAAAGTGTAATGTATCAGTTATTCCTGTTTGCATCCAGGCTAGCAGTCTGCAGTGGCGTAGAAGGGTTAGCAGCAATCTTGAACCAAATCACTCATTAATTAGTTCAGTATTCCTGGATTTAGGTATACTTGTTTTAGAGATGACTACTGTACCCTTTGGCATAGTATTACAGATAGGTCGCCCTGCTCCAGTGTGTAATTGTGTATGCCAGGTGCAAACCGGAACATTGTGCCCCATTAGCACAAATGCTCTGTTCATAGTGTAGATGCAAGCCTACAGGTCTGCCTTTCACTGAATGTAGTGGACTCTTCCTCCTTTTCAAGGGCAGTGCAGTATTTCTTTGGCAGGCGGGTTCAGCATGTGACTGAACTCACCTTTGCTGGGGGATACTTAAGAGCCACTGGATTCCTGCTTAACCCTGCCTAAGGAGCACACTAGGGTAGCGCATTGACTGTTCATCACCTCAGTGGCATACAGTCAGTGCGCTTCCTGCTAGGTTTCTTGCCTCTGCACCCACTTTTGTAATACGGTGCGGGCACATTCAAAGTGTTCCCACATTTACATTGGCATCCCCCCATGAAAATGAGGGATTGCCACTTTGCAAATGAAATGGCAGCTTTCACATTGGTGCAGTCATATTACAGAAGAGGACTCGCAAGCATCTGTTTCTCCGTCTGTAATTCCAGAGTGCGCCGAGTTACCAAAAATTGGTGCAAAGACCTATTGTGCTACAGCATACAATGTGTAATACCGTCTCTAGTTTTATTTTTGTTGTCTACCCTATTTTCTCCAGTTAGTGATGAGTATTATAGAGTCTATTCTTATATCATATACAGCTACACATGCTTTTATCTGTTATGCTGGCATTGTGTCTCTCATGTACAACAGTTTCCTGTGAATGTTCTCCATTCCAATAATTTTTTTTGATTTGAGCAGGTCAATTTAATGCATATTTCCTCTATCAGTGCCCACTCGCCTACACTTTTATTACATTCCGCTGGCGAGGATGGGTCTGTTTCCATCCAGCATACGACTGACCTATATTTTCTTCCAATAGTGTACATGTGGCACTTTTTCCTCTTAATCCTGTAGTGTGATATGCCCAGCAGGCATCTATTGGGTTCCATCTTAACAACCTTTTGTGTAGTGTTTATCTTTTTGTAATAGCTCTCTAATATTGGATGATTTTTGGACAAGTGCCAGAGCTTTGTCCCAGCCTAAACTCAGTGTTTCTATTCCAAAATCATGTCCCGTTTATCCTTCACAAGTAGTGTTCTATTGGGCGCATCTTTTGTAAACAAAACTAAATAGTGTGGTTGTTGCCTCACTTGATGATTAAAGCCTTAGATTGGCAGTCAGTTTATTAGATGGATCTGTTGCTGATGGGACGAGGTGTCATCTATGAGAATCTACCAAAGTGCAAATATTGACCGCAGCCCACATTCAACGTATTGCTTCCTAGCCTCCTGAAATGTCAAAAATCTATTGTTGCTGTACTCTTCTTAGCTCTCCATTCCCCATATAGACATATCAGTGTCGCTTTCAGCGACTTACAAAACTTGGAAAATACCAAATCGGACCTGTTTGTTGTACAGTGTTATTGTCACAAATGTCCTAGATCCAGCGGAAGCGGTGTAAATTTTATAATCATTCAGAAATATTGAATATACCATGAGCCAAACCATATAATCATTTACAAAACCAAGAGTTTTGCCTCATACAAACTCTATAACCACTTACAAATCATGAGGTCTTCTGATAGATCTTTGTAAGGGCTAATAGGGACTCACATAATTAGAGACATGCAATTTCCTTCATTAGGACCTGTGATGAAGAAAATGCCTAACTAACAACAACATTCAAAAAATATTATGTCAGTGAAAACTTGTCAATAAAAACAAACTCAGTATATTTATCAAGGTACCTTTATCTAAGATTCAAGATGAATGGTCAATACAAAAGAATACGTTAGTATTTTCAGTATTTTTGTTATTTCAAATGATTACAGGTAAATTCACAATAGAAAATATAAATCATGGCAAATACATCAAAATTCAATAACTGACGTGAGGGGAGAGAGAGAGACAAAGAAAAGATACACATTGCAATATCAGTATGCAATTAGAGATTCATACAAACCTTAGGGCAAGAAACTATTGAACATCTTGCAAAAGTCTGAATCAGCTAACCCTTCAGCTGAAAAGGTATAGCTTGTGCAACATCACCAGCCGATGAAGTGCAAGGAAAATCAGGATAGTTCAGTTCTGGGTAAGAGTCAAAGTTCGGACCAACAGCATGTCGCGCCCAGAATCACAAGGAAATAGCCAGCAGCCAGGGAAGCATTTAGCGGACTAGTTATACCCCATAAATGTTTGCAATTCCAGCCCCAGATGTAGCTTCTTCACAATTGTACTCGTTCCAATTGGTTATGATCCATGGTGTGATCGTTCTCTGGCCTAGTTCATCCGGAACTTTAACAAGATGCTTTTGTTCACTCATAAAACGTTATGTCACCACGGAAATAGAAAGCACATAGAAACTTTACATTTCCACACGCTCGCTTCAACGTTAGCTTGCGCCATAGTTGACACCATTTTCATAGAAAGAAACACTCTAACCGTAGAAAGGAAACTCAAGTGATAAACGTTCATAACTGAAGCAAATAGATTAGCATTTTTGAAATAATGAAGGACTAAGTACATTTTTCTAAGGCCTACGTTAGGAAAGAAATAATACACTTAACAGGTTTTGAGGCCTACATGGAAAACCACAAAATCATAATGTTCTAAAGAATAAAACACACCACTATTATTAATGTATGAGAAATAGTGAATACATAAAAAACGATATAATAAAAAAATCTTTCAAATAAACTTATAAGCATAGTCTAATACATATTTTCTAAAAATATATGCAACCACTCTTTATTATGGTTTTCATGTTCAGGGAAAACATAAGCAAGAATCGTTCTTTATTAAGCATTTTCATTATCATATTTCTCTATTACTACTTGCAATTTACTTTTACACTATATTCTTTAGTATACTTAATAAGTTTCTCTTCCGTGATAAAAAAATCTCTCATCACTCCAGTTTGCAACCCTTCTGCATGTTTCTCAAATGATTACAGCTTTTTGAACACTCAATTAATATGTTGTCATTCTTCACATTTGTACGTTGTGGTTTTATAAAAAAAAACTCATGTTTTTTTAAATTACTACACTGTTAGTAATTTTATAAAATACATATTAGTTTCACACTAAATGAGTAGACTTGATCAAGCAAGATTTTTCACAAATAATCATGCTCCATCATCCTCGTCATCCTTTTCTTGTCAATTGTATCAGGACCTGGGAGGAGTTATGCCTCTGTTCTGTGCCAGACAGCTGCTTCTGAAGATCTCTTGTTAGTACTCTCTTTTTTGAGTCATGACTATCTAGAGCAGAATCCTTAGTTAGTCAACCAGCAATAATGCTTAATGATGCATAATCATGGTGCTTGCTTAGTCTCATTTCTCTAAATCATTAACTTCTTCCCACAATTGCTGTGTCACTTTCAACCTGTTCCACCTTCAAACTCATAGTAGAGTGTTCATTACACAGTCCTTTATCATTATTGTGGGATTTTGATAATTGAAGCACCGACGTAGATTAAGGTACCAGTATTACAGCCATTTTCAGTAGTGCTGCTCTGCGAGGTTTCCTTTGATAACAGCTTTATTTGTTCTAGCACCTCCAGCAGAGAGAGAGAGAAACATCCTGTCCCCCTCAGCACTTCTCAGTAATGCCATCACAACTTTCTTCCATAAGAGGATTCCAAGTTACCTAAGCAACTTGCCTATGACCTCTTCACACTCAGTATTCCAAATTCATCATCACAAGTTTGCACATATTCAACTCATGCTCTTTTTTTCTGTACATTCACATGTACTGGAAAACTTCACCTCCCCATCTTAATGCAACATTCCAGTGTTTTGTATTAATTAGTCAATGGCTTGTACTCAGCAGATCAGTATTGATTTCTCAGAATTGTTCTTCAACCCAGATAAGTTCTTGAATCTTCCCAGAGTTTCTATGTGCATCGGACTTCTCATATATAATAGCATGTTGTTACTATTTTATACCTCACCCCATAAGAGTCATTCTGAGCAGACAAGCTCATGGTTCAGGGGCTAGCTCAACAAGCATTTGCAATGCAATAGGTCTCGCATTTACGCGAGTTTGAGCTATTGACATTGCAAATTAAAATGCCTTTTATTTTTGTTTTCGTTTTTAAAACATAAATAAAAGGCATTGTCATTTACAATGCCAATAGCTTCATCTCGCGTAAATGCAAGACCTATTGCAAGCATTTGCAATGCAATAGGTCTTACATTTACGCAAGTTTGAGCTATTGACATTGCAATTTAAAATGTCTTTTATTTTTGTTTTTGTTTTTAAAACATAAATAAAAGGCCTTGTCATTTACAATGCCAATAGCTTAATCTCGCGTAAATGCGAGATCTATTGCATTGCAAATGCTTGTTTGTCATGTAAAACCACACGTTGCACTAGTAATCCCTGACACTGAAAGGAACTCCTTACTGTGCGGATGCGTGCATTGTGCAAGGACAGAATGTCATCTTTCCCAGTTAGGCGGCCAATGGCCAGAGCGGTGTAAGCCTGTTCCCTAAGCTGTAAGCTTTGATGGGCAGATGTAAAATATGAATGCCACTACATCACTACAGCAGAAGAATGGATGGAGAGAGCTAATGGAACTCCATTGTAAGTATATATTTTTGTTTAAAAAAAGTCTTGGTTAACGGCAAACCGACTAAACCAGTACATATTAGCCACATTAATTATAACATGCTGAACCAGACGTCAGTCTAAAATGGTAACCGAGAAGTAAGTTGACTGCTAGAAGGCTGTAGTACAGGCAGAATATGCTTTCCCTCTACCCATCATCACCTCTGCCCCTCCGCCGTGAAAGCAGCATTATAATCTTCCCTGTGCCTGTACTTTTAAATAGTTGCGCTATTTGTCTGGTGAAATCACTGATATTTTCTGGCCTTATTTTGTTTAATTTTTTTATGCAAATGCAACTTACATGTTTTTTCGTCCATGAGTACCTCCAAAAGAAATGTTGTGCACAAGTTACACCAAACAGAATAAAGGAATATATAATCAGCGACACTGGTCTGGAGCTGTGATTTAATTTAGCTACAACCAGTCATTTGTCTAAACCTGTGGCAGTCCAGCAGGAGAATTCCACATAATAATAAGGCCACACGCAAATGAAGCAAGAAAAAGGTGCAGTAACACAGGCTGTTACTAGGTATCCCTGTGGGTGAAATGCCTTATGTTGATAATAGAGGTTTGTTTATTACTCCACAGGGACACCTAGTAACAGCTTGTGGTAATACACCCTTTCCTTGCTTTGTGGATGGGGGGACACACAGCGCCGAAGGATTTGAATCCAGCCACTTATTTAACTTTACAATGCAGCCTTTTTGCTTGTATTTTCGTCAATGAGTAGCTCCAAAAGAAATGTTGCGCACAAGTTACACCAAACAGAATAAAGGAATATATAATCAGCGACACTGAGCACAATAAAAAAAACATAGGTGTGATAGAGGTTGGTGAGTAAGAGGTTGAAATGAAACCAAAACACCTCCACCACATTCCGAGAAAAAATATAGAATTGACTTTCATGTCAATAAAATTGCATCATGACGAGTGCCGTACTGATTATGTACAATTAACAGCGCGGCGCTCGTGAGAGCTCCGAGCTGATTATGTGTGCAAATAAGCATGCTGGGCTGCAAAAATCCTAAATACAAAAAGTTCCCCTCCAACACAATTGAAACACGAAAGCGGACGAAAACAGAAGTTAGGCGGTGCTGCTTCCGGAATAAACGGAAGTGACTTATCACATCCACAGCCAACCATAAGCCTGCTAATAAGAGCAGTGCCACAGTTAACAAATGGCAGGCGGCACAAGAAAGTACCCGGGAGTTTCACCCCTGATACAGATTACTTGAAGTCTCAGAGAGACAGCGCATGTGCACTGCCTAGGCGAGACCTAAAAAGCTGTAGTTAAAAAGGTCATCCTTGATTTGGTTCTCCTCTCCAGGTACACTGCTCTGAAATGATTGTTTGTCCTTGCTGTTGGTTATGCCTGTCTAGTAATTGTATCCAACATATAAATGAGTGGTTGAAGTTCATCTGTTTAAGGGCCTTAAAGTAACATCCCCAAGAATTGTCAGATGCCTTCTCAGCATCTATAGAGGCCACCACCGGGTCTTCCTAGACGTCAACACATCCACCCATTACATAAATTAGTTAGTCTATTATGCGTTTTAAGCTCTCTCTGTCTTTGTGTATTCGTTTTGTCCAGTTTTCCCCCCAATATTTTAGCTTCTGTGTCATCCATGCATGATGGATGGTACCCTTTATAATCTGGCAAACACAGACACTGCACCCCCCAGTTACAGATCTGGGTTGAATCCATCATCGTTCTTTAGCTCAGTTCGCCACCTCCGTTCAGACCCAGATATAAGCAAATCAGTCTTGACCCTGTGCCTCATGGGAACAGTCCAGCCCGAACTGCCAAGCCAGGTCTTCCCTGAACCGGAAACAAGCATCCTGGGACCGGTTTCGGGGAAACACCCCTCATCAGCCAGGCTAGCTTGAATCCAGTGGCAAAGTGAGCAAGGGTCCCACGTCTGGACATACCCTGCCAACTTAGGGTGAATAAAGAAAACAGAGGGAGATGATGGACGGAGTGCTGAAACTTTTCAGACACTCACCCACCAGTCACAGATCTGGGTTGAATCCATCATCGTTCTTTAGCTCACTTCATCTCTTTGTGTTTGCTTTGTTCGGGCTGGACTGTTCGCATGAGGCTCAGTGTCAAGACTGATTTGCATATAGCTGTGTCTGAACTGGGGTGGCAAAGTGAGCTAAAGAACGATGATGGATTCAACCCAGCTCTGAGACTGGGGGCGAGTGTCTGAAACGTTTCAGCGCTCCGTCCACCTTGTGTTTGCTTTGTTCACCCTTTTTAAACTAACAGGTCTTTATGCAGCTTATGTCCCTTTATTATTATGGGATTCTCATTGAAAGGGTTTGCAGATACATTTAACATGAAACATTGCAACATGAGGAAAAAGACTATCACTTTAAATATTACACTAGTCGGTACTATGATTGTAGTCTGTGCAGTATGGTGTGTTGAAGAAAGATCTTCAGCACAAGAATCAAACCTATTGCTTAACAGAAAATGCCCCCTTTGTACGTCATTTGTAGGTGTGTATCTATTCATCATATGAACATGTTATGGTAATGAGGTCCAGGTAGCCAAACTATTGCTTTAACTTATTTATTCCATCTTAGTTGCAAGATGGTAAATCCATGTACAGCAGCCCCACCAGGAGCAGTCTACCTGCTGCTCAACCCATACTCCTACTGTCACACTTCACCTCACAGGCACCCAAACATTCCATTCATACTCACCATTCCAACATTCCACGCAGCACATTGAAACTAGCTGTGCAGCTAAGGGCAAAGCAACATGGGAGAAGCATAAATACATATTCAAGATACTACAGATGTATTATAATATTGTCAATAATTAAGTTCAAGAATTGATTTAAATAAATTCATTTTCTAACATTAAGGGTTGTGTTCCTTTCAAGCTGGGATCCTAATGTAAAGTAAGGGCCTTGAAATTGGTTTAATTGTATAATTGCTTTTCCAAAACTGAGTGATTGGGAGCCACATTCTGGGTTTCTTTCTAGTTCATATTGAGTTTCTGCTATAACTTTATTACCGTCAGTTTTTTAATGTAATTTGAGTCTTTTTTTGTTGCATTTTTCACATGTATCTGACTTGCCTGTAGAATTCCTAGCACTTAAATATGTTTATTTTCTGAGCATAACTTTTGCAGTCCTAACCTTACCATAGATATTTGAAAATGGATCAAAGACGTCCAAGTTTGAGGGTATTATCTGGTCCTTTTTTATTAGATCTTTCCTAGTGTAAGGTTAAGGTATAGATTTCATCTGTAATTTGATTTTACCGTGGTGATCATTGAGTCTTGTTTTGTCCAGGCTCGTTCCTCTAGGGTTGTCAATTTCTTTTAGCATTTTCTTTCTTGTTTTCCTTTGAATCAGTAGTGTATTTTGGCACGCTGGATTGTTCCTATTCCCTTGTTCTTAACTGCTTCCATAGCAATAGTTACATTTGAGTGTAATTGTTGACTTACAAACAAAATGTAATATAAACGTTATATGCGGTTTCTCTCTAGAAATACAGTAGTAAAAAGGAAATTTAAATATGGTCTGCTGGCTGTCCTTTCAGGGTTGACAATACATATATATAGTTAATAGTTCATCAAACATATAGAACTATAGATGGGTAGCTATCATTAACAGTTGTTTTTCGCCAAGGGGTTCCAAGTGGCGTCAGAGATCATAAGAGCGAATCTCAGATTATCTATACCATTTGAAATCTTGAGGTTGGAACTCTCTGTTATTAGCTATACAATCAAAAACTTTGTTTTGCCTGGCCCTGCATAAGCACCCCTCAGAGGGGAGCCACACACCAAGTGCTGTTCTGCTCTCTCTCCTGTAAAGCCTGAACTTCCCTTTCCATCACACATTGTTAAAAAGAAGTATTTTAAGCTTTATTACATTTTCACCACTCTTTACCTTTCCTTCTCATACAGTTAAATTGACAGCTCCCTCATCCTCCCTAGGCAGCCTCTTCTACGTCCACTTCCCCAGGATTATTCATTTTAATACCTTCCGGTTCACCATCACATCTCACTTTCACCTTTACTCCTTGAGGGTCCGATTAACTGTTACTTAAAATGAAATAAGAGAGATGAGTGCATGCTCTCAGCAGTTCTACCAGAGCTGCTGCAGGGTGCTTCAAATAATCATTGGTACAGACAGCAGTTTGTTGTCTCCCCCCCCCCCCCCCCTGTCATCTCTACAGGCCTGGAGAAGGTAGAAGCAGAGTGCCTGGTATTTCACCACTTCTCTTGGATTTGAAGAGACCCTGGTAACCCAGTAAAAAACCATGGAAGAGCACACTTTACTGTGAGGCATCACTGGGGTGGAAAAGGAATTTACTCTGCTGTTGCATTAATGCAGTGAATAATGGGATTTCAAGATCTGACATTAACAATACTAGCTTCTCAGGGAAGCACTCCACAAGAGTACTGCTAGTGCTTCACTAAGAATGGTAAACCCATTCTCTGCTTCCGTAGGCTTGGGTCTGTGTAAGGACAAGATCATCCGCAGAGGTTTAGAAGATCATAAGAGCAATGAAATGCACATTGTCAGAAGTCTGGGTCCTTAATACTTTTCAGACAATAGCACACAAAATTGTATTATATCACTCTGATTACTGTTGGAAGACAGCAAAATAAAACAAATTACTCTAAATGCTTGCAGTTTTTCTGAGAATTCTGAAAGTAATCTATGTTTTGTAGATTCTGAGTCGTCTGGTAGATGGCAGCAAATTCCAGGAGTTCAAAGCTGAATATGGAACATCATTGGTAACAGGATTTTCACATTTAGAAGGGTAAGATTACAGTAAGTTTGCCTGCCACAATGTTGTGACCCAGGAAAACTGTTTTGTACATATTTTTAGAGAGTCTTTGTAGCAAAGCAGATGCTGTTCTGGGGTGCACAGGAGCCATGCACTACAGACTAGTTAGTATTCGTAAGTAAAGTATGTGCCTCGTTTTGCAACATCATCAAAGTTCGTATTTCTTGGGCCATTAAAGTTGCTTTTCCCTGAGCCGGTGAGCGGGGTTATCTGTTTAGTTGTTTGGCATCTACTTTTAAATGACCTACCAAACCTCCCATGTTAGGTGTACTAGGTGCTTAAAGCTGCTTCACAACTTCCAGTGCTAATGTGTGAAAGACCCCGCAGCTGTTGCTTTCATTTTTTTAAGCAACTTTTTATTGTTCTCATGGGCTGTACAAATAGCAATCCTGTACTAAAGCAGTAAAACCCTGGCTATAGATCCTTCCTCATTTGGATGTATATTCTGAAACAGTATCCCTCCAACTGCAACCCCTCTTTCCACCTTTTACCGTGGGCTTCATCCAAATCAACAAAGGACCTACATACATGATGCTGTTGGATTGCCAAACCATATTTCTTTCAGAAGTGAGTTTAGTCGCACCCTTCCCATGTGGATGTGTTTTCACTTCTGTTAGATGTTTGTGATTCTTCAGTCAAATAAATGCGAAGCCCTCAGTCAGGGTGGAAATGTACATCTCTGTAGTATTTTCCCGTGTAGAGGAACACAGGATGCCAAACAGTCAGGTGCCAGGGGCTTTGTAAGACTCTCTAGGGCCGTTGACTCCCACACCTTCACATATGCATAGGAACAGCATAAGGCTTGAGCCCTGTTTCCATTGCCTTTCTAGGACCATTTGGGCCATTAGTAAAACCAGGGGCATCTTAAGGATTTGGGGGGCCCTGGGCCTAACGTATTTTGGGGGCCCCCTGTTCGGAACAGCTTTGAATTTATTTTCCAGTTTCAGCTCTTTCATGCCCTCTTTGGCCAGGTCACTGACAGTGTACAGGCCCACTCTTCCAAATTCTAAATGTGTTTACATCTAATATTCAGGGATAGTGTGTTCAATATTGTAATACAGCAGCAGCTGCTCAGTAATATTACTGCAAATAATCTCTGTGGCACCCTCCCATTTCTTAGATGTGAAGTCCGGTTTTGATTTAAAATGAACTTTTTATGGATGTTGCATGAAACACATTTCTCTACAAAATGTCAGTAACAGACTCTCACACATCACCCACATTAAAAACAAATTAAGGGAAAACGGCATTTAAAACAATCTCTTTAAGAATTATTAAAGGTCATCAGGACAAGACTCTCGGCAGAATAGATCTAGCTCTATCAGGGTGTCTCCTGAAAGGCTGGGGCCCTGGGCCAGAGTCCACTTTGCCCATGCCTTAAAACGTCTCTGAGTAAAACACTGAAAAGGTGAGCTTGAATTCCCACTTGACTGGGTGCCAAGAAAAACAGCCATGGTTTTCATGTGCTCCCCGGCGGCCGTTGAAAAAGCTGGCTGCCAAAGGTGTGGTAACAAAAGTTTAGGATAACGAATATTTATCTCCTGGCCCATTTTGTTTCATATCTAGGTATGTTCTGAGAAAAAGGGTTTGTAAACTGGCTGGAAAGCGTCTTCTGTACTAAACAGCAAGACTTTAAACTATCACATAAAATAGGGGAACAGAGATGGGAGCCACCACGACTGTCCAGCAACACATGGCCCGATACCTGAAGGCCACGCCCTTGACGATGTATCTATCCTACTCATGAGTTGGGTTCCGTTGCCAGTCACTGCCAAGGTTTTCTATTGTTTGGTTATAGTTTTATTTCATTACTCTTTTAAATTCTATTAGATAATGCTATGAAAAATATTGATGCACGCAATGATCCACAATAAAAAAAAAGGGGGTGGTCTTACATGCTGTAAATATCCATACTGTAACCCCAAGATGGCCAATTAGAATGGTCTTACGGAGAAATTGAGGGCTTGCCAAATATATAATTGTAAATTACAGTCCGTCAACGATGCACTGTACCCTGTATATGGCGAATGCATAATATGATCCCTGTGCAATGTCATGAATAAAGACAAGTTATAAAAAAACAGCAAGACTTGAAAATAATTCTCTCTTTAATTGGCAGCCAGCGCAGCAGTACCAATAAGTCAGGGAGGACCTGACCAAAACGTCACAGACAAGATGTGTGATGTCCTCAAGTGATGAAGCCAAAATAATGCTTGGGTGCCACCTTTTGCCCACACATTTTGGATCAGTTCTCACCACAAGCTTTCAGAGTACAGATTGTCATTGATGATGTACAGCATTTTGTGTGGTTTTCACTTTTTACAGTAGTTTTTTTTACTAGGAAGTCAGTCTCTGGGATCACTGTTAGTGAGCTGCTGGTGGGGCACTGCAGCAGAGTGCTAAAACAGCACTGAAATCCCTCACTGTGCTGGTGAGATGCTGCAAGGGGATGGACTACCAGTGCCAATACGCAGAATAGATAACAACTATGTCCTATTTAATGGAAACTGATGACTGACAAATCCCTTTCTATTGTGTTGTGAATCCCTTCATGTAAGATGGCGACCACGTGAATGTGATCACATGGCTGCCATCTTAAATGAGGCGATACCATCACAATCTAGTTCATCAGTCAAGCTGTTTCGTTTTGTATGCTGGCTTCGGCTGTTTTTTTCTCTAAGTTGACTGCGTCGAGATGGAACCACCACATGTAAACTTTTCTTAGAACTGTGCGGAGCTGCAGACTCTGAGCCATTGCATCAGGGAGATCTTCATCTGCCCTCAGTAGCCTCCATACAGCAGCTTTTTCCCATGTTGGTAGGGAGAGGAGGTGAACTCCATATAGATATGGGGTCTCTCCAGCGGTGCATCTTATGAGATAGAACCACCACCCAAACACTTTGGCTCCCCTGTGTGAGCTGCTGTCTCCTCCTGGTGAGGGGGAATTGCTGCAGCTCTGCTAAAATGATACAGAGAGGGACAGAGAGTGAGAGGGTGGTGGCTTAAACTTGAACAGACTGAGAAGGTCACAAATGCTCTCAGCAGGCAGGTACATGCATGGGGCTTAGTGCAGAGTGGGGGTGTACAGAGGTTCACCGGAACGAGCAAGACAGCAGATTGGAGAAATGTAAATGGTGCCACTCTTTGTTATCTGGACATGGATTTGCATCAAACAGAACACTTGCGGGGAGCCTCAAACCCGTATAATTATAATGTGTTCCTAGTAAAATATGATTAAGCCTATGGACCCTCATTTTTGTTTGTCCAATATTTCTGTGCCTTGTAAAATATTACTGGCATTTAATCTGGTGATTTGAGCTTTTTTTACTCCCTAATTTTGCCCTTTTCGTGAAGGCAATTAGAAACTTGTTTACCTTTCATTTTCACAGTGTCTATCTTCTTTTGGTGCAGCCTAGATTACAATGTTAATATTTACTGAAAACTGAGCCAAACACTTAATGCAAAGTATTTAAAATAGACTAATTCATCCTTGCGGTAGCTCCGTTGGATATTGTTAATTGATGGCGTTTTTTTGTTTTGTTTAGAACAAGTGACCTATTGATGGATCAGGCCTATGTGTGAGTCTTTAAAGACGAGAGTCCTAAACGCAAATAACAGAAAAACCCAGAGGATCCCTAACTGGAAAATCTACACAAGAAATTCCATATGGGATAATTTACACACGGAATAAGGGTTCAAGGTGCAAACCTGGTTCCTATATGTGACCTGCACGCCCTCGCGGTTGGCCTGACCATAGGACTTTTTCCCAGTCTAGTGCAACCAGACACCCACAGTTAGTGCTTTCTGCTTCTTGGCACTATGTATACGTTAACCTTTAAAACTGCATAACCCTGTTCTACCGTTTGGGTGTTTGTCATTTTGGTATCCTTTTATTTATTACATTCTACTCAGTTTTTCTAAATTTGTTTGGGATGTCTCTTGTGTTTTTATTTACACGGTATCACTGTTTGTGTGCCACATATGTATTTTATGCAGTGTCTCTAAATTAAGCCTGGCTGCTTTTATGGCATGTTACCAGAGGGTTTAGAGCAGGTTAATTTAGTACCTTTTGTTGTTCACCCTGACATGGACTATGGTTGTTGCTTGAGAAGGATCATCACCCATCGACCCTTAAACAAAAACCCATTTTCCTACAATCGCCTTCAGCGGCCACCTCGGTTTTGTTTTTCTGCCTGCTGGTTTCGGCTTGGAAACGTCCTATGAAAGCATTTTATTGTTCTGAGAAATTTCACATCTTTTTGTCATTGACATTGACTTTGTTTCTTAGTTCTCTTTTTCTCTCTACAGTGCAAGGTTCTTGCCATTGTTTCATCACATCCAGCAGCCGCCTGCTTTAGACAGTTGCCTGTGACATCTCCCCTCTTTTTTGCGGTGCGGAATTCACCTAAGGCCTGTCCTTTCTGATCTCAATCATGTGCTGCAGATTTGAAAGGGTTCATTACCACAGAAGACCACTGTCGTTGTTTCGAACAGGAAAAAGGCAGATATCTGTCAAAGGGTTCTGGTCCCACAACAGGACAGTTGTCGATACAATAATGTCGCACTTGTCTGCATTTTGCACCCTAATTTCAGAAACTTTCACTATCCTTTCAGAAGGGATTTGATTTGGCTTACTCATTCTTCAGTACTTTCAGGATCAGAAGGCAGCCTCTTTTTTGGCGTAGAACCCCATTTTCACATGTGACGTGGGTATCAGATTGCTGAATAAGTGATTTGAAGGCATGAGCACCACATGATTTTTCAGTGGTTTGCAACTGGAGTTGTGGTCACAAGATTTCGATACATTACTGTGCAACTCGCAAAGAGGAAGCAAGTCTCTCGTATTGCCGCTATATAAGCCTATATAATTGTTACATATCCAACTCTTCATCCGTTCATGCTACACTGGCATATTAGTCTCTCATATATGTTTAACAATAGGCTAAATGTGCGCGTTATTAATCCTAGCACGCTCATCAATAGGGAATAGTATTAGGTGAGATTGGATACAATTTTGCTAACGCAGCATTAAAAACAATATTTTGTTGATTGGGCATGGCTTCTTCTAGAGTGTATTGGTGGACCATGATATTAGTACTAATAGAAAGGCTACGATCTAGAAAAGTACATTTTTGTAAAAAAAAAAAAAAAGTATAGGCCATTAAAGACAGTGGCAGATGACTTAGTGTTGGTAAATGTTTGCAGCAGAGCTTTCCTTGGTTATTCACTCAGATGCCCTATTAACCCCTTCCCCGCTCATGACGGAACCGTTCCGTCATGAGCCACGGTTGCCGTGTGCTCATGACGGAACGGTTCCGTCATGACACGACCGTTGGCGGCCGCTCCGCCTACGCGGCGCTGTTTCCCCGCCTGTGCGGGGGGGACAACGCAAATGGGCGGAGTCATGGCGGAACCGTTCCGTCATGAGCACAGCTCAACCGTGGCTCATGACGGAGCGGCTCCGTCATGAGCACAGGCCCGCCGCGCTGCCCCCCTGCCCCCCCCAGCGCTGCAGCGGAATGTCCGCAGCAGCGAAGGGGTTAAGTGTTTGTGATATTTTGATTGACTCCCTGGGTCTTTGTGTCACAGGTTGTTATCTAAGGATGTGATGGTGCTGGGGTTTTAAAAATCTTATGTAGCAGGAGGAATTTTTTCATTCACATGTGGTGGATCACCGTTCTCTGAACCAGGTCTGATATCTTCAAAAGTCAACCAAAATTTTAATTCAGAAAATCTTTAGGTCATCAGGTTCCCAGCATTCTCTTTGGACTATATTGCAATTCCTGTTTTCTGATTTACAGTATCAGGTCTAGAAATAGTCTTTTTAGGTCGAGCATTCAAGACCTCTTGTGTATACTTTAGTATATACTTCTATATGTGTATTTACTTTGTGGGTTCTGGAGATCAGCTCTAGGACTTGTCTGCTTCCACTTGGGGACTTTTTTTTCTGTTCAACTGCCTCTATTCAAAGCTGTCTGGAAAACGACCAGTAGAGGTCAGTAAAATACCAGAATTGCTTTCTGCTGAGGGGCTTTCTTGTTTGTATTTTTCTGGCAACTGCCTCTATTTAACTTTTTTGATAGAAAACGACCAACAGTGGTCAGTAAAATACCAGAATCACTTTAGCATTCTCTAGATTCCAGTCCATAGAAATTGTCTTCCACGAGCACCGGTAGACAGTATTTGTTTGAAATCTTGTATTTTCAGAGATATGACCACCGAAGGCCCTGATTTTATATTAAAAATAGAGCTTTGGACTATACCGTTTCCTGCTGAAAGGCAATATTTCTTTCCATGTGTTCCCATACCTGGCATGTCACGCAGTTTGGTGCTTACTTTCCCTGCATGTTAAAGAACAGTAGATGTTTTAGCACCCAGGCTAATGTGCTGCATAGCTAAATACATATAAGGTCCCAAAGGTAAGATCGATTGCATAGCAAATGCTTGTTTGACATTGTTTCTTTACAAATGTCAAAATTACCTGTTGGGAGAAGATGGTGAAGCTGAAATTGCTGGACCCCAATGGAGGCAATCCAAATTCAGCATTGTGTCAAAAAATATGCCTGGCTTAAAATGTTTTACATAGCAATAGACCAAGCCACGTGAACATGACAACTTCAAGCTAATGTAATAAGAAGTGTGGCATTTGTCAGTAAGGCTCAAAGGTGCCAGAGACAGTCTCTAGCCTAAATGGTTAAGGGGAATGGAAAACTTGGCATGGAAGTGGCAAGCACTGATGTATAAGAATGGAGCTGAATAGACTGTGGTTGTTTCTTTGGTACATAAAAAAGGATTCAATTGAAGCAACCAGTTGCCTTGAAAAATGGATTCAGATATTTTCAGACATCTCCTTTTAACCACCCCTAGAAATACAGAAAGTTCACAAAACCAACTTGAAGACACAAAGGGATGGGCATTTTTTAAAACCCTTGATCATCAGCCTCAACTACGGATTTCTTGATGGTAGTCTTTAAATACAGTTGAGGTGGATTGGTATGTGGGGGTTGTTATTTATGGCACCTGTTAATATGCTGAAAGCTCATGCTTCTGAGGCTGTATTTGTAAGATACCTTTGCAGCAAGCTGTTGTTGATGATACAGCACCAAAATGATCAGCACTTATCTTGAATGAATCACTTTTGACCAGTATATTCAGAAACTGTGGCTTCTATCATCTGCTTGTTTGTCATGAGCCATTGCCACATTGGGTTTTATGGTGCACATAGTGTTTTTATTGTCCTCTTTATTCTAACATTATATTCTACAACTTTCCCCATAGGGGTACTCAGGTGTGAGACAGGCCAGGTCTCAGCTTGCTAACCATTTTTGATCGTTTTCATATCAAATTTTAAATGTGAGTCTACTTTTTATTTCTGATATAATATGAGTATCTCTTTGTCTGAGGGCCTCGGTACAGGACATTAGTTAGAGGAATGAAACAGATAAGCCTTGAAAACGGGTCAATAAAAGGGGCAATCCAGGTTACCACAGGGTACAGTGCGATTTCAATTTGAGAAGAGCAGGTGGTTTAGGATTGATATTGTGTGTGTTTGTGTACCCAGTATAGACCCTACTGGATGAATGCTATTAATCACTGACAACTGGATCCACAGCCAAATCAGCTGTGTGAGCCAAAACGAGTTGTGATCAAAGATTTATCAAATGCAAGGAGTCCAGTGGAACATAACTGTTCTACAGATGCAAATGGATACTTTCTGGTCCTCTCACTATATGCATGAGCTGTTATTAGCTGGCAGACTACATATTCTCTTTTGCCTGATGAAGAATGTCCATCCTCCCTCTCCAGCATGAATTGTTCGTTGACAGGCAGCTTAATTCCATTTTCCTAGTGTTATTGATGTCAACCCACAGCTTTAGGTATTTAAATGATTGGGCAATAACATTGAAAGGGTCAAGCACGTTTCTGTGAAAGGTTCCTTCAACATGGTTGGAAGTACTCATTTTATGTTGAAATAAGAGAATTCTGAAACCAAAGTTTCCTCTGACTAATAGAATGCATTCCTACATTGTTGCATGGAAGGCCTTAGACTCCGACAATAATCTCAAATATCTGACCTTAGAGTCTCAGGAAAAGCTAAAATATTAGGTTATCGGCATGAAAAATTAAGATAGAATTAGGACCCTTATGACCCCGTCTTTTCACGCAGGTTGCTGTTGATTAGATATTGGAAGATAATAGTGAGGATCTCATATACCTGTTAATCCTACATCCCCAACCAAATAATGATGGTGCACTAGTAGTTGCACAGGTGGATCAGTACAGGCAGGACCAGGGCAGTGAATTGCGTAGGCTGCACAGTGAGCATCATCACAACAAGAAGCTGACACTGCAGCACCATTATTTACTATCACATTCTATAGTGCGAGTGCCACCTCCTTGCCCTGAGACTAGTGACCAGCACGAACAAGCACTCAGTCTTTCTGTTACACATGACACCCTCAGACAGACTATAGCAGAGTACAAAGAGAGAGAGAGAGAGCTAGTAGAAGGGGACCCTTTGTAAGCCCAATTTAAGAGGACATTTTACCCGTAGTAAATGATATCGCAACTTTGTTTCTCTTGTGTAAGTAATTGGGTAGAGGGTAAGGTCTTCGTCCCTAGCTGGTCGCCCACCAGCCTCCAACTGGCAGTGTGAAAGGGGCATAAGTGCAGTCAGCAAAAGGGAGGTGGAAGGGCCAAGGAACATAAGGGGGTAAGTTTACTATGCCAAATACACCTCCTGTTTCAGCTCTGGCCAGTTGGTTCATTGAAGGAGAGGCGGTCCAAACTGCCCTCAGGCATTAGATGAAAAAAAGCTGAACAGACTGGTTTTCTTCCCCTCCGCAACAATTCTCACAACACTAGAACAGCATGAAAGTAAATGATTGATCCATTAACACCTTAGTCCCTATAAATTAGAAATGGTAGTGTAGCCAATGAGTTTCTAATGGACAGCCTACCCGTGCGTTATTAATAGTAGTACCACCTGATCAGCTATAAAACTTCGATTTTCCTTCTGCTCTTCTTTTAGGCAAGACAATTGATGCAGTTGGCATTTCAAAGTAAAGAGTACCTCAAGTGTATCCTGCCCCATTACAGTATCCCTGGATCCAGTTTCTGATCAACATGCCTTTCTGTACTGCCCTTCATCACTTGTTAGCCTTTTAGGTTGTTGTCTTCTATGAAGGATAAAACTATACTGTGTATTGTACCCCTGATGGTGTTTACTTAGACGTATCCTCAAAAATGGTGTTGAGATCTTTCTTAATTAAACTTCTTCCTTTGGAACTGCCAAACCTCAACTTTTCCCCAAAATGTATCTTCAATTTCAGAACATGCTTTCGCTCCCCTTTAATCCAGTCATGGAAGTAAAATACTGTTTCCTCCCGGCATAGTCTGTCAAGCTGAGCTGAACCTACGCAAGCAATTTGCCATGTTATTCTGCTTATTAGACCAGGATATTCTCTTTCCCACTTGCAGTATAAGGATCCTATCCTGCTTAACAAGAAACCCACTGTGGAGTTCCAGTTCTGTTATGTGTATGTGCAATGTGTTGTGTTGAATATGTGGAATCTAAAAGTGCACTGTGGGATGGTGACGATTAAGGGTGGAATTTGAAGTATAATGTGGGAGAGTAGAATGCTGAGTGGGGAGTTGATTGTTGGAATCCTGTATGGTAGCTGTTCCCGGGGCTGCTACTTATGTTATCATCTTTATTTCAGATAAATGCTGGAGAAATGTACCCCTCTTCCTGTGCTTTTTTTAATAAACAGGAAAGGCATATTTCTTTAAGCACGATGTGATGACTAGTTTATCTGTTCTAAATCTTGCCACCATTCTGTCCTGTGTACTACCTACCACCACATATTTTATTGTGGTCGCTTTGTGGGCCTGTGATTCTTAGCGTGGTCTTCCCCTAAACTTTTTGTCTGCTTACCTCCTCTCTTTGCTGTATCTTTTTGTTGGCCTTAGGACACGGAGCACTTTACCACTGCTTACCAGTGCTAAGGTACATGTGCTTATCCCCTATCATGGTAACATTAATGTATACAAAATTGACATATTTAGTTTACTTGTAGTTCCCTTGTAAAGTTGTGTACAATATATCCAATGTCTGTAATCTAAATGCTACTAGTAGGCCTGCATCATTGATTGTGCCACCCATTCAAGTAGCCTTTCAAACCTGTCTCAGGCCTGCCATAGCAGGGCCTGTGTATGCAGTTTACTGCCACTTGGCATTTAAAACCACTTGTAAAGCCTTAAACTCCACTTTTATCATACATAAGTCACCCCTAAAGTAGATCCTAGGTAGCCCCAAGGGCAGGGTGCTGTGTAAGTAAAAGGTAGGGCTCATACGGGTATGTTTTGCATGGCCTGGTAGTGACAAACACTTCAATGACTTTTTCTCTACAGTAAGGCCTACTCCTCTCATAGGCTAGCATTGGGAATTCCTTGATAAGCTTTTAAGCTGTTATTCCTGATTAGGAAGGAGTAGTTGCATTATGTTTCATATCTTTGGAATCCCCTTTACTCGTAAAGTTAGATTTAACATTACTGTTCTTGAAATGCCACTTTTAGAAAGTGGACATTTCTCTGCTGCTCTTACTGCTCTATGGGCCTGATATACTACCCTTTTTTGCGCTCGCAAACGGGAGATCGGCCCGTTTGCGATGCAAAAAAGGGTAATGGCATGTACAAACGCTATTTTGCGAGTTACTGACTCCCGAAATAGAGTTTATAAATCTTGCTATGAGGAAGGGGCGTCCCTTCCTTATAGCGAGACTCACTGCCATGTACTATTGTTTCGCGATCGCAAAACACTTGCAGTTTACCACCTACTTTAATTAGGTGGTAAACTACTCGCAAACAGGAAGGGGTCCCCAGGGGACCGCTTCCACGTTGTGAGTGTGTGAGAAAATATTTTTTAAGGGCCGTCAGTGGTCCCAGGGACCACTGCCTGCCCTTAAAAAATGAAACAGAAAAATTACATTTTTCATTTATAAATGCATCCTGTTTTCCTCTAAGGAAAAAGGGCGGCATTAAAAAAAAAAAATACTGCTTTATTTACAAAGCAGTCCCAGACATGGTGGATTGCTGACCCCAGCAGGCCACCATCCCGGGAGTACTAGCCATTCCCAATGGGGTCGCAGATTGCGCTTGCCTCATGAATATTGATGAGGCATGCAATTTGCGCCCCCTTGGGAATCGCGAACAGTGTTTGTGACACTGTTGTACATTGCATTTTTAGATATATGAGTGAGAGCGACCCCTTGTATCTTCCAAGGGAATGGGGTACTAATATCACAACAAAAGATGCAATCCCTCTGCTGGGACACAATGGTACAGTACTAGTATTACATAACACCACAATCAATCCAATTACACTCAAATAATCATGATATGTTAAAACAGATCATACATTTGCATGAATATTTAAAAACATAGAATTTCACACCATATACTACTTGACAGATATTAGTTCAAATACATATAACAACCTGTTATGAGCCCACATAACAGAAAACAACGCGAGACAGTATGCTTTGTCATTTGTTACACATCCTATTGGGTAATGAGTCAATGTCCGTAGTTTGTGATATATTGCACAATTATATCTACTCCTGAAACCACGGTTCTCCCAAGATTGTGTAGTTGAGAAGCGTCGACGCGTTTCGATGGTAAATCTTGTTAATCCATCTTTATCAAGACAGGTTTATAGGCTTTAAGTCCTCGTTATTAAATCCAGGACTTCTCTATATTGAAAAACGATGTTCAATTTATATTGTCGTTAATGATCCTGATATGTATTATACGCCTCCCTCCAGGCGAGAGCAATCAGGAGCATTTCCGCACTCGAAGACGCTAACATCGAGCATAGAGGTGACGCATATTAAGGGAGAGGTAGTACGGATCCCCGTCACGTCGTTTCGAGTTGTTACGTGGCGCTATTATCTGCGCACGTTTTTTGGGAACAGGTGACGTCCATTGAGGGAGAGTTATCATGAATCCCCGTCACGCCGTTTTTAATATATATTAGGATATCCGTCCGTGAAACAGACAAGTGAGATGCACATGAGGACAGATAGCTCGGATCTCTGTCTCCTCGACGTATAATACATATCAGGATCATTAACGACAATATAAATTGAACATCGTTTTTCAATATAGAGAAGTCCCGGATTTAATAACGAGGACTTAAAGCCTATAAACCTGTCTTGATAAAGATGGATTAACAAGATTTACCATCGAAACGCGTCGACGCTTCTCAACTACACAATCTTGGGAGAACCGTGGTTTCAGGAGTAGATATAATTGTGCAATATATCACAAACTACGGACATTGACTCATTACCCAATAGGACGTGTAACAAATGACAAAGCATACTGTCTCTCGTTGTTTTCTGTTATGCGGGCTCATAACAGGTTGTTATATGTATTTGAACTAATATCTGTCAAGTAGTATATGGTGTGAAATTCTGTGTTTTTAAATATTCATGCAAATGTATGATCTGTTTTTATGAAATACATGTATGTAAATTTTTTAGAAATTTTTTTTTTGCATAATAAATGTGATTAACATATCATGATTATTTGAGTGTAATTGGATTGATTGTGGTGTTATGTAATACTAGTACTGTACCATTGTGTCCCAGCAGAGGGATTGCATCTTTTGTTGTACATTGCATTTTGCCAGTCACAAATTGTGAGTTGCAAAATGTAAGGGTCATACGTTTGGCCCCATGTGCCTTGCAGGCTGTCTCCATTACACGCCTGGGGTGGGTGACAGCTACACTTTGTGCATTTTCTCTCGACTATGACAAACACAGGAAGGGTGTGTATGACAGAGGACTCTTTCGGGGCAGGAAGAGAGAGGGGCAACTGACATACCGGAGTAGTCCGGGTCCTGCTTGCCACGCAAAGGGCTGATTACCCCCTACTGATAAACTTGAGCCAGGGCTGAGAAGAACTGTGCCAGGAGTAAAGACTGCTCTGTTTCAAGGATTGCCACTCTGCTTGACTGTTGCTTTGGAAGAACTTCTTTCCTGCTTTGCAGTGCTGCCTTTCTGCTGCTGATCTCTGCCCTGCTGAGGACAAGGACTGGGCCCATCTCACTTGAACCCAGAGTGACTCCATAGGCTTGCTGACTTGCCCCCTGTTTTACAGTCTCAGGGCCGTCAAAGACTTCCTTCAACCCTGCTACAGCCCCTGGACTCTGTTGTCTGTGGGTCCTGCCCTGCCAAGTGGTGTCAATACAGTCCTGGGCCTTTGAAATGTGATATCTGCTGTATAGAGCAATGAAAATCGACGAAGTGACGTCTATGCAGTGATCCGAACTGACACATTGCCCTTCGAAGCAGGAGCCGACCGACGACATTGCTTCGATGGACTGTGTGGCTTTGCAACAAAGGACAGAGGTGCTCAACGATGACACAGCATCTGCATCATAAAGGGTTTGTCAATGAAGCCTTCATCGCCTGTGTGGATCGGAACAGACGCATCAAGTCTTCAAAGTCAAAGTCCATCCATCCAGTCTTGCTCCGTCCAAGGTACTGTTTCAGGGGAACCTGTGTGAGCCCTGTAGATGGCCTGCCCTCCATCACGTTTGGCCTGAACTTTAAATATACTCCAATCCAGTACGACCTCAAGTAACCCCTAAGCACTATCTGCTTCTAAGCATTACTTTTTGATTTAATCAGTAAAAAAATCTGAACTCCGGTTATACTTATTGGAATGTAGTTGTTTTGGTCTTTTTTTACTCATAAACATACCTATTTTTCTAATCCTGTAAGGATGGGGGGGTGGTGTGTGTGTGTGTCAGTCATTGCATAAATACTTCATACGTTGCCTCTTCTGACACGCCTGACTGCTCTGTGCCAAGGTATAAGAGGGTGAGCACAGCTTATGTTTTAGTGTACGTTAGCTTACCATGACTAGAGTGGTGGTTCCTGCTTGGACAGGGTGCAACCTCTTCCAACCAGAAATCCCTGTTCTAACAGCCTGGAAGTTGCAGTTTCCCCTTTTGTATCTGGCACCCCCACTCCAACATTGGCAACCTCAATCATAGAGTGAAATGTCCACTGCCGCATCATGACTCGTGCCTTCTGTCATGCATGCATGTCTGTCATCACTCTTAAGATTGCCATTTTGCCATTTTTGTGCTGTTCTTGCCAATGCTCTTCAACATCTGCAATACGTTTTTTTGTTGTCCATTTTGATGATGCTGTTCAACATTAGCAACATGCAGTGGCAAAACTAAAAGATCAGCTAATTTCTTTCAAAGGTGAGACCTATTGTCTTTGCCAATATTTGCTATCTTAGCGATGAACAGGATGCAGTGGCCCTATGACTATTACCGTCCAGCTCAAAGATGACTCTGTCTATGAAGGAACGGAGGGCAGGAGCAGTGTGTTCGTCCTAGCCAAAAGTAAAATGGCAGCCTGCCTTGTATGCATGTCATGTTAGTGTGAGTTCTGTTTTTATTTTTATTTGCCCCTGACTGTCTGTTGCAAGGAGATCAGCAGGATGCTCCCAAGCATCATGATTACTAAGATACCATTTATAAAAACCACACTTTAATATTTGCTATTGGGAAGCTTAAAGGTGTGCATCATTTATATGTGCTTTTGTTATAAAAATCAAACATTATTCAGTTGATTTGCAAGCACTAACATGCAGTTCATCAGATGTCAGAAATTTGTTTTTTCAAGTGATGACCCATATGCACGTGATCTTTTAAGTTGGTTCTTTATATTTTCTTTCTTAGTCAGCTTGTTGGAATAGTGGCTAACAATGGAGAACTCACACATGATGCATCTTTGAAAGGAAGCCATTTTGTACAGCTGTGCAACCAGCGAAACATTCCTATTCTGTTTCTTCAGAACACATCTTCTCATCCATCACTCATGTCCCATCTTTCTCAGGTATAGTGACAAAAGACCACATGTAAGCATGAAAAATACCTTTTTATGTTAAACTAATTTAAAATATGTGCTGTTTTTTTCCCTCCAAAAGCAATTCGATAGGCAATGGTTGTTTGGTTCTAGCGGTCATACCACCTTATACTTGAATGGGTCTAAAATAGGGCATTCTTTGTTCAGAAATAGAGGTTTCTAAAGAAATATTATACATTTACATAAACAAGGCACTTTAAATGTGTTCTACTGTCCAAGCAAGTGTTTGTGCTCTGCTTCTGTGTAGTATAGATGGGCAAACTATTCCACCACTCGCCCAGACTCTGCTAATCATCTAGCTACCAGAGTAAAGATTGATGCAAAGATAGGCATGACCACCAGAAAAGCTTGTACTGTGTATCAGACGTTCCTAAACTTCATGAAGAGAAGAGGGCCCAGCAGCAGAAAATCTAGCAATATGTAGAGTGAGGGACATTTAAAACAATGAATGAAAGCGACGATTAAACGATACTTTAAGCAACCGAAGACCATAGCAGCAAACAAGCCATTTAGAGTCAAAGAGGACGTCAGCCAGAGATCCCTTCTTTATCCTAATTCAGCTTACGAATACTGCATTTTTAAGGCGTTGCTCTACAAATCTTGCTTTAGGAAATATTTTCAAACTGGGAAGAGGATGTAGCCTTACAGCTAGAGCGGTCGACCTCCAAGCTGGAGACCCTGGTTCGACACTCAACATCCTGTGATTCTGGGCAAAACACTTAATCTCTCCGTGCCTAAAAAAATGAATGTGTCCTTCTGTAACAAAACTGCTGCTCATGTAAAGCGCTCAGAAGTAGACCCCATGAGTGGGAGGAGCCTTCCCCAGTTTGAGTATGATCCGTCTGCTACAAAGCTTCTGCAGTCTGAAGAACTGGATTTGTGAGGAATAGCAACCATGCAGTACCATTCCAGAAAGAAGCAAGAACATCAAACCTTTTTCAAGCGAGACCTCTTCCACCACTACCTGGCTGTGGAGAAGAGTTGCAGTTGGCAAGCCGACCATAGGTGTTGCGGAGTCCCCAGCTCCATTGACTCCACCTCATATCTTAGAGTCGACGTGGCGGAATCCCTCATATGTTTGGCAAAAGGAGTATGTGGGAGGCTGAGACCTTTAAATGATGGTGATTGTTTCAACCATTGTGTAAGGGGCTATTCCAGATAGAAATGCTACTAATCATATTAAAAGAGACCTGAGATGAACTCCCAAATCTGATGATAAAGCTATTTCGCATATAATAACGTTTTCTCTAAATGACTGTGAGTTGAAGCCGGTCAGAGAATGTTAAAAACCTTTGGTGTTAAATGTAGGGTTTTGTACTGGAGATCATGGGCTGTAATTACTGTGGTTTGCTGCCACTTCTCCGCTGCATCTGGTAATCCACCTATCAGACCAATAAAGACATTTAGCCTTTTCCAGAACTTCTTCGTGTCGCATTGTTGGTCATGACTGATGGTAAGGGGCAGAGGATGTGTGCCATTAAGGTGCATCACCACTCGGGCTGCAGAAGGAACAAGTGGAAATTATCATTTGTGGCCCAACCACCTTTAGCTATAAGAGTTTGGCCTGTGGGTTTCCAGTCTTCAACTGTTCCTCTACTAGTGATCACTATAGGGGATGTGGAGGGCATCTGACAGGACGTCAAGGTGGAGGGATCTCAAGAGAGGTTTGTTTGAACCACATAGTTAAGTTCATTACATTTCATGTCCTTGGAGAATACTAGAGTAAGATCTAGAGAGTCGTGACCAACAACTAGTGCAACAACAATAAAGGACATAAAATAGATCAAAGAGAAATTATTTTTATGGTCAGGGTCTTTCCAGATTGCAGGGCACACAGGCTGATGCCAATTTATAATTGACAATCTGGGCGTGGTTCCTCTGGATACAGATTCAACACAGTTGTTTTTTTTTACCAAGCTGCACATTGATCTTCCTCAGTATGTTCTAGCTTGTATCCATTACTATACTATCAAGTAAAGCATAATTAGACTGTAAGTGAAGATGATAGCTTCTGTTTATTATTAAGTGTGTGGATTTTTCAAGATTTTTGTGGGGCTTCACTGCAGCTGAGCAATGATCTTAAACACTGGCCCCATTTCTAATAGGTATGGACACCCCTCCCAATTAATTTTTCGATTGAAGAATAAAACACAATTTGTAAAAGCTTACAACAGTGAAAAACATTCAAGCTGTAGCCAAATCCATAGAGTGATCGCAGGCTCAAAGGTTTAGATCTTGACTTAAAAATGAATGGCAACGAAAGTGGGCCTTTAATTCATAGGTACCCTCACCAACCTAATAATCATACCCTGTTTATGTTAAAACAAAGTTCCTATAGCTTCTCTGCTCAAGTTCATGTAGCTGTGTTACAAGCAGCAGGCAGTTTCTCAGTGAAATGTATATTAAGTTCAAGCAGTACCAACAATATTAAAGTCAAGATAACACAATAAAATTCCCAAACCAGTTTAGAAAAAATAGAGAAAAAGATTAATAAGAATAAAGTTAGAGTGAACTGGAGATGAGAATTTTAAGTCTGCCTACTAGAGACCCAGTTTCTACCAAATATTCTATACTAAGCACCCAGCATATATTAAAAGCCCCCATTAATGGTGCAATTGGCCTCCATACGTTTTTGGAGATTCTGACTACCAACAAAATAGGGTCCAGGCAGAGGTGAAACATCTGGGGTGACCTATCGGAAAAGTCGTACACTTGAAATGTTACTTTTACTTGACTCTAGGATTATCTTTGAGTCATTTGGGACACTTTGCACACAATACTTTAACACATGGACGTGGCACTGCTGCGGCAATCCTGGATCTCAGCAGGTACAATCCCATAGCAAAATCTTGCATGAATGTGCTTCCTACATATTCCTTCCCTTTCTATAAAGGAACCAAGCAGCGAAAACTCTGTGTCCTTCTCATATTTGCTTGTTCGTATTTAGAAGCTAGCAGCTCGAACCATTATTTACACTACATATCTCATAAATCATTTGTTTTAGAACTACACAAAACACGTGAAAAAGCTGCTCATTCAATTCTAGACTCGTCAATTGCACAACACCAGCCTTTCATCCCAGGCTCTTTGTTTGGGCTGTAGTGGCTTGTTTCAATTTTAATACTGTCCCATGCATCTCTACGTATCAAACAGTCCATACCAAAAGCAGAAAAATGTCAACGTTTATTACATTCTTTTTTACCCTTATGACTTAGAATGTCCAGGAAGTCATTATTATATATGCATTCACAATATATAGAGAGAGAGTACAAACAATACTATAAACTACAGTTTGTATGTTGCGCATGATACTCCTTGCCTCTTCTTATTGGAACTGAAAGGTTTCTGTGGTGAAACCTAGCAACGCTTAGAATCTATGGTAGGACTGGGAGCAAGGATTATGGTTGCCTGAAGCTATGGACTCCTAAAGATGCAATACCCATCTAAGGCTTAAATTAGAAAACAATGTGGGTTTGAATATTTTTGTTTGTCCAAAACGCTTAAATCTATCTGACACAAACCTGGACATTTACTAGAAGACCTCACCTTTTTTGTGGGACATGTCCCTCCAGTACTGGTAGTTATTGCCCGCTAAGGAAGCATTCAGGTTGGTTGTCCAGATCTGTGGAGTGATTCTCCCTGCATTCTTTACAACTTTAATGTTTGTAGCACTTTTGAATGCCAATATTTCCTTGTAAATAGCAACCATACCATAGACATTTGCATAGTATTAATACCCTTGAGTCTCGAAATTGCGTACATGTCCCTCCTATTAATTATGCCACTGGATAAAGGTTGGTCTTTAGGCAGGATTTAAATTGGTTGAAGCTGTGAATCAATGAAAATGTACTGAAGAGTTTCATACGTGGGCTGCATGGTTTCCAACCCATCTTTTGACATAGAAAGTGCCTTCTTAGGGTCTACTTTCTTCCTAACCTGAGTTGTTAGGTATGACAATATCAGCAAATGTTAGCTGTTAGCATTGTTCAGCCCTTACCCTATGTAAGAATCAGTGGATAAGGATTATGGTATGGAATGCATTCCTAACTTGGACATTCAGCCAGTAGAGGTGTGGTGTGGGATGTGAGGTGGCTGTATTTTATTAAACCTCTATAACAACATGAATGATGCTCCCATGTTTAAGGAATGGGGAAAGGAGTTGGCCTAACGGCTAGGGCGGTCGACCTCCCTCGTCTGTTGCAGTAATGCCAATGCAGTGAGTCTACAGATGGCAGAATGTTGCACTAGACAGTGAAGAGCATGATAGTGAGACCAACATATTCATCTAGGCTGATATAACATATGATTGACATTATCTCAAGCAAATGGTTGAAAGAGGTTTATGCAAACAAGCCAATGGTTTAAAAGTCTGACCTAAAAGCCATTCTACGTATATCGAAAGCAATTTGTCTTGCCGATTGCTGGACTGTAATGCCAGACCTATAAAAGTGATGAGAGGCAATAGTTCCTTTTTTACGTCCCGGGATAGAGATCTGGCTACCTCAGAATGGTTCCTTATTGGTCCAGTACTGGTAGTTATTGCCCGCTAA
Organism: Triturus cristatus; assembly: GCF_964204655.1. NCBI lineage: Eukaryota > Metazoa > Chordata > Amphibia > Caudata > Salamandridae > Triturus > Triturus cristatus. The sequence continues at coordinate 630,293,169 of NC_140586.1, read as the reverse complement.
GGAAGCATTCAGGTTGGTTGTCCAGATCTGAACATTTGAATCCGTCTGCTAATACCTGTTGCTATATGAGGAATTCTCAATGAATTAAAATAATAGTTAGCTAAACTTGTCATCACAGTTGACTAAAAAAAAAGAAGACCCTAAGATTGTACATGTTATTGTCATTTCAGGCCGAAGAACAAACTAACAGATTAAAGGCGCAGGCCTCTATGATGGCAGCTGTTGCCTGTGCTTCTGTACCAAAGATAACGCTGGTTATTGGTGGTTGCTTTGGAGGCGAAAGCTACGCTATGGTAAGGTTTGCTTGTCATTATCAACCAGTAAATATTCATGAAATACTACATACACCATGTATCAGATGTTCTCTGAAACAGAATGTATGTGAACTGCCTTTATGTTGAAATATTTGAATGAAAGGGTTCTTTATGTAATGCACATGATACAAATTCTATTACTTTTGGAGTAAAATGTACTTCTTTTGAAATGCCCCCATAGTGGATGCACTGACATCTAATGCTCAGTGCACCTCATTGTGTGGAAGAGTGCTTTACCGCAGGAAAACCAAAACATAAATGTCATACAATAAAGTAGAAAGCACAATAAAACACAAACCATATCAGAGACACATGAAAGAAACCAGTGAGGAGGGATCAATAGCATCAAAGAACGGTGAGCACCAAGAAGGCGCACGGATGTACGCATCTGAGGTTGGGACCAAATGTAAACATATAACGTAGATGCCCCTACTCTTTCTGTGGTGGTTCAGAGAGAATTCACATTCAAGCGTCCTTCTTGAAATATATGTTGCGATAATCATGTTTCTGACTTGTGTGGCATAATTGTAGGTATCAACGTTTAATTGGCTGAATGATCCAACCATGTCTTGTTCATTGTTCGCTCAATGACTTAAGCAGTTGGAAGTAAATAATGAATGTCTGGTTAGAAATTATTATTTTGGACTAGTTATAAGCAGCGGTTGATGTACTTCCTGGAAAGGACAGTTGTAAGTTTCTGTATGGAACACGATATGGAGCAGAACTAACCTTACCCTAATTTAGATGATATTGAGTTCCAGATTGTTGGAACACCGACACCACCCCAGAAACAGAAAGATTTTCTTAAAGTTTGTTGTGTGCTGGAGGTCGGGATATCCAGGTGGAGCTATATGCAGTGGCACTTGTGAAGTTTTTCAGAGAGTTGGTGATGGATGTATGAATGGATAGATGGGTGGGTGGATGGGTAAGTCAGGCAGGAGAAGCATTGCACATCATTGAGGAAACAGTTCAGAGGGGTACAAACATGGATGATGAGATAATGGCATTGAATACCAGTTAGCAAATGTGTTTTGAGATTTAAATGATATTGAGTTTAGGCTTGTATCATGCACAGCTAGTCAACACTGTTCGTCCATAGTCCACCCTGAGATTCCAGAGACATGCACTGCTGATAATGAGTCTGTTTCAGGTTATGTTTACCAGCAGATGAACTTCACATTGTGCTCCATGCTCTGTGTTGTTGGTGTAGTATGAGATGCAATTTGTTGTAAACTAGAAATGCTGAGTGACATGATGTTGTGCTTGTTTGTTACTTCGAAGCATAGTTGCTTATTCGATGCATGTTGGTTTTCTCTTACCACCGCCTTTCTGTTCCATTCTCCTAGAGACCATATGGATACTGGTAAACACAGGGAAAGTATTGAGCCTTTAGGTATCTCAAATGGCAGCAGCATGGAGTGTATCTGTATTTCTCCATTTTATAAGCCAGATATATTTGTGAAGTAATTATGAGGTTTCATTTAGTACTTGGGTGTAAATTCATTTTTCGGTAAAACTTTCAAGAAAACCGGAATAATAAGTAACCACTCTCTATCTTTGTCTAGTTGGTGCAAGGGGAACTGTTTTTTCATTAACTTAAGGAGAGTTTTCGTTGTTTACTCTCTGGCTATCTGACTGTGATTGTGTTGATCAGAAATGACAGAACAGTAATACAATACTAATTGTTAAGTACTTAGGGGTTTGTGGGAAGTTTTTCCAGATTGATGGTTCTACCTTTTCTTGCTTAGTAGGATTTCACCTTCTTGCAGTGTGGTATTGATTAGTTAATAATAGGAAACACTCTTATGCCAGCATGTTATTTAGTAACTCGATTCAAGTTGTATCTTGACTGTAGCCATGATCTGCGATGCATTAAGATACAATATCTGCTCTGTAGACAAGGACATTTTAAATGACTCTTGTCCTGCTATGATTAAGCCAGAATAATACTGCTAATGTATTTCACCACAAGGACAGGTGCCTGAGCAAAGCAGAGTGCACCAGAGTTTTATTTACCATCGGCAAAACCAAAACTTCCATCAGCTGTGTTATCAACAGTAATACCATCACTAATGCCATTACCACAACTATCTCTGATGCTGTCACCAGTACCACACAGTGCAAATGCTTCCTCCACAATACCAATAACACCACCAATACCACTAGCATCAGCAATCACAATCACTACCAATACCACACCCAGTACCACATTACTATCACCAATAACGATTGACCACCGTTACCACCAATAACAATACAAAAACCGCCAGAAATGTTTCCACCAATAGCACACCACCAACAGTTCTACCACCGCCTCTACCAAGAATTGGCCAAGCCTTTAGGTCCTGCTTTAAACTACTGCTGGTTTGAAATATGATTTGGGCCAACTGCTTCCTTTGTAGTGTATAATGCCTGGAAGTGTATCTTCCATACATCTTCTGCTATGTTTGGCTCTGTGACTGACTTCCCTACACTACTTCATCTACTGACTATAGACCAAAACACCTTCATGTCCTTGTTGGATAGGGCGGTATTCTATTAAATGTTAGCATCCCTGGTGTACCCGATTTAGTGTGGCCATTCCATGCTTTCAGGCAGTGGGTCAATATAACTTGAGTTGATCTGAAGTGCCAGCAGGGACCATGCCTTAATCGGCGGAATTTGAGGGACTGGAATTAGCCATTGCAGATCCTTCTCGCTATGGATTGTATCAGTGGGTTCAACAAGGGGCTCGAATTGGCAATTAAAATCCCCCTACAATCAACCAAATATTTGTGGGGACAGTAGCGATGAAAGTATTCAATTGGTTGAAGGTCGGGAATTCATGGCTAAGGCTTACGAGTCAAGAGTAGACATTGATAAAAGCTATTTTCAATTTAGAAGGGAAAGTAAGTGTGACACACTGGATGTCATTAGACAGGGGTTCAACTGTTCCACTGTGCAGCCCAAATGTGAGCCGATCCAAATACATAAGCCCCCCGATGGTCTGCCCTTTCCCCTCGAAATGGCAGGTACATTGAATGTTGCAAACCCCGCCCTTACAAAGTCTTCCCTTGCCCAGTTTCCTGAAACATGCATACATCGTATTGGTCCACAAAGAGCCCCTAATCAGGGTAGGGCAGTTTGCTTTTTAGACCGGCAGTGTTCCAGGATAGGACCATCAGCTTTTTGCCTAGATTGTGCTTGTCAAGGGTGGTGTCAACAATACAGTTGGAAAATTGAATGTCCTTCGTCTGAGCCGAGGGAAAATTGTCTATTACTCTCATGGGTACACCTTCCCTCGATTATACTAATACTTGGGGGGACAGGGCCTGGGGCAACTGATATTCCATGCAGCTCTACCCATGTCCCTAATATACTGGTGGGCATCTGTTGTGTTACTATTTGCTGGTCCTTTAGTTCTGCCCCTACCCTGTGGCAAGTGGTCTGGCTCGACTTGCCGCTGCTGCACTCCCCTAGTTCTCTTCTAGACCCGATCATCTGGGTCCATGGGCTAGCCCCCCTGTCATTGCGTGTCAATCCACCTCTTCTAGAGCCCCCAATCTATTTGTTACGGGTATACTGAATAGCAAGGGTCTGGGGGTGGGCCCACTGTTTAGAGTTCCCGTGGCCACCTACCTACATTGGTACTATTATGGGCCCTAGATTGCATATGACAGTGTGAGTAAAAGTATTCCAGTGGTACGGCCCTAACCCCTGTGGTTGGTTCCTGAGGGGGCGAGGTTCCTGACTTAATAGGCTTTGGATGTTCAGGGGATTTCTAAAATCAATGACTACACAATCCACTTGTGTTGTTTTTTTTAATCTCTTTCCCACCCAGCCAACTATGCACACCATTAGAATTTCCCCTGTCCTATCATAAGGGAGCTGCCTGTACCTTGCCAACCAGAACAGGCATTTTTTGCTGAGGCCCAGTTGTGTTTCCCTCTGGCCATTTTTAATCTCTGGTACTTCTGTCAGTATAAGGACATACGGGAGTGAAGCTTGGGGCAAATTTTTAGTGGGCATAATCGCTATTTCAGGCCTTCTAGCTGTTCCCTCCCCGCCACCCAACCCTTCTCTGCTCTCCCTAAACCCTATTTGAGTGGGGCTATTTTTGTTTGAACCCATCTTGTAAGTAAGTAAGTACATTTTTTTATTGTTTTTGGTTAATGAAACCATCACAAAATTACACGTTAAAAAGATTTCGTAAATATTAAGACACAAGAAGTGCAAATCTAAAAGCTTCAAAGTCTCTAATGTAAAAACGCCTTTGTTCGGCTTCTTCTGAAGAGGTTCAAAGGTCTGTGCTCAAAGTTTTCGGTTGTGTAAGTTGAAACCTCCTTATGTGGTTCTTGCATTTACACGGGGCGCTGCTCTTCCTTGCTTGGATTCTACCAGTGACAGGAATTTCACTAGTTTCCCATTTAGCTGCGGGTCCTTGGAGTCAAAGCATGCAGCCTGTCTCCGGGTTCGAATCCCTCGTTCGTTAAAATGTGCTTTAAGTAATCCTACCCTTTCCTCCTTTAGTTTGATGCAGGAGCAGATTAGGTGTTCCATGTCTTCAGTGCCGTTCCCACATACTCTGCATGTGTTTCCACATTTTTCCCTCTGCCAAGGTGGAAGGTGCGGGCTGGCTGGCCGGATTTCTAGCCTGTATTTTAAGAATTGTTCTTTGGTCTTCCTGGTGTACCCCATGTTGAAGTGTGCCTGTGACCCAAGTAATTTGTAGCCACTCAGAGTCATCCAGGCATGGCTCCTACGGGCAAAGGCAGCTTTATCGTCGACGAGGGATATTTTTTTGATTACCTTTTTTTCCACTTGCCTAAAGAGCGAATGGTTCGTTTGAGTTTCCCTTAGGTCGACTAGCCCGGTAGTACCAAGTGAGTCCTCCAAGTACTTTCTGGCCGGCGAGTTGGATATGTTACAGAATTCTTGCCATAACTGATGGTTCAGTGTGTTCTGGGGAGATAGCTTAATTTTGTGCCAGCACATTATGTAAGAACTGTGCCTTCCCAAGAGTTTTTTAGTTAGGCCGAACTCCAAACTTATATGTGCTGTGAGGTGTAGGTTGGAAGGTTAAACATAACTCTATAGGCCCTGGCCATGGTGGTGTCCAGCAGTTTTGCGTCCCTGCCCCTCAGTGCCACGCTGCCATAGGTGATGGAGGGTAAGATCTTGGCTTGGGCTACACGGAGGAGAGGTGAGAGGAAAGGTCCTGTGAGCTTTGTTTTTAGCTGCCTTAGTGTTATTACTATTGCCATCCCCTTACTCCTGATAGCCTCAAGTTGGTTGGCGAATTGACTGCCCTCATCGATGGTTACACCTTGGTATTTGTAGGCAGGAGTGTTCGCAATTGTTTTTTTTCCAAGTACCAAGAGTGGGTTAGTCGTTTGCCGTTTGTCAAAGTTTTTGTTTTATTGATGTTCACTTCTAGGTGGTTTTCCACTGCGTACTCGTGCATTTTGTTGAGTAAACGTTGCAAGCCAACTTGAGCATGGCTTATTAGGACTACGTCGTCGGCATACGAGATACTGGAGATAGCTATGCCACCGAACCGTGGCACGTGCGCATTGCAGGTGCTGAGGACTGATGTCATATCTGCTGTATACAGGTTGAACAGTGTTGATGCAAGCAGACATCCCTGTTGGTATTTGGTAGTTGGTATACGCCTCGAAATATGGGTGCTGTTACCTAGTTTTACCTGTATCCATGTGTTGGAATGGAGGTGTATTAAGAGGTTCTCCACAGTCTCGCTCGGTTAACAGTTTCGAAGGCTGCCTTGAAGTCTATGAAGCAAAAGTGAATCTCCTGTTTGGATGATTTTGCCTTGTCAATAAGCAATGACATGGTTAGTATGTTGGTTGATGTTCCTGTGTCTTTGCAAAAACCTGTTTGATGAGGGGGGGATTATTTCCTTTTCTTTTCCCCAATCCTGTGGGTAAGGTAGCGGCAAAGTATTTTGCCTCTATGTCTAGTAATGCAATCAGACGATACTTTTTTGGTGAGGTTTTGTTGCCGGCCTTGAAAATCAGAGAAATAATGGAACCCTTCCATGAAGCGGGTAGGAGTCCGGACTGTCTGACGGTATGAAAGAGGGGGCCAGTATTTCTGACCAGTACTCAGGGTCTAGTTTAAAGAGAGCTGGTGGAATCCTGTTTGGCCCCAGAGCCCCTTCTCTCCTTCCTTTTGAAATTTGGTTCTTAATTATTGTCACTTCATTTTCCTTTGCCTCTTCCTCTAGGTTCCTTTCAGGTTGAGTAGGGTGGATCAGTTGGTTGTCCAGAATCGCTTGTTGTCTGGGTGTTTGCTGGTTGAAATGGGATTCCCAAAAAGTTTTCCATGAGTTCTCTGTGATGTATGATGTTAGGCCTCCCTGTGCCGGTTGTAAAATGTTGTTAACGGTAGCCCAGAAATGTGTGCTGTTAGTTGCTTGGGAGTCGTGGTAAAGATTTTCCCAAAATGCAGTTTCGTTGGACTTTTTGATGTCCCACTTGAGTTTTTTGGTTGTGGCTTTCTTTGGCGGAGTTGATGGTTTAGGCCCACGCCCCCATGGTTAAGCCTCAGCGATCTAATAAGTTTGTTTACTGATTTTTGAGCAATTTTAGTTCAGTTCGCTGTGCTCTCGTGGCCCTCCCCTCAACTGTTGGATCGCTTGAAGTGGTATATCTGGCTATAGTTGAAAAAGAACTTGCAAGTGTGACTGTGAAGGTTTCCCATGAACTGATGGGGGTGACTGTGAAATTACTGTGATCTCGTAGCAATATTTTTGCAGCCAGGAGCACCTCTCCGGAGTTTACTAGAGCGGGTTTGATTCTTTTTAAGTTTATTGTGTGGCATGCATGCCTGCCAACTGGATTAGGCATCGGTTTGTGCAGAAATGCTTGGATTGAAACTTCCTGGGGCCGGTGATCACTCTCCCCTTTGTCTCCTAAGCGGAATTTTGATACGTATTGAAAGAGTGAAAAGGAGACTAGAGTGTAGTCTATGGTGGAGTTTGCAGTGTCCGGGTAGAATGAGGCGGCCGAAGGGGAGGCATCAGTGAATCTTTCGTTTAGTACCCTTAGGTTGATGTGTTCCAGATCTTCTAGCAGCTCTTTCCCTATCTTGGTTGGTCTGTCATGATGGCCTTTGGTTTGGGTTGGTATGTTCCAGTAAAAGGATTGAGCCTGTATGTCGCCGTTTGATGATGTGCCTAGGATTTGTTGGTTTAGATCCCCGGAGAGGATGATGTTAGAGGTATTATGCAAGCATATGATCGTGAGCAGATGTTCAATTAATTTTTTAGACTTTTCAATCTCGGATTTATATATGTGTTGACCACAAGCACTTCGTCTTTAGAACCACTGAGGTTTAGGTGGATCTTGACTGAGTTTACTGATGGTAGTGAAGATTGAATTTCTTGAGCAATATCAAATTTTGTTATGGCAATGTAGGTGGCTAGGTCCCCTGATAGGTGACCATATTTGGATGCCCTCAGTACTGGGGCATGGAAGCAAGTGTACCCCTCTAATTGATATGGATCCACTAACCATGTTTTCAGCAGGAGGGCAATGTCAAAGGTTTTTAAGTATGCAAGGAATTCAGCATCGGCTACCTTACTGTTCAGCCCATTGATGTTCCACTAGCATAGTCTCAGGGTTGTTTTGTCATGGTTTTCCCGGGTATTACGTGCGATTTTTTGTTATTGTGTCGGACCGGTTATGTTGATAGTTCTAAGAATCTGGGCGGTTACAGGCTGCGCGAAATGATGGTGATTGTGGCCTGTTTGGGTGCCCAGTGTCAGCTCCCTTTGAGATGACCGGCCAAGAGCTCCCCTGAGCACGAGAATGTTTTTTCTCTGTTGCCAGTGGTTCCCTGCCACTTGGTGGCAAGTAGTGGGAGAGGTTCGTATGCTCCATGATTTGAAAAATTCCCATTCGTTCAAGACTTTCTTTACAATTTTTATTAAGCCCCAGGTGGCCTTAGTCGATTCCCTGCCCTGGACCCTGCCTGCCTTTATAAATTCTATGGAAAGGAGATCGGCTGTGTTGATGTGTCTTAAGGTTGGTATTGTGGCCAGTAGCTGGAGAATATTCCCTCTATTCAGGGTATCACAGATCCCTTTGGAGTCGTACTCGAGTGTGAAGAGAGTGACACTAGAATTTATTGGGAGCGCTGGAAGGATGTTCCCCTGGGTAGTTTTGCCCGAAGGGACAAGGATGCTGCCAGATTGGCCCGTTGTAGTTATTGGACTTTGAATTTTCACGGCGACAGAGACCCCAGGAGTCTTCTGAGCGGAGTTCTCTGTTTCTGTTTTGATGCTGAAATAAGGGAAGGTGCAAGTTCCCCATTGTCGTTGTTGATGTCCCACAAGGCATTCCCTGTGCCGTGACTGGGGCTGGATTGTCACAGGCGTTTCCTCTTTTCTTTGTCTTTGTCACAAGAGTTGATGGCTGGGCATGGCTGAGCACTGGGGGCTCATTTGCCATAGTTGTTATTTTGTTCTGAATGCTCTGTGGTTGCGGTGGGGTTAAGTTGGAGATAGCCTTGTCCCATGAATTGGCCCAATGTTCAGTCGGGTTTTTGTTTGGTGCCTGTGTCTGCTTAGGTTCCTGCGTGGTCGGGGTCTCCCTTTCTTCTGTTTCCGATAGGAATCGGCTGTTGTTGCTGTCTTGCTGAATCTGTGTGGCTGTATTTTTGGTGACTAGTGTATCTGTTGTGCTGTCCAGAGCCTCAGTTTCGGCCCGGCAAGGCGCTATTGCTGGTTGGTCCGCATTTGGAGTTTCTGTTGGCTGATTAGTTGTTTTGTGTGCTGTTGTTTCATATGCTGTTGTCGCCCGTGGTTGTTTTTTAGTGTCAAAGAGAGGGTATACCGCTCTATGAATGGAGATTGTTGTTTTGTTGTGACCTTTCCTCTGAAATTGGCGTCGTTGTTTAGCATTTTGAGCTGGAGTTGGTACCTTTTGTAGCTGATGTGCCACAATGGGCAGGCTGGCCCCCAGGCAGCTCTCAGGCTTTGTGGTGATATGGTTTTTAACAGCAGGGTCCTTTGTGGTTGAATTCTTGGGTGCCATTTTTTCAGAGTAAATAGTGTCTTTTTTGTTATTTGGTAAGCCCTCTAGAAGTGTAGACACAATTGAAGGAAGTGAAGACAATGTGTCAATGATAGGACCACAGCTGCAGCTCAATTTGGCCGCCTGTTAGGCTCTGCTGATTAGTGAGTTTAATTGCCCCAGTTTTTCTAATATCCCTCCTACAAAAAGAGCCAAGGTTTTGAGTAGTGTCAGTTGCAGGTCCATTTTGTCAGACTGATAATGCAGAGCATCGTAAGTTCTTTGCATAGTGTTTAATAGGGTGTCCTAGGTGTTGGAAACTCGGCTTGTCGATACGAGTCCGTGGTGTGGGTTCTGGGTTTGTGACACGAAGAGGGTGTAGTCTTGGCTGCGTTTTGGACCTGGCTTTGTTCTGCACCTGCACTGCCTGTGTGCGGAGACAATTTCTTCCGGGTGGCCAAGGTGTAGGAGGCAACTAAATCTGACCACTCCTGGGAGCCTAGGTAAGATAGAACGTTGTGCTCACCTCCTTGGGGTTCTGGGGTTGCTTCTTTGGTAGCTACGTCCTCTCCCCTCATAACATCTGAGAGGTCCATTACAGCCTTGTTTGTTAGCATCTGTGAATGCCGGACTGGAGAGAATTTTCAGAAATGTGATGAGGATGGCGGATTCCGTTGCAATTCGTCAGAGATATCGTGCACTAGCCCTTTCTCCATACCCGCAAGTCTCAGTGCTGTTTGAGTATCTGTGCACTTGTCGAGCTGTGGTTCCTTATTGGATGGGATCTTGGGGTGCTGGCCAATTCCTGCTTTTGCAGGGTTGTATGAGCCGAAGAGTATGGCCCTTGGGGCCGCTGCCTGGAAGTTGAAATAGGAGAAACTTGGGCAGATCGGGTTGGAGCATTAACTCACTCTACCTCTGCTCTCATGTGTGGGTCGGTATTATTGCGTTCAGTAAGTTCGGAGGTATTTTCCAGTAGTTGCATGGCAGCCGCTGGTTGGTCCATGGGCGGTGAGGCGCTGGCTTGTGCAGAAGCCAGTTCAGTGAGTGGCTGTAGCGGGAGGAGTGGATTCTGGAGGCCTTGGATTTCGTGACTGGAAGAGAATATGGAGAAGGCTGCATCTTTAAGGAAGTAAAATTTTGAGTAATTGTTTGGTTGAAAAAGATGTGGTGCAGGCCTTACTCCTGAAGAACTCCTATCTCAAAGAGTCTCTTGTGACTGCAGAACTGAGCTAGAAGGGATTGCCTCGGCTAGGTCCGCTAGATCCTATGAGGAGGTCGCTGGTTCGGGTTTGATTACCCTGATGTGCCCTTTGCGTTTAGATTTCCGCAGCAGGGCTAGCGCTTGACCCCTATTCCTTCCTGACCTCATAGCAGTTACCGTACTGGGCCTTCTCTGGTCTGGGGGCTTGAGGCTTGATTGTCTGTGAACTCCGAGCTCTGTGCCGTTTTTTTCCTTTCTTTTTTTATTTCCTGCCGGCCCAGATATACCTACAGTTAAGGTGGCCAGTGGACAGGTGGGTGAATGCCTAGAGTCAGGTTAGCCGGTGTGCAAGGGAGATAGTTGAGTGGCCGAGGACTTCCTTGAGGCGTCCTTATGTCTCGATGACCAAGCCTTGGTAACAGTGTCGACGAAGTAGATGGTTGTCGGCCTGTGGGCAGGGGCGCAGTTTAGGGGGGAGGGAGGAGCGGAGTTGCGGGGGTTCGGGTTTGGAGGATTTAGGTCGAAAACAGCTGCTCAGAGGCTGTCTGAGATCTGGTCGTCATCCTCTCGCCACTCGCTGGACAAAATCTCAGACCTCCTCTATCTGCTCCTCCTCGCTCATCCACCGGCCGCTATGGTATGCAGACCCCCTTGATGAGAAATCCGGGAGTTCTCCTGCCCCCCATGGTGTCGCTAGTCCTGCAGCTGTTGCTCCCAAAGCTCGTGCTTCCAACTTACCATGCTGCTATCCTCAGAGGAGCTCAAGGGCAGCTGAAGCGCGGTGCCCTGCCGCAGGTCTCCTGCAATGGCAAGAGGAGCCTGGGAGGGGAGGTGAAGGGTAGGCACTGGTGGCGCTCTGATAGTACCTAGGCGCTGCTGGGCGCAAGTGGGCCCCCAGCAGAAGCCGACAAGCCGCGCTCGGCGAGCCGCTCTGTGGGCCTCCTGGGGCTCCTCTCTTGTTGGCAGCAGGCTGGGCTCTCTCGCGCCTGGGTGCCTCCTTCCACACAACGGCGCAGACCTCCCCGTAGGGCAAACAACGGTGCCAAACACCGCCCGCAGTGCACTTACCGAGATAGGTGGTGAGTCCAAGTCTCGGCTCGGCTCTCAGTGCTCTCAATACTCTCTGTGCCTAGCGGCGGTTTAAAGGCTTTTTGGGGGGTGGGGGGGCACCGGCCGGCACAATGTAGTCTATGGAAGAGTGCTCTTTGGTGCAGCCCAGCACGGCTCACTGGCGTGATGCAGCACAGCTCGGCTCTGCTCCCTGTGCTCAGTAGCTTCAGTCTCTGGCAGTCCTGTGAATCGATCGGGTCTCCCTCTTGTGATATGCTAGGTTATTCCCAACCTCATAGTTGGAGCTCCTGGGGCTGGTGTCGGTACTGAGGTCTTGGGCCTGCAGACTGCCCGGCCTCGCTATAGAAGTCAGAATAGATTTACCCATCTGGTGACTATGCTCTTTTACCCGACTGGAACCCGGTGAACTATTAGGGTCTACGTCCCTCAGCGCACCAGGTCTATCTAATGATGTCAGACTTGCGCTGTCTGTTTGACAAAAACAATCTTTCCCCCTCACTAGAACTTGTGTGATGCTTACACTAGCATTTGTTTGCCAGCTGACCCCCATTGTTACCACTTTATCTATGCGATCAAGTAGGAGGGCAAGTTATTTCTTCACGATGGCTCTCAGTTGGCTCTGTAGGTCTGTTAACAAACTCAGCACTCAAGATGGATAATCCGTGTCTGTTCGAGTGTTGGTGTTGCATCCCACTAGTCCCTCAGGTTTATCTAGATCCTCGACACTAATTGTTAATCCCACATTGGTTTTCTTTCTTTTGACTCCCGCCCCGCTTGCTTACGTTTCCCAATCTTTGGCATGCTGGTGTCAGTTCCCCCCCCTCCGAGTTACTTGTTTAGGTGTAACTTCTTGACGTGGGGATGGGAGGGACACAGTTGCCCTAGATGTACGGTCTGGGGTGGCAGCTTCAGAAGTGGATACATCAGACACAGGGCGACCAAGATATCGTGTTAATGACAAGCGCCTCTCAGTAAGCTCTATTTCTGTAGTTACCACACCTATAGCGCTCTGTAACATCCTGTCAATTGAGGTTGGTGGCATTGGGGAAGAAATGGTTACTTGGGGTCGAGGTTGTTGTTTAGTTTGGCAAGTGCGTTTTCCCATTGTTAATCCCCGGCAGTACCCAAATGCAACCACCCCACTAGGATCAGCCTATATAGGTGTAATTTGGACGAAATGTAAGCTGTGCAATCTAGAGTGGGAAGTCACAAAACAATCGAGAGGCACAGTTAACAATACCAAGGGAAATGATTATGAGCTGATTGGCCAATAATCAAAGGAATATTGTCAAGAATGTTTGAGGTACTTCCCAGTCCCGTACTGTACAGAGTGGCAGTCAAAGATGTTCCAGTGGATCTAAGGAGTGATCTTTTCTGGTTCCCCTGCCTAAGCTCCTGCCAATAGACACACTTTGATCCCCGCTGCGATTCGGCTGATTAGCGTCAGATAGTTTATCGCAAAAAAGTACTTTCTGGAACTGTGATTCCAGGGAACCAAATAATATCAGATTTAGTACCTCTGCCACGATTGTGGTGGAAAGTAGCAGCTTAGCAAGGATAAATCCTAGTGGCTATCCAGCGACAATTTTAATTTTCTCTGTGAAAATTACAGTAAGTGAGCAAATCTCCTAGGTGTCCCTCTTGTAGGGCTCTCGTTATTACTTTCCTCTGCTCTTTTTCCATATCTGAGATTTTGGGATGTTACTATATCAATGTTGAGTGGATCTTCCATTCACGATATGGTGTCTTCACACCTCCACATTTTTCTGTGCTGTTGTCACTACTTATCAGTCAAAGCTGTTGTATATCCAGTAGAGTTGGAATGGCAGAATTCCCACTAATTGGAACAGCTTTAAATGTGCAGTTATTCCACCCTCAGCAGAGTTGCTCTGCAAATCCATGGTGGTTTTTCCATTCTGTCCTCCTAGTATCAAAATAACTAACTTAAAACAGTTTACCCGCAGTGTACACTCCCAATTGTGGTGACATCACTTACTAATTACAAGACATTTGATTTGTTTGAGACACCACTCATCCATGCAAAAAACAGCAGCCTACGTTACGGTCTTTAGGCATCTAAAGAAAATGAACACAAGGCACCTCACAATATCTGTGTATCCATTTAAACTAGTGTCAGCATGATGCCTCATGAGTTAAACGGTCGCCACAAACCACTGCAGTGCATTACTTAGCATAGTGCAATGGTCAAATCTTCCTTTGATTTGTCCGCTATTTTGAGACCTATCATTTTCACTAAAAGACCACAGTACATAAGAAGCTGATTGTAATGGATAACAAATCCAAATGTTCTACAGGAAACTCTCCATCTCAACAGCTAGCACCGATATCTGTCTGTTATGGTTTTGTATAGGGCGCGATTGCCCAAAAAGCGTGCCCTGGCGTTTAGCTAGACTGACAGTGAGCAGTATAGAATAGAGAGTGGATGCTATGACAGATGTTCAAAAATTAGGTTTTCATTTTGATTCTGAAATCTAAAATGTGAGATATGCTCCGGTAATCAGGTGGGAGGGAATTTTAGTGTTTTGCTGCTAGAAAAAACAGGAGAGTCTGTCGCTTTGAACTACTATTACAGAGGCCGAACGTAGAGACCTAGACGGATGGTAAGGTGTGATCTTTTCTTGAATACAGAGAGTGCTCCTGTTGGATCAGACTTTGTGAAAGAGAGATCTTTTCCTGATGGGGAGCGAAGGAAGAGTTTTGAGATGAGATGAGATGAAGCAGATTGATGACTGGGAAGCTTATCAAAGGACAAGTTGCAGTAACATTTTGAACAACCTGGAGCCGTGATATCAAGTAAGAGCTACCTTCAGTGCAATGCGGAAAAAACTGAGATTCTATTGTTTGGGAAGGTCAAAAGCATTTGGACCAACTTTAGCTGACCACAGGACATTTTTCTTCTTCCTCCCCCAGTGACGGTAGCAAAGAATCTGGGACTAAAAATACATGTTAAGCTATCTATGGACACCCAGATTGGGTCAGTAGCTGGGACCTGTTTTGGTCTACTGCGATCTATAAGGAAATGTTTGGACCTCTTACCAGCTGATGATCGTAGAACAGCAGTCCATGCTTTAATAATATCTAGGCTGGACCACTGAAACTGCTTTCATATTGGTGTGCCCGATAATACGAGCAGAAAACTGCAGATAGTACAAAACGCTGCAGCTCTGCTTATTTTGGGCCTATCTAGGTGAAATTCAGTTTCGTCTTGGTTGAGGGAACTGCATTGGTTACCCACCAAGAAGAGACTTGTGTTCGAATCTTTAACTATCATCCATTGTAGCAAGCTTCTACAACCATAGCCCTAGGCACCTGATATGAGAATCCTCTACTGAAATCCTCCTAGTACTCTTTGCTCTTCTACAGTCTGCTGGTCATGAGCCTGCTGGTCCGTCTGGTCGGGAGGGCAATCTTTTTCAGTACTCGCAGGCAAGACTGGGTCTGATTGTGAGCGGGATATGGAGTAGATTTGGACAACATCGGGTCACTCTGTTGGAGTAGATGCACGCTTTATAAATTGGCTTCATTCATTAATTCAAGGAGATCAAAATAAAGAGAGTTTTCATGGTCGAGGTGAAAAGTAATCAGTGCTTGGACGACGGTATTACATGTTGTATGTGGTAGAAGATGGTGGTCTTTCCTTCACTATTTCAGCAAACACAAGCAGGTGGGGACAACTTGTAAAATTTAACTGGCAATGATCAGACTTTGATCAAACTGAAACCCAAGTTTTTTAGCTGTGCGGATCGATACTAGTGTTGCAGTTCTGTCTGCAAGCCACCAACCGTTTTACCAGATAGAAGTTTGTTTGCCAAATATCATGACCTCTTTCCTGTCATTATTTAGCTTAAGACAGTTGGGATTTATCTAATCTGCTACTGAGGTCATGCAGAATGAATGAACGAGCAAGGCAGGAGGAGTTAATTAGATATTGATTAGGGTGACATTGAGGAAGAAACCTTGAGGGACTCCACTAGTGATAAGAGGGGAGAGGTGAAAGAAAGAATGAATGTGCTCCCTCTGAAAAGAGGTGAAAGCGAGAAGTGAGTGACAAGCCTCCTGCAGCACAACATTTTGATGACATATTCTGTCTAGTGCCAGTTAGTTCAGGCAATGGAAAGAGTCTAGAAGATGGTGTACTGTTTGTCCAGTGTCTAGGTGTTGATGTAGAGACTGTGCAATGACGTCATGATGGAGAAGGACATCTTCAGAGTCTAGCATTGGGAGACATGACATAGGCGGCAATACCCACCAAAGCCTGTCTCGTGTGGAAGCCAGTGCCTTCATTTAATAGGGATTCATTCCTTCTCATTAGCATTCAGTGCGTTTTATGGATGCTCAATTTTTATCATACCATTAATTCAATTAAGTTAAAAGGAAATTCAAATGACGATATATTAAATACTGTAAACACGGGGAGGAGCCAAGATGGCGACCGGAGCAGACGCTTGAGCGCCCGGCTCCGTCGGCCCTTGGCCTCAGACTATCATCCTGACTCCTATCCTCGCCGATTTTCGAGGTGCAACGTGTGCGACGACGCGCTGACCGCGCCGCCGCTTTCCCGGAGTCTTACCCCGCCCGGACGCCGGAGTTCTTGGTGCTTTTGTTCTCCGCACTGGACCCCTGCTCTATTGTGGCCTTGGCCGGCCCCCTGGAAGCTCCGCAGTTACCGGACCCGCTAGCGTAAACCTGAGCCCCGCGGTCCCGGTCCCACCTCACACCACGGACTGTCGCCGGATGAGCCGGGGGAGGGACGCCCGGACACCTCCTGCACCCCGCACCTGATGGGCTGGAGCTATAGGGTAAGCCCCGGTGCGGCGGGTCTCCTGCCCCGTTCTGTGGACCGCGCTGTGGGAGGCTGCAGACCCCCTTCTTCTATTGCCTAGTCGGCTGCAAAGAGAACCCGAGGGAAGGGCGGCGACTGTTGGTTTTTCCCTGTTGCGGCGCAGACCTGAGGGGAATTGCCTCCTTGCTACGACCCCCCCCCTGGCCACTGTACCGTTCTGCGGTAAAACATGGCGTTGATTGCCTGCTCGCGGCTGGGGGATGCTACTCCGGTCTCGCCCGCTGCCCGCTTCGCCCTCCCTCTACCAGGCACCAGCTCCACAGTGCCGTCCCGGATTGCTACCGATGTGGGGGCGCAGCCTCCGCTGACATGCGGCTCCGTTCTGGCTGCCCTGCGGGACTTTCGTCTACAAATGTGTCTTGGCTTGCAAGCGCTGAGTGAGCGGTTTGACTCCATACTCTCGGCTGCGGGTCGTGAGCGCCCCGTTTGTCATCAACAAGGCGTGGGTCTGCCAGTGCTTTTGTCCTCTTGCGGGGACGCAGTGGCTGTTTATGATCGTGCTACACTGGTGCCTGCATCTGGCTTTACCGGCACCCAGGATCAATCGCTCTCCAGCTCAATTGCGGATACTTTGTCTCCCCGTTCATTGCTGCCTGCTTTGTTGTTGCCTGCCTCACCGTGCCCGCAAGAGTATCCAGCGGAGCGACACCTGACGTCCTCGAGGAACCGTTCACGGTGGCCTACTGCTTCTTTTCTGTGGAACTCCTGTACTTTACATGCCAGGTCTGGACTTTATGTGGTGCACAAGGGGACCTCAATAGATGGTCGGCGGCCATTTTGTGACTCTACTTCACCATCTTCTCCCAAGCGGCCATATTGTCTTTGTCTGCACGGGGTGCGGGGCCTTCATGTAGGGGCTGGTGTAATCTTAAGCCCGCGATCGGGCCAGGGCTAAACTGATTTATATCGCCATGGTTTCACGGATGGGCTGGACTGGGACTGGAACTGTTTGCATATGTTGTGCGCACTCGTCGTGGTTTAAATTGTTGTGACACGTTATCTTCACACGACCGCTTTTGGCGTAGTGGGTTCTCAGTGTGTGGAGGCCATAGCTGGCCGATGGTTTCGGGCGCTCTGGGGTAGCGTAGGCTCCTCCCCACTTACCTCTCTGTTCTCTTATTTTTCTTTACTCTATTCCTACTTTCTCTCTTGTCTATATTTCGGGTTCATTGGGCGACAGGCACTATGCTGGGGGGGGGGGGTAGGCCGTAGCCTCCGCATTGGTGTAGGGTGGGGGGGTAATTCACTGTTTTTACTTAGTTCTATGGGCCTTTTTCTTTTATGTTTCTGCGCTATACTTGTTTCGATTCGGGGTCCGGGTGTGGGGTGGATTGAGTGGGGGCGGCTCTGGAGGGGTGCATATTTACGCATGTGACTATCCTGTTATATAACTGCATCGCCTCACTGCCTGAGATTTTCCTTCCATGACCGTTTTAATGGTGCTGCTGATCTCCCGTGTGGTGAAGCTATCTTGCGGACTCGAATCTCCTTGGTTCTTATTCTTTACTGATTTTTTCCCTGATAAAATTATTTTGAAAACCTTAAAATTAACCTTCACTTCTCCTACCCCTGGTGTCAAGGATCTCTCCAGTGTATACCTCATGACTCGTTGCTAATCTTGACCGTGGATGCGCAGGGGATGTAATGTTTGTACCAGTGCTTAACCGTACCGTGGCCGGCCTGACGGTTGTAGGCCCGTATTTGTTCTTTTCATATGCACAAATAAAGGTTTTTAAAAAAAAAAAAAAATTAAAAAAAAAATAATACTGTAAACACCAAGTACCCCATCATTTAATTAAAACGTTTACAAACTATTTTGAGATAGTGAGAAAGTACTGAGGAACAATTGAAGTTTGAAACCAACTTCCCAGACCTCTTCACTTTTAGGCAGAGCCTACATCCATGATTTTTATGGAAGTTGAACCAAGTTATAGATGTTGAACATGTATCGCGTGTGCGCACACACACTCTGCCACCTTTGCGAGTAACCTGAATTTCTCTGACGTGTTCTCAGCCTTGGATATTGTTACAAATAACAGCAAAATTAGAGAACTGCTACAAGAGCATTATAGACAGAGCATCGCATAAGTTAAGGACAAAAACATCAAGCAATACAGTGCAATTAATTGCTGGGCACGGACCTTCCTTGAGGATGGAAGTCCCCTCCAGTCTACAGTGGTGACATACCTGCACAAAGAATAAATACGTCATTAGATTTCTGCCCTTCTTCTAAACTGGCAAACCTAGCTAACCATGTGAGTAGTTCGTGCTTTTTAAGAATCTAAAAAAGTAACAATCCTTTGTTTGACATTAGAATTGCCATTGGTGAACGTCCTCAGTTCGAATAAACCTCAGATGATTGCATTGGGCTAATTTTCTTTGTGTATAATTCATTGCCTTTTATATAAAATTATTTATGACTTTTGTATATCTGTGCGCAGCTACTAATACATGAAAACATTTTGTCAGCAATCTTATAAACATGTGCCTATAAATATGAAGAAGTTGGCTATTAAAATGATAGTTGCCTAGGGTATTACACGTGCTGCAGCACCGGACTCGTGTGTGCATAGGCCGGACGAGCTATTGAGCACGCTATATTGGGAAAAGGCAATGCAAAAATAAACCTAGATACTTGTAACCTCCTGTGGGAAGGAGGGGCATGCAGGCTCCGAACTGTAGAAAGTACTATCAAGCCACACAAGTGCAGTATGTGGTTCCATGGTTCGATATTACAGAGTGAGATCTGGTATGTCACATTATGCAGCAGATTGTGCAATCAAATCGATTGTTGGCACTACCGCCCCGGAAAGGGTATATGGGGTTACCGCCTCATCCCAGAACTATTCTCAAGGTGTGGAGTACTGTCACTAAAGTTGAAGGGAGTGATTACATACATACTTCGCAGTTAATCCCATGGCGTACAGCACCGAGATTCATGCAGACTGATGGGGGATTTCCCTGAGCTTAGGTGATCTGTGTGAGGATGGAAGGAAGGTTGCTGGGCTTTGCGTCCTTATGCAACAAATGGAAGAAGATTGAAAAAAAATATTTCTTGTTTTACACCGAATTTGCAGCAGCCACAAGGAAAGTGTGGCCGTCATTTCCCCGGTAGCGTGGTGTACATGCGGTTAATCAGTAATGCAAGATGAGGGTAAATTAATTTCAACGCTATGTTTTGCTCCTGACTCGCAGCAGTTATAAACTGGACATGCTTGAGTCACACTGGGAAAGAGATCTAAGAGAGAACTGGGGAATCGAATATGGGGCGAAATGTTCAGCAGTTGTGAAAAAAAGACATTTGTAACATTAAGTTCAAACGTGTAAATTATAAGTGTATTCACGGGGTATATGTTACACCGCAGCTTTTACATAAAAAACATCCTAATGCTACTGAGATCTGTCCCAACATGCATTTATAATGCAATCGGTTTCGCCTTTGGGACCTTGTATGTATTTAGCTATGCAGCACATTAGCCTGGGTGCTGAAACATCTACTATTCTTTAACATGGAGGGAAAGTAAGCACAAACTGCGTGACACACCAGGTATGGGAACACATGGAGAGAAATATTGCCTGTCAGCTGGAAATGGTAGAGTCCGAAGCTATGTTTTTAATATAAAATCAGGGCCTTCAGTGGTCATATCACTGAAAATACAAGATTTGAAAAAAATATTATCTTCGGGCGCTCGTGGAAGACAATTTCTATGGACTGAATCTAGAGAATGCTAAAGAGTTTCTGGTATTTTACTGACCTCTGCTGGTCGTTTTCTATCAAGAAGGTTAAATAGAGGCGTTTACCAGAAAAATAAACAAGCATTTGCAAATCAATCGGTCTCGCCTTTGGGACCTTATATGTATTTAGCCAGGCAGCACATTAGCCTGGGTGCAGAAAAGCCAGGTATGGGAACACATGGAGAGAAAAATTGCCTTTCAGCGGGAAATTGTATAGTCCAAAGCTCTGTTTTTAATATAAAATCAGGGCCTTCAGTGGTCATATCACTGAAAATACGTGATTTGAAAAAAATATTATCTTCGGGCACTCGTGGAAGACAATTTATATGGACACAAGCTAGAGAATGCTAAAGTGATTCTGGTATTTTACTGACCTCTGCTGGTCGTTTTCTATCAAGAAAGTTAAATAGAAACAGTTGCCAGAAGAAAAAGAAAGTCCCTCTACAGAAAGCAATTCTGGTATTTTACTGACCTCTACTGGTCATTTCCTATCAAGACAGTTGAAAAGAAAAACAAGTCCCTAAGCGGAAGCTGATCTCCACAGCCCACAAAGTACATACACATGTTTCTGTCTCAGGAAACGGCAATGCAGCGCCGAGATGCCCCCGGGTGAGTCGTGCGCTATAGAAATATTCATAACAATAACAAGAAATATTCATAACACATATAAATATATACTAAAGTATATACAAGAGGTCTCGAATGCTCGACCTAAAAGTGTGCGCTTCAGGCATCACATGCGAAATTTAGGAGCTGCACTTTTTTTTATACATAATTGGTGCGGGATTCTAGAGGCCTGTTCCCTCACAGACGTGATACTTCAATGAGCCAGGCTCAGTACAAGTGTTTGATGTTATGTTAACTGGATTTATTGAGAGCACATTCACTCAGAGGTTTCTTGGTGATAAACAAATTAGAAAGGACTAAGACATGATGCTAGCCTGCACTATTTTGGTTGGAAAGTGTTTTTGGATGTAGCTGGGTTGGACATACAGACACCTCAAAGCCCTTTGGAAACATCTGTATGAACGTGGAAGTGATTCTATGTTACAGAGTAAAGGAGAACGGAAAAACGAAGTGCAGAGAGAACAGAAAACCACCCTTCCGCTCACGCACATCCACCCACATTTATATACTGAGACACATCTATCAACTCATCATAGAGTGGACACCCATGTAGTTATACATTCAAGCTAACATCACACATACACCCATACAGCCACTCATTCACACATCCTGACTCCAATCATCTGCATACTTTTCCACTTAAATCTGCACAGCCATTAATCCACAAAAAAGTATTTATGTATCCAAGCAAACCCAGTCATCCATCCATTCAACTGTGAGAGCGTGTGCCTGAATGCATTGTCAGCGACTAAGAGTGTCTGTATGTGTACCCTGCATTCATGCATTTAGTGGCTGTGAGTGCAATTGTGCCAGGTGCAATTATGCCTTGGTATGTGTTTTTTCATGTACATCATGGCCCTGTTGCATGCACTATAAAAAAAACTTTAACCTGGGTAGTACAGAACTAAAATAACACTTATACCTCAAAAAATGTCAAATACAACACAACAAAAAAGTGTTGGCCAAGCCAAAGGGTTAGGGTTCGCTGTGCTAACACATGCAGCACTAGCACATTAAGCAAGAAACACAGTAGAGAGCCAGCAGGAGTTAAGATAGGGCTATAATTGAAGAATAGTCCCTCATGCAGTTCATCGCAAGAGTGGAAAGGGAATGAAATCCTGCAAATAACCAATAACATTAGGTGAGAGATGAATACTTCACTGGGCATAGCCAAGATACCAGTGACAAAGTCTCAAGCCAATGACTGACCAAAGAAAGCCAACATTGAAAGGGGCTCACCCCAAAGCCCACTCTATTAATAGTGTTAGCAGTAGGCCAGTCTGACAGCTCAGCTGTCAAAACCCAGGCATAAAAATGGTTAAATAAAATACATAATCAATTGCCAGTAATGTCTTGAATGAAATAAAACCAATAAAAGTACCTACTGAAATGTGAGAGCAGAGGTGCAAAACTGAGTTAACATTTAAATAGGGTGACACTGTGCAGCATGGATCAAGACGGGGAGGGGCAGGCACTTGAGATGGGGTGCAATGTATCAGGACGGGGAGTGGCAGACACTTGAGCAGGGGTGCAATGGATCAGGACAGGGAGGGGCGGATACTTGTGTAGGGGTGCAATGGATGAGAACGGGGAGAGGCGGACACATGAGTAGGGGTGCAATGGATCGGGGAGGGCGGACACTTGAGTAGGGGTGCAAAAACAATGGATCAGGACTGGAAGGGGCGGACACTTGAGTAGGGGTGCAATGGATCAGGACTGGGTGGGGCGGACACTTGAGTAGGTGTGCAATGGATCAGGACTGGGAGGGGCGTACACTTGAGCGATGATAAGACTTCACACACAGAATTAAACATGGATAGCTATCAATAACAGGGCAGCTTTGTTGGTGGACTATCTAAATTCAAGGGTATACCACCATATTGTTTGAATGTCAGTAGACAAAGCTAGCCGAATGGAAATGTGGCTAGCACGCTATGTGTGAATATACCCGATTATAGCATTGGCTGGGCTGCTAGAGGTTAAGAGTACGCTTAATAATACATACATGGTGGGGAGCAACAGCTGAAAAAATAGCAGCGTTAACGCTGGCCGATCTAATTAATGTTTCTTCCACAGCCAGGTATCTATATGTGAGTACATTCTGTTGGGTAAACCTTGATAGAACATGTTTAGCAAAAAAAGCTTGGTATCTCCCTAAAGTGACACTCCACACCTGTTCCTAGCCCCGTTTCTCTCAAAATGTCCTTGCATTGTGGGAAAGTCTCAACATGAGAATATTAGCTGCCTTGAATTTCCACACTGATGGTGTTCTGAAATTGATCAGAGTTGCATTACCGCTTTTCCAAATAAACAAATGGGAATAACAAAACTGTGAGGACGAAACGCGTTGGCTGGGCTGGACATGGAAGATGAAAGAATAAAGTAGTTTAAAAGTTTTACCAGTTTCTTGAAATTAATGGACTGAATGCAAAATGTGTATATTCGCATTAGGACATTGCAGTTTTGATTATACATAGGTTTATTGAGTGCTCCTCCAGTTGCTGTATTCAATTTACTGTTTATGTGGGGTTTCTTGGGCAGTGAAATCTCAGGGGTGGAAGCACCTGGATTGAGAAGTATAAGGCATTGCTTTTGGAGCAGTGCAATTTGGCAAAAACTGCATTTTTGTTGTTGGGATTTTTTGCAGTCTACATTGAAGCCATACTAAGGAAATACCTGAGTGACTACATAGCCAGTCTTGAATCAGTAACATTGATGTGTGAAGAGCACACTTGTGAGAGAGTGAGATTACTGAAATAAAACTGCCTTTAACATATCATGAAATACCAGTTAACATGAATTTCTGCAATACCATGATGGAGTCGAGCAGGGCCTCATTCTTTATAATGTAATTTAACTCTCAGTAGTGTGACTCAACATCATAATGTTGCGAAGCAGGCAGTGTTACTAACTGAACTAGCGTGTGCATAAGTAGGCTATAATAATAAATGACTGGGTAATGGCAAAGACGATATATTGTTGACATTACATTGCTGCTTGGCTGTTAAGAGACAAAGCTTATACAGTGTTTAACCTGTCCCCATCAGACCATGCCGTGTCAGCTCCAGGTTTCGGGACCTAGGCCTCATAACGGCGAAACGGCTTATAACTAAGAGGTGGAAACACAAAGACCCACCGGAGGCATTATATTGGATGAAATCTCTTGCGGTCTGGGCACAGGCGGAGGGCGTTACCCTACATAGGGAAGAAACGGCGGAGCTGCGCAAATTTGCGCAGGATTGGGATGATATGCTCAGACTGCTCACGGAATTGAACGTTACACCACAAGCGCCTCCTGCGCAGCAGGTGGGGCCTGACACTTAGCGAGACGCCTGAATGTAGATGCTGCAATACCTCCATATGTCGTCCCAACTGCTGCAGTTGAGGTGGGCAACGCCCGCGTGCCCCCCCATGACACTATACGGAAATAGTTCCCACTAGCAGCTCCCTCCACGATAATATAATTGCACGAGAAGGAACAGTGGCAGCCCACATGTTACACCCGCACGCTAGACCAGTCGCGACTGCACCCAGATGACACACCAAGCACTAGTCACATGTTCACTCGGCCATCAGATGTCTCCTGTGTTTTGATTAATTATTTGTTGTTAGATATGGTTGATTAGTTATAAAAGATAATATCTGGTGGCCAGACTCGATATTTGCATAGGACACGTTATTTGTTACAACTTAAGAGCTGAGCCCAAGCATAAACAGCCTTAGTCTGGAAGCATTGCTATACTTGAAAATCATTGTTCACAGCCGTAAGAGGTGCACTAAACACTTTCACTCTGGCCTTCAATTGGAGTTGGCAGAATGCGCGGGCTGTAGGAGCTCATTACAGCTCGTAAATGTATGAGTAACCTTACACTGTAGATGTAAATGGTACTGGAAATGCGGGCAAGAAGTGCCCTGATTTATATGTATGGTGATGATGTAACCAAGGTGTAATATGATGATGCTTGTAATATACTGTATCAGGAAACGATAAAATGCAATAAAGATATTTAAAAAAAAAAAAAAAATCAGACCATGCCGTGTCAGCCTTTTGTTTGAGAAAAGCTGCATAAATAATTCAATGTGTAGCAAATAGTGCTTCTTCTACAAAGACAGAAAGACATAAATACCTATTTGGCATGTGGTAAAAGTTAAGCACGCTCTGACCTTCTGATCAATTGTGGTCAGTCAAATTCTAACAAATGAGGAAGCAGCTCCCATGTATTGACTAGAACATATGCGTGCTGCCAAATGCTCCGAACAACGGACACTATAACAAATGACAATTTTATTATTCTAGAATCACCACGATGAAATATACGACACTTTCTTAAGACATCAGGTCATAAATTCAGATTTCAACTAAAATGTAAGCATGGCCTGTTGGTGCCTACTTATTAATTTGCAAGAAGTAGTAGTCGTCAGAAATGTAGACTGAAATATGTCATAAGTATCTTAAGCCAAACAGCATTTCGGGGCCACCAACCATACAACGTTTTCAGAGTTCAACCAAATATAATGTTTTTAACTTTGTGCATCATTTAGTCTGACTATCAACTGCACTATATACAAATTTGAAGGGTGCGGATTCCAATTTACAATCCCCTCTTTTATTATATGTGTCTACTACTGTGACATCCTCAACACGCCTAAGTAACCAAACCGCTGTACGCATCACTTTAAAGAACTCAAAACCACAGTATTTCTTATCCTCACGTTTAGATTGTTAATCCAGTTCATAAAAGTTTTTGAAATGGCTGTTAAGTGTGCGCCATTCTATATGTTTACCTGAAGGGTTTTTCTTTGAAGTGAAAATTACTTATTTAGCCCCCAGGGAGCAGCAAACCCACGCACTTACACAGAAAAAACACTACAGTGATAAATCCTACAGTTAGTGTTAAAAAGATGTACATTTAGTCCACTTACTCCCAGGTAATCAAGTTTCTCCTATAAAATAGTTTTTGGCAGCAACCTCATGATATTGAAACATTCAAGAGCAGAATGAGAGCGCTCAAGTAGGGCCAACTGCTTTCGGTGTCACAAATCCTGGGGACTGGCTCCATTCCACCCCAGCAGAGTGAAGGGCACCCAGAGGAGTCAGCACTTTGGGTAGCAACTCCGGGAAGAGAGTCAGTGCCAGGGACGATAACATCCAGATAAGCATTAGCATCAGGGAGACCAACCCACAGAGGACATTAGGCATCCTGGGCAGCAACCTCCTTAGGGCAGTCAGCAACCCACAATGGAGAGTCAGCATCTATAGCAACAACTCACCGCGGAGAGTCAGCGGCAGAAACACCAGACAGCGCATGCGTGAGTGCATAGATCAACAAATGCAACTGCCCCTCTCCCATCACCACAGAGAATCAAAATCCATGGCAGGCCTGGCAAAGGAAGGACGCGGGACGGCAAAGCATGAAGCAGTAACCAGTATCCACTTCGCCCCAAATCCCCTAAGATGAATAAATACTGCTGTACAACCTAGCAGCACAAGGGAACTACATCCTACCCGCGGGTGAGAACATACACCTCACACGCTTGGATGTAATAGCCAGCCAGTCTTTATTATCCCACCGTGGAAGGAATAAACAAGGAGAAAGAAAGTGCATTAACCAACCGACTTCCTGTTAATGGAAGTGATAGGGCTCCTCCTGGATTTGTTGCCATAACTGAAGATATTTAGTATTGTTCCATCTTAAACTTTTTTCACTGTCCTAAAACACTACGTGACATTTGTAAACGTTCTTCTTAAAGACTGCTTTCCTTATTGCTCTCGGGTCTTTTTTGGGGTGTTGCCAAATGTTTTTATGTAAGAAGGAGTAGCAGCCCCAGAGAGTGTTGCACTGTAGGCCACAGTAATAAGCAGGAAAGTAGCACAGGGACATCAACTTCAGCCTCCTGCTACTGCTGGTCAAGGTAACTTATGTTCTCTCTCCACAGGCCGCCTCCTTTCTCGAACATCACTCTAGCGCAACAACTCACCCACTTGCTTGCTGTAGCTTGCCGCGGACATGCCTCAACTCCCTGCACCTGCCGTAAACCAGACAGTACTCGCTGCCACGCCCCTACACTGACAGCTGCCTCCGCCCCATGCCAGCCAGTACCAAGGCAACTGGACAACGGCCCAACCGCGAATCACTTCTGGGGTTATCACCCCACCCCTACAAGGGAAACCTTTCACTGTCACAGGAAAGGAAACTAGTTAAATCTGTATTTTCTACCGTCACTATCGCTGCTTTTCGCGTTGACGCAGCACAAACACCACATGTGCTTTAAAACGTCCTCAGTAATCATGAACGAGGAAGTGTAGGATTGGACTCTAATTGTAGCTGAGAGCAATGACAGGAAAATTAAACAAGCATTTGCAATGCAATAGGACTCGCATTCAAGCGAGACCTATTGCATTGCATTACGGACAACGGGAGCGGGGGGAGCACGGACAACAGGAATGCAGGCGGGGTGAGAAGGGGCGAAAAGGCACAGACAAAGTAATGCTCACAGTCTAAATAACATGTACCGTACTGTATAACACTCAAAGTAAATGGCCAAGTAGCCATGGGAGGGTACAAATGACGACATGGCCATAGTAAGGAGGGACTAACAAGCCTCATAATCAATCAGACGGCAGTATTTACGAAATACAGTGTTACGAGCCAATTAAAAACATGTGGGCGGAGCTTCCACAGAGCTTCCACTCCTCCATGCTGAATACTGCATGCTTCGCAAAGCGAGCAACACATGCGCGCTGCCGCTAAAGGCTCGACCTAAAATAAATTATTGGCATTTTGGTACAATGCAACAGACATTGCAAAGAAAAAAAGGAAAAGCAACCAGCCAGTGCAGACTTATTACATAAATAATCATAATGCATGTAGCATGTCGATAACAGATGTGATATACTCGTGCTCAGTCCATACTGCTATAAGGAAGAAAAGTGAGATTAGTCAAAGTGCTGGTGTTCATAACCATTCCATGTGATGCATACCTTGTGTTTTCTGATGTATAGAAGGGGCCACAACTACATCCGTCCAGTCTGCCCCTCACGCACCCGCAGCTATACTCACAATCAAGACCTCTGACCAGGCCACCCATTACACATCACGTCGGTGCAGTATCACCCACCACACTTCGCTCACGAGCCCACATTACAAATGATTCCCATATATCCCTAGGCCTGGACGTAGAGGGCATTAGCTCCCAGAAAGTGGACAACTGGGAATGGCCATATGTGACATCTCTAATCCAGTCATTAAGCAATTCTGGTATTTTACTGACCTCTACTGGTCGTTTTCTATCAAGAGAGTTAAATAGAGGCAGTTGAACAGAAAATAAGTCCCTAAGCAGAAGCAGACAAGTCCTAGGGCTGATCTCCAGAGCTCACAACGTACATACACAAATAAGTATATACTAAAGTATATACAAGAGGTCTTGAATGAATGCTCGACCTAAAAAGGAGCTGGGTAACTTCATGCAAAAGTGGTGAGAATGTCCAAGAATAATGAGTTTCTGGATGAAAGTGGTTAAAAACTTTGGTAAATTTCTGGGTATAGAATTACAATCATCAGCACAAAATGTGTCTACTGAGACTTGCACCTAGAACTAAACACACCAAGGTGGTTTAATTGGTTGTGGCCAAAAGATACATGATGAGTATCATCTGGATACGCTAAGGTGAAATGAGTCGAAAAGTAATGAAAATGTCATTGATGGATTATTGCTGTCAGTCATGACTGTAACGCATGTAAAACATGCTGCACACCATATGTGACTTGCAATGTTATGATGTTGCATCAATGGTGTGAGTTCTTCTAGGAGGGTATGAAAGGGCAAGGGGATGAGTTGAGTTTGACTATTGATTGAAGAAACAATTAAGAAATTTGAAAAAATAATTAGCAATGTTTTGTTATATAGTTTCTGACTTTATCAAGCGTGAATTAGTTAAGATTTGTGTCATGCCTTGGGTAGAATCAGAACATCATTCTGACACGGCATAACTTTACACACAGGATGGAATTGTCGTTGATACACGAAGAATACCCATCATTGCACTGATCATGGTTGCCCTGTTATTGGAGAAAGATTGCCCGTAAGAATTGCCCAATCAGAAGGAAAAGATGTTTGCCGTCCGCCAAAGGGTTCCTCTGGTTGGGCAAAATCAGAAACGCTAGTTAATTTTGTTGTGTTCGGCTGCAGTCCTGGGGTTCACCTATGTCAGTTTTTGAGGGTTGTGTCCTACAAGTTTTTGTGTGAACATTTTTAACGCAGGTTCTATCTGTGGACACCATAAGCACAAGAAAGCCTGCTTGTATTTGAGACTGCAGCAGTAACAACCCAAAACATTACAAAACAAATGAAATATCATTACAGCTTATTATCTTGGATATGCACCAGATCTGCACGCTGTGTCTTTACTCCATTGGAGAGTTCTGACTGTGCTGCAGGTCGAAAATCAGCTTCACTTTCTAGTATAATGCAAAATAATAAACATTTTAGAAATGAATTTTTGGTGTAATTGTCACCGAATGTATGTATTTGAAATGCACAAAAACTTTGATGTGGAAGGAGTTAATCTAATTCCGTAAAGAGTAAGATATGCAGCAAATGCGAACTGCCTGTAAATTAACTTTACTAAAAGTCAAAAACGATATAACACGATTCCTTCCCATTCTTTAGTGTGGTAGATCCTTTGAACCAAACTTTTTGTTCCTGTGGCCAAACGCAAGAACCGCCATTATGGATTCCAGAGTTGTAGATGTGCAAGCCCAGAGAGAAGAGGGCAGCTTCGCAGATTACTCACAGCTAAAGCGGTTTAAGAAAATGTAAGTTTTTTGAGCGTGTGCTCTCTAATATTTGAGAATATTTTTCTACTTTCTCCGTAGATTTGTGAGCTCTCCTGAGATAAGCTTACCCTCCAGCGGATTACATTCAGAGAGGTCATTCCGGGCTGTTATATATGGGGTCAATGCATGACAGAATAAAATTAAATTGTTGCTTTTGGCTGCCATGCACCTTCAGTGTTAATAATGCAGCTTTACTGTTATATAATATATTCAATAGTGGCTATTTTTATGTTAATAGGTATTTATAAATGCATGTCTTTATAATTCAGGTTTGAATGTGGAATGTGAATGCGTCTTAAGTTTACAAAAAGTGTGCAGCACAATTTTTATATGGTTACAGGAAAGTAGGTTGAGTATTATTCCATCGTTTTTTTGTTCTGAAATTTAAATTCAGACTTAGACAAAAGGTTTGAACTTAACAGGAAAGGCAAATGTAGGATGCATTTTTCTTTAAGTGCGTGAATTATTAGGCTTGGGGTGATGGCTACTCCCTTCAGTAGCAGCTCTCATAAAGAACTTCTACAATGCCGAACAGTCTGACTACCCCCGAACCCCCAAAATAACACTTTGTGTGAAACATCCGGCTCAGGTTTAGCACTTTGGCACAAACAGCAAAGCACTACTTAGTGAAAATCCATGTAATTTATGTATGCACAGATTATCCAGACAACAACACGATTAAGAATTTAAGAGTACTTATGAGGCCACAGGAAAGCACTGGTGAATATTATTTCATGTTAATCTGTGCAAAATGAAAACATGTAGGCAATTAAAGGCATTTTCCATGCATTTATCTTGGACCTAGATGCACTTTATGGCCGAACCAAACATGAAGAGTGTTGGGTAAAACATAGTAGTGGGTTTTGCTGAAAGTGTTTACTCGGCAATATTTCTTGAATTTGAAACTCTTCAGCACCCCAAGCATGGAATCAGTCGCAGGAAATGGCAGTGGGAATCTACTAGGCAGGCAACTGCTTGCTCTTCTTTAAACACTTTCTGTCCTCCAGACTGAGGTGGAAAGTTCCACAGAGGCAAGAAAGAGAATGTCCAGTACTAACTGCTTTACCTCGGTTCTTTCAATCGGGCAGCTCCTTCCTCCTTTATTAACTTTCGCCACCCAGTCCTGGGGGTGGGGGAGTTCCACAGGGGCCAGTGAGCTTCTAGATCATCAGGAGATTGGCTTTGTATGTCCTCGGCACATTCAAGGGAGAGCTTGACATAGAGCTGCAGACACCTCATAACTGCTCAGCTAAGAATTACACAGTTGCTTGCAGGGGAGTCTTCTTTTTGCTTTGGTTCTACTATGATCCTCTCATCGTGTGGGGTGGGACGTGCATGTTAATGGCTACACCAGTCTGGCTGTGATGATAAAGGCAAAAACAACAGTTGATGGACAGAATGCAGAACAATGTCATACATTCACCCCAGTACAGAGATCTGGGCCTAAATCCATCGTTTTTTTGCTCTCCATGCCGTTCCAGTTTGAACCTAGTCATATGCAAATCAGTCTTCACCCTGTGCCTCATGGGAACAGTCCAGCCCGAACTGCCAAACCAGGTCCTCCCTGGGCTGGAAACAAGCATCCTGGGACCGGTTTCATGGCATGGCTTGGCAGTTCGGGCTGGACTGTTCCCATGAGACACAGGGTTAGACTGATTTGCATATGGCCATGTCTGAACTGGGGTGGCGGAGTGAGCTAAAGAATGATGATGGCTTAAACCCAGATCAGTTGACTGGGGGTGAGTGCTTGCAATGTTCAGCACTCCGTCCATCATCCCCTTTGGTCTTGCTGTGATGATAAAGCCCTAGCGTTTCCAAATAAAATTCCCAGGCTTCTTGCCGCCAGTCCTGCAGAAAACCACGTTTCACATTTATAGAACAGGTCACTCCAGACAGTGGAATCTGAAACAACGTGAGGAATGTACCAAGTGGTCCAGAAGAGACCAGTGGCCGAAGTGGGAGTTGGGAGGCAGGAAAAAAACTTCCAAAAGATGAGGCAGGGTATCGCCATTTTGGATTTGCATAAATGGAACTCTGGTATAGTTTGGTTGCCACAAACCATATCCCCAGGTAAGAAACTGCATCAGTTTTGAGACATATTCAGGCACAGATATTCATCCTAGTAGGGCATCCTTTGGATTGCGTGTATAGTCATTACAAGCAATAGTTAGAAATCATATGCCAACTGAGATCAAGCAAACGCAGTATATATTTAACGTTCCAAAACACTTGCAATGATAATGTAGGATAGAAATTTACAGTTCGATTTTACAGCCAAGACTAACCATGAACTTCAAATGTGGTTTTGATAGCTCTTTGCAGTGACATGTAACATATGTTAGTAGGTTAATTCATAGAAAAACGAAATCATAGAAAGCGTATTGGAGGGACCAAGTCATGGAAAACTATTTTTAAGGAAAGTCGCTCAAACGTCGAAAATTTGTGGAAGCATTTTAATGGAAATGCATTCAAATCGAAAATGTAGAAGAGCGTTTAAATGAAAACACAGTTTAATCGAAACTACGCTACAAACAGTGTCGTTAGTGATTTATTGAATTTTTAAATAATGCACTAGAAATAAAACTCTGGAACAATTGATTGCAAAACCGGCACAAAGGTTAAAGTTCAAATGTAGCGCCCGCAATTTTCTGAGACTGTGCAGGCACGTTTCCGACAGTTTGCCCTTTGAGATTGAGTGCATTTCCAGAAAACGTTCTCTGTTGTAACTTTTCTCTCTGTTGTAGATTTACCCTCCTGTAGTTAACAAGTCTACGATGCTGGGAGTTAATTCATTTTGCTTCCATTTCTTTTCAGAGTTGTTGCCACTGGAATAGAACACAAATTATAAATAGTGTCTGTTCAATGTAATGCATGGAAAAGGAACACTACTTTTAGAGCAGATTTGCATCAGCAAATAGTTACTTTTACCTTTTGTGTGACTGACAGAAGTCTTGTGGTGCTGCTCCCTCTGCTGCCTTCCAGTTAGAAGGAAAGTTGATATGACAAAGATCAACATTCTAAACTGCTGCTTCAAATGCACTAGTAGAAAATAGTTTGAAACGGAATAAAAATAGCCTTTTTCGAGAAAAAAGACATTCCTCCAAAAGGTTTCGATAAAACAAACAAATGTTAAAACCATAATTAGATAAAAACGTTTCCATTAAATTGTAACGAGGACAATGTAGTTCAAGGAAAACGTTTTCCATTAATTCACATACAACTGCAACAGATATATGGTGTTACACGGTTCCTGCTAGAAAAGGTAGGGCTGTTTATAGGACGACAGAACTGCAGAATGTAGGGACTAAGTCCATCTTCTAAACCATCTGAGAATATCGACCTAATTCTGAGCTAGCTCACAGTGCCTCACCCGAACCCCTAACCTTCCAGGGGTAGCAGGTGATTTTGTCAACCTCAAACATGACAGATCTTACCCCTTTTGTTGTTGACTTATTTATGCCCATGATAAACAAAAGAAAGATAAAATAAAGTTTTCAATACATTTATTGAAACAGTGTTTGTCTTGCATAGAAAATATGAGCTGTGATTATTAGGCAGAAAAAAGAAAATCGATGTAACCAGCATTATGAACATGTTGAAGAGAATAAACAGTCCAACCTTGGCAGTCTGATTTCTCTATATTTTTGCCTATCACTACCCCTACCCTGAGAGCATATTGTGTTTACCCTGTGCCCAATCTCTTAGGTTAGCCTGAGCCCCCATACCTGGATAACTTGGCCAGGAAATGGCCCTCCAGTAGGACGGGCATTCCTTCTTTGCAGGATGGAAGATCAGCAGAGCTGCATGTGGAGCACAGCCTTTGTTCCAGGACATTCGTGACTGGAATGCTCCTCTGACCTCTAAAAAGGCAGTGCACTGTTTATTTAATAAAGCCACTCTGTTAGAGGTACAGCTCTGGTGCAGTGATATGTCTAGATGTTAAAAGTTATCTCCGAATGGACAACGCAGGCACTAGGAAATCTTGTTCTTTGTCTTGAACGGCGTGTACTGATTATATAGCGAGAAAGGTTTTCTAAAAACAAGCAACGTGTGCAGTGTCTTCTCAAAATAATATAGTGCAAGGAAAACATGTAAAAATGATATTGCTAAAATGATGTCTGCTATGAACGTGTAAAATACAAAACTAAAATGGAGAACCGATGTGGGCCCAAGAAGGCCCTCACAACAATGACATAATTCCATTTTACACAGTAGAAATGTGCCCTACATCAGTGACTACTATAGAAAATATGTAATCTAAAATCTCATTGTAAGTTTCGGGAGGAGCTAGGTCTAGTGCCCACTGGGGACATTTGCCTCACATCTCAAGTAAAAAAAATGACGAGACACTCGCTTTTACTGAAGGTTCCTTACACACTGACTTCCTACTCCTTTAAATGGTCCTCTTGTATGTAGTAGATAAGTATTCATTTTCCACTTCTGCTGAGGGTTGGACTCCATATGGAGCTTGAAAGTAGAGTTCTGTGGTAATTTAATCCAGCATTCCACTTCATGTTTTTAAATATATTTAGGTTTTCATATGTGTGGGAAATAAAGATGGGCATTTTGTTTTGTTAGGTTGGAAGATGAAAGCACAGCCTTCTACTCATCTTCAAGACTTTGGGATGATGGAGTAATTCTTCCTCAGGACACCAGGCGAGTACGTTTCACTTACATTTACTATCTATAGCTGGTAAAGTTCTCCTATGGTGTTTCGTTCTTCATGGTCATATTTTTGTAAACTGGATTCATAGACTTAGGATCGAATGAGGACCAACATAATCCAGGAGGAAAATCTGGTGAACAATGTCGTAATTTATTCAGAATAGTTGCTACTTGTTATTTATCTTTGCACTGTGTGCACTCATAATGGTCTACCTCATTTAGTTTTTTCTAGTTTTAATTTTTCTGAATGTTATATAGCCTACCATTGAAGAAGACGCACAGCTGCACTCAGTACTTTCGTCTCCTTGTACTCTACTGATCTGTTTATTATTAGTGTTTCACTGATCTGTTTATTATTATTGTTCCCCTCTGTTTCATTCTTCCCCCTTCCTTTTCCCTATCTCATTCTATTGTTCTATCTCCTAACTGGTTCTACCTTACCATACTTCCCTATCTCATGATATTGACCCTGTCCATTGTCTCTACTCCTGGACTCTCCCCCCCCTTCTTTCATTTTCCTCCCCCCCTAACGCCTACCACTTGAGCCACCTCATCGCACGGCCACCGCCCTTACCTGAGGATTTTATCTTTCTCTGACTTACCCGCCCCACCCCTCTGTGCCCCACCTCAATCTCCCTCCCGCACATCTCCCCCTGACCACTCCAGTTGAACAACCATGCCTCCCTCAACCATACTCTTGCGACACTGGACTCACCCATCACTAGACATGACCCTAACTCTTGGTCCATCCTTTACCCCCCCCCCCCCTCCCCCCCACAATCTTTCCAAAAATGGGAAGAAAAACTTTAAACACAAACTTCTAATATGCCACCAAGAAACCTTATTTGTTGACAACTACATTAGCCTAACCTCCATCATAAAAACTAACTACATCTTCTACTCCAAACGCCCCTTTAAATGGAAAAGTATCTTCCTCCACCACCTTCCTATCACGAATTCCTGCAAAATCCCATACGGTTTGAAACTATCCACCACTCCTTCCCCCACTTTTCTTGACGAAATCGACATCGCTATTTTCAAATCGGGAAATATCATTATACAAGCCTCCGAAAACCACCTCACCATCTTTGAACACCACTTCAGCACCTTATCCCACTACCCACACTTGCCTCTAACCTTTCAGCCTCCCAATCACAGGATGCCCTTTCGTCCTCTCCCTCCTTGACCCCAACCCAACCTGTCCCTGACTCATCAACCATCAATGACATCCCCGAATCCCAGATGTATTTTCCCCCTGCCTCGTTAGCATCTTCCCCTCCTCCTGACATTCCTACAACTCCCTCAGCCACCCAAATCCTCCCTCCTCCTCTTGTATCCCTCTGCCCGATCCCCCAAAGGCTCCACTAATAACTCCAATGTCCTACTCTCCTAGTAACCTTCTCCCCCATAACCAAATTAACAGCCCTCATCACCCCCATGCCCCTTTTTCTTCTCATGACACCCAGTTGACCCCTGAGAAT
Organism: Triturus cristatus; assembly: GCF_964204655.1. Classification (NCBI taxonomy): domain Eukaryota; kingdom Metazoa; phylum Chordata; class Amphibia; order Caudata; family Salamandridae; genus Triturus; species Triturus cristatus. The sequence goes on along the minus strand of NC_140586.1, from coordinate 630,257,357 downwards.
GCCATCTCACACCCTTCAATTCCACCTCTATCTTGCAACCTAAACACCCCTCACTTCCCCCCACCTGGCTTCCCACCTTATCCACACCCTACACCTCCCACCCTGACCAACATGGAACATACCCCTTTCCCCCACCTCCTAGCCCCCTTCCCTATTTCGCTTCTTATCTAATCACTCCTCAATATTGAACTCAACTTCTCAACCCTTGTGTTAGAACTTTCTTCTCTCAGAAATGACTTCAACTCCCTCTCCTTAAGGAACCCCTCCAATCATGCCTATCCCTTGTATTCCGGACAAACTAATACCACACTCCCTCACCAAGGGAATATTTCCCCTTTGCCGCAATTCTCCACCTAGACCGCCTTGCAGTAATTGTTTACTCAGTCAACCCTTCTCCCCGAGCCATTTTCCCTCCTCCGACCTCCTTGACCTCAATAAATCCCACCCCCTTATCGCCTCAACTATGAACTCCCTTTCACCTCATTCATCTATCCCTGTGATCCTGAGGACAAGTAGGATCCCTTCCTCCCCAGCCTCGCCCAGACCCCCTCAACAACTCACCACTATCCATTCCTGTTCCCCTATAAAAAACGACCCTAAACCCCTCAACTGCATGCTGGTTAACTGCCGATCGGCAGCCTGTCATGCAACAGAAATCGCGGAAACTATCCTTAGTGAAGCCATTGACATCGCCTTTCTTACGGAAACCTGGCTCAATGCCTACTCGTCATCAATCCTTGACCTGCTCTCTCCCCCTGGTTACTCCATCCTCAGAAAAAACAGGCTTGACAAAATCGGAGGGGGCCTTGCCATAATCTATAAAGAAGAACTTCAACTCTTACCTGTCCAGCACTCCGACCATACTACTTTTGAAAACCTTGGTGCTGAACTTATAGTTCAGGGTTCCACCCCTATTCGTCTACATAACATCTATCATCCCCCTTGTGAACCTCTTTCCTTTGTGGAGGAATTGTCCAATCTTCTTACCCAATCCTCGATTTCCAATTCTAGAAACCTCTTCCTCGGAGACTATAACCTCCACTGGAACAAAAATGACGATCCCTCAGTTAGTCTCATCAATGACTTACTCGATATCAGTGACTTGAAACAACTCTGCCATTCTCCAACAAACTCCAAAGGTGCCACTCTTGACGCTATCATCACTAGCAAAGAACTGGCTACTCTTTCCCACATCGTCCCCATTGACTGGTCCGATCATCACCTCATCCTCTTCATGATCACCAGCTTTGCGCCCCCCCCCCCCCAAAAATCATCAAACATTAGAAATTGACCAGAAATCTTCACCTAATTCCTCCGGGCGAACTGGAGACTAAGATTAAAGCACATCTACGGCTTACTCCTCTCTCCCAAAGTGCTAATGACCTTACTGAACACTACAACAAATCCATTGTTGAAGTCCTTGACCAAATTGCCCCAGCCAAATTAAAACGGCAAAAACGTAACCCCTCCAAATCCTGGTTCAACACCGACCTCAACAATGAGAGACACGCTCTTAGACTGACTGAACGCACGTGGAGGCAACACCCTTCCCCCTCAAATCTTGTCCTCCTCAGAGCCACAAGGGCCAACTCCTTCACAACTCGACCGGGCAAGAAACCGACCCAGGGAATTATTTAGCATTGTCAAAAACCAAACTGCTTCAGCCCCCCCCCCCCAAACTAATGGCTACGGTCGAGAGATGTGAAGAAATTGCTAGCTTCTTCTCGGATAAAATCGCTAAGATTGATCAATCCATTGTCTTAACTCCCCTCCCGCATAGCCTACCACCCCTTCTTGACATTCCCCCTAAGTCTCCATCCACACCTACCCCTCCCCGGACTCTTCCCAACTCGCCCCCGTTGTCACCCCTTCTGAACACTACTACACTAGCCCCCAGCTAAAAAACAATGCATCCTGGAATCACTTTTGCCCAGTTTCAGAACGGGAAGTCCTCAGCATCATCACCAAGCTTAAACCATCCTCGCATACCAGAGATCCCCTTCCTGCCTATCTTGTCCAAGACCTAAAACACATTATCGCCCCATATTGGACCACCATCATCAACTCCTCCCTAGCCACCAGTAGTGTCCCTGCTTCCCTCCAACTAGGACAAATCACCCCCACCATCAAAAACGCTACAGCTGACCCTAATGACTTAAATAATCTGCGCCCTATTTCTAACCTTCCCTTCCTATCTAAGGCCCTGGAAAAATGCGCCCTGCTCCATTTGGACAAACACATCGACTCATTCAACCTCTTGGACGCATTACAGTCAGGCTTTTGAAAGGGCTGCAGCACTGAAACTGCCATGCTCAACATCATTGATGACATCCACCACTCCCTAGACAAGGGTGAATCCTCCCTTCTCATTCTCCTTGACCTCTCTGCTGCTTTTGATACTGTTAACCACACTGCCTTACTCAATATTCTCAAAGACCGTTTTGGCTTCAGTGGTGCTGTTCTCAAACGGTTCTCCTCCTTTTTGCAACACAGAACCCAACAAATTAAAGTCAGCGATTGCCTTTCTGAACCTTTGCCGGTCTCCTTGGGCGTCCCCCAGGGTTCTATTCTCTCTCCCACTCTATTCAACCTCTTCAAGGAACCCCTCACCCTCATTCTTAAGGAAGCAAAAATCAGTTGCCACCTCTATGCTGATGACACCCAACTTTACTGTAAGACCAAATCCCATGCTGACATTCTACACCTCAATGATGCCTTGACTAAGATTCAATTTTGGTTCCATCACAACCACCTCAAACTCAACCCTAAAAAAACGGAAATTATTCTATTCTCTCCTAAAAACAATTCGCTCCCTATTCAACACTGGATCTCTGACATCAAAGCTCTCAACTGTTCTCTTTCCATCTCTAACTCAGTTAAATCCCTCGGCATCAGCGTTGACCAGAGCCTCAGTCTTACTCCCCACATAAAAAATTCGGCCAAAGGTGCTCTCCTCACACTCCATCATCTCAAGAAAATTAAACCCTTCATTCCTGCTGATGAATTTAAATCAGTGGTGCAATCACTGGTCCTGTCTAGACTCGACTACGGTAATGCCATTCTCTCTGGAACTCCGAACGTCCACCTAGCCCCTATGAAATCCGTACTTAACCTTGTTGCCAGGCTTATTACGGACTGTAAGCGGTTCGATCACATCTCCCCCGTCCTCAGACCTTAAATGGCTTCCTATCGAAGGCAGATCCACTTATAAGAATGCTTGCATCACGCACAAAGCCCTTCATCAAAAAACGCCATCTTACCTCTCTGATAAACTCCACAAAGCGGGCTGTACTAGAACAATGAGGAACACTAACGCTCTCATCCTAGTTCCTCCCTTGCTAAAAAAGAAATCAACACAGTCACGCTCTTTCTCTGGAAACGCGCCCTCCGTCTCGAACGCCCTTCCTAAAGATCTACGTTGCAACCCCTCCTACCTCAGCTTCAAAAAAGACCTCAAGCTGCACCTTCTCAGCAAATACTGGGGTCCTTAATACCTCACTGGACACTAATTCTTACCCCTGCCCTGACTGTATAGGTCCCCTCTACTTATTGTGTTACCCTCTTCCCCCCTCCTTTCAACTCTTTTATTTATGACCACCTCCCCCCCTTTTATTTTTCGGGTAGTACCCACCTACTCCCACCTGCTTTCCCCTTACCCTTCACTCTCCACAGTCGACCTTCACTCTCCACAGTCGCCCTTCACTTTCACGCCCTCCCCCCCTTCATTCACGAACTAACTTTGCTTTCTACCAGTCCTACAATCTACGATCTGTTGTTTAACTAATGTTTTCCTAGTTGATTTACCTCAGTTAAAAAGAATAATGTTTGAAATTTTCGAATTGTCTTGTTTATTACCTCATTGTACAAATGTTATATTGCAATTCTGCATTACCAAACCTTGTAAAGCGCTCTGATACTCTTGGGTCCAGCCAGCGCTATATATAAAACCTTTTAAATAAATAAAAAAATTAAAAATGGTGTCCCGCACCATGGTGAGAGAGGCCCCCTATAGGCTTTCGGGCATCAGTAAGTGGAGTTGAAAGTATTGGTTAAGTTTGGAAACTCTGCTAATCAAGAAACTTTGAGGACTACCAGTGGCATTTTAGGAACTCTGTGTCAACCCTGAGGTGCTACATCTCGGACTCTGCCCTTTGGTGTCTTCTCTGCAGTTAGGAATTATATGGAACGCCAAACTTCCTGCAGCATTGATTACCTATCCATTGTATTTTCATCCTGAGCTTGGGCTCATCTATGTTTTGTGACTGGCCCATTAGTGTTCCGTCACCTGAGTTCTAGAAAATTGCTGAAACGTAAAACAATCCTTCTGTTGTGTGGATAGGTCACTTACATGCCCCTTGCTAAAAAAAAAAGTTAATGTATTCAAATAAGGCAAGTTTCCAGAGAATTCAACTTTCCGCCTTCAGTTTCTTTTTAGTAGGAAAAGTGAAGGGCATTTGCAAAACATCAATTTTGCTGAAAAAAAGATGGAATATTCCTAAAGATTGAGTCATTGCGGTGTAGCATATGTTCCAATTATCGTTGTTGTATGTGTGGTTAGTGGAGTATGATCAACATTTCGGTCTCCTATTGTGTCAAGTATGCTAGACCTTCTTCAGGACTTAATGTAGTCAATAATGTATTTGAAGGACCCCTAATAAGGTACCAAACAGAAAGAAACTAAAAATTAAAAGTATGCCTGGAAAGAACTTACTTCAAGATGATGGTGTTTGCACTGCTACCGTGAGAGCACACGTGGCATGGCACACACTAAGGGCCAAATTATGACCTTACAGCAGAGTGGTGGTGCAGCAGTGCAAATCTCCGTGCCACCACTCCACTGAAGGTCGCAGCTGTCTGCCAGATTACTACTTTTCAGTGATCTGGCAGCGTGGCAGTCCCCACTGTGGTGCCCTTTAAAAGGCAGCGGTGCCTTAGGCTCGTAAGTCCATGCCGTGCAGAAACCTATGCGCATGCACACGGGGGCACATGTTATGCCCCCCACCTGTGTGCATCCACATATGTCTGAGCCATGCTGTTTAAAACCTGGCTGAGTTGAAACTCGTAATATGCTTGGCGGGACCGTGGGTAAGCATTTTGCGACATCTGACTGCCACTCCTATGCCAGGGAATGGCGGATCTCTGGCAGGGTTGGCGGTCCAAGTGCGGTCCGACTGCCCGAGTCGTAATCGGGAAGTTGGACCGCTGTTGCGGTAGTGGCTGGATCCGTCACCACCGCACTACCACAAGTCTGGCGGTCTGAGGCCGCCAGACTCGTAATCTGGCACTAAAAGTGGTGAGTCACACACTCCATGGAATGTTCCATGTTTTGAAAATGAAGAATACTTACCTGTCTCAGTTTATTTCTGTGTTGAATTGTCTGCAACTAACATATGGGATAGACGTGTGTTCTTTGCTCTTTTAGGAACCCCTTGAGACTCACTTGTGTATTCTGTATCTCATGTTTTCAATGCAGACAAATTGTTCGTTATATTACAACTGGTATGGCTTAGTTCTCATTTATTGTATTCTTCTTCAAATATTTCTGCAAAGATTCCTTTGTTATTAATTCTCCTAACTTTCCTCCCTGCATCTACAGGATACCTACTTTCATGTACGTTCAAACCACAGGCAATATTTGAGATTCTCTGTAGCAGCACTTTCCTTCCAAAGCACTCCCTGCCTGAAATCTGTCCCCCCAGATATTCACCGTGTGTCTGACCTTCATGGCAGGCTTTCTCTGGCGACACAACCGCTGGTTATTTCCATACCAGAATAATTGACTTGTAAAAGCTCCTTTGACAGAGAAAACCACACACACACCCCCACACCACACCACACCCCACCCCTGTTGCTTTTCTTAGTCCTCGGATCAGTGTGGAAAAATGTACACAGCTCGAGTGTCTGAGAGTAGTCCTGAACAAACAGTACAGCAAGGAGTTTCCATCAGTGTAGCACATGTAAAACTTTAGTTTCATGGCTACAGACATCTGCAGATGCCATACATTACCAGTTAGGACCTAAAATGAATTGCTGGGCCTTGGCTCACCTTGCATTGGACTCAATCTATTCTGCCGACTGCGGATGAGAAAGATCCAACAGGAACTCTAACTCCAGTAGCAATAGGGGACAAGCTTGAGAGATAATGTTGTGAGAGTCACTTGTTACCTCAAACAATCAATGCTGTGGCGGAGTTTTTTTTAAAAACCTCGACATAGGCGAACCGCAAACAGTTCAGAAGCAAGAGGAAGGATGCCCCGGGAATTAAATCAACAATCCAAGAGCTGGAAGCTTTAGGCTTTATCACCGTGAACGGTAACGTAACTGGAGACAGACCAGCGGCCCCCACGGTTCTGAGTGGAAAAAGCCAATCAATCATAGACTTTCACCATCGTCCGTAATAACCTCTTTCCTATGATAAATTCCTTTCCAATCTGCCCACATCCAGAAAGTGATAATTATCCACAGATTACGAAAATCAACATCACTCTAACCCAGACACAAATATTAAAGTCCCTGGCATGATATCACGAATATATAATTTGAGGAAACTGAAGTGGCGAGGACAAGATATAAATATAATAATGGACACAATCCATGATTATGTGAAGCAACAAGGGACAAACAAAAAAAGAAGCACAGAAAATTGGGAACTTATGGGGCAGTTTCTTATTCAAAAATTCCCAGCTATTCCAGGACGACAAAAGAAGATAGAAACCAGGAAGGAGCCATGGTATAATATCCAATTGCGAGATCTTAAAAGGAGCATTGCTAGAGAGGTGCGCCTCCTAGCAACGGCAGCAAGAATCGGAAAAAAATCTGATGATGGTAACCTCAAGGAAATGCGGAAAAAATATAAGAAAAATTTAAGGGAGGCAAAAACAGTGTATAAAGAATCCATCTGGAATAAACTACTATGGGCGAGTAAACTGCCAACAAGCAGGGAATTCTGGGGAATAATTAATAACCTGACTATGGGTTCAAGACTCCAACAAGACACTGGAATAGGAGAAGACATGTGGATCAAATATATTTAAAGTATGTACAATAATTTGGATTACAATAAGCACGTTAATGCAGCCACGGTCCCGAAAGAATCTGGAGAAGAACATCTTAGTCTCCAGCCTCATGAAGGCCACCCTCAACAAACGCTAGAGATTAGCAGTAACAAGCTAGAAAATCTTATCAATACCAAATTACCAATAATAACAAAACTAAGAACGGAGGGGGCAGCAGGACCAAACGGGCTTCCAAACGCTCTTTTTAAGAACGCACCCGATTTTTGGGCAAACTATTTCACGCCCCTTTTCAACTACATCTATAATCAGAATATCGTACCAAATTCCTGGAGAGGGAATATAATCCATCCAATATTTAAAAATGGCATTCTTAGCAAGCAAGAAAACTATAGATTGATATTCCTGATTGATGTAGAAGACAAATTATATGCATCATGTCTTCTTATCCACCTTCAAGAATGGATGAATGAGACGAGTATAATCCCAAAGTTTCAAACAGGTTTTAGGTCAGGAATGGGAACAACTACAAATTTGGCAACTTTGGCTCTTTTAAGCGAAAAAGCACTAAAAAGGAAAACGAAATTATTTGCATGCTTCATTGACCTGAAAGGCGCATTTGATAGAGGGATTAGAACTCGATTTTGGAATAAATTAAAAAACCTGCGGGCTACTGACCACACTATTGGATGCAATGATCGCCCTCTACACGGAAACTTGAACCAGAGTGAAACTAGGCGACGGAAGTAGAGTATCCTCAAGAATAAACACTCAGCACGACTTAAAACAAGGCTGCGTCCTGGCGCCAAATTTATTCAACTTGTTTTTAGCGGACATAACCGAGCATATGCAATCAGCAATGAGCCATCCGCCAATGTTGGCCAATGAGCCTATACTTTTTTTTTTACAATACGCGGACGACATCATAGTGCGAAGTCAAAGTCCGATTGGTCTGCAAAGATCAATAAACAACTTAGTAATTTACCTGGACCAGGAAAATCTAGAGTTAAATAAAAAGAAAACGAAGGTGGTACGCCTAGTGGACCCAAGAAAAATAAGTTTAAATAGTACGTTAAGGGAGATCAAATGGAAGAGAAAGCCTCCTATAAATATCTATGCATAAAACGGGGGCGCGGTATTTTGTACAAGAACCATAAACAGGATTTAAACGCTAAAGCCCAATCATTAATTTTTGCTTCTCGACTGCTGAACAAAAAATTGAGTTGTCTGGCTTATACTCACCTTTTAAATGTGATTGCAGCACAAACTTTACCTACTCTGTCTTATGGTTTGGAAACATGGTGTGGCAAGGAGGCAGGGTTACTGAATGAGCTCCAGACCAAGATATATAAAGCTGTTTTTAATCTTCCCAAGTCCGTATCTCCCGCACAGGTACGGCTAGAATTGGGCCTTCAAAATCAGAAGTTCCGGAGCATGAATTCCTTCGCGAAGCTCTGCCATAAATTTTGATCCTCAGAGCCCAGTACACTGAACAATCTATGCTGGAATGAGATAAAAGCCCAAATGGTGCAAGAAGTACCTATATCCTGGGGAGCCTATTTGAGGAAATCACTGGTGGAACTAGACACCCAAGCAGTATGGGAGAGCATGGCAGAAAAGACAATATTTAACAAAGCCAGTAATCTGTCCGCCAAGAAGAAATCGCTCCTGGAAGACAAAAACATCTTGTCCAAAGGACATCATGCATGGACAGTAATAAATTCCTATACTCCTACAAAGCCCCAAGCCTACCTAGCAGCCCATTTTAGCTCCGGGATAAAAAAGAGCTTTATTCACTATCGGCTGGGAATCCATGACTCGAAGGGCTTAATGTTATTATCAAGAGGAGAACTGTCGTCTATGTGGTTTTTCGGACGAAACCTTAACCCATTTGTTGTGTGTATGCCCAGCTGAAAAGGACCTAAGGAAATCCTTTTTAAAATTAATCTTTAACGAGCTAAATATTCGTACATGCAGACGAGCTGTGATTAGATGGATGGAGGGCTCATCAATTAATCTGTCTTGTCAAGGTGTAAAATATTTTGCACAAATTAGGAAATTACTCCGACAAGCAGATCAAGCAAATATGAACACTGGTTGAAGAAAAAAATACGATTATAGGTTGTCCGAACATTACAGGCTATACAGCACTAAGCACTGCATGGTTGGTTTTAAACTACCAGCTTTTTATCCACAAGTGCTGGTTGCGATCCCCAAATAAGAGACAGTTGCGGTTTGTGATAATGATTTTTTATTATGTTAGTTGAATACAAAAAGACATTTGACTCCATCTTGTATTTAATATTTGTATTTTACCATGTACCAATGATTCTTTTTTATGTGATACCACGGTTTTTATTGTGAAATTCGTTAAATGCAAGTTTTTTAATGATTTTAAGTAATCACGCAATAAACAATACACTGAACTGACATAGGCTTCCTTTTTCAACCTGTGACAGACATCTCGATTGAAGGGTGGTGGACATGCATGCAGAAGCAATCCACGAAGAAACGTCCTTTCATTGTAGGATCTTGGAGTTGCAGGTCATTCATTTATGTCTAAAGCATTTGTAGAACGACTAACAAACCATGCTGTTCTAATCAGAACTTGCAACATGACGTGCATGTATTTTATCACCAAGCAAGGTAGTATGAGATCCCATACTCTGTTGGAGTAGGCACACTTATTATGGGACTGGGCAATATAGAACAGATTGGTATATCTACAGAATACCTACCAGGAATTCAAAGTGAACAGGCAAAAGCCCATAGATGGGCTCTGTCAGACTGCCATTGGTGGGTACTTCACCTCCAGCAATGGAAACATGTTTTCAAGAGGTGGGGTTACCTCACCCTAGACCAGTTCCCCACTCTGCAGAACAAACATATCTAGGCCCATTCTACACAAGCAGGTAGTGGCAACTGGGCTCCAAGGGCAGAGCTTTCTTAATGGCCTGGTCAAACACCTTTACATATGCCCTTTCGCTGTTCCTCCTCGTTCCGAGGGTATTGCAGAAGGCCAAGACCCAAGCATGTTCACTGACATTGATAGCCCTAGCATGTCCACGCCAATTTCGTCACACCAACCTAGTCTGATGCCCCTGAACCACCATTGAAAATTAACCTTCAGGAATGATGGGCAAGTGTTCGACATCGTGAACTTTAGTCACTGAACCTTACAACATGATTTATAACCATCTGGAATGTAGTTGCTTGGGCACCTTAGCAAACTGCAGGACTACACAAGTGAAAGCATGTGCGCCTGGTTTGATGAAGACATTAATAAACTATTGGAAACATTTCTGACTATCGTGCAATATTAATAATGGACTGTTTCCCCTTTCTATATAGCTGCACAAAATTGTGGCAGACCTTCACCCCTTTGCTGAAGAAGTCCTAATGTTTTCTTATGTGCGAGTCCATCTGGTAGCAATCTCAGGTTTCAGAAGGTCCATGAGACTCCATCCTTATTATCTAAGCAGGGCATTGCCCACTGGCTCTCATCTTTCATTACTTTCTGCCGCTAAAAAGAAAAGCATTTCCATGTAGCTAGGATGAAGACAGATTCTAACGGAAGTATGTTAGCGACAGATACACTTTTTTTTTTTTAAGTTTTGAAAAGCGTAAAGTTTATTAAAGGGAAAGGGTAAAAAGGGGGGGGAATACAATAAAAAATATATACAATTTATATTTCTGAAGACTATGGAAAATACATAAGTAAGAGGTCCTCTTATCAACATAAAGCAGATGTGTAAAAATATAATACAAATCTGGTCAATTACCTAGAATGTAAGAAAATAATGCAAATATAGCTATATAAACCGATATAAGTATAAAAAAATATATATATATCAGAATGTCAAGGAGGCTTAGACACCTCTTCTTCCAAAATTTTGCGTACAGAGGAAAGTGTAGCATGACAATCAATGAAACTCGTAACTGGGGACCATGTAAGTGAACGTTTGAGAGCTAAGGAGATTGGGAATACATACATAAACTGTATCCAGTCTGTGGTTGTAGCATACGGCATACCACCAAGCCTGGAAGGACAGGTGGGACAAATTTTTCCAGTGTTTGGTAATCTGCTGAAAAGCTACTCCCAGAAGTAAATCCAACACCTGCAAGTGTGAGGGACAATTTGACCAATCTTCGGAAAGAGAACCCAAAAAAATATTGACAAACGAAAGAGGGACTGCATGATGAAAAATGTGGGTGATTTGTTTCCAAACGCTCTTCCAGAAGGTCTGGACAAATGGGCAGCAGAAAAATAAATGTTTTAAATCCGCGTTTGTGGATGAGCATGACCAACAAGTGTCAAGAAGTTCAGTGTTAATCTTGTGCAAAAATGAAGGGAAAAGGAGTAACCTATTGTATATGAAGAAGAGTTTCTGTGTGGTGTTAGCTGCTCTGGATGTTTTCCTAATCTTAAGCCAAATATTATTCCATACCTGAACGGACCAATCGACCCCCAGGTCACGTTCCCAATCTAATTCTACCTTAGTTTTGTCTATAAAAGGGATCAATTTGCGTAGGTAGGTATAGATTGCTGAAAGCTTTGGGTCCTAAACTCAAAAATGTTTGAGAAGCAATAGGAGTAGTGTTAGATTGATTGAAGGATGGGATGAAATTCTGAGCGGCTAAAGTCAGAGCTCGTTGCAGCAGAAGATATTCATTAAAAAATTAAGCAGGAAAGTTAAAAACAATTTTAGCTTGAGAAAAAGGAAGAATGTTATCATTCTGAAATAACAGATGAACCCAAATGACGCCCTTTTGTCTCCGTGACTTCCAAAGCGACAGATACACTCTATGTGAAAGTGCTGCTTCCAGTCATCTGCCAAGCAGTTGCATAAAAAAGAAGGCACACTTTAACCAAGCAGTGCTGCCTTTCGCTGCATGTTGAACTGACTGCTAGTCTAGAACATTATCTCTATCTAATAGGAACATAGGTAAAAAAGTAAATGCGTAAGTTCACACAAATAAAAAGATGTCACCCACCTTCTGTGTTTGAGAAAACAATATATATGTATACATATATATATATAATGCATAAACCCAGAAGGTGCCCCCGCCCCCCCAACTCTGAATCAAAGAATTGTCAGACATTGCTTGCCATAAAGCCTTAATGCTGAAGAACTGTAACACACCCATTGGAGGAATGGGTTAAAGCTCCAGCATGTGACCGGGGAAAAGATTTTTTTTCATTTCTACTGCCTGCCCTCTTCATCCTTTCCAGCACAGCTTCTTCAACTCCATGGAGACCTTGTCGGATAAAGCCTTGTTACCATTGTTGTGCTAGAGGAGTGCACCACAAAACAAGAAGCCATGCATTCTTAAAGTAACTTCATGTACTAGTGAAATACCCACAGCTGTTTGGCTATGCACACTTACTAGACAGACATTTGCCCCTGTCCTGCTAGAAAAGCCTCAAAACTACTAACCCTTAGACATTATTGTGTCTTTACCTTCTTTCCCGTAAAAATGACATTGATTTCCTCAGGTATGTTTTAGGTATTGCACCAGTTAACTTTCTATGAAGCAGACAACAATATTGTCTATATTTTCACTTAATATTACTCAAAGCTTTACTTTACATTTGAAACTTACATGTTATTATTTAATTGTATGTTTTTTACTGCTGATATCCTTGTACCCTCTTGGTGTTCCCACCTCCTCTGAGTGAGTCTTGAGCTCAGAAGGAGGTGCTGGTCGAGAGTGTAAAAATACTTTAACTGGGAGGCTGTCCCCTGGGGGGACCTCAATTGATCTTGGATGGGGGGGTACCAGGTTCTGACCAAAAGAGGTATTATGACTGATAAGTTTTTTGTTTTAAATGGAAAAAATATAAGACTCAGTAAGCCACTACTTAATGGGCCTTTTGTCATTTATATACTGGCTGGGAGTAGGTACGAAGGTGCGGGGACTCCAAATATTCCTCAGACTTCTCTCCCCCACCATTGCTGATAATCACACTATGGATACTTTTACACATTAGTAAGGCCTGGCTGACCAGAAGAGTATGTTTGGAAATCATGTATTTGATTGCATTTTTAAAAGGGGTAACATAACTTGACTGCAATGTTTAAATATGCAACATATTTAAACATTGGCAATTTATTAGAATAAGTGTGAAAAATTATTTGTGTGCCCTGATGATTTTTTATTTTACCCTGGGGGTGTGGTGGGAAGGGGCGCAGCTTTAAAAAGATTGAAGATCACTTCTTTAAGGCGATTTTTGTTTTGTCTTTGTGAAGCCTTCTGGTGTAGAGAAAGCACCTACAGTCTTTGCCTCTCACTATGCAATGTGTACCCTGCCACTGGAATTTCCTACTGCTTGAAAAGAAAAATATGCTTTAACATATTAGTGGGATCGTTTGTTCAACAAACACCACACAAGTAAATTTAAGGAAATGTAAAGAAGCATGTACTAAATCATATTCCCACATAACGTTTCCGTTCAATAAAGCTTAAGTTACATGTTAATTAACAGTCACTACTTCATTGAAGTTTGCATAATTCTTAATGTGTAGCTATCCATAATTGTGTGTTCTACCAGGTAATGGAACAGATTAACCTCTGTATTGTAATTCTGCATTTGTATGATTACAATTTACTGCAAATACATGCACTTTACTTCGGCAGAATAAAATGGTGATCTATCTATGTATCTTTCTTTTGCACATGAGCCTCAGTATCAAATTTGTGCAAAAATTCTCACCTGATTTCATTTTGTGTTTTCCCTAGATAATATCCCAGTGTTTAAGAATTATTAAACAGAAGAACCAACCCTCTGTTGTACAAGGAACTTCAGTGATGAGAATGTAATCCAAATTGTATCAGGACTGATTGTATTTTTTAATCAGAAGTTTCATGTTTGAATTTGCGGAAAATGTTGGACCTTTGTTCTCTTGTCATATCTTTCCTGCAAAGTCTTTGTTATCCTTTGAGAATGAAAGCATAAGGCTCAAGCCAAAAATGTTGTTTCTGCGTGTTTGGGTTGCGCTTAGAAAATTCATGAATGAAGCTTACCTATTGTTTGTACACACAGAGGTGTGATTTGTGAGTCAGTTATATATGCAAAGTCTGTATAAAATACACATTGATAAGTTTTACAAATGAGCAGTGCCTAGTGGTGTCACAGTAATATCTAAGTGCAAATAAGCGGTTTAGGTACTGAAGCGTTTTTGCAATTGCAAAGCCTGTGAATCAGAATTTATATGGCTACGGTTGGAAAGTGGGTGATTAGTAGTGCTAAATATGCATTTATCACTGGCAATAAGGCCACTAACACAGTCTAGGGCTCGGAATACGTCTCCGTAAATTATTTCCGTGCTCAACCCTGGGTAGCTTGACTGCGAGCAGGCAGGCTTAGGTTAGGAGACAGGTATGTAAAGTATTTAAAAACATCAATTCAGTAAGTAATTAAGACACAACACACAATAGAAATTCATTTCCAATTTATAAAAGTAAGACATATTTTTATCTTTAGAATGACACCAAAATGACAAAAAACCAAGGTAGGGCGCCAGAGATATGAATTCTTAAGGATTTAACACTATAGCACTTAGAAACCTCTGGCGCCACTCTAGGACATCTGGTCGTGCTTGATCGGGACAAAGTCAAAGTTTCAGGCGGCTTTGATAGAGCCCTGCCCAGATGCCCCTCGCGGTAGTCCTCGGTCAACATTTTATTTTCTGACTTAGAAACTTTTCTGGAGCTTTTTCTGCAGCGGTCCCTCAATGCCCTTCACCAGTCTGCATTTGGTGAGGGTTAGTCTACTTGCTATCCAGGGAGCTCCTGGTCAAACCCTGGAAGTCGGACCTCCGGATCTTTTCACCGATACGAACCAGCAGGTCAGGCTGGCTCGCAACTGAAGGTGGCCTACTTGGCTCTCTTGGTTGAGTCAGTCCCCTTATGGAGCTTTTATCCTAAATTGCTCCGAACTTCTGGAACGTCTTCCAGAAGTTCCTCTTGAGAGTCCAAAGTGTCCAAAACTCAGTCCAGGGGTCTGGAATCTCCAAGATGGTCCTTGAAAGGTTGAGACCACTATTTCCACAATGTACTTGGCCAAAGCCCTTACAAATCCACTGGACGCACTCCAGGCAGGGGATTCTTGCTGGTGATGGTCCAGGTAAGCTCTGTTAACCTGTAGCTTGCAGGGAGTCTACTCTTTATTCCTTTTGAAGCAAGTAACATCCAAAAGGCTGTAGTTCCAGATATCACAGCAGGCGCAGTCAGTCAGAATGCAGGACCTGATTGTGCAAATCAAGTTTCCAGCTTGGCAAGCTTTCATCTTATCTAAGTTTCAGCCAACAGTTCTCAGAGGCTCTGCACCTCTCACATATTTATTCAGTGTTCTCTGGAGTCATGCAGGAGGGCACCCCTGCCCAATGGGGTGCATCTTCTCCCAGAAAGCACTATTCCTCCAAAATTTAGTATGGCTGAAATCTCACCAGAGGAGCAAGAACTAGTTAAACCAACCTCCAGTATGGCTCATTTCCATAGCTCTCCTCCTCATTCCATCTGCAAATTCCTGCCTTAAGTCTGCTATCTGGCTGA
Organism: Triturus cristatus; assembly: GCF_964204655.1. Lineage (NCBI taxonomy): Eukaryota > Metazoa > Chordata > Amphibia > Caudata > Salamandridae > Triturus > Triturus cristatus. Next base: position 630,241,788 of record NC_140586.1, on the reverse strand, counting down.
GTCAGAGGGGATGGTGGGTAGATGGACCTGTCATACCCTGCCTGTCCTATTTCTTCTTTGAAGCTTCATGCTTTATGACCCTCCCCCTTTTCTGGCATTCCTGTGTAGAAGAGCTCTCTCCAACAGATAGCCCCTCTCTGGGTTAGCCACTTATCACTTCATCAAAGCAGCCTGGCAAATCCTGTTAACTCTGACCAATCAGGGAAGACCACAGGAAGGCTAGATTTTGGCTTACAGACAAGAAAGTCTTATAACTTATTTTCTGTATGCTTTAGGATACATTAAATAGTGACATATTGTTGGATAAGTCCTTGAATGATATCTTTAATCAATTCCTAGCAATAGCTATGCATACATAAACTATTGACATGTCATCCTATGGGACCAGCCATCTACAATGGAGAAAGAGCAATGTGCAATTTCTCCATCATCAGGGCATATAAAGCATCTTTTATAAGGGGCCTGCTTATAGTTGCATGCACCCCCACCCCCAGGTCACTTCACGGACTTCACACGGACTTCACGGGTCATGAATATGCAAAGATAGTGTAGATCTTCAATCCACAGTTCTCCAAGCACCAAAGTTGATTTTGGGAGGCACCTTACTACAATGGGGAAAGGAAAATGTGCAATTTCTCTATCTCCAGGGCTTATAAAACATATTGTATAAGGGCCCTCCTTATAAGTACATGACACCCCACCACTGGGACACCTAGGTGAGACCCTTGGGGTAACTAGCATGCCAACGTATTGAAGATGATCACTTTTTAAGTGCCCCTACCACCAAGGTCGAGCTTGGGCTCAATTTACTTTTAAAAACAGTGCTGCAACACAGGGCTGCGTTTAAAATGACCTCAGGCGCTCAGCAGTGCATACATGCAAGTGCAGAAGGGGCTGCTGGCCTCTAAAGTGCCAAGCCCTATTATATACTAGGGACTTGTAGGTAGTTTTAATCCCTCTGCTCTAATCTCTACTAGAGACTTATAGGGCAGGTCATGACAATGGTAAGTGTACCCTAATATATAGTGTACCTTAATGGATGTGTGTGTTTCACCATAACAGTGGGTATTTTCAACATAGCACTGGCCCTGCCCAGCAGTGCATAGGGCACTCTGAGTCAGAAAACCAGCATCCTGGTGTCTCAAATGGGGCAAAAAAGAGAGGTGGCACTGCAAACAGGTCCTACTTTCTAACAGCCACAAAACACATTTTCTCAATGTACAAAACCCTAGTTACGAGTGCCCTCAATTTGGCGTGGTAACCGATTTGCAAAAGGGCAATCTGTTCCCATAGGTATTGTGTCAGACAGCCTCCGAGGGAGCTGACAGTGGTCCTGAGAACCCATTGCATGCTACCTTGGTATCTTCCCAAACCAAAAACTTTATTTTTTAAACAGTACCTGACTCACTTTGTAATATATAAGGGGCTACTTTAATAAATAAAAAATAAAAAAGTTCACCGTTATGAAAGCAAATGCAGATACAGTGATGTGCTGTCCCTTGCATGCTACTAGCTTTGTGTTTGCAGCCATTCACAGGAAAGTGTGAAATTTGACCTAACTCATTAATATTCCTTAGTTAGCTTGTTTTGTTGCCCCCTGTGAATGAGTAACCATCCTGCAGGTTTCTCAGGTCCATGCCTGGTGGGCTACTCCAGTCCAAGTTTTTTCCTTGAAATCTGTGACATGTAGTCTTGTTAATTCCCTTATACAACAGGGCTACATGACCTAAAATAAAAAATAAAAAAACAACAGGACTGGTGCAGCACATCACACATGAACTTGGAAAACTTGGCAGCTATGTAACAATTTCACATGCGAACAGGAAATACAAAGGTTGCACTGCAATTTATATCCCTGTTCGCAATCTAGTCGGTGAACGATTAATACATCGCTGATTTGCAAATGTGATGCTACATTAAGCCCTAGATAGGATCTTCCAAAGTAGTAACTGGCTATCTTCCATAAGTCCTGACATGAATGTACTACATGTATTCAGTCCCGAACTTACATCCAGAGAGCCAGATGTAGGTGGTGCAGTCAAATTCTACGGTCTCTGCAAGGTTTTCAGAACTTATAGGAATGGGGCATGTATCGGAGCATCATGTATTTTAGTGGAAGTAAATGCAAGTAGAAACTCATTTCTTAAGGAGGAGTTTTCCTAACCTAATAAGTGCCCGATTACAATCTCGCTAGGAAAGCCCTCTGTACGACTCGGATCTGGAGGGCTTTCCGAGCAAAACATGCTCCGGGAGTCCAAATGAGCGAGTACGATGCATCCGTATGCTTACGGACTGGGTTCACACGGACTCCCATTGAATTCTATGGGAGTCAGCGTACCGATGGGTACACAGGCTCCCGTAGCAAAAAGGGGTGGGTGGCGAAAAGCATACCCCATGGTGCCTGCCACACTGTGCATGCTTGCATCGGGGGGACTCCTGGGCACCCACCCGTGACAGATTCAGAGGGCCCCGGGAGAAAGGGGGGCTGGCTACGTCCCCCCCGAAGTATGATTACACCAGCCGGTTCGTTTCGCTGAGACCGAGTCGATACGGCTGTCCTAATCGTGCATCGTACTCACTCGTTCGGAATACGGCTCCATTGCGCGCCATGATTCGGCTACGAGCAAGTCGTACGGACAGGATCGGGTTCCGTAAACTATTCGGTCGATGCGTACATGATCTTCGCATCGTACTTGGTCTTTCGGACCTGTATACGATTCGGTCGGAAACAAGGGCTGCAAATCGAATCCGGTAAATCCAAATCCGATTCGGGGGCCTTCCAAACGACATCGTAATCAGGCCCTAAATGTTTGATTTATGCAAATGTGTACATTATGCACATCTATGTAATTAATATACAGGTGATGACACCTAATTTATGTACTAGTCTGATGGAATTGACTGTGAATACGAATTTTGGCTAATGCTTCATATCTTTTTCAGGTAGCATTTCCGAGTGTGAGAAACACTCCCATTACAGAACAACAGAGGATAGGTGTCACAACAAATAGTGCCTAAATAATTGTGAGACAATTCATGTTAATACTTTTTAGTGTTGTGTATCTAATGAATTGTTTTTAGTGTATTATGCTTTTATTCATGCAAAAGTGTAAATAACAAAAAAAACACGCAATTAACTGCCTGTTCTTGAGAAATATGGGTATTTGCTAAACACAGTTTATTTTGTGACTTTTAAATGTTGGCATTCTCTATATAATTTCTATTAAATACATCCAAAATAATAAAAGGTTATCAACTTGACTCACGTATTTTAAACTGCTGTAAATTCAGTGTTACAGACCTCTCTACTTGCTAAGTGCAAAATAATTGACGCAGTAGTAATGTTCAGTGATAGTTTGTCTTTGGAGGGTAGACAGCTCATCCTGGCTGCTGAGATGATCATTCGTCATTATGTTCACGTCTCATTTGTTTCATCACAATGTTCTCATGTTGGATCATTTCCAGGGACTTCTGTTTTGATGCCCACGCTTACATCTTTCTGACTCTGGGTTCAACTGAGGTCATTGGTAGAATGTGTGACACTAAGGGCCAGATGTACAACTGTTTGCAGTCGGAAACAGACCGATTTGCAAAATCAGGCCTTTTGCGACCGCAAAAATGTTTTTTAAAATATGCAAAAGCACAAATTGCGTTTCGGTAAGGTTACCGAATTGCAATTTGTTTTAGTGATACAGTATTTGGAATGGTGTGTTTAGGGTGTCCACTCCAAATACCAAATTGGTATGGTATGTATTACTGTTTTGCGACCGAAGTCTGGTCGCAAAACAGTCATATTTTACAACCAGTTTAAAGGTGGTAATCCATTCACAAAGGGGCCCCTTTGAGAATGTCAAGAAAATATTTTTAAGAGCAGGCAGTGGTCCCACGGATTCACTTCCTACTCTTTAAAAATGAAACGTCAAAGTTCAAATATATATATATATATTTTTTTCACGCATCCCGTTTTCCTTTAAGGAAAACGGGCTGCATTAATAAAACAAGTAAAAAAGAGTCTGCTTTATTAAAAAGCAATCAAAGACATGGTGGGCTGCTGACCTCGGCAGGCATCATCCCTGTGATGGCTGTGATTCCTAATGGGTAGCAAATTGCGACTTACTTAATATTTATGAGGTAGATCGATTTGTGACTTGCTAGGAATCGTTATTTCAAAGGTGTATGTTTTTTTACATCAGGAATTGCGATTTCCTAATTGCGATTCGGTAAAAATCGCAATTAGGAAATCTCAATTCTAGATTTTTTCACATCTGGCCTTAAGTTCATTGGGGTGGATTTCTTTCCTTGTGCTGTCTTCAGATTCGTTAATGAAGCATTTATTTGGTTGTATATATTTTTCTTTTTCTTTGTGATTGGCATGTAAAGATTAGGAAGTGACTAGAAAATACTTTTTTATAACCCAATTCTACTTCATTTTGGTTTGTAACAATTAGTCTTGCGGTGCATACACAGATATGAACAAAATGTACATCACTACCTACCTATACACAGATACTGAGCGCCTGGATACACTTGTGGGTGATATTGCGCTTTACAAATACAAATAACAGATAGTACAGAAATAATAATTAGATGTTAAAGTATATTTATTTAAGGAGACATTAAAACACCATTGCGTTATTTTCGTTTTTTAGAACAGATGTTAAATGTTCAATTTAGGAGTAACATGCCCTTAAACCCAAGTGCTTTTCAAATGTCAAAATATGACATCACAGTGATGTTAAGTAAATCAATGATGATGCCACTGATGACCCGGATAATATGACTTATAAAATGTAATAATGACTGCGTATTTCAAATTAATCAGATAACATTTTAATTGAGAAAAGTCCAGGAAGAGCCTCTGTGTTGATTGCCTAGTTAAGTAATGTGGCACAGTGATGACACTACTTAACCTTAACTTAGTAGATCCGTATGGAGTATAAAAGATAGGAAGACTAGGGTATGGTCTCACCCCTTTACAACTGAAGAGCAAAACCATAAAAACATTTCCTCTGTGCACAATATCACTGAAGGGACAGGACAAGCAGTTAAGAGATGATGCTACTGCAGTCAAAATGCATTATAATACTAGCATATCCTTATGGGTCAGGCTATGAACTTCAACAGCATAATAGTCCGACACCTAGAAATACTTTCACTGCAATACACAAATAGACAAATCTCTGTACTGAACAATAACAAACAGCTGATTCACCTTCAAATTACAAACCACCAGATGTCAGGCTACCGTTCTAAAATATCTTCCAAAACCAGTATGCTTACTCAATTTGTAAAGTGCTTGTAAATGCCCAAAGAATGTTTCATCTTGAATTTTAGGTTATCTTTTCTTGCTCACACCAAATTCAAAGCTTTGATTTCCCACACCTGACCTGGTAGGTCTGGCGCCAAACAAAAGTTAATTTGCTTCCCTAAACGGAACTCACATGACATCCAGGACTTCTACAAATGGCCGCTGTAAAATCTTTTACATATATTTTGGGGTTAGTCAACCTTTTCAACAATGTGTTTAAGTGTTTGCATACATTTGTTATTGTGTGGTCTGTGGATGTTGCAGTTATGTGCAAGGTTTGTTAGACTGAATTCCTGAGCCATTTATATATGTTTTAGGGAACTTTTAGTAGGGAAGGGCTAGAGGTCTATTTAGAAACATGGTTTAAACATCATCCTCCTCTGAATAATGAGTGGCGTACTCCGCATCTTTTGTTATTCATAAAGCGCTTGATACATGCTGTAAGTATTATTTTATAAAGTCTTCTGCCTTTAAACAAATTTTAACAGATCATCTTCCACTGCTCAAGAGTTTATCATCCATCCTTTCGAAACTGACCTGGGAGCAGCACTTAGTTTCTCCTGTAGGGGATTTCCGTGTATAGTCATAAGCACTTGAATAGTCCCGCCTACGTACGGAGACCCCGGAGCACTTCCGTAGATATATCTTCTGAAGTGGATATTTTTCGCCTTTCTTCAGGAAGGCCTGCAAAGACACTTAAGAGATAAACAGACAATAATGCAGCCAAACTAACTAGGCTATACTGGCCATTACTATATCTTGAAGTGAAAAAAGATAGCCAGCAAACTTAAACTTTGCAACTTTATGGAGTTTAATACACAGAGAAAACTCACCTTCACAAAACCCCTTTTTTCATGATAGAGATGAAAGAGTTGGACAGAAAAGTCCCATAGGATGCCATTATATGTCTGAAAATAGAAGCTGTGCCTTTAAGAGTCTCCAGAGATCACCAGTATCCCATGATGCACACCCAGTGGCAGTTACTCCAGTTCTTTTTTCCGGCTCCTGTCAACAGGACTCTGGAGCATTGAGCTCTACCAATTTTGGGTGTTTTTCATCAAATATCACTTCAGAATTTGACTATTATCAGTTTCCCTCGACGTCTTTGGTCTTTCTTTTCCCTTTGCTGTCTTTTTCTGACAGGAATTCCACAGTTTTCAGTCATCCCTTTTTGATAAGTGTCCAGACTGTGGAAGAAAGAAGGCCAAATCTGACTCTCACAGAGTGTTTAGTCATTGCCTGCCTGCTTCTCACATTCCTGATGCCTGTTCCATTTGTAAATCCTTTTCCAGGGCACCCTGCATGACAGGGAGAAGATTCGGCTTCAAGGTGTAGAAGAAAGAAGAAAACCACAGGCAGAGTCAACAGGTGGGACTTCAGGGTGAGGAGAGGATCAGTCCTTAACCAGAACTCTGTCTTCAGCTGCTGGGGGGCTTCCCAGTAGAAGAAGGGCTGAAAAACGACGCCGGTCCTCGTCGACGTCGAAGACTACGACGTCGAGTGCAGGTATTGCACCGTCCTGTTCGCCGCCGACTCAGGGTTCTGGGTCAAAACTGCGTCGCATTCCACGTCGAGGAGAAGTGGTGGAACCAAGGGTAAGACACTCGTTCGCCGTCAGGAGACCCTACACCGCAAAGGTTGCCGCCGAGGACAACATCAACGCAGCATCACCGATCGACATCGACTCACCATCGTCGTCGAGGAGTCACCGGCGCTCGCCGCTGAGGAATCACCGGCGCTCGCCGTCGAGGAGTCGCCGGCGCTCGCCGTCGAGGAGTCGCCGGCGCTCGCCGTCGAGGAGTCGCCGGCGCTCGCCGTCGAGAAGTCACCGACGGTCGCCGTTGAAGAGTCACAAGCGGTCAATGCCCAGAAGACAGTAAACGTCGTGAGGAAGCTATCGGTCAAGACGACGTCGAAGGTCGCCATCGACAAGTAGATCGATGTCGAGGGGGAAAGGTGGATCTTATGGTGAATCTATGGCTCCTTCCTCACTTCAGGTGGCTCATAAAAAGAGGAGGTTAATTTAGTCTTCGGATTCTGAATATTCACGGACATATTCCCCAACTAGGTCACGAGCTCAGACTTCTCATCGACAGATGATCCGTGCTCTAGAGCAGTATCCCACATTCCTCCGGACGGACCCCACTCCAGATTCTGTCTTTGTAGTGGCAGCTAAAAAACTGCATACTACGGCTGCAACATCCACAGTTTCACCTGACAAGGAGAGCCGTAAGATAGACTCGGTGGGGAGGAATGTATGCAACACAGCAGTGACCTCTATGAAGGCTGCTAGTGCCGCAGCCCTGCTGGGCAGGTATGACCGGGCACTATGGGAGTCTCTTCAGCAGTTTGCAGAACACCTACCTAGGTACAAAAGGGAGGATTTTAATGAGATCCTAAATTAAGGACTAATGGTATCTAACCAAGTTATTAGTGCAGCGGCGGACACATCCCTTCTGTCTGCACAAGGATATTGCCACGGGATGGCACTTAGAAGACATTCATGGCTTCGCTTAACCTCTCTTAAGCCTGAAGCACAACAACGTATTATGAATCTGCCTTTTTCAGGAACAACCTTTTCGGCTCTCATGCGGATGAGGAGATGGCCAGAATGAAGGCGGAGATGGAGACACTGAAGGCTGTGGGTCTTGACAAACCCAAAAACCAGCGTAAATCTTTCCGCCCTTTTCAACACAGATACTCTTCTCGGAGATTTCAAAGGTACCAGGGCCGACAAACCAATACACAACAGTTGTACCAGTGGTCTTTGTAACCTTTCCAAAAACGATAACCAAGAGGAAAGTCAGGACAGCAATCTGCGCAAGGAAATAAGGCACCTGCTGGTTATAAGCCCTAAATCCTATCTTCCCCCTCTTCTGTTACCAACTCCGGAAGGGGGAAGCATTCAACATTTCTTGGCAGAGTGGCAAAAAATAACACAGGACAATTGGGTTCTGAATATTGTTCACAATGGATACTCTCTACGTTTCATCAGCCCTCCACAATCAATCCCTCCAACACAGTCACAATTCCAACTGTGCCAATTACAATTGGAGGCCAACTTCCTCTTACAAAAACGGGCAGTAGAACCTGTTCCTGCTTTACAATGAGGAAAAGGACTGTATTCAAGGTTCTTTCTGGTCAAAAAGGACACTAACGAGTTCAAACCCATTCTCGACTTAAGAAAGGCAAACAAGTGGATTCAGAGAGAAAAAATATGAATGTTGGTGTTAGTCCACATCTAACTTCGAGGGGATTGGTTATAGACAATAGACCTGCAAGACGCTTACTTCCACATTCCTATTATAAGGAAGCATCGCAAGTTCCTGAGGCTCACAGTGGGGAACAACCACTATCAATACTGTGTACACCCATTCGGCCTGAAGTCAGCTCCCAGGACCTTTTCCAAGTACATGGCGGTAATTGCTGCCCATCTGAGGAAGCACAAGGTGTTCGTCTACCCCTACCTACACGACAGATCACCTTCAGATTCAGGGCAGATGGTCTGCTAAGTAATCCACTTACCACATCAATCTGCTAGAGCTAAGAGCAGTTCTTTTGGCTCTGAAAGCCTTTCAGCCATCATTCCGTGCCAGTTGCCTGTTCGTCCAGACGGACAATAAAACAACAATGTTCTACCTCAACAAGCAGGAGGGCTCGAGATCCAGACCGTTATCTCGGGAATCCCAGACCATCTGGAAGTGGCTCTTAGCCAGATATCTGACCATAACAGCAACTCACCTCCCAGGTGTTCAAAAGGCTCAGGCCGATGCTCTAAGCAGACTTCTTCAGGAAAATCACAAATGGGTCTTAAACGACGACGTTTTGCGAGATTTATTCAAAAGATGGGGTACTCCAGAGGTCGATTTGTTCACCACCACAGAAAACAACAAATGCCAAACTACGCCTCTAGGTTCTACGAACCGGGAACTCTGGGGAATGCCCTATGGATCAAATGGTCAGGCAGATTTCTCTACGCCTTTCCTCCGATCCCCCTGATCCCGGCAGTCCTCATCAAACTCTCACAGTCACGGGCCAGGATGGTCCTCATAGCCCCGGAGTGGCCACTTCAATGGTGGTTCACAGACTTTCTTCACCGGTCTATCCCTCCACATCTCAGGCTGCCATGCAAATCAAAACTACTAACGAAATTCGGAGGACAGATGGTGCACCCCAACCTCTCATCAGTGCAGTATGGACACTTGAACTTACCTCAGGACTGCATGGACATCCTTAAAGGAAGCTAAAAGGCCATCCACATGCTCCTTTTATGCGTATAAGTGGAAGAGATTCTGTATCTGGTGTTCATCGAAGATTGAAGATCCTACTTCTTGCGCGGAAGATGTCATCCTTCCATACTTGCTTCATCTTGTGGCTATCACTTCTGCCCGCAGGGTAAGGAAAATCTAGGCACTGTGTTGTCAAAAGTTGTCATTTGGACTCATCCGAAATTCCTCCCTAGGGTAATTTCGTGTTTCCATGTGAGTCAAACTATTTCTCTGCCTACATTTTTTCAGCATCGTTCTCCTGCGGAGAGATCGCTTCATTCCCTAGATGTTAGAAGGGTTTTGAAGATTTATTTGGACAAAACTAAAGATATAGGGCGATCAGATCAGTTATTTGTAAACGATAGCTCTCTCCGTACAGTTCTAGCGACCTCCAAGCAATCCATCTCCAGATGGATTGTTTCATGTATTCTACTTTGTTACCAGAAAGCCAACAAAACTCTTGTTAGTAAGCCTAGGGCTCACTCTACCAGAGGAAAGGCTGCTACTGCGGCTTTGCTTCGTAATATACCCATTTCTGAGATTTGGAAGGCTGCTACCTGGAAGTCAGTCCATACATTCACAAAACACCACTGCCTGGACTCTGATGCCAAGGTAGATGCTCAGGTCGGACAGGCTTCCCCTCAGAATCTGTTTGCTTAAACTGACATGTTAATTCTCTGTTTCTTCCACCGCGTATGTTTATGGGATGGGCTTGCTAGTCTATTCAAGTGCTTATGACTATACACGGAAACCCCCTACAAGGAATAGTTTCTTACCTGTAACTTCAGTTCTCTTGTAGTGGTATTTCCCTGATAAGTCATAAGCAACGCTCCCTCCTCCCCGGTGGAATAAACAGACATATTTGTAATTTAGAATAGGCATTCGCTTCACTACGCCTTCAAAAAGAACTGAAGTAACTGCCACTGGCTGTGCATCATGGGATACTGGTGGTCTCTGGAGACTCTTAAAGGCACAGCTTCTATTTTCAGACATATAATGGCATCCTATGGGGCTTCTCTGTCCAACCCTTTCATTAAAGTCAGAAGCTCATAGAGGAACCACAAACACTAGATTAGTGTCTTGAAATATTGGTACAATCAGAGTCTACTGATATCTAAATTAGGATATGTTATTCTACATACTTAAAATCACAATATTTAAAATGAAAGGATAATGTAAACAATAATAGTGACCACCATTTTAGAATTCACATAAAACGGTTAAACGTTTGACCAAACCCAACAACAAATTAGTCTACATAACCTGTGAAGCAGGTGTGCCCCATTTCTGTGCTCTATCAACAGTGCATATTCCCACCATGCCGTTAGTCACTTGCCTCCAAGTGTAAGGAGGCAACTCCACAGTAGAAGCCAATTTCCTGGGCTCCTTACCTGTAGATTGGCAACCACTAGGCTTTTCCCAGAGGTTCATACATTGGACAGAAAATGAAGAATCAGTGATTGTTTCACAACTATTCATGTCTCAGATGCACTTTTGCGAAACATGGTATTTTCTATGGCAGAAGCCCGCTTATAACCAAGTATGAAGTACACCTCTAATGGTTCAGAGAGAGCACTCCCAAACCTCTCTAGAAGTGTTCCTTCATCTTTTAACTCTTTCTTAATCAAGTCATTCATCTTTTGCAGGGCTGGCAGTTCGGGCTGTTCCTTTGGGCGCAGGATCAAGACTGATTTGCAAATGGCTGGGATCAAACTGGAATGGCATGGGGAGCAAAAAACAAAAAAACGATAGACTTAGGCCCAGATCTCTGTACTGGGGTGAATCTATGACCTTGTTCTGCATTCTGTCGATCAATTGCTCATTTTGCATTTGTCACCCCGAGTGGGACGGTTATGCACAGACGGGGGTCCCATGCTCTCCATGCCACTGAAGTTAAGTTATCCTGGCTGATGAAGGTTGAAACCTCAAAACCGGTCCTTTGAAACCTCAAACCCGGTCCTAGGATGCTTGTTTTCAGTCCAGGGAGGACCTGGCTTGGCAGTTTGGGCTGGACTGTTCCCATTGCGCACGGGATCCAGACTGATTTGCATATGGCTGGGTTCAAACTGGAATGGCATGGGGAGCAAAAACACTATGGATTTAGGCCCAGTTCTCTGTACTGGGGAGAATGTATGACATTGTTCTGCATTCTGTCCGTCAATTGTTTTTTTTACATGAGTTATTTTTAGGGCCTACTCGCCCTTTCTAGTGAGCTGAAAATCCTCTAACTAATGTCACAGAATGGAAAGTGAATGTTGGAAGACAAACTGACTTTTGACCTCTATCGCTGAAATCCGAGCAAATGTGACAAGATAATAAGATTTAAAGGCATCCTTATTGCTCACAAAGTGAATGAGCAATAAAGATTCCTTTAAATTTACTTTTCTTTCTGTGACTGAAGTTAGAGGATTTTGTAAAGTGAACTGTGTGATAATTGCATTGAGACCAGTTCTGTGGTCACGCACAGTACAGTTAGGTCGAGTAGATTTTTCAAGTTACTAAATCTGCAGGTCTAGTAACATTTTTAGGATTTTCCGAGCCCTCTTTCATTGAGCCATCCTTTGTTGCATCTATCCGTCTACCCTTCCATCCTTTTACCGATCCATCCTTTCACCTTACGTACCTTCTATTCTCCATCCCTCACCCTTTAGTATGGACATCTTTTCTCCCCTCAATTCAATCATTTTACCCTTCCTTTCACCTCTCCCATATTCTTTTCATTCTGCTTCTTACTTATATCAATTTACCTATATTGCTTTTGGTCTTCTTTCACCTCCCTAATCTGCCTATATCTTTCTCTTCCCTTAGGTTTGCTTTCTTTATGTTGCTCTTCTGTTCGCTCTTTTTTTGCTCCCTGAAAAGGGGGTCTCTAGTTGGCAATGGGTTGCACCATTGTCCAAGTAGGGTCCCTTCTTCCTAGTCAGGGTAAGGGGTGATACACTTCTAAAATAACCCCCGCTCACCCCCCTTTGTAGCTTGGCACGAGGAGACAGGCTTATCTCAGAGGCAGTGTGTAAAGCATTTGTGAACACATACAGTAATATAGTGAAAACACTACAAATGGACACCACACCACTTTCGAAAAATAAGTAATCTTTATCTAAAACAAAACAAGATCAAAAACGACAAAAGTCCACAATACAGTAATAGAAATATGATTTCAAATGATAGAAATAGTTCAGTTCAAAGCAAATTGCAGATGCAACACTTTTCACACAAAGTACCTTAGATGTGTCGCGCACACAAACAGAAAGGGTCGCCGGGAAGGTGATGCGTTGGTTCCTTCCTCTCAGGGAAGGTGATGCGTTAGTTCCTTGCTCCGGGGGAGGTGATGCATCGGTTCCTTACAGGAGAGGAGATGATGCATTTGTTTCTTACTGTGTGGGGAAGTGATGCGTCGGTTTCTTACTGCATCCCCCAACGATTCGACAGACTTTGCGTTGCGATGCGACAATATGGAACAATGCGTGGATTCTTGCAGCTGTACAGTAGGGCTTGCGTCGGAATCAGTGCAGTAATCTCGTACTTCGGAGACCGGTGCACTCGATGCGGCGTGTGGCGATTTCTCAGGCCGCAGGCAGGCGCTGCATCGGTTTCTTCGGCGATGCGTTGGAAACGGGTATGGATGCGTCGCGCTTCTCGTCGTTGCGTTGCTTTTCCAGCTCCCAGCAGCCAGAACAACCTCTAGAGGCCCAGAACAGCTACAGGCACTTCTTGGCTGGTCAGAACTCCAAGCAAGGAAGTTCAGGGGATCTGGGGGTGAAGTCTTTGTGTCCCTGAGGCTTCAGAACAGTAAGCAAGCTCTTCTTCAAGCCCTTGGAGATCTTCTTCAAGCAGGTGGCACAGCAAACAGCAAAGTCCATCTCCCTTTCCTTGGCAGAAAGTAGCCACTGCAGGCCAACCCCAGACAGCAAACAGCACAGGGGCAGTTTCCTCCTCAGTTTCTCCAGCTCTTCTCCTTGGCAAAGGTTCCTCTTGAATACCAGAAGTGATCTAAAAGTCTGGGCCTCTCTTTTTATAATACAACATCCTTTGTTCTCTGTGGCAGAGAAGCTCTTCGCCCAGCCAAAACCAGTTCTATCCACTCTGGTGCAGCTTCCTGGCAGGAGGTGGAGACGATATTGTCTTAGGCAGACCAGGCCCATTCAGTTGTGAACAAATCTCCTCCCCCTACTCTGAATGCAGCCCAGGTCTATTTAGCCCAGCCCTGACTCACCCTATAAAGGCAGGACACACCTCAGCCCCCCCCCCCCCCCCCAGTGGCTGTCTAAACCGACTTCACATCCCCAGCCCCTGTCACTCCAAAGCCAGACAGTCAATACACAACCCAACAGAGGGCTAGAAATTACCTACTTTCTAAAAGTGGTATTTTCAAACCCAGAATGTAAAAATCACCCTCACTAAAAGATGCATCTTAACATTCTGAGTTCAGGCATATCAAACTTTATTTTCCTATCTTGTTCCCATGGGCAGTAATGCTCATAAGATGTTATGGGCAAACTCCGCATTCTATCCTTTGGGGACAGGTAGCCTTACAATAGTGAAAAACAAAATTGGCAGTGTTTCACTATCAGGACATGCCACACACATCAGGGCATGTCCTACCTTTCACATAAACTGTACCCTTCCCACAGGGGTACCTTGGGCCTACCTTAGGCCTACCTTAGGGGTGACTAACATGTAAGACATGGCAGTACTAGACTGCACACAGGCACCGCAATGGCAGGCTTGAGACCTTTTTACAAGGCTGCTTGTGTAGGTGGCACAATCAGTGCAGCAAGTCTACTAGCAGCATCTGGTTTACAGGCCCTGGGCACACACAATGCACTGTACTAGGGACTTAACAGAAAACCAAATAGACCAATCATGGAAACACCAATCCATAACTACAATTTACAAAGGGAGCACTTGCACTTTGGCACTGAACAGCAGTGGCAAAGTGCCGAAAGCATCTAGACCAGCAAAAATAAGTCCAACACACAGCAAAAACACAGGAGGCAAAGGCAAACATACTGGGGAAACCCGTGCCAATGATGCCAGGTTTAACAGTCAATTTTTGTGTAGTAGGCTCACTTGGCAATTCATATCTGTCACGGTACTCCTATAAAGTGTATTTTATGGGTTTTAGCTTGGACATGTAGAGAGAAGAGGCTTATAATGAAGCAATAAATTCTTTTTTGATAAGTCAGTGATTCCAGTTGCAGTCCCCGGACATTAGCTGCTAGAGTTGGGGGAGGGGGGTCAGCCAGCTACCTCTTTTCACTCATGAGTGGTTTTGAAAAAAAAGGGAAATCTGTTCTATAAAACAAACCAGCCGTACTACTCCAGTTTATCCAGTTGATACTGCTGTCCCTCTGGTGCACTGTCTAAAAAAGCCAAATCGTCTGCATATATAAAGATATGTGTGTTCATGATTTTGTTTATGGGGTAAAAACACATTGGAATATTGGACAGGCCATTATTTATTGGGATTTATCTTGACAGCTTGCCATCATTATTCTGTCAGACTGAGGTCCAGTTTCTATTATGAAAAGGTTTAAATAAGTCCAACAAATTGTTACTTTTACCCAATTTATCCATATTTACCAATAAATAGTCAAAATCCACAGTGATAAAACTCCACTTGAAAGTCAACAAAACATGTATATAAACTTCCATTATTGCAAGTCTTTCATGCAACATACCCCAAAACGAGTATTTGCTGACAAGTACTTAGTCCACGATGAAATCTAAATTCTTCCAATGTAATTACATTTAAAATGGCCCCTTCCTCATTTAGCAATTGAAGTAAGAACTTACAAGATATTCCTGAGGCAGTGTCTAGTAGAGTTAGCAGTGGATAGCAGGTAGGGACATTTTAATCCCATTTTTATATACAGTGTCTTGATCAAAGAAACATTCCAATTGTAAGACATAAACAATTTGACACCTAAATAAAAATCTTTGCCGTTTTCTTCAATACTGCTATTTGATGATGCAAGATCTGCCCCTGATAAAGATTTAACTATTTCTTTTCCTCGTATACACGATTTATATGTTGGAAAAGAAGCATCTGGGATTAGGCAAAAAAAAACACCCCAATCGGAGCAATTTATATCATGTTATCTCTTAATCATAATCTTGCACTAAAATTAGCTCCCATTAAAGCGAAAACATTGGGAAATGTATTTGTTGTCATTTTATTCATTTATCAAGATGCCTCAATCAATATCTATAAATGGCTTAAATATGTTGATTACAGTAATCACATCTTTGTTTGAATTTCTGCACTTCAGAGTCAAAGGGGAAATGTACGACTAATGTGGAATTTAATTTACGAGATTAGTTAACTTATAGTTTTTGCATTAACTTTAGCAAAAGTGGTAACGCCCTCTGATGGGCTACCAACTTAGCTTGCCTCGAATATTGTAAGAAAGAAAGCCATCCAAGGTATGCAACTTCAGTAGGAGCAATTTTTATGGACCACAATTATCTAGCCTTTAGGTGTCTGGGGACATACCATTCTTCCTCGCTAATGGCTGAAAATGAATACCTAGAAATAAGTAATTATTTTTATATTCAGCTCCCACAGAAGATGATCCAGGATCAAATGTGACCTTCAAGGGTTCCTTCTAAGATCACATGTTTTTCCATTCATTTATCGTACAAACTTCAGGGTCTAATGCAGCCATTTTTTGCTTATTAGATATGCCCCACCTTCTGTTAGTATTTGTAGACAGAAAAATCAAGGCTTCAAAAATGCATAGTTCCGAAGATACCAGCTCCAATTTAGAACTCTTAGCCAATTCACTTAAGAGAGTTGAGTAAAAGGTAACATGGGTTACTTCCCTACCTGAACAGTTTCAACAAAGCTACCAATATAAATATCAGATGATTTAAGCTTATTAGGGGAAGATGCATTAGACATACATTTGACAGGAACAAACTGCTATTCAAAACTGCCCCTCCTCTCAATTGCTCATTAGTTAATTGCACCTATGCAGTGTCGGTGTCATGTTGCATACCATAGAATTTTAAAGGTAACACATTTGAACTTTTGCCTTCAAAATCATTGTTCTCATGAGATACTTTTCCTTGCGAGTTAAACTATTCTGCCTTGTGCAAATCTTCTGCATCTTCCCATACCAAAATAAAAGCAATATCATGATTAAGTAGGAGAAGGGATCAAGTGTAAAGTAAATTAAATGTCTTCTTTTTTATTTAGCTCCTGAGAATCCTATGACTCTTTTTATTCTCCTTTTCCATAAGCGCTTTTTTTCTATAGCCTTTTACATATCTATCATTATGTCTACCATGTTTTAGTAAAGCTCTGTTCAAATTTTCAATATAGCCTACACTTGTAAAAAAAATACCCTTTAAGTCTCTACCAACTGATTAACTGTAAGCGCCTTCTTTTTCTAGTGGATACTACTTTTACCATTTTTCTTTTATACAATAACTAAATTGCTATTATTCCATTATGCCTTTTGATCTAAATTATGTTTAGCCTTGCTCAACAAAATTGCATCATTCTGACTTATTTATTGCTTCTTGGGTAAAAGATTCCTTACAAATAGATTTAAAATTCTATGCATCATCATTCAGTAATGTGATAATTGTCTCTTCAGAGGAATCATTGGTGACGGCTAACAATCCCTGAAAAGAGTTCTTCAATAGAAGAACAAGTTACTTACTTTCAGTAACGCATTATCTAGTAGAGATATTATCTAGCTGCAGATTCCTTAACTTTGAATTTCAAAGGCTTCAGACTGGATCCGGAAACCTTTGCGTGAACAGTAACCCTGTGTACTGTTGGGTGGCTCCATTCAGTCATTTGCGCCAGATGTGACATTGTGGTCACCTATATAGGCGCCACCCAAGCGTGCAGACGTCAGTTACTTTTCTTGTTTTCCACGCCAGAAGCGTGGAGCTATGAAGTGAACTGACTAGCGTGTATCCAAACTAGGGCCATGAAAAGGTAGCACCCTTAGCCCCATAAATGAGTCCTTAGAGCAGGGATGCATGGGTGAGTCTGCAAGGAATCTGCAGCTAGATATTGTCTCTACCAGATAATGTGTTACTGGAGGTAAGTAACTTGTTCATCTGATAGAGACTTCTAGGTGCAGATTTCTTACCTTTGAATAGATATCCAAGCCATACTTCCTGGCTGTGGGCTGCGGACAAATTATTAGACCAAAAAGTCCTGCAGGACTGAACAGGTAAAATGGCCATCCCTGCGGACCGGACTGTCCAGGTAGTAGTGTTTAGCAAATGTATGCATTGAAGCCAATGTTGTAGCCTAGCAGATATCCAGGACTGATACTCTATGAGCCAACATCAGAGTCTCAGCCTTTCCTCTGTTGGAATTGGCTTGAAAGACCGCAGTAGGCTGCCTCTTAGCCAGGACGCATTCGATCTTGATACAGATTACGACTCACCGCTAAATGGTTAGTTACTGCACTGCCCGACCTTTTTTAGCTCCTATATAAACCACGAAGAATTGGTCGTCCATCCAGAAGTCTCTTGTGTGTTCAAGGTAGAATGACAATGCTCTTTTTGGGTCCAGGCGAAGGAGATGCTCCTCTTCCTTAGAGGGATGCGGAGGAGCATAAAAAGTGGTCAGTGTGATCACCGGCCCAGATGGAATGGGGTCACTACCATAGGAAGGAAAGAGGCTCGGGTGCGAATCTTATGTGGGAGATAGGGAGGCTTGGATGATGAAGCCTGCAGCTCACTCGCCCTCCGGGCAGATGATATTTCCACTAGAAATGCTGTTTTGATGGTAAGCAACCTGAGGGGGCAATTATGTAGCAGCTCAAACGGAGCGCACATGTGGTAAGTGAGAACAAGGTTCAGATCTTACTGAGGCATAATGAAGGGCATAGGAGGAAACATGTACAAGCCCTTTCAGGAACCTGTTTAGAGTAGGAGAATAAAGAGGGTTGGTCAGGCAGCCTCATTGAAGCGGACAGGGCAGAGAGAGATAACCTTGGAGAGTTCTCAGAGCAAAGCCCTGCAGGGCAAGGGTAAGAAGAAAGAGAAGAATATCAGAAAGAGGGTCAATAGACTTTTCTGTACAATATTTTAAAAGATTTTGCCAACAGCAGGCATATACCGTCTTGGTGGAGGGCCACCTGGTCACCAAGATAACTTTACAGACTTCGGGAGGAAGGTTAGAAGCTGTCAACTGTCATGCTCAATCTCCATGCTGGTAGGCAGATCATTGACAGGTTTGGGTGGAGGACCCTCCCCTACTGCTGTGAAAGAAGATCCTCCCGAAGGAGAAGTCTGATTGGAGTATCAGTGCTCAGTCGAAGAAGAAGCTCGGGATAGCAGACTCTCTGTACTCAGTCCAGAGCCACAAGAATGACTTAGACCCAGTCGTTCTTGATCTTCTTTCTCTTTTTATTTATTTTTTTAATTAAAACTTTATTGTAGATGATACAGCTCAATGAGACAAAGATATGCATTCGATAATAGTCATAGATACAGTTGCTGTATGTAAGGTACATTTCTGTTTAAGGAACTAAAATAAACTCCCCACCTTGCATGCCATTATAAGTCCGAATAACCATGCTCCGAACTACATTGCCCACGTTTACAATAAAAAGCATCTACAGTGCATACAAAGAATAACAGTTGGAGACCGGAGTACCTTCAGGGATCTCGGAACTCAGTGGGGTTAGGCAGGGACTGAGAAGCCTATTACTGCAGGGGCCTTTGTTGCTGCCTATATAGGTGAAGCGCCGCGAATGTCTATATCTCACTGCTAAGCAGAGGTGAAAATGGTAGTGCCCCTGCTCCCATCCCACGGGGGGAACCTCCGGGGCCTCGACCCCATCTTGCACCCCTGGGATGGCAGTGGAATCGTCTGCCATCGAGAGGAGGTAGGATGTGAGGGGGCCCCATATATCTCGTGGTCTGGAGGTAAGTGGGAGCAGTTCAGCATAGTTAATTGTTCCTGCCATGTTGTAAGATCATGTATCCATTCTTTAAATTTAGGGGCCCTGCCCCTACCCCACCTGCACGCCAACCTATGTTTAGCGATCAGGAGGCCTAGGGCTAAGGACTTCTTGTACACGGTGTCTATATTATGCATGTAGCCTAGTAGAGCAATGTCTGGTGAGGCTTGTAGAGGCGTATCTATCATTTTTGATATACCTGCCAACACTTGTAGCAGTACTGTTGGATGGTCGGGCATAGCCAGGCTAGATGGAGAAAGTCCGCTCCCTCACCCCTACATCTGGCACATCAATCATCCTCTCTAAGCTTGTATTTGTGGAGCTTGGCCGGGGTGTAGTAGAACCTGTGCAGGAATTTATAATGAATGAGCCTCAACCGGCTGTTGGCTGTTATAGCCTCCGTTTGCTTGCGGCAGAATTCCCACTGTTTGTCTGTTATGTGGTTCTCTAGGTCGGTGTCCCACTCATGACGGACCTTCAAAGCCTGGGGGGTAGGTGCGTTTTGTGCATGGTGGTAAATGAGCCAGGTGACATGCCGAGGGGGACTGACCGTAGCAGGGCGTGCAACGGGGGAAGTGTGGGCAGCTCTAGGGGGAATGCAGGCGTGGTGGTTTTAACACTCTGCCTAAGTCTTACATACATGAAAATAATTATTGTTGTGGGTGTGTTTGCGCCAAAGAACTGTTCCCTAGACCGGAATGTGCCACCTGTGTACATGTCCCCCCACGTAGTAAGGTGTAATTTCTCCAACATAGAGCGACATTATCTTTCATGTGCGACTTGAAGAGAAGGGTGGTACACCAAGGGCATATTAGGAAAGTATAGCATGGGCACGATTTTCTTCCAGGCTGCAACGGTGCAGACCACTGTGGTGGGCTTGCGCTCTCGTTCCCCCGCAGGAGGTGTACAGGAAACCCGAAAGAGGAGTGGGGGCCATATATCCCTCTTTCACCGCTAAGTGAGGCATAAAGGGTGGTGGGTGTATCCAGTATATGGCGAAGTGGGCTTGGGCACAGTAATAGTAAAGTTCAAAGTTAGGGACTTCATATCCCCCAATAGTACCATTTTTACTAAGGAGGTCCTTCCAGCCATGGAGAGGGGCAGCGATAACCATCTCGTGATCGACTCAGTGGCTCTGTCTAGTGCGACTCCATAATTGGCCCGTATTAATTCTTCTTTATTTCTGGTAGCTCTGATACCCAAGTATTTAATTTCCTCAGTCTGCCACATAAAGGTGTAGTCTAGGGGGTATGTATTTGTTGACGCAGTGAGTGGGAAAACTGCGGACTTGGCCCAGTTGACGCAGGTACCTGAAATGGCTCCAAATTTCGTGACCTCCCGCAGTACGGGGTTTAGGTTTTCCTGTGGGTTCTTAATATAGAGGGTTACATCATCCGCGTAAAGTGAGATTATGAGCTGCCTGGATGGGAAGATCAGCGCTCTTTCCTTGTGGTGCTGCCTAATTTTCGCTGCAAGAGGCTCTATGGCCAAGGCAAAAAGGATAGGGGATAGCGGGCACCCTTGGCACGTACCACAGGTGATGCCAAAACTGGGGGAGCATGCGCCATTAATGAGGACCGTGGCTGTGGGCTGTTGATACAGCAGTTCTACCCACCCGAGAAACGCCGGGGGCATTCCTATGTAGCTCAAAGTACCCAGGAGATAGTCCCACTCGACGGAATCGAACGCCTTAGTGGCGTCAAGGAAAACGGCTACTGTGGAACTGTCGGGATCAATGTCTTGTGGAACTCTAAGGAGGGTCCGGAGGTTATGGGACGTCGTTCTGTTGGGGACAAATCCGGACTGGTCCGGTAGGACCAGCCTTTCCATTAACAGTCAGTCTGTTGCAGAGGACTTTCACTAAAATTTTGGTGTTGCAATTTGAGGGAAAGGGGGCGGTAGGATTCACATTGGGTAGGGGGTTTATCGGGTTTTAGGAGGGATGTGATCAGGGCCTCTCGCATGGTAGGAGGGAGACGGCTTTACTCCCGGGCTTCATAGTAGACTGCCTTAAGTATGGGGGCTAGTTGTACCTAGAATGTCTTGTAAAATTCAATGGGGAGTCCGTCCGAACCCGGAACACACCCTGATTTCATTTGCATAATTGCTGTGGTGATTTCATCTAGTTCGGCACTGAGGAACTCTCGCTGGGTATCGCCTAGCCACGCGAGGGCTGTGTCCTCA
The DNA here is from genome assembly GCF_964204655.1 of Triturus cristatus. NCBI lineage: Eukaryota > Metazoa > Chordata > Amphibia > Caudata > Salamandridae > Triturus > Triturus cristatus. The sequence continues at coordinate 630,220,087 of NC_140586.1, read as the reverse complement.
AAGTATGAGGGGAGGTCAAGTGGCATTCCCCTATGTGTTGTGTAGAGAGATTTATAATATGTCATGAAGGTGTGGAGCTGCCCTGAAGTATGTTGATGGACTTCACCCTCAGAGTCATGGATTTCCGTGAAATGATTGGAAAATCTAGGTTGTCTAATTAGATTCACTAGGACTTTCCCTGGGCGATCGCACTCCCCGTATGCGCGGGCTACATGGTATTTGCCACAGAATTTACTTTTGCGTTCAGTATTGGTAGTATAGTCCGTGAGCTTGTCCCTTAATTGAGATCTGATCGGGGCCCCCCCCCCCCCGTCCCGATGCTTATTTGGCATGCCTAAGTTTTAATGTCTTTTTCCAACCGGTTAAGCTCATTACGAATATCTTTTAGAATGCCCCCACCCTTAGCAATGCAAGAGCCTCGGACTGTCACTTTGAAGGCCTCCCAGACCGTGGTAAGGCTCGGTACAGAGTCAACATTGCGCTCAAAGTATCTTGAATTTCCAGCTCGAGTTCAGTCCGGAAAACTGTGTCTAAGAGGTGTAGTAGGTTGAGTCACCATCTGATGTAGGGGGATGGGTCTACATGGAGTTTCAGTACCATTGCCACTGGGGAGTGATCGGAGAATGTCTTGGCCATATGAGTGACTGTATCTATCCAGCCTGTCATACCAATGGAAACAAACCAATAGTCCAGGCAAGACCAGGAGGAGTGGACTTCTGAGTAATGTGTACCTTCCTTGACTGTTGGGTGCATGTGTCGCCACGCATCGAGAAGACAGTTCTCTGCTACAATGTCTGCCAGCTGTCTTTGCATGACTGAGTAATGTAGTGTGGTGGGTTTGGATCTACGGAAAGTATTGTGTCCCAGAGGGAGTTGAGAAATGTAGAGTTGTCCACATTGGACCCATAGCAGTTGACAATGGTGATAATCGTGGGAGGCCAAGCGTCCCCACATCAGACAGTAATGGCTCTGAGGGTCCGTGGAAGTCCCACTTAATGTAAAAGGAGTAGTACGTTTAATAAGGATCACGACGAAAAACAGCGGTGGGATGCCCATCTAGCAGCAAAATTGGAAGACGTTGGACGGGTCGAGATGGGTCTCCTGAAGGAGAGCGATCTGGACATTGTGCCTCTCCGGGTATCCTAAAATGTGTCACTTTTTACACGGGTTATTTAAGCCCCGGATATTCCAGGTCATACAATGTATGTTAGACTGCATATTGGTGATGTTGAGTACAGAATCTAATAATGGGTCCTAAGTGTGAGTACGGTCCTGAGCACTGTGAAGTGCGGACTTGCAGCATAAAGAACAACAAGGCGCACTACCCTACCCACTCTGACTTCCCCAACTTGTCGGGCATTTGTTCCCACCCTAATGCAACAATAAAAAGCAATAGGAAAACGAAGTGTTAAGGTAGTAAAGGGGTACTCCCGTGTGGGTGCAGCTAGGGGCCTGGGACGTGCCTGTGCCCTCCCATGATCTTACCCAACCGCCGCCATGCCCTAGCCGGGCCAGCTCCAGTAACGGGGGGAGGGCAGCGGCCGGGCGATACAGTTCAGTTAGTCATTGTCCATTTTATTAGAAAAGGATATATCGATGGCTGGCATCGGTAAAGAGCACAGTTTCCGGCACCTGAGGCTGAGTGCAGAGCACTGCCATCTGGGAACACTGGATCAGTCTTGTGTCGACAATGGGGACATGGATCTGGAGCGGTGTCTGTTGGAGGTCGCGGCAGGAGAGGACGCTCGGCAGGTTTTTAGGTAATCTTCGGCCTGCTGCGGGTTCAGGAACACTTGTTGCTTCCCCAAATGTGTGATACAGAGTCATGCTGGGTAAAGCATTGCGTATGGTATGTTCAGGGTTAGCAATTTCTTCTTGACGTTAGTCAATTTGCTTCTTGCGTCCTGCACATTTTATGTAAAATCCGAGTAGAATTGACAGGGTGGTATTTTCAAATGCCACCTTCTTTTTCTCCCTTGCGAGGCGAAGTACTGTGTCCCTGTCTCGGCAGTTGAGGAATTGGACTATTACCGGTCACGGTGGTGCCCCCGGAGGGGGGCGGACACCCAAGGACCTGTGGGCTCTCTCCACCACGAGGTGCCTGGAGAAAGCGTCTGTCCCAAATAAGTCGATGAGCAATGTCTCTATAAAGTCCTCCATACACCCGGTGTTGACGGATTCGGCCAGGCCCATAATGCGAACATTGTTCCTCCTCGAGCGTGCCTCTAAGCCTTTGTTCTTCTCCGCTATGACTTTGAACAACCTGTCCAGCTGCGAAATGTGTTTCTTTCCACTCGTGGTGCCATCTTCTAGTTCAGAGATTCTGTTTTCCGCTTCCTCAAGGTGATGGTCATGCTGCTCAAGCTTGTGCACTACAGAGGCCATACACATGTTCATGGCATCAATTTTTGCGTCAATGGACGTGAGGCTGTTTTTCATCGTCATCAGCAGTGTTTTCACATCGTCCTCTTGGCATTCTGATGGTTCGGTTGTGAGGTGTTCCTCAGTTTGTTACTGGGGAGTTTTGCGTGCTTCGAAGGGAATTTTCATTTGCTTCCCTTCAGTTCTACCCATCATGTAGGCAAGGGTGAGGGGCAGTGTCTCAAGCTAGAATCTCTGGAGGTAAGTGGTCCAGCAGGTGGGGAACCACAAGGCCTCGTCACGGCGATTGCAAACAGGAGATCAGCCCCAGTGCCACGTGTAACGGTGTGGACGGGTCGTCTTGGAGGCCCCGCGCCTATGAAAGTGCGGATGTGGGGGAGCTTCTGGGTCCACCACAAATCTTGTCTTTCCGGGTAGCAGCTGGTGGAGTGGCCCTCCCGTATCCAGAGCGCTGCTAGGGCAATGCCTGTGCGGTGCCGGCAAGAATGGTGGCCTCCCGTGGCACCTCGCAGCGGCTTGAAGCTGGGCCCCAGGTCCAATGTCCAGTCCGTTATGAATGCGCAGAGTGCCTACAGCCCAGCGGTTCTGTGCAATTAAATCAGTGAGGGCCTCACTCTGTGGAATCTCCTCTGCGGGGGAGCCAGGGTGTTGCACGCCGGTTTTAAATTCTGTCCTGATGGGAGGAGGTGGCTGCAAGTGCTGGGGGGGAAGCGCGATATGCGTGGTTCGCCGTCTTCTCAGGCCTGGCGGGCCAGGTCAGGGCAGTTCGGGCACTCTTGCCCGTAAACGCCCTCCAACTCCTCACGTCTTTGCTGGGGGGTCACACGCTGTGTATCGGGCCTCCGTGTGAGTATCTCTTCCCGCGATGGCGAGACGGCACCAGGTACTGGATCACCGCTGGGCGTAGGCACCCAGCCTCATGGTTAGGCCGCTGCGTGGAAGTGGACAAGTAAATCGCCGTTAGGCCGTTCAGATCTGGCAAATCTGTCACCAGCCGGGGTATGTTCAGCAGCTCCTTGTAGCTCAGCGGGGAACTTCGAGCAGGCTCGGTGCACGCGCCAAGTAGATTGAAGATGGTGGTGTCGCGGTCTGCTCGTTGTTACGGAGCCACGGGCTCCAGTGAGGAAGAATACCGGGCTAGCGATCCAGACGTTGTAGCAGGCAGCGCCGGGCGGAATCTCACTCAGCAGTTCACAGTCCTGGCTGGATCGAAAGTCGAGAAGAGGCTGCAACGGAAGGTTTGCAATTCAGCCCATATGGTCAGGGGATGGATGACTCAGGATGGTGTTATAGTATATTAAAGCTCCCAGCCGGCAAGAGCCTCACTGGTGTGTGGCCATCTTGGTCCAACACACAAAACAACGGATATTGCATGTTCTGTTCAGCGCCAAAAAGATCTAACCAAGGTTCTCCCCATTGTTGAAAGAGACCTTGTTTAAGGTACAAATCAATCAGAGTGGGGGATTAAGAAGCAAAGGTCCATTCAGCTTCCAAATATTAATCAAAAACATCAAAGGGGGGGGAGAATTGACCGCTTGTCCTGTATAACCAGGGTCTATTCTGTACTGAATCCTTCTTAAAAAAACCCTCATACCTGTACACAGGCGTAAGGCGGTATATCTTGATTCTCCGCCTTTCGGTACAGTGAAAGGCGGAGAATCAAGATATACCGCCTCACGCCTGTGTACAGATATGAGGGTTTTTTAAGAAGGATTCAATACAGAATAGACCCTGGTTATACAGTACAAGTGGTCCATTCTCCCCCTTTGATGTTTTTGAAAGAGACCTTGTGCCACCTCTGGCTGGAGATGCTATTTGTGATCCACTAGGCATTGACGGCTGAGTTTGTCTGCCCTAGCGTTCAGAGAACCTGCCAGGTGTTGAACCACTAGAGATATGTCCTGCTGTTCCAACCATATCTAGAGGTGCAGGGCCTCTTGAGAAAGGGTCCACAACCCCACTCTTCCTTGCTTGGTGTAGCACCACATAGAGGTCATGTTGTCCATGAAAACTTGTACCAACTTTCCCTTTACAGAGGGAAGAAATGCTTTCAATGCCAATCGGATCCTCCAGAGCTCAACAAGTTGATGTGGAGCCTTGACTCCACTGGAGGTCAGAGTCTTCTGATCTCCACTTCTCCCAGATGGCTGCCCCATCCCAGGAGTGATGCATTTGTCACTACTGTGAGATGTGGTTGGGGAAGGGAGAGGGGTCTGCCTCTGACCCAATCACGGTTCGTTAGCCACCACTGCAGGTCCTTTGCAGTTCCCTCCGATATCTGGACCATGTTGGAGAGATTCCCCTGATGCGGTGCCCACTGGAACTTCAGGTCCCACTGCAGAACCTGCATACCCCATCTGGCCTGATTTACTAACACATTGAGGAAGACATGTGTCCCAGCAGCCTCAGAGTCTGTCTCATCAACATCCCGGATAGAGACTGAAACATCAGTATCATAACCTGAATATCCTGGACTTGCTGCTCAGGAGGATAAGCCTGTAACTGCACAGTATCCAGAACAGCTCAGATGAAAGGGAGTGTCTGAGAAAGAGTCCGGTGTGACTTCGGCACGTTTATAGTTATGTTATGTTAAGGGCATTTATAGAGCGCGACTGTTACCAAAAAGGTGTCCTGGCGCTTAGAGAAGGCCTAAAGAGGGACCGAGTCAAGGGGGAGACATGGAGGATCAACAAGTGAAGAGAAATGTTTTTAATGTCTTTCTAAATGGAAGAAGATTGGTAGTACTTCTTAGAGATAGAGGGAGAGCATTCCATGCTCTGGCTGCATTAACCCCTTCAGCGCGGCGCGGATTCCCGCGCTGTGCTGAAGGGTTCGAGCGCGGGCGGGGCCATGACGGAACGGTTCCGTCATCCGCACAGCGCAACCGATGCTCATGACGGAACCGTTCCGTCATGAGCATCGAAGGGGTTAACTAGAAAACTTCTGCCACCCCAATTGGCCTTCTTCACCCTGGGTACTATTACCAATTTGGCATCTGAGGATCGTAAGGTTCTAGTGGGAGAGTACCAGTGGAGTTGCTGTATTAGGAATTCAGGCCCCATTCCATGAAGGGCCTTAAAAACCAACGTCAGGGCCTTGAATTGAATATGTTGCCTCACTGGTAACCAATGCAGAGCTTTGATTTGAGCAGAAATTGAGCCAGTCCTAGGAGTACTTGTAAGTAGTCTGGCAGCCGCATTTTGCAGAATCTGTAATTTATTTAAGGACCCTTCATGTATTTTCAAATACAAACTATTGCAATAGTCCAATCTTGGCATAATAAAAGCAGTAAAAACTATTTGTTGTACTGCTTTTGGGAGTAATGGCATAATTTTTTTTTTACAGGATTTGAGAATGTAGGTGGTAGTAGAGACAACTTTGTTTACCTGGTCCCTGTCACTCAGTTTAGCATCCAACCGTACTCCCAAATGTTTTACTTTCCCTGCAGGTGTGGGGAGTTGGCCAAGATCTGCCGGCCAACAGCCTGGTGTCCATAGATTGGGGTTGTTGCCAAAGAATCACCTCCGTTTTGTTGGAGTTAAGCTTTAGGCATTTTTTTGCCATCCAGCCTCCCACAGCAGACGTACAATTTTGTAGTCTTAATGAAGTATTCACAAAATCGCCAGGGAGTAGGTTAACCACTATTTGGGTATCATCAGCATATGAGGTTAATGTAAACCCAAATGATTCGGCAAGCGGTGCCAATGAGGAAACATATACATTAAAAAGAGTCGGACTCAATGATGATCCCTGGGGAACCCCACAAGGCAGAAAAAATGATTTAGCTTCAAACTCCTCCAATGTTACAGTTTGTACTCTGTCAGAAAAGATTTAGGAAAATTACAGGCAGAGCCCTTGACTCCTACTTCCAGAAGACGTTCCATTAGTATACCGTGATGGACGGTATCGAATGCCGCTGAAAGATCCAACATGATCAGGGCGGCATTCCCTCCTTGGTCCAAAATGTTCCTGATCTCTTCGGTGGATTTTAGCAGTGCGGTTTCAGTGCTGTGACCCCTCTAAATCCAAACTGTGTTGGGTCCAAAGCTTGTGAGTCTTGTAAAAATGTATTTAGTTGGGCATTAATATTCCTCTCAATGACTTTTGCCGGGAGTGGAATTCTTGATATAGGTCTAAAATTGTTGGGGTCATTGGTATCCAAATTAGGTTTCTTTAAAAGTGGCAAAATTGACACATGCTTCCAGTCTTTTGGGAAATATCCATCTAAATACATAGTATTAAAGATGGAAGTCAATATTTTTGAGACCGGTTCTACGGCTAACAGAACTACCGTACTTGGGCATGGATCACAAGGAGAGCCTGACTATACATTCAGTAATAACTTGGTTATCTCAGGTTCTGTTAGAGGGGCAAAGTTAAGTAGAAACCCAACGAATGCAGGAGGTCAGCTAGAGTCTGAAGGTGGGAAACAACAGTCTGGAACATGACCGCCTTCAGCAGCCAGTCGTGGAGGTAGGGGAAGGCTGGAATCCCTAGCCTGCGCAGATGAGCTACGACCACTGCCATCACCTTTGTGAACACATGAGGAATGATGGTAAGGCCAAAGGGTAGCAGTGTGAACTAAAAGTGCTTGTGGCATACCTTGAACCGCAGGTAACGCCTGTGGGTGGGCAGGATGGGAATGTGAAAAAATGTATCCTGCAAGGCCAATGCTGCCAGCCAGTCTCATTGGTCTAATGCAGACAAGACCTGAGCCAACGTGAGTATCCTGAAGTTCTACCTTTTGAGTAAGAGATTAATGGTCCAAAGGTCTAAAATAGGACAAAGACCCTTTTTTTTGGTTGGGTATCAGAAAGTAGCGGGAATAACAACCACTGTCTACATATGAAATAGGAACCCTATCTATAGCCCCCCTTGGCCAGGAGAGCTGTAACTTCCTCTCTGAGTAAGACAAGGTGATCCTCTGCCAGCTGTTCCTGAGATGGTGGTAAAGGAGAAGGAAACAATAGAAAAGGGAGGGAGTAACCATCCCTAATGATTTGCAAGACCGATTTGTCCGATGTTATGGACTGCCAGTGAAGGAGATGTTGGATTCTCCCTTCAGCTGGACACCCATAGTCTTGCAGAACTAAACTAGGAAGGCTTAGAGCCTGCAGCTGCCGAGGGGTTGGTGGCAGACAACTTCTGGCTACCGTTTCCACTGGGGTATGGCTGACGCGGTTGAAACCCTTTCCATTGCTGCAAAACACAGACTGAGGACAAGGTGTCACTGAGAGGACCAAAGACCTGGCCATAGCCGGGGAATCCTTGAAGCACTCCAGCGCCAAGTCTGCCTTGTCTCCAAAGATGGTGAACATTGCTGCATCGCTCCCATCTTTCACTGCCTGGGAGAGCATATCCCGTGCCCCTCCGGGACCTGTGGCAGCACTTGCACAACCAATTCCCAAAGGGTATGTGAGAAACGGCCCATAAGGCATGCAGTGTTCACCGACCGTAATGCCAAGCTGGCAGAAGAAAGCCTCTTCTTCCCAAGTGTGTCCAGCCGCTTGGATCCCCTATCCGGGGGAGAGGAAGGGAATGCGCCATGGGATGTTGAGGCTTGTACCACCAAGCTCTCAGAGGTAGGATGTTGCCTGATGAAACTTGGATCACCAGTGGCAGGGCAATAGCGGCATGCTATAGTCCTGTTCAAGGGGCCCCTGTGCTAGGCTTGGACCACAGACATCCGTTAGTGTCTCATTAAAGGGCAAAATGGGTTCAGATGAGGAAGCCCACAGCTGAAGCACTTCAGTCAAGAGATTAGTCTTGACCTGCACCGAGGGCAGCTCCAGGCCAAGGATCGCCACTGCCCTCTTCGCCACCATTGCATAAGAAGCTCCCTCCTCTGTAGATAGAGTAGCTGGAGAGAGCATACCAGTATCTGGAGAGGTGTCCAGTCTACTGGCCTCTGCAAGCTCCTCGTAGCAGTCAAAATCCTCACCAGGAGAGGGAGGTGCCATCCCCCTGACCAAGCCCCACTTTTCGCTGCAAGGTTGGCGGGAAAATTGGTAAGCAGGAGAGGTGTGTCCCTTCTCACCCCTAAGGTGTCCAGAGCTGAAATTACCCCTCATTTGAAAATCCACCATATTGGTTTGGAGGATTTTAGCCAATAGATTTAGGGGCATGTTCCTCCCAGAGGGAGTGGATATACAAAGGGTGTTGTCACCCTAAAGGTAAGTTGCCGATTGGCTACTACCTTCGGACCAGTGTAACGCCCCAGAAACTAGTATTTAGGGGCACCCCTGAACCGTAATCCTTTGTTCCTGATGACCAACAAAGGAAGAGGACATCCCTGACACATTCAGTAGAAAAATACTGAATACACCCACTGATGAGACACCAGCCCTACCGACCTGTCTGCAGCCCTAGAAGATCCTTTGAAAAACAATGACTCGTCCTGCAATCCAGCAAACTCCAAGACCCTCCGGAATGACTGCTGGCTTCAACAAAGACCAAAACTCCAGAGAACAGCAGCTGTGTTCTTAAAGAAACTCCCAAGAAAGGCCTCTGTGACCGGCGGAACCGCAAAACCCCGCTTAGGGATCCACCACTGCACCCGACACCTCTGGCCCGAGTCCAAGTGGCCCACAAGTCCCAGTGGCTCACCAGTCCCAGCGATTCAGAGTCCGAGTCCATCATTGGTTGACCACTCCAGGACGACACCTGCAGCCTCAACACGAAGGTCCCCCCTAACGGCATGGGCTCTGATAAGGCTTTTCCGATGTCAAAGTTCACCCCTGCAGCACCTAGGCCTTGGGGTGCCCAACCAACGGCATCCTGGTGTCCCTCAACATCTGAACTTATCTCCACAGTCACTGGTCTCCTTTGTCCAACTTTCTGGTCCGAGCCTTTTTTGAATCCGTCGTCCCCCATTGATTTGTATTGGGTGCCCATCACTGTGTGTGGCGCTCTGCACCCAGCCGCCCCTGTGCCGCTGAGGGTGTATGTTTGGTGCTGCCTAGCTTGCTCAACCCTTAGAGGTTGACCTCCAACGCCGCTTTACTTACTTGTAAGTTGCATAACTTTGAATGCCCCAGTCTCCATTGGTTAACATTGGGCACCGACTCTGAATTTGACTCAGCACACAGCCGTCCCAGTGCTGCTGGTGGTGGTGCGTTATTGGTGCTCACTTGAACCATGCCCTGTGCTGACCTAAAACCCAGAAGACCGGGTTTGTACATAAAGTACGTACCTGTGAAATCGCATTCTTGTTTTCGTTCTATAGGACAACATTGCTCAATTGAAATATTGCACTAAGTACACATTGTTCTGCATTGCAAAGTATTGCTATTTCTAAAACTGTGTCTACCTCGCTGAATTGAAGTCTGCCTTAAGCATTCATTTTCTGCATTGAAAAGTATTGCCAATTTGAAAACTGTGCTTACCTGCAACTAAGTTTCTTTGGTTGTAGTGATAAAGTAAGTCTCAGATTTAGTCATTGAGTGTGTGTAATAAGTTCTTGCCTGTATGTGTAAAACAAATGCTTAGCACTGCCCTCTGATGAGCCTAACTGCTCACCACACTACCACAAAAGAGAGCATCAGTTTTATATACTTTAGCCTCTGGGAATCCACTGGACTCTGTGCACACTATACCTTACTTTGGTATAGTAAATACAGAGCCAACTTCCTACATCCGCCTGCGCACCCAGTGGAAATAGCAGCGATTTGCCCTGGTTAATCCTAAAACCATAAGCTCCCCTAATGTGTCTAAATATTATAGGAGCAGAGGTAAGCACACCCGCAGGGCAGTAAGACAAGAGTGTGTAGTTTGCATAGTGAGACATCAAATGATTCACATCCCCCACTCGGATACCCCACTCCGACATTTTCTGTCTAATTTGGATCGCTGGATGCTCAAGTGCTATGGTAAAAAGTAAAGGCGACAGAGGGCAGCCCTGTTGCGTACCGCTCCCCAGCACCCTCGAGTCAGAGCACAGGCAACCAACCTTCACCCTAGCCGTCTGTGCAGTATACAACATTCGATCCCATTACCAATATTGCGCACCAAAACCTATTACTTCCAATACCCACATCATATGATGCTAGTCCACAGTATCAAACAGCTTAGCAATACCAATAGAAACTACCACCAATTCCTCTCCCCTACCCTCCATTTCATGTATTACATGCATCAGCAATTTCAGGTTCTTGGTAGTTATGCCCCAGAATAAAACCACACTGATACACATGGACCAGGTTTGAGCGAGTAACTTACAGAGAATCTTCATTTCCGTGTTAATCATTATGAGCGGTCGATAGGCAGATGGGTACAAGGCCACTGCACCAGGCTTCAACACCATAGAGATAAAACCCTTGCGCATGGATGGGGGCAAAATACTATGATCACGGACTTCTTGATAAAACTTTCAGAGAAGCCAGCACTCCTTGGCGTCTTCCTCCCCAGAAGGGATGCAAAATCTGTCCTAAGCTCCTCTAAAGCGAGGTCTGCATTCAATTTGTGGCTGCCACAACCCCAAACTGCGGAACCAGTAAACTTACCAAAAAATCAACAATACTCTCTGGATCCGGCAGCCATGTTCCAAGTGATTCCTAAGGGTCTTCACTATATTGCTTTGTGCATATACATAACTCCCTAATGGGTCAAAAGATGCAAAATAGGGGCACGTGGTGTCTCCCAACAGAGCACCCATGCAGAGCTATCCCCCTCCCTATATAGCAACTGACAGTAAGACTTCTAGATATAACTCTTAAGCCGATCTCTGAAGCCACCTGGCGCTGAATCCCCATCTTATCCTGGCACCCATCCACATCAAATGGGGAGAGCACCTGAAGCTCTGCTAGAGGTCCCTCCTTCTAAGGAATCTCAGCCTGTAATGCCCGGCACACCCCACATGAAAGGCACACAGAACGTCCCTGCAAGACAGCCTTCACCGCTTCCCATTCCATAGCCCGGCTCCGAGTAGAAGCCCAATTGACCTCAAAATAGTCAGTCAGGGCACCCGCCTGCATTTCCCAGCCCATGGGATTCTGCAATATCTCTGGGGGAAACGTCCACGTGGACGTAGACCGAGGGCCACCTCCCCATTCAAGCAAACAGTTGGACATATGAGTTACCTCTAGTACTTTCGGAACCAAATGGGTAGACAACAAGATACGATCAAACCTGATAAATGTACCATGGGTCAGAGAGAAGCAGGTAAACTTACACTTCACCAGATGGGACTCCCACCAAACGTCACACTAACCCAAGTGCCCTATAACCTCTTGCAGTGTAGACGTCATCTTAGACTTGGTGTGTGGCTGGGGAGAGTGAGGGTCAAGTGCACCATCCATAATGCAGTTGAAGTCTCCCATCAACATCAAACTGGTGTCAACCACTGGGGAGACCACATCCAGCACTATGAAATAAAAGGACTCATCATCCGTATTAGGACCATAGAAATTGACAAAAAACACTTCAACACCATCCAACCTAGCCAGCAATAGCAGATACCACCCCTCCAAATCTGCCTCCGCCTAAGTCACGGCAAACGGCACACCAGGAGGGAACCAAACCAGCACCACCCCTGGAGAAGGATGAATAATTGGCATAATACACCTGACCCCTCAATTTCTTTGCAAGTTTCATGGTCTCAGTGTCAGTATGGTGGGATTCCTGTAGGCACACTATGCCAACACTGTCATGTGGTCACATTAGGCCCGAGTAGGTACCCAACAATTTTAATGCTCACAATTTAAAGTTGCCATCTTTTCTTAAAAGCAGACATTTGACACTCATTTGTTTGCATGCCTGTGCAGCATAATATTCTCTGAAATGGCTTTGCTTACATTTACTCTTCTTTGTAGGCTTATTTTCTAGTGTCTTGAACATTCTGAACATGGACTAAGGTTCTAGATCTGTTACCACAATTTCCTTGGGGGAGTCAGGGTTGCATTGTTTTGAGGTTGCACATTCCACCTATACCTTGCCAAGTTAGGGGTACAGATGCTGCACTGTGCGCTAGCAGGACTATGGCCAACATATCCTGATGGAATGAGTAGAATCCGTCTTGCACAGGTTTGATGTTTATGTTGTCCAACTAACGCACAGTTTTACTGAGATAGTATGAACCATATGACATGGCGTCACCAATGTTCTAGTTTGGGCTCTTATATAATGGATCGCCTGCTTAGTTTTCTGTTGTGTTCCCAACGCCCCTAACCACCTACTTACCAGAGACGTCCGTGGTGTTAGGGAAAAATCCTCCTCAGCTGAGTAGGGAACCCTTATGTATTGACTGTAGGTTGTTCAAGCTTGAACCTTGAAAAAGAATCACCACACAGAGGAACCCACTCTGAATTCCACATATTCAAATAGCTAATGCAGCACCAGTTAACATACCTGTGAACTGCAGACATACAGTCACACAGATTTTACAGCAACATCGGCTCCCCCTCACGGAAGGAGACGGCAGAGGCCTACAAAGCTTACATGACAGAGGTATTTTATTCATGGGTCGCTTTCCCAGTAGTAAATGAACAATCAAGACATTTTCATGCTTACACTGTGACTGCAGTTCCCAAAAACTACACAGCTTATGAAGCACTAGTAATATCATTAACATTTCATGCACACCAAAACTGGTTTGGAGGCACCCTACCACATATAAGAAACGATGTTAGATGTGGTCGCCTCAGCAAGGAGGGAGCAACATGGCCAGTCTTAACCGGTTACACTCTGTACCCAGATAAAGCAAATCTGACAGCAGCAGAGCTAAGTACAATGTACACAGGTCTGGTCATAATTTATAGATGTTTGACACAATATCTGATGCAAGCAATGACAATAAAGCCAGCAAGGCCTGTTCAAGCTGCACAACCACAATTGGGTATGCCTGGAATCAGTCCAGTGACCATCAATGCAGTCATGGTTAAGGTCCCCATCAGATGGGAAGACATTCTGTTCTGGATTGCAAAAAAAAAAAAAAAATCATGAAGCAGTGTTTCCCCATACAGGACACCAAGAAAACCAGAATTCTCACAAAATGCTTGCCAATGGAGATGGCTCCTCCAGTGGAACTCTGCAGCACTTGGTGCACAGTCTTTGCTGCAGTATACACCAGAACAAATGGTATACCCTCATTAGCTGTTTTTCAAGAGATGCTTAAACAGATTCAAAATGAGTACTGGAAGCCCCTGCCAGGGATTTAGGGATGAAATTTATGGGCAATATTAGTACGAGGATAGATGGAGACATCATGACAGCTGTCAACGCTGCACGCGATGACACCTTCTTGCCAAAAGGCTTTCCAACTAAATACTCCTGCTAGTTAAGTGTGCAGAACATTCCATTTGCTTAAATTCCTGTAGTGGAGGATAGAGTAATGCCTAATTCAGAACATAGGTTAGGACTGATCCTAGCAGCATATGAGGGTCTAGCATCTGCTTGTGCAAGGGCGGTGGCTACAGTTTCACTATTGCAGCAATGTGACATCGGTAGCAGATAAAAGTTTCCACCACAGCCCACCCACCACAGATGCCTCTGTTGATCTCTGTCACACCTCTGGCTTGTGCCTATTTGGACCACAGCTGACCCCTACACTCAGACAAGTGTTATCAGTACATCAAGGTTGCAGTTGATTCCTACTCTCGATTCCTATGGATATGGTCACAGCGATTGGCTGGTGCTCGAACTGTTATAAGGGACTTTCAAGTCTTTATCAGGACATATGCAGTAGCTACATTCCATTCGGACCAGTGTCCGGCGTATGCCCAGAGACTATGGAAAATATTGGGTGTGACTGTGCAGTACTCCTCCCGCTATCATCCTGAGGGAAACGTGGTACTGGAGAGGAAGAAGCGGACCTTAAAGCAGCCTTTAACAGCTAGAGTACTAGGTTGAGGTCCCAGTTGGGTTCACCACCTGGATTGGGTCCAGAGAGCCTTACATAATCTAGCTAGAAAATCCTTGGGTGGTCGGACTCCCTATGAGATCCTGTTCGGGGTTAACGTGTGGGTTCCAGACCTTGACACTCCTAGCATAGTGGTGACGTAAAGGCCTTTTGATATCAGTGAACGTTTTAATGTTTTATAGGACCTGAACAAGTTCAGAGAAGCTCAGAGCAATGTCCAAAAGAAACGTTCTGCTACTGGTGAAGTGAAGGAAGCACCATCAACTCCTGGTTGGATTCCAAAGATTAGTGATCTAGTCCAAGAGAAATTTGTGAACAAGAATGAATTTGGGCCATCCTGTATCTGTCCTGTTTGTTGAATTTCCCAGAACTGTACTTTTACCACCCCTTGTTGGTAGCAAACACAAGAGATTTGTGTTCATCAGTCTCATCAAACCAAATCATGTTGCTAGTTCTACATAGTAGGCCTCAGGGGCTCCTCTGTAGTTACCTGCCTCCTCTCACTACCCTACAGGAAGTCCTGTTACAAGCTTTGACCGACGATAAAGCTTCTTCTCCCCGGCAGGGGACAGCTAACACTGAAGTATCACTTCTTCCTGTTACATCAACAAAAGCCATACGAACATCATGTACGGAAACACAGATTTCAGTTCTGCAAGCAGATAATGGTGGGGTCTACTGCAACATACCACCATTAGAGTCATTTACCAGTTTTACACGGCTAAACGAGGCTTCCAACTTTGTACAAACCGACTCCGGCTAATCTGTCGACTTTGATGAGATCTCTTCGGATTCTCAGACCCAGATCCATCTCCACAAAGGGGACCACGTGAATTTTACATGTGACTCAAAAAGACATATTTTATCCCTCCATGGATATATATTTGGATTCCGATTTTGTTACTTTTCCTCCTGCTTTGGATTGGTTTTGTGACAGTCTTTTTCTTGCTTTTGAACAGACACTATCTCCCAGAACTCTCTGCTGTTGAACTGGTAAACAAGGTTTTGAAACCCCATTCTTCATCACACAAAGTGCAAAGAGACCTTTCCCTGGTGAACAAATCTGTTGTTCCAGTTCCCAATGGAATTGTTTGGGATAAGGTATCATAGGATATATTTGGACTGACTGAAACTTTACAAATACCTTATTTATTTTGTACATCTTTAACTGATGTTATTACTCCTGGAACTATCTTTGATGATTAGGACATTCACACAGTGCAGGAAATGTTTGCTCATTTAGAGCAATATACTGTTTTCAATAGTGAATAAATGTACATCTAATTCTGATAAAATGTTCTGTTTTCGACATTATTTACATAAAGCAAGTCCTCCTTGTGCATTATTTAACTACACACAATGGAAACACTACCCTACACCACTGTAGGGTAGCTTGGAAACATTTGCACAGAAATTTGCATATTTGTCTGGTCACGATTCAGAAGAGCCAGAGTCGTATTATTATTCTAAATTAGCACTTTCCCCAGTGAAGAAAAGTATGCTTACTGATGCAATGTTGATTTATTCTGCATCTTTTATTTTCTAGTTGTCGACACAATGTTATGACTTTTAGAGTAACACTATTGCTTTAAAATCTATATGGGGTACAAAAGATTAGGAATTTCAGTGGAATGAGGCTTTATTTAGAGCATCCCTTATACCACACCAACTTATTTTCCTGAATAAAACCGCAGCAAACGTCCTGCCTCGGCTTAGCCAAGATAAAGGATGTCAATACGCCAAATTTTCTCACATATGCACATTTTGCGAATTGGCAACAGTTCACAAATTACACAGCGGAAACATTAAACAGCATGCTTAGGAATGGGACATATAATTCTTCATGTTCTGATCAGGAGGAATAGTTAGTGTGGCTGTTTAATAAACAAGGTGGACGGACCCAAATGGGGGGTGCACATACAAGCATGAGACACTGTCATACACAGGAATGAGCTAAAAAACAAAAAAAAAACAGTGCTTTTTTATTTAATAGAAGAACCCTCACCCACCAACCTAGTTGGTGCCATGCTTCATCCATGCATTCCCAGCTGGGCTGCGGAGTACAACCCAGCTGTGCTGCGACACCTGAACTACAGCGGAGTGAGTTTGTTTTCGGGATTTTAGATGAAAAGGGGTGCTGGAAGTGTGGTTTAAATGTACCTCTAGAATGTACAATAACTACCTTTATTCTTGAGGTTCTAGGGCACGGTTAAAAACAGAGCGGGGATTGTATGAAGATAAAATTGGTCTTCCTTATCCCACTTTAAGTGGTTGACATGTTTCAGCTTCAACAAGGTTGCTGAGGCTTTCATCAGGACCGGATCAAGTGAATAGTTCAGCACACACGCTAAGGTGTGCTGTGGTGCAGTGAAAGTACCGCACTTACGGTTCCCACCGTCAGGAAAACCATCTGGTAAACAAAGCACAACATGAAAAAGACAAAACATACAATTAAAATTGAAACGGGTGTGAGAGCAAATGTTCAGTCACCCGCTATGGATTGTGATGTTGTGCTGGCAGTAATCATTCAAGTGCAGCCATCCATATCAAGGTAGGGATCCATAATAAACACCTTCACACACGAGCATGTATATATACACTTGTATATGCAAAGTCATGCAAGGCGAGTAGTGCACTAAAGCACTAAAGAAACACATCCTTAACCCAGACATGCCCTTCAAAGATAACATCAAGTTTTACAAAAGATATATTGATGATATCTTCATGATCTGCGAGGGCCTGGACGAGACTCTACAGACATTCCTCACTTGGATCAATGGGCGTGATAGGAATCTAAAATTTACCCACACCATGGATAAGAACACCATTACATTCCTAGATCTGGACATCACAGCCGAGAGGGGTCAATTAAAAACTAAGACCCATTTTAAACCCACAACCAGGAACTCCCTGCTATGGTTCAATACCTTCCACCCGAGGCCACTACGTGAAAATCTGCTGTTTGGGCAGTACCTACGATTGCGTAGAAACTACAGTGACATCAGACTAGAAACAGCAAGCGACTTCCCTCTCGTCGAAATTGAAAGAACGTGGGTACAATGAAAAAGTCATCCGCACTGCAAAAAAACTTGCCAGAAACCAAAACAGAGCAGGATTACTAGAGGTAACTCACCAGGCACCTACTCTCATACCACTGACATGTGTTAACACTTCTAACACAATCTCCAATCAGGTGTCAAAGATCATACAGAAACACTGGAGGATCCTGGGAACTGGATACTCAATTGGGATAAACCCATGTTCTCTTACAAAAGAGCACAGAGCCTCAAGGATAGCCTGGTTACCAGCAGTCCACAGACGCAGGAACATCCCACCTGTACGGTCCTCAACGCATGGGGCTTACCCAACGTGACTCGTCATTTTCCCTGTGGTAACTGCAGTGTATGTCACCTTACAAAATCAGTGAAATCTTCAAACTTGGAACCTGGAAAAAACATGGCAGATTACCAAACATACTAATTGCAATTCCTGCAATGTGATCTATCTGATCACTTGCCCCTGCGGTCTCCAATATATCGCCATGACTACTTGAAAAATAAAAGTCTGCATCTGTGAACACAGGAGCAATATCAGATGTAAACGGAGCACAACCAGGATGACAGCTCATTTCCTAGAAACAGGACACAACACCAACTTTCTCAGTTGGGTGGTCATTGAACAGCTGGATACCAACATCCCCAATCTCCATGACCGTCTCTTTGAAAAAAAGAGCAACGCTGGGTCTACCACCTGTCCATCAACAGGATTGGCCTTAAAGACCACATACCTTAGAATGCACTCAACAACCTCTAAAAAATGTGGCAACTTCATACACACACACGACTTGTGTGTTTATATTTATTCCAAGTCATGTCTCCCCTAAAGACGCATCACCTACACAAACTATCGGAAGTTAACTAGACAGCATGGGGACTCATATACTCATTTGTGTACCATCTACGGATACATACTGCCCATTATATCCTATTTCCCTGCAGCTTTGAGTATTTCACATCGTGTCATTTCCCTGGGGCTTTCTCTACAACCCGTGTTAATTACTCTGCCCTCGATATATGTATTCACACTAGTACATGATACCCAGCCGGGCTTATTAATTTATTCAGAATGACACTATTATCGAAACGTGTACAACATCAAAGTATGCCTAGACCCATCATTGGTTATACTAGAGTGACCCATGTGACTTTCTTTTTCATCCACAGGGCTTTCTCCACACCCCGTTGTAATTGCTCTGCCCTCAATATATGTATTCTTAGTAGTACATGGAACGCGGGCTGGGCATATTAATTTCAAGAGAAATATAATACCATACATGCACACCATCACAGTGTGTCTAGACCAATCAATGGTTATGCCCGACGCCCATGATTTACTTATGAATAGTCATCCAGATGCCATATGTGAGTACAATGGAGAATTCTTTAAGAGGTGTGGCGCAGCGGCCAGGGCAACTGACTCTGAAATCCGGGGGCTCATGGTTCGATCCCCGGCGCCGGTGGCAGATCAGCCCAGCACCATGTGACTCTCGGCAATAGCTCGCTTAATCTTCCTGATGGCCCCCAGCGCCTGGACATTTACATATGTGAGTACAGTGGAGAATTCTTTAACAGGCCTCACTCTATAAACGGCCGGGCTCGAGAAAGCTCTCTACTTGCGTGACCGCATGTGCACAGCAGCCTATGTGCACTGAGGCGAGTTACCGCATTCCACACCTTACTTCCGCTTGCCTTGGAAGTAAGTAAAGACTCATTCTAGTGCTCCATCAGGAAGCACTTCCTTACGCGAGTCATGTGATCGGATGCATGGGGTGTGGCCACACCCCCCTCCCTTCGGCGATGCAGCGCATAAACTGGGATGCCGCTGCACTTCGATACCATCAGGATCTCGAACAGGACCGCAGTAGGTATTGAAGGCGGGTGGACATCCTTGACTAAGTAAATGCCTCTTCTGAGCTTTTCTTGGGCTAATTTCTCTAATTGCTCTACGTTCCTCTGGCCGATTTCCTGACTAAAGGGCTCATTCTTTTTCATAACTTTCTCGCCCGCATTGTGTGACTACAGGAGTCCGCTCCCTCTGGGATCATTTTTAGCTGCACAACATTTGTAGGTCTTGTAAGCCACATTTTCCATTTTCTCTTGCCATTTGTTGTTTCTTACTAAACTGCCTATTTATGCCACATCTATTTTTTTTTCTAATCCAAATACTACTGTCTCAAACCTTCAGCTCATGGTTTAGAAGGCATGACTCGTTCTTACCCATTACTCTTTTTTCACATGTAAGGATAGGTTGTTGCATCGAATTTTGGCCTGGCCCATACTTTGGTCACCAGCCATCACACATGTGTGTCTTTCTTTATGTGGCATGCTTTAGTGCACTACTCGCCTTGCGTGACTTTGCATATACAAGTGTATTTATGCAAGTTTTCCGGATGGTGGGAACTGTAAGTACGGTAATTTCACGGCACCACAGCACACCTTAGTGTGTGCGCTGCAATATTAACTATTCACTTGATCCGGTCCTGAAGAAAACCTCAGCATCCTTGTCGAGGCTGAAACATGTTGACCACTTAAAATGGGATAAGGAAGACCAATTTTATCTATATAGTATCCCTTCTCTGTTTTTAACCGTGCTCTAGAACCTCAAGACTAAAGGTAGTTATTGTGCATTCTAGAGGGACTTTTAAACCACACTTCCAGTACTCCTTTTCATTTAAAATCTCCAAAACAAAGCTGCTCTGCTGTAGTTCAGGCATCGCAGCACAGCTACGTTGCACTCGGCAGCCCAGCTGGAAACCCGATGATGAAGTGTCATCCTTGTATTTGGATTCCCCATTTGGGTCTGTCCACGTTGTTGTTCATTGACTATATTTAGGGAGAAGGACGTTCCCCTCATTATTCCTCGCTCTCTCTTTGTTGTTAATAGTGTGGCTGTTAGACAATAACGGATGCCAGGCACGTTTTCTTGACAACATGAAAGGTTTTCAAATAAGTAGGCCAGGCTCACGTTATGTGTAGACGCAACATGCAGGAGTGGTGACAACATACAGCATTGAAAAGTTGTTAGTAGAGTATCTTAAACATTCAACGTTGTCTGTGGCGAAACAGCACTTGTCCCTTCGTTCTGATGACATGGGTCTACAGAAATTTTTACTAGGTCCTCGAAACCCACTTCAAAACGGTTTTCTGTATGCAATATACAATGAAGTATGGTATGTTTCACAGCAGGAAGCTGCTGAGAGACTGCATGAGATGGACAGCAAATTTGGAAAAGGCTCTAGCTGTAATAAACAATGGTATGACCACCTTATCGACTATGATATATTCTTTGGGTAGAATTGTGTCATCTCCTGTTGACATCATACAAAGTGACATGTCTCTTTTGCAACAATGGCAATCACAGCTTAGGTCTATTATGCTACTAAGTTGGACTGGTTGCGTCGTATGGAAAGACCTAAATGCCAGTAGTTTGTTATTACCAAACAATCTAACTAAAGAACAGACCATTATGGTTAGGAAAGATGAGACTTACACACATAAAAAAGTTGGAAAAAGTGCAATTCACTATTGTAGAAATCTCATCAGCAGATTGGTTAATACACTGGTTTATTTCTCTGCCAATCTCAATGTTTCACTTTAAGTACTGCTTGCAACACCATCAAGGGGGAATATATGAAGCACTAGGAGAGGTGTTTCACATACATATGTAGGAATAGTAACAATTAGATTTTTCTTAGCAGTACAGACTTCGATAATACTCTAGACCATCCTCTAGTTTGCAGGGTGGTCGCATTCTACGGTGCATGTAATGCATCCAAGGCAAACTTGTGTTACCTGAAGGGTTCTCCGGCTGCTGTGATTCGTCCGGCATTCAAATTGCTTTCCAAAGTTAGCTATTTGATGTTGAATGATGAAGGCTGCTGTGGGATGAGACCAGGAATCTGGTGACAATTTCTGCGGTCGTGACCTGTTGTGTACAAGTACTGTTTCCACTTGCCCGTACAGTTAGGGATGCGACAGACTGGCCTTCGATTAAGGTTTCTAATGTGAACTTTGATGCTTTAAGAAGACTGAAATCCTCTCTGTTTCAGAAGGACGTGGCCTTAACATCTGTAAGAAAGATGTTTGATCTTAAAGTTGCAAGGTCTTCCTCTGAGATACTTTTGTTACTCTGCACCAATGTCCCACACCTTTTAGGGGGTGGGGGAGCTAGTGCATAGCATTTTTAACATTGCCAATAGTGTAGGGGTAGGTAGCGCACTTTTCTAAAACAAGTGGCTTAGCACCTTCCATAGTGTCTTGTGAGTTATTCCATCTTTTATACACTCCGTGCTTGGAAGCATTTTTGTAAGCTTACCGCTGGTCCTGTTCCTGCTTGTCTGGACTCTGATTTAATTTTATCTGTTCCTCATTGGATGTTCTGTTACGCTGCCAAATGTGGATGGCATCGCCACACATGTGCCTGTGTCATGAGAGAATGATACAGTCCTTTGGCACATCCTTGCTCCAAGAACTAAACAGCGACTGGTGTTGTCCTTTTGGCCTGTCTGGCTACATTGCGTACAGCCCGTATACCGCTATGTACTGTGCACTTTAGAGTATGCCCTGGACATATGCTTGGGAATGTAACCAGTTCAATCTATGGATATAGAACTGCCCCTGGATCCGCTGAAGGCCCACTTGTACTGCTGCCCTTCACGATTACCGTTGCTTCCAAATGCATATTATGAGCCTTTCTGGGATGCTTCAGCTCCTGGCGATTTGGATCCTGGATCGTTCTGTGCATATTCATAGCTGGGCGTTCCTCCTTCGGTGACTGCTGAGGGGGTTGGGTTTAAACATGTTTGCTGTATGCAGCTGGTGCGATGGGTGCCACCAGGAACATAGTCTGTGGTTGCTGGGAACAGAAATGTTTAGTCTACTCCCTGGAACATTTAAACAATCTGGCAGTGTCGAGTGGTGCAGATTTGTTAATTCAGCCTTGTTTTTTTACTTTTTCTAAATTCCTTTTTATATTGAATTTCTGCAATTTAGCGTTTTGTATGCTTTTATTATTATAGAGCCCAATGCTTTTTAAGATTTTAGGTTTTCATAACTGTATCTTTTTTTTGGCATGTATTTTAGGATGCTTTTAGTCACCTTACGTCCAGGGAGTGGGTGTCGTGTTCACATTAGGCCCGAGTAGGTACACTGCCATTTTACATGCTCACGATTTAAAGTTGCAATCTTTTCTTTACAGCTGACCTCTAACACACATTTGTTTGCGTACCTGTGCAGGATAATATTCTCTGGAATCGCTTTGCTTCCATTTACACTTCTTCGTAGTACCTTGAACATTCTGTACAAGGACTAAGTTCGCTGTTCAAAATGCTGTTGTTTGTTATTGTCCACTCGACAACAGGTCTATTACAAAAGAATCAATAATAGTGGCCGGACTGGGGTTTCGGCATCATTACATGAGTGAAGTTTATTATATAAACATCATCACTCCTTTGTCAGACAGAGGAGCCCTTCACGGACACTGTTGAGGTCGCACCATGCCTGAATTCCAGCCTAGCTGATTCCAGTTTACCTCCTGCAAGGGATGATGCCAAGCTCTCCACCAAGACGTGCTCCCTGATGACACTTAACCACAAGTAACCGGGAGTTGGATCGCCCTACAGGGATTTTCACGCACCCTGGGCACACTAGGCTAGGCAGCGCTAGGTAGCAGCACAAAGTATAACAGTACTCATGTGAGAGCATATAATCTATGTAAAGGCACAATGGTTAAATTGCTCATTTTCTTTACTATTCTTGTGATGCTGATTACTTTGCTTTGTTTCCTTCTATTAATAATTGCAGCACACATATTTTACCCAAAATTCATATTGCTTAAGTAAATATTGAAACGCCATGTTGTGTTTTTCTTGTGGATCTCTTTGGGTATGCTTGAGTTACCAAACGAAAGTCTTCTAGATCTGTTTCCATGATTTTCTTGGAGTCAGGGTTGTCATGTTCTGAGGTAGCACATTCCACCTTTTACCTTGCCAGGTTAGGGGTACAGATAGTCCACTGTGAGCTAGCAGGGCTGAGACCATTGTATCCAGATGGTGTGCGTCGAATCAGTCTTGCACAGTTTTGATGTTTATGTTGTACAACAAATGCAGTTTTGCTGAGAACGTATGAACTGTACAACAACACTATGCAGCTTGAGGAGAAAAAACACCCTATAGTGTTTTTTGTAGGACCCTAGACCCCGCACGTTCCAAGAGAGGAGCTTATACTTGCTCGGGACAGCCATTAAATCTGAACCCAAAGTGACCAATCCATTTACCCCTCACATGTCAAGATGGCATTGAACCTTTAAACCTAAACTAAGAACCACTCTCTGAGAACCCCCCACGTCCGGACAAGTAGCATTAAACAAGAACCACACAGAAATCCAAAGTGATCGATGTGCTAGGACGTACATCATCGCTTTCCTGTCTTACACAAACACCCCACCCCCACAGGTCATCCCTCCCCCAACTGCTTACATGAAACAATAAAAAAAATATTGATGATGCCCAGGAACGCGACCTTGTGAACATCCTTGTAGTCAATGACGCGCAGCCACAGATTTTACAGACACACCCCACCTCCCACCTCTCCCCCCAATAGGAGACATCTACAAACTGTTGCATAACACTCATGAGGAGGTGACTAACCAACCTCTTCATTCGCTCACCACACACACTCCAAACTACACACTAAAAAACACCATTGTGGCAATCCATGGCACGCCCAGCACAACACTTACACCTGCCACGCAGTCTTCTACATTGCGATACATTTCCACTACGGAAACTGCACAACCAAGGTGACCCGTACCAAAAAACGAGGCCCAACCCTCAGGTCCTAGTGTCAGGAACAATTGGCCAGTGTTTGCTGGAGCGTCCGAATCCTCATTGTCTTTGGAGGATGCTTCCTCAAGGGACTCCAACTTGTTCTGCAGTTGTCACTGCTGCTTCCATAATGCCATCCTCACAGATTACCACATGGCCTGAGCCACCCTCCACAAACTGTGATGTCCTCCCAGCCAGATGTCATCTGCACCCACACCTCCTACCACTGGATGGAATGGTTCCACTTCACTCAAAGGACGCCTACTGGGTGTGCCAGTCCTGACCAGGCATCTTCCGGACGCTCAAAGAAGTGAGACTTTCCTGCATCAATAACTAAGTTTAGCAATGTAAAGTAGCATATACTGGAGGCCCATAGTGCGGAGCTGCTACTTGACCTCCAGGAGCTTTTTCCGGTACTCCTGCACTCTTATAGTCAGGGTAAATTGCAATGTTCCCTCCCTTATACTGGGGTCTCGCTATATGTTCGCACTATAACATCCCTGTCTCTGTAGTTCAACGAGTTCAGATGTGCAATAAGTGTTTTCGGGGAAGCACCTCGGTGAGAGTTCAGGGTTCTATGAACCCGTTCCTTAACAAAAATATTAGACAACCCCGTGGCCCGCAGTTCACCTCTCACGCACTGTTCCTGGAACTGCTCTGCTGACTGCCCCTCCACCTGCTCTGGAAAGCCCAGCAGGCATATCTTATTCGTCCTTGAGCTCCCTTCTGCATCTTCAACCAGGTACTCGAGTGTGCCAGTGGGGTCCAAGTAACAACCAATATGTTGCGCAGAAAATTTGTTGAATTGCTCCTGCGTCTCAATTTATTTCCACGATAATCATGGATACACTTTACTTCATTACACTCTCACGCATGTGCCACTGCAAATATTATTGAGTCTCTGAATGCAAGATGGTTTAATTGTCAAAAGCCTCTAGTAGCACATATGAGAAATGTCAAGACCAACTTCAGGTCGTATTGTTGAATAACAAACTGGGAGGAAATACACATGTGAACCTTTCATAAAACTTATAACAACCGGTGACTTAAGCAAAGACTGTTGGTCATGAAAACACAGAAATGCCAAAAGGGCAGACAAATAACTTCTCACTGTGCCCAATAAAAGAACAAATAAAAGGACATCATAAAGTTTAGCTTGTAAGTTGTTGGTGTTTCTGGTACCAGACCAAGCGAAAAATGTGTCCCTGCATCCAGCACAGATGGACTTCACTGAAGGATGCCATCGACCACCCTGTTCAGCACTTTTAGCTGACACTGCTAGAGAATCTCCATGCATGGAGGTGTAAGTTGTGGAGAGACTCATGCAGGACTCTGCCCTGTTGCCCTGGAAGCCTGATAGGAGGACAAATGCTCAGGACCATTATATACTACCCTCTCCTGGCACAATCCAGGGCGGTGAGAATGACTTGGGCTCAGTCAAGTTTGATCTTGTTTACAACCCAAGACAGGAAAGGTAGCATGTGAAACGTGTACAGGGGTCCTACATCCCATTCCTGCTGCAATGTGTCTTCTAACTAACGCCTTAAAGGAAACTTCAATGCTGAGAATTGTTGATACTGCACATTCTCTCCTGTAGCCAGTTGGTCTTGCCAGGTAATAACCGCATTGATTGAAAAAGCCCCACACCACCTTGGGTTGGACTCCACTCATGCCTGCGCAGTTCGTCCACTTTGGCATTCAGGGAGTTGTTCTCTTGCTCCAGACACTCCCAGAGGCATAGGGTCTCCTGGCATTGAATCTACTCTGCACTGCTTGTTGCAGTACCACATAGTGCATCTGTTGTACATGAGGACCTGCACAAGTCTCCCTTTGAGTATGGCAAGAAGACTTTCAGGGATGGCTCTCCAGAAGGTTGATATGGAGCTGATTTCCCTGCCAAAGACCAGAGACCTCTGATCTCCATCGCCTGCTGTGGTTCATTAGCCAGCCACCACTGTAGATCCTGTGAGGTCTCTTTTGAGATATGACTGGAGTTAGAGAGGCAGTGCTGATGCTGAGCCAACTGAGACCTGAGGGTCTTCTGCAGGGCCTGCATATGCCATGTGGCATTTAGGACAAGGAGGATACACGAGGCCAGAAGACCCAGATGCCTTAGAGCCTTTCTCATTGAGACCCAAGACTGTCAGAATCTGAGCCAGAGAGACCATTTTGAACTTGTCCTCCTTCAGAAGTTGTTCAGTGCGCAGAGATCCAAAATAGGAAGTAGGATAAGTAACATCTGCACCTGCATACCCATTCTCTGATGCCTGCACCTATTCGATGTCACTTTGCACAGCAAAAAGCTGGCTTCCTGTATCATTGTGGAGTGATATTCCAGGTGTCGCTTCGGTGTGGAAGGAAGGTGAAGTGGAGAGGAAATGTAGAGGGCAGGGTATAGTCCCCCTAACAACATGTAAGCTTCATCTGTCTGATGGTCCGATGTGATGGATCTCCAACTGGGAGGAAATGTCAAATCCTGCCTTCAACTAGCCAGGCATGAGCCTGAGGGCAAATAAAATATCTTGGAAGCCCATGCTGCATGAGAGGAAGAACTGAAGAAGTAATGTCCCTGCTGGTGCCACATCCTCAGCCTCAAAAGTACTGCTGGGCTGGTTGCAGTACAGGCAGGGAACACTGTCGTTGTCCAGAAGCTGGCAACCTGGAATAGAATCTGAATATCCTTTATTGGAGGGTAAATTGCTTACACATGACAAGAGCCCCAATGATCGGGCTGTGGCATGACTAAAACCTTGAATTGTTCTAGTGCTGAATCAGCCTTTTCTCTAAACAGGCTGGAGCTATTGAAAGGAATGTCCATTAAGGACACCTGCACATCACCAAAAACCCTGTAGACCGGATGCAAAGTTGCCTTCTGAGCACAAAACTGTTAACAATAGCTCTGCCAATGCAGTCTGTAGTGTTCAGACCAACTCCAAACACATACACATACTGCAAGCATCCCAGCATCTTGACCATCCTGTATTGGTTGGGTTTGTGAGGCTGAGGTCCTCCAGGACATCTGCAAGATGTTGCTGCCCATTTCCTAAAGGTGTGGTTATGCCCTTCTTGAAGGCAAACGTAATTTATGGATCTGAGTGCTAGACTGGCCAAAGAAAACGTTCTCTTTCTGAAAGCATAAATTCTTCTAAACTATCTAGAGGGCTGGTCGCACAGGAATTTGGATTAACCTTGCACAATAAAACTTTCCAGCATTGGGTAGTTAATTACAAAGTCCACTTCACCAAGGTCCACAGACTGACTGTCTGGTAGGTATGAGCATGGCTTAGACCTTGTAGCCAGAAAGCATTCAAAAGGGCTTCACTAAATGACAACCACGGCTCAGATGAAGCAGGAACAAGTTGAAGAATCTCAGTCAATACGTTTGGCTTTGGCTCTATAGACAGCAACTCTGTTTTTATGTTCCTCAGCTGTATTCCCAACCACCACTTCAGGAGGTGTCTATCCTACTAGCATTTTCTGAGTCTGCATATAACGAATCCTCAATATAGTGAGAGGAAAAGATCCTGTTCCCTTTATCACCAGTGTCTTCAGAGGCATAATTTGCCGTTTGCACTGCGTCTGAATCAGAAGCGAAAATAGCATGAACCCTCCACTTGTATCAGAATCGGGCAGAGGTATTGCATTGGAATTTGGCTGGATAACTACTGGTTGTGCATTTGTGATTTCAAAGTGCAACATAGGCCTGGATCAGGCTGAAGTCAACTCGAAATAGAATTGATAGTCGACTGGTGCTGTTGAAGTCAGTGTCAGCATGTTATGTTAAAAAATATTTATAGAGCACACGTTCACCATACGGTTTCTTGGATCCAGTGTGGAAGGTGGAGCTGGAGTATATGTTAGCGATGGAGGCCGCACAGGCCTAGTAACTGGTTCTGTGGGGGCAGGTCTCTGGCAGAAGTCCAACTGGAGACCCCTGCACTCTATGTAGAAAGAAAAGTATAAAACGTGATCAATTAAATGCTAGAATTAATCTCAGCAACTGCTAATCATTTGGGCAGCATCCCAGTCCTTAGTTCTATTGCACACCATGACCCCTGAGTTTGGGCACAGTCATATGCAAATCTTGACCCTGCTCCAGTTGGAACTGTCTACCCCAAATTGCCAGGTATGGCCCTCCCTGAAGTGGAACACAAGCAACCCAGGACCGTCACTTTTGTGTGCTTTAGTATGTTGCCCTAAGTGCGACAAGCATGCCCAGACGTGGGTCCTGTGCACACTGTCACTGGAACCAAGCTATAGCTGGCTGATGAGGCCTAACTAGGGCAAACCCTGTCCTGGGCTGCTAGTGTTCCAGTTCAGAGAGGATCTGGTCTGGCAGTTCGGGCACAATTGTTCCCATTGGAGGAGGGTCAAGACTGATTTGCATGTGGCTGGGTCCAAATTGAGGTGGCATGGTGTGCAAAATGACGATTGAGTGGGCTACCGTCTGAGTAATTACCAGTGGCTGAGATTAATTCAAGCATTCCATCCATCACTTTTGTATGCTTTAATGTGGAGGCAGAAGGCGTTCCAGGGTGAGGCTGAAGTGCACCAAAGATTTGGAGCACAACTACTGCCATCTACTGCAGAGTCAATGACCACCAATAAATGGTCAGTGGTGCAATAGACAATAGGAAGTATTAAGGATTTACATTAAGAAAGTATTACAGATTTTTCTTTATAGATAGAGCACAATTGTTAGTAAGTGTTTTAGGTCACTTAAAAAATATGTATTCATATAAAAAGTTAGGAGTTGTGCATTAGAAACAAGTATTGGAGTTATCCCAATCAGGGTAACTTGTGTTGTACATCTGTGGATGGGTAAAGCGTTCTATTGGGTCCAGAGGGGGCTATCTTAGCAGCCTGTTCTTCAGTCTTTTTTGTATTTAAGAGTGAAACAATGTTTTTTCCTGTGTCATTCTTGTGTATGTGATGCCTGGCTTCCGTTCCTACCAGTGGCCATATATTACATATCCATATTGGTTAATATATATGGTTATATCTCAGTAAGTCTAGAAAATACTTGAAACGTGTTGAAATATCCAAATAGTCAAACACGGTTTGTCGAAACAATATATGCAATACATTTAAAATTAATTTTATTCATCCTACAGTACTATACATGAATAAGTACAGATGATGGCCTTTACACATGCAGCTGTTTACATAATTCCATATCTTTTGCATAAGTTGTATACTAAAATATTTAAACTTAATGTCTTATAACATTCCTATATTGTAATACAATGGAATTCAGTTTTTATTACTTCTGAGATAAATAAGAGTATTTTTATAATATAATTTCACATACTGTAAGGTCAAAGACTTAAAGTATATACAACATGGTAATATCACAAGAGTGGTTACTAAATTACCAGTGGTGAGTTCAGGAATTCGGTAGATACAAAGTATTTATCTAGAGGTGATAACTTAAAACGTACACAATGGTTTTTATGATCAAGCTTTCTTGTACATTCCGTGAAAGGTGACAGGAATGTTTATGTCGACCTCTGCTCTAGCAATTTCGCTCATGTCTTTTGCATTTAATATTAGGAGGAATGCAGGCTTCTGTCCTGGTCCAGGGTTGACGACTACACTCAGCACCACTCCTGTGAAATTAAAAGGTGACACGTTTTATTAATTACTGACATATTAAAATGGTATTCGATAAAACAGTGGTACAAAGAACTCCCCAAAACATTAAATACATTTCATCACCGCTTGTTAGCTTAATCTATATTTATTTATCCAATTAGATTTATTCTTTGGTAAAGTGCTCATATCAACTTTGGCAGTCTCAGTGCTCAAGGAGGAGATGCAAGGAAGGGAGAAAGGAGAGCATCACTCCAAGAGTATAGTCAATCAGTAGTTTGGTTGTAACTGTTAATAAGAGACCGCATCCTTGTAACAAGATGAAGTTTTTCGAAGATTTTGCTGGTGCAGATTACAAGGTCACATAATTTGTATAGGATGCTGAGGCGCTAATCGGTCTTTGGTGTCTCACCATTAGATGAGTAAGTGTTCAGAATCCAGGAAGGCCCTAAAGCTGCCAGTTGGCCATTTTAAGGTATGCAAGAACAGAGAATACCAATGGCCCAGAATGAAGCAGTGAGTTTTAGGGATTTCCTGAATTTGAAGAAATCATTGTCAAGCTTCAGAGGTGGTGGTAGAGTAATCTATAGGGAGGAGCCTTGAGTATGTAGAGATTGTCTGCCAAATCTCTGGTCTGTCCGATGGAGAGCATTTATGTTTGGCAGACCTTACACTTCTTATAGGTTGGTAAGGAGTAAACATCTTGGCAAGTCAATGTGGGCAGAGCCCATGTACAGTTTTATGGACCACACAAAGGGTTCATAATTGTGACCTCTGCTTTACAAAAAGTGATGGATGGAAAGCTTCAAGAAAACTCAGCCACTGGTAATTACTCAGGGTCCAATCCCAACCCGTTGTTATTTTACACACTTTGGCACCTCAGTTTGGATCCAGCTATATGCAAACAAGTCTTGACCCTGCTCCTCATGGGAACAGTTCAGCCCAAACTGCCAAGCTAGGTCCTCTCTGAACCGAAATGCAAGCAACACCCGACCGATTTTGCCCTTGCTATGGACTCATCAACCGGGTATAGCCTGGTTCCAGTGACACTGTGTGCACGTAACTCACGTCTGGGCATACCTGTCAAACTTACGGCGGCATTCAAAAGTATTCAAAAAGTGATGGATGGAATGCTTAGATATCTGCTTTATCTGTAGCCAATGGAGAACATTTATTGGTGTAATATGTTCTCTCAGTTTTAAGCTGAATATTAGTGGAGCAGGATGATTCTGAACTTTTGTAATTTAGAGAGAAGTTACTTGGGGAGTCCTGTTTAGATGCCATTGTTGTAGTCCAAGGAGGACAGGATTACTTGCGAGACTGCATTTTGGTTTCTGGAAGTGCTTGCTGATAAACTTTATTTCAGTTTTGTGCTACCGGGTCATGGGGAGCAGATGGGGAGCGTGTGCTCAGAGCAAGCTTATCTGTGCCCAGAGCTGAACCTGTAACAGGTTCATCATCAAGTCTGAGATGGAGCTGCATGTCGAAAACATTCGTTTGGTAAACAATGTTGTGGGTGTCAAGAATCAGTGAGTGGTGTCAAGTAATTATTCAATAGCGTAGGTGACGGGGCTAATCCTTGGGTTATTCTATTTTAGACACTGGCCTTCTAGAAAGGAGGGTGACTTGATGCATGTGGTTCAGGAAGAAGGAAGTAACTATTTTAACACCATTCTGACTGTTGCAACCCTTTTGAGGAGTGGTTTGTGATCAATGGTATACAATGTAGTTGAGGTCTTACCAAATTAAGGCACTGATTTGCCTTTTCCGGGTGAAAAAGTAATATATCCATATTGTTGAGGAGCAAAGTCTTGGTTCCTCATCAGGGTCTACCACCAGACTGGAAGTCATTTAGCAGGCCACGAGACTTGCCATGAAGTGAAGGTTGGTGGGTAATGACTATTTTAAGAGCTTGTTGGCACAGGGAAGCCCTGAGATTGGGTCTGTAGTAGCTTGAGAAATGTCTCATGTGGCGATTAGGTTTGATTAGGCAAAAGCACCAAATAGGTTTTTGATTGCCACTGTACAACTCCCAAGAAGGAGTGTTATTATTTTTTTAACGATTTGGGGATTTTTTGATAAATAGTGCACTGGGATCTTCCTTCAGAGGAGTACTAGCAATATAGGAACATGACTAATCAGTAAAAGCAATGTGGTTTATGTTCAGTTTAGTAGACAGCCAACTGGGCCAGCTTCTGTAAGATGACTGTAGACCATATGTAGAAAAATTTCTGACTGCGTCAGCAGGGATAGTTTTGCTAAAAAAGTGCTTCCGTCAACACTAATGCCAATCATGCCACCCATCCTGCATAATTTTTTCTTTTGCAGAAACAAAATAGAAATTTCTTTCAAGAGAGCAGAACAAACTTTAAATGAACGTGATGCTCGGGGAGTTTTCAGGGCAGGGATAATTTGTGTTGTGAGGCTCACCCTACATAGGGTAAACCCTCTTAGGCAATAAAGGAGGAGGCCTTGTGACTGATAAGTCATCATCAATGTGGAGTGCAACTGGAGGCTTCAGCAGTGGCCCATCAGACGTTCCTTCACATTTGAATTGGCCAGGAAA
Source organism: Triturus cristatus (assembly GCF_964204655.1). Classification (NCBI taxonomy): domain Eukaryota; kingdom Metazoa; phylum Chordata; class Amphibia; order Caudata; family Salamandridae; genus Triturus; species Triturus cristatus. The sequence goes on along the minus strand of NC_140586.1, from coordinate 630,187,810 downwards.
TAGTGGCTTTAGTACATCAATATGCGCGTTTAGGCATCTGTTTTGCTCTTGCCAATGGCTGATTCTGCCAGTTTTTGTCTGTATTTCCTTCTGTGCACCCGCTTCTTAAATGTAATTTGTAGAGATGATGCTGGGAGGGAGTACCACTTGTTATATACCATTTTCCAGTACACTGTAGCTGCTTTAGTGTTAATGCGGGAACTTGCATGCTATTTATGTGTCTGGGCTGTAGCTGCCCAGATCCCATTGCTCAAGATACCTATGTGCCTGGGCTGATGCTGACCATGGCATTCCCCTTCCCCTGACTTACTACTCAGCAGTGCACCTCTCATCCCCCTTGTCATCAAGGAGTCACTATCCCAAACCCCAAAACCAAATCCTCACCATGCATAGTCCAAAATCAGTTGGTATGATTACTTGCCTAACAGTAATCAGACAGTGGTATCCATATCTTATGATTCCCAAAGTAATGCTAGAATTGTTCATCTGCCCTTGATTTGGTTGCTTCACATGAATTATTGGTATTGGGACCCACACGTCCGACCTGAATGAATGAATGAATGAAGGAAGGAATGAACATGCATTTATAAAGCGATCCGCTACTCAACAGAGTGTCCAGGCGCTATCAGGTAACTCTCCACTTTATCCCAGAACCCACTTAGTTACAGAATAGCCATGTTTTAGTTGCCTCCTGAAAATGGAAAGTTCCACCGTGGCTCTGAGGGCCACTGAAAGTTGGTTCCAAGATTGGGCTCTCAGAAACATGAAGGATCTGCCTCTAGTTCTGACCCTGCGAATCCTAGGTATAGTAGCCATATGGTTAAATGAAGACCTCAGAGTTCTAGAGGGGGTATAATGAAGTATTCTCTTCCTAATGTAACTTCCAGCCTTACCCTGTAAGGCTTTATGTGTTAGAACCAGAGCCTTGAATGTGATCCTTTTTCTCACTGGCAACCAGTGCAAAGCTCTGAGATGCGGGACAAATGGGTCCTGGAGTTCAAAATAAGGACTAATCTTGGTGCTTCATTCTGAACTACTTGCAAGCGGTTCAGAAGATACTCAGGCAAACCCAAGTATAATACATTCCCATAGTCTAGCCTAGAGGTAATTAAGGCCTGGACTACTGTTTTCCTAGTGGCCGTAGACAAAAGAGGCAACAATTTCCTCAGAGTGCGTAATAGCCCGAAACAGGTGCCTATTACCTCTTGGATTTGCTGTTTCATAACTAAAGAGTTGTCAATGTGGATGCCCAGGTTTTTTACTGTGTTTTGGGAAGAGATAGGTGGAGACGTGTCTTGGGGCCACCAGGATCTTCAGTCCTCAGAAGGTGGAGTACCAAAATGTATAATCTCCGATTTATCAGGATTGCATTTAAGTTGATTAATTGCCAGCCAATTAAACACCTTAGAGAGGAAGATTCTGATCTTCTCCCCCTCAAAGGCTGCACCTTTTTCCCAAGTGACGGGAAGCTGGGTGTCATCCGCATATGATATTATTTTGGCACCGCAAGATTTAGCCAAAGCTGCCAGTGGGGTCAAATACACATTAAAGAGTGTAGGGCACAGAGCTGAGCCCTAGGGGATGCCCACCTTCAGTATCAAAATGGCGGCAGCATATGGAGTGGTCCAGACTTCATGACATTTATCCTCCAGAAAAGAGGTAAGCCACTTTAGAGCAGTACCACCAATTCCAAGATTCTGAAGCCGTGTCAATGTCTATCATCAGGGACCGTATCGAAGGCCGCCAAGAAAACCAACAAAAATAAGACGACTCTTCCCCCCTGATCCAGCTTCTCTTTAATGTGCTCCGTAACCTATAGCAGCGCTGTTTCTGTGCTACAGCTTGTTCTAAGACCTGATTGACTGGCTTGCAACGATTTTTATTTTCCAGGTAGCCTGAGATGACTGAACTTACATGTTTTTCCAACACCTTAGAGAAGGCGGACAGCTTTTTTTGTTCTATTTTTTCAGAAACATTTCCTTGGGGAGCAAATATGTGAAATGATAAACCTAATGCCCACACAGCATTTTTCCCTGTGGATGTATATTGGCGACATTTGATATACCGCAACTTAGCTGCCTGAATTGTCATAAAGGAAAGTTTCATGCAAGTCAATTCATAGGGTCAAACGTTATAAGCAAATCAAAAAATGCCTTTTCAATGAAAAGTGTGTCTGAACCATAACTGTACAGTGGCAACTGCCCACTGTGTAACTGTGTATATATATGTGTTTTCGCTCCAAATGCCTGTTTCACATGAAACCAGAATCCAGCACGCTCGGGCTCGCTGTTTAAAGTTTTTATTACGACCACACAACCAGGTAACGCGTTTCGACAGCGAAGCGGTTTTTGTCAAACCCAATGCTGCAGCCATTTTTTTGTGTTTTTATACATCAATAAAGTTGCACCAATATTACAGTGACAGTGCATCTTAATCAAATTATAGTGACAGGTGTAATTTCATCGGTGAAGGTACAGTGACTTATGCATTGTACAAAAACAGCTTCACTTTACAGTGCAAAATTGCATTTTCCGCTCAAAGAGTATAGCAGATATCACAAGCAATAGTGCTAAGGTTGGTGCAATCTTAATCACATCAATGTTAATATTATTGTTGTTATATATATATATATATATATATATATATATATTTTTTTTTTGATTTGTATATAGATGTTTTGAGCTTATTTACCTAAGATTGATGAACGCATTATGAAATATGAATTATGGTACAATAAGCATTACTGATATATTGTGCAGTTCACATGTCTTTTTTTTTTTTTTTTTTTTTTTTTTTTTTTCAAAAATTTTTATTAAAACAATAAATCAGTTACAAGCATGGGCCTACAACCACCAGGGCCGGCCGCTAGACTCAGAAAGGATCGTACATTAGTTAAAGCAGTAGGCGACACCTGGGGCCCAGCCCCGTAAATGGCTCAGGATAGCTTGAGAGAAGCAGGAGACATACATTTAACATAAATAACAACAAAAAACAACAGGCGAGGCATACGGGCAAAATGCGTGGGTCAGGCTACATCCGGGGGACTTTTACTCCAAACCTTCAATTAGCTATCAACAGGAGGGAGTACTGAAAGATCGGGGGGGGGTAACGGGAAAGGAACATCTATATTCGATTATTACAATCCGTTGCAAGGAACCATCAAGGGTCAGGGGGACAAGGCAATATCGGCGTCCACTAGGGGGGGCGTACAGATACCCCCACGATACACGTTCCATTGCCCCCAAATTCTACCGCGGGCCACATATACAGTCTTCTCCCTGAACATACACCAGTCCATGTTTTCCTTCCATACTGACACGGTGGGTGGCCGCTGGGAGCCCCAAAGCTGCGCTATATCCCTCTTAGCAATCATGTAGCCCAGGGCCGCCCACCGAGTCTGCGCCGCGTTATAATCATTGGGCTCCCACACATTCAAGACACAGCGACGCACCTCCGGCAGCAGCGCCACCCCGGTGACTTGTCCCATGACCCCATGAACCCGACGCCAGTATTCCGCCACCTCCCGGCACTCCCAAAGGATATGGAGAAAGGTGGCACTGAGCCCACACCCCCGCTTGCAGAGCCCATCTTCCGAGAATCCCATCGAGACCAGACGGGGGCCCGTCACATACACCCGGTGGAGAATCTTTAACTGGACCAGGCGGAGACGGGCTGGAATGGCGACTTCCTTGGGGGACGATAGTGCGGACTGCCAGTCCTCGTCGTCTCATTCCACCCCGTCCCCCGTCCACGTCTCCCGAAGGCGCACCAATAGGTCAGCCCGATTATTAATGAGTTTTTTATAGATTAAGGAGATAGTACTGTCGGGAACATGACCATCAAGTAGGCGGTCCTCGAGGGGCGAAGAGGCCGGGATCTTGGTCCCCTCCCCAAAGACAGAGAGCAGGGCATGCCGAACCTGGGCGTATCGGAAGAACTCCTTTTCCGTGAGTTCGTATTCGCTCTGGAGCGCCGCGAAGGTCTTAACCGCGCCCTTCATCCATAAGTCTCCCACTCTACTGATGCCAATCGTGTCCCAACGGTCAAACCCCTTCGTTGTCCAGAGGCTTCCCAGTCGGTCGGAGGCAAATAAAGGAGTAGCGCATGTTAGTCGCTCACTCCAGCCCATGGCTACATTGGCCGCCTTCCAAATCCGTACCGCGATCTTAGTGGGGCCCGTCAGGGTCCGTCCAGCCGAGCGGGAGTAAAGCGCCCTGTTATAGTTACCGCCGGGAAGCAGGAATTTATCCATCTCATACGCCGGGTTCAAGCCAGGCGCATACGTGGCATGGTTAATGGCTGATAGCTGTGAGGCCCAATAATACCTGCGAATGTTGGGAAGCGCGATGCCCCCGTCGTACCAGGGGAGAGTGAGTTTGGCCAGGGCGATACGCGCCCGTCCGTCCCACACCAGTCTCCTCTGCAGGCTCTCTACTTCCCGAAAGTAGGCCACTGGAATGATGTCGAAGGAGTTCTGAAGTGCATAGAGGAACCTGGGAAGGGACATCATTTTAAACAATGCGGCCCGACCCAGTGGGGACAGGGGCAGCCTACACCACCGAGCCGTGTCTTCCCTCAAACGCCGAAGTGGAAGCAGGAGATTGTGCTCATAGCGAGCTACCGGGTCCAACGAGATGTGTATCCCCAGGTATTTAAAGCCGGACAGAGATATTTGGATCGGAAGCCGAGGCGGCAGGAGAGGGGGGCCACCGGAGATAGGATAGACACAGGATTTAGACCAGTTAATCGTGAGACCCGAATTTCTCCCGTAGGAAGTCAGAACATCGAAGAGAACGTTAAGCGACTGCCGCGGCGAGGTAAGATACAGGAGGATATCGTCAGCATATAACGAGACCCGATCCTCAAAGCCCGGGGCCCACCGGATCCCCCTGATCGAGGGCTCCCAGCGGAGCCAAGCGGCGAGTGGCTCCAGGGCGAGAGCAAAGAGCAGAGGGGACAACGGGCACCCCTGCCTCGTACCCCTACCGAGAGCGAAGGGCCGAGAGACCCGCCCATTTACCACCACCTGAGCCATGGGTCCCGTGTAGAGAAGCTTCACCCAGCCAAGAAATCCCTCCCCAAAGCCGAATTAGGTCAAGACAGCCCAGAGGAATGGCCACTCGATGGTGTCAAAGGCCATCGTGGCATCTAAAGAAACCAGCACGGCCGGTTCGGAGAGGTACTCTGCCCTGGCGAGGGCGCCATGGAGACGCCGCAAGTTGAGGGCGGTGTTGCGATGTGGGATGAAGCCGCATTGATCAGGATGAATCAGATCGCAGATGACGCTCAACAAACGATTGGCGAGGACTTTAGCCAGGATTTTAGGCTCTGCATTTAGCAGTGAGATAGGCCTGTAAGAGGCACAGCGGTCCCGTGGCTTACCTTCCTTGGGGATCACGACTATCGTGGCCAGTCGCTGGTCGACCGGAAGGGAACCGGCCTCAAGGGACTCCTGAAACATACGACGGAGGAAGGGCGCTAGTTTATCCGGGCGCAACTTATATAATTCGATAGGTAGACCGTTGGGACCCATGGCCTTGCCCGAGCGAAGGGACCGAATCGCAGTCGCGATTTCATCTACCGACAAGGGAGCGTCCAGCTGCTCACGGTCCTCGGCAGAAAGGCCAGGCAAAGCAATGTCCCTCAGGAGAAGGCGAGAATCTTCCTCATCCCTATCAGTCACCGGGGAGTACACAGTCCGGAGGTGGTCGGCAAAACATTCCACAATCTCACCAGGCTCAGTCACACACACTCCATCCGAGACACGCAACTCCGGGACCACACGATTCACTCTCTCCTTCTTGTCCAGCCACGCAATCAGCTTTCCCGCCTTGTCCCCGGCATCATACAACCGACCCTGCTGCTCCCTATGCATAGTTTTGGCAGCGTCGGTGACAAGAGATCTGTATTCAAACTGTTTCAGGCTGAGGGCATGGAGCCCGTCCGGAGTGACACCCGCCTCCAAGGCCGACTCCAGCCCCGAGATGTCAGTCTCCAGCTTCACCACCGCCTCACTCCTGAGCTTCTTAGCCACCACTATCTGGGAGAGGGCGTGTCCGCGGATTACGGTTTTAAAGGCTTCCCACAGGGACATTGCAGACAACACAGACCCCTCGTTTTCAAGAAAGTATTGGTCCATAGCCTTAACCAGACTCTCGCGGGTCGTAGGGTCTCGCAGGTACCACGGGTTAATGGGAGCGGTCCGCCCTGCAGACCGCGACTCGGTGTCAAAGAGAAGCCACAGCGGGGAATGATCGGAGATACCCCTCGCCAGGTGCCTGACCTCTCGAATTCGACCCGTCTGCGCCGCGGGCATAAGGAAATAGTCTAACCTAGAAAGACTCCCATGTGCCCCAGAGTGAAAGGTGTATTGACATTGGGTCGGATGCATTAATCGCCAACTATCCACCAGGCCGAAGGTCTCCAACAGACCACCTAGCCAAGCCTGGGCAGCGGGGAGGGCCCTGGGTGGGTGACGATCCAGGTCACCCGAAACCACCGAGTTAAAATCCCCGCCCATAAGCAAAAGGCCATCCGGGAGTTCAAGCAGCATTCGACCCAAGTCCGCGAAGGTGGAGTTCTGGAGGCCCGGTGGGACGTAAATTGAGACCAGGGCAAGGGGATGCCCCTCCCACCTCCCAATCAGACAAACATAACGCCCTCTATCATCTGAGACCACCCTCGTGATCTCCAACGGAAGTGAGGATCGCAGGAGAATGCCCACCCCCCTGGAGCCAGTTGTGAAACCAGAGTGAGCCACGAGGCGGTATCCCCCCCTGTTCATTGCATGGCAGACATTGCCAACCAAATGCGTCTCCTGGATAAACACCACATCAGGAGTCAGACGACGCAAATACTGCAGAACTACACCCCGTTTGATACGGTCCCCCAACCCATTGACGTTCCATGACATCAGCTTCAACCCGTCCCCCCCCATTCCCTCCAATAGATCAGAGGTCCCCCCGCAAGTAGCACAAGTCCCAAAGGTGGCAGAAAATCAATACCTCGCCCTGCAAACAAAAACCACACTACAAAACAACCCCTCCTTCCCCCCCACCCCCCCCAACACCCAACTCCCCCCACCCTGCACCCCTGCGGGCCAAAAAACCCCCCCAAATTGCAGTGTGCCTGTCGCCCAACTAACCCCAGTCTACAAAAAGACCCCGGAGGAGGAAAGGGACCCGTCCCCGCCCGCCCCCCATACAGGTACTAGCAAAACACACTGAACCAAAGAAGTACAACCCAGCTGAGCAGTGCAAATTGGCAAAATCAAGGACCAAGAGTCACTCCAAAGGGGACCCGTCACCGCTGGCACCTGCAGAGGGCCCGGGACGGCCACCTCTGTCCGGCAGCGAGTCCAACCAGTCACTCACGGCCACAGGAGAGTCAAAGAAGGCAGTCCGATCCTCATGTTCCACTCGGAGTTTGGCAGGGTAGAGCATAGAGTACTTTAGGCCCAGCTCACGAAGACGACGTTTCACCCCCTGGAATCCCATCCGCTGTTTCTGGACAAGTTGAGTAAAGTCCGGATAAAAGTTAATGGATGAGTTCTCATGTCGAACCGGGCCATGGACCCGCGAGGCCTGCAGAATCGCATCCCGGTCTCTGTAGTAAAACAGTTTGGCCACGATAGGCCTCGGGGGGGCCCCCGGCCGTGGCCGCCCGCCCGGAACTCGATGAGCCCGTTCAACGGCAAAAGATTTACTCAAGCCCGCAGGGGTCAGCTGTTGGAGGATGAGTTCCTCGACCAGGAGGTCAACCGGGCGGTCGTCGGAGGACTCCGGTACGCCGATGACACGGATGTTGTTGCGTCGGGCCCGTCCCTCGAAGTCCTCCAGCCGCCGGGCCATCTGCTCATTGACCACCTTGATGTCGCCAAGCGCGGCCTGCAGGTCCGACACATCCGCACCCAGGGTGGAGGTCCGCGCATCGAGAGTTTGAACCCTCTCGTTTGTTTTGGAGAGGTCCGCCCGTATTAAGGTGACATCAATCGCCACCGTATCGATCTTGCGGGCCAGGGCCTCGTATTGCGTGGCGATGGTCTCCCTGATGCCATCAATGGCGCCCATGATGTCCTGTAGGGAAAGTTCCGAAGAGACGGATGTGTCGCCACCGGCGACGTCTGAGGGGGGACCGGCCGTTCCAGGAGAGCCTCTGCCCTGAGTGTAGCGGTCCATGTTGTTGGTCTGGACCGATCCTCCACGGAGGGAGGATTTAGTCTTGTGCCCCTCGGGGCCCCCCTTGCCCCCCATGCGGCCACGGACTCCGAGGGGGACCGCCGATCAAAAGTAGTTGGGATACCGGCCCTGGAAACCAGCGCCTCACCCGAGGCCACAATATGGCGGTGCGGGGGGACCCAAGGCGATAGGCACTCTAGTGGCAGGTGGTGACAAAGCTTTGTGCAGAGGTCAGGGAAACACCCCGCCACCTCAATCGCTCCACCGGCCAGCCCCCTGAGGTCTGAAAGTGAAACCGAAAGTGGCCGATCGGCCCCTGGCACCGCGCCGCAGCCGTTGTTGTTCAACTGCGACACGGCCCCACGGCCCACCTTCGCCCCGGGCACCTCCGTCGGGTGGGTCCCAAAAGTTCAAACAACGATAACTCAGGATTCCCGGGTCCGATTAAATTTCTGAAAAGAGATAAGTGCTCAGCCGGTCGTCATCTCCCAGATTCCATAAACCAAATCAGGATATTGTCAGGATAAATTCCGAGGAGCAGCGAGGGTCCGGGGAGCCCTGTGCTCACGCGACCATCTTGGATGCGCGCTAGGCTCCTCCCCCCAGTTCACATGTCTTAAGGTTTTTTGACATTCCATCATGGCCACCGCAATCACGCAATATTGTTAGCATTGACCCTTTTCTATGTTCATGAACTGACAGTCATCTCTCTTTCTTTACTGTTTATTGAATTTTGTTTGTCTATATAAAAAAAACTGTTTTGAAACAAAAAAAATTGACATTGAGGAAGGCGTGCAGCCGAAACGCGTCTGTCCACGTGTGACCATTACATTTATTTAAATCACGTTGCCAGAGTGCGCCTCGTTTCGTTACCACGACCGTGGGAGGAGGTCACTTGCTGATATATAAATCTCCAGTAGGTAGTTTTAGTTACAACCTAGTTTCCATAGCGAGAGCATTTTTTTCTTTTGCCAATTACTTTAACGCCATGTGATCAGTCAACCAATGCCCAAAAAAGGGGGGTCCCAAAACACATTTTCCCCATGCATTTTCCCATAGGGCTTTGAACATGACTACAGCCTGAACTGCTAAATGTGATTACAACAAATTTGGCAGAAAGCTAGATGTTGGTCCACACAGCGTGCTTTTTATGATTTGGTGCAAATTTGTTAAGTAGTTTTTGAGATATTAAAGGGCAAAACATATAGATATCTAGGGACACGGACCCTTGCAGTGGACTCGTGGATCCACAGTCCCTGTGCTGACATCTGATTGGGTGCCAACACTTCTACCAGGAAGTGTTGGCAGCCATCTTGGGACTCGGCTTGAAAAAATGTAAAAAATAAAGAAAAAGGGGGCAGGGTAGAAATACCCTGACCTCCAGGAGTGGTGGTGAGGTACCACTGGGGATAAAAAGCATTTTAAAAATGCAATTTTGGTGCAAATTTGCAGGTGGATCCACGGCAAAATTGAGAAAAAAAAGACCCGCTGTCTTCCGTGCGTCTTTTTTACAGGAAGCCCCCGGATGAGCCTAATCCTGGGGGCATGTAAGAAAAAAAAAAAGGGGTGTGTGCATGGGTCCCTGCTTCTAGGGTTTATAAAATCCTGGGAACCACAACCTCCCTGGGGTATTAATGATAAATTATGCGGGGGCTCCCACGGACCCCCTCAGGGACCTCCACCTCCCTGGGGCTTTTTGTTAGAAGCATGTGGAGGGCCATGTGGACCCCATGCAGCCCTGGGGGCTGCTACCTCCCCGGGGCTTCACTTATAGTTGATGCAGGGTCTGCACGGACCCCCCTGTAGCCCCAGGTACCGCTACCTCCCCGAGGCTTTTGTCAATTCAAATGCGCGGGCCCTGGGGACCACCACCCTCCCCAGGCCCGGCTTCTGCTATGGCCCGGGGTGCCCACCCCTGGGACATATCCGTTTGCAATGGCTTGGCAGAAGCTTTACCGCTCCCTCCAAGCCATAGCAAACTGTGCTCCACTTCTAGCAAGCGAGAACATAAAAAACTCTTGCTTGCTAGAAGTGAAGCACGATTGCTTTGACAGAGGGAGCTGCATGTTCAGCAGCTCTCTCTGTCAAAGCAGTGCCGGCTCCCGCAGGAGACAGGGAGCCAGCAGGGACTGCGGGGGCCTTCAGGCTTTCCCCGCGATCCCCATTTGTGGAGAGTGGGTGCACCCAGTAAAGCCTGGGGGATAGGGTCCCGGGCCAAAATTGGCCCAGGAGGGGTGCTGCGCCGCCCTTCCCTTTTTTACTTAATTTCTTAATTAAATAACAATGTGGGCCCCTTAGGGGATGGGATCCCCAGGGTCGAATTCAAGCGAAAAAAGTTTTTTTTAAAGTCAACAGAGGCCCCGTCCCCTTTCACCACCACTCTACTGCCCCGCCTCCTGTCACTCTAGTAGTTGAGGGATGAAGTCCCCTTGGATGCTGAGGTTCCTGGGGGCCATCAACCCCTCCTGTTACCTCCAGTAAGTCCCACAGAGCATAATTGCGGAGGGGTCTTTAGAGGCCATGCCCCCTTTCACCACCACTCTGTAAACACGCCTCCTGGCACACATCTAGTTGGGAGATGAAGTCACCTTGGCTCCTAAGGGTCCTTGGGAGCCAACTACCCCTCCTGTTACCTCCAGTAAGTCCCACAGAGCGAGACTGCTGAGAGGACTTCGGAGGCCATGACCCCTTTCTCCAGCACTCTGCAAATGCACTTCCTGGTGCACTGCTGTTTGGAGGATGATGTTCCCTTGGCTCCTTAGGGTCCAACTACCCCTCCTGTTACCTCTAGTAAGCCGCAAACAGCAGGATTGCAGAGTTTATCAGATGTGATGCCCTCTGTCCCTACCACTCTTCAAACAGGGCTCTTGGCACATTACTGGTTGGAGGATATAATCCGCTTAGATGTTAAGGGTCATTGGGGGCCAAGAACCCCTCCTGTCACCTCCAGTAAGTCCCACACAGCACAATTTCTGAGAGCTGATCAGAGGCCCCACCTCCTTTCTCCACCACTCTGTAAATGCACATCCTGGCGCACTACCAGTTAGAGGATGAAGCCCTGTTGGATGCTGAGGGTCCTTGGGGGCCAACGAGCCCTCCTGTTACCTCCAGTAAGTCCGACACAACTGGATTTTTTAGAGCTGGTTGGAGGCCCTAACTTTTTTTTTCCAAAACTCTGCAAACGTAACTACTAGTTAAAAACCCATTGAAATTTACTGACAAAAAACAAAGGTTACAGGGCCGTTATTGTGAGGCTCAGATTTCACTCATACAAAACCATAGAAATTCAGCAGTTACAGTTACCTGAGCCAACTATAACTTACGTCCCCACAATGCACTGCTTATGGCCTCACATATTACAGATGGTCAACCCCCACGTTTGCTTAACCTGATGAACACCAACTCTAAAAATGTAATTCTTTTTATATGGTTATTTGGTACTCCCGAGAGACGAATGCTAGGGCCCATGGTAATGCCATGGGACCACAGGGGGAAGGGCCTGACCTTGGGACAAACTTGCACTTTTTTTTTTTACCTGCGAGGGGGGCCGTTTCACAGTGGGGCACCCTACCCAAAAGGGCCAGGGGGTCAAAGTACCCTTACCCTGCTCTCTTATACCGTACATGGAAACAGAGTCTTGAAATGTCTGTTAACACATGTGTTTTGATGATGCTGCCAACCAATGAGATCACTCAGTACTGCAGGACTGGACCGATCCAATGGTACCAAGACATCCGACTGGGGAAAGAAATTAGCCCCCACGACCAATCAGAATGCTTGACTTTTCTTTTTTACATTTGCAGTACCACTGGATTACAGACGAACCATTGGTCCAAATAACACTAATTTTGTGTACCTTAATTATTTCTCAAAAAATGCTTAACAGATTTACACCAAATAACAAAAAGCTCGCTTTCTGAGTAAAGATTTAGCTTTCTGTCAAATGCGGTGTAAATCAGTTTAACCACCTTTTCAGAATCATTGTCTAAAATTCCTACAGGGAATTGCATCGGGGAAAATGTGTTTTGGGACCCTAACTTTTTCACTGCCCCGCTTGACAATCATCGGAAACCTTCCAGCAAGTTGCTGAGGTGGATGATTTTTGTCAGGGGGGAGTTTTTTCCACATTTCATATAAATATATATATATGTATTTAAATGAAATTTTGAAAAACCTCCCCCAAACAAAAATCATCCATGTATATGTATATATATATATATATATATATATGTATGTATGTATGTATGTATGTGTGTGTGTGTGTGTGTGTATATATATATATATATATTAAAAAAAAATATATATATATATATATACACATATTATACATTATAGATTTTACACGCATAAAACCATAGAAATTCATCAGTTATAGTTATACTTATCTCAAGAAACTATCATTTGCGCCCCTGCTATGCTCCGCTTTCTCATCAATCATTTTATTGCAAATGTTGCAGTTACATTATGATTGATGTCATAGAAGATGTCATTACTGATGTAATATGTGGGGTAAGCAGCAGTGCATGGCGAAGACGCAAGTTATCGTTACCGTAGGGCCTTCTGCCGTGCTCAGCGGGGGTCGGCAGGAGCTGTCAGAGCTCCTGTTAAGCGAAAGAAAACATCAATGTCGCAAAGCTGGATACCTCAGTACATAGGGGGCCAGCCCCGGGGCGGGGAGCGTCCCCCAGGGCCATTATTGGCACCAAGCAACCCCTCACAGTGCTTTGCTCTACTTAGAGCTCTAAGTAGAGCGAAACACTATGTCAAAGGTTGCTTTTAGTCATTTCAGGTTGGCTTGGTTGTTATTTTACCAGTTCAAAGCTGTACTACTGTGCCTGAAGTAATAAATGGCTTATGTCATTTACAGATCGGCAGGGACAGCACTGTGCTTTGTTAGTCCTATGCTTAAAGACTTTGCTGTAGATTTCTATCTTGGAGTGGATGGCACTATGCTAATCCTATAATTAAAGATTTTGATAGAAAAGCAGACATTTGAGGTGAGCAGATCTAGAGTGTCCCTTGTGTTGAGGGTGCTCTATACAGGAGCTGCTTTCCACCTAAACTTGAGAACTACCCAGAGATCTCTGCTTCTTTTCTGCATAATTTATTAATCACTCTATGCCTGAAAGGATATTGTTTTGAGATATATATTTATTACCTGCTGGTGGTCGCCAGTAGGTAGTTAGGACCTAGTTTCCATAGGAAGAGTGTTTTTTCATTTGCCAATAACTTTGGCGTCGCTTGACAAATCCTTGTGAAATTTTCTACACTTGTATACGCTCACTTCATCTGCTGTCTTGAAAGTTTCGTGGTGATCCGTCAAGCAGGGGCTGAGAAAAAGGGGAAATACCAAAAAGCGTTTTCCCCATGTTAATTCCAATAGGAACTTTAGAAACGGTTACAGTCCGAACTGCTAAACGGAATTACACCAACTTTGGCAAAAAGGTGAATATTGGTCCAGGGAAGTTCCTTTTTCTGATTTGGTGTAAATCCATTCAGTCATTGCAGAGTTATTAAAAGAAATTCAAAATTTTATATATAAGGACGCAAATGCTCAGCGAACCCTTGCGATCTTGTGCTGAGATCTGATTGGCTGCCAACACTTCAAACCAGAAAGTGTTGGCAGCCATCTTGGGACTCGTCCCCACAAAAAAAGTTTTTAAAAAAAGAGAAGGGGGAAGGGTAGGAATACCCAGGCCCCTTAGGCCTCTTGGGGGTAGAGGGGGTTCCAGCAGGGCAAAAAAAAGTATGTATTTTTATTTTGGTGTTACGTTGAATTGGTGGTTCTTTACTAATAGACACAGCGGCTCGGTTCAATCCTGGGAAAGCCGGCTCGCGCTCTCTAGCGCAGTGAAGTTGAGGCCTCATCTTATTGATGTTTTACCCCATAGAGAAGTTAAGAAAGGCGCCAATCAATTAGGCAAAAAACGGGCTGACTACGGCCCATTACGCGTGCCCGTTCTCAATCCTTCTAATTTACGCTGTTTCTTTGTTTGCCTCAAATTTAAGCCCATTAGAATCTATTTGATAAGCATTTCACAATGTAGGAATCCACAGCCCGAGAGTCATCCCTAAGTTTATAGTTTCTTACTGGGAAGGATTGGCAGGTATCAAGAGAAAAAGCTTTTATTGGTTGAGCGGTTCAGTTTTCCCAGGCTTTGGCGGTGTGCAAGCGGCTGTAAACAGTCAGCTTTCTCAGACCCATGGTTGAGCTAAGCACTCAATGTTACGCTTAACTTCTACCTCACGTCCTCATCCTGGGTATTTCGCCATCTGGAAATTAAATAAATCCGTTTTTTTCCAAAATAAGCTGCAGTTGCAATCAACTGTGATGTACAGCACTTAGAAACAGCAGAAGCAGGACATGAAGCACTATGTTAAATAATGTTAGAATAATTTTTGCTGGGAGTGAGCAATCTTTCTTTTGTGTCGATGTTGACTTATTTTTGTGTTTTGTCAACAGACCTAAAAACCGGTTATGGAAAATGCATTTAAATTATGCCAAATAAGAAGACATTTTACCATCATCCTCTTCAATCGCATCTGGTTGGGAAACAAAGATGGGTTCTGAAGGGTATGAATCTGGTTCCTGCCATACCCAGCTCTCCTTTGTTTTAACATTCAGCTTAGAAAGCTGCAAATGAACAGAAGGTAAAGGTGTCAGGAGTCATGATACCTTGTATTATTTTATTAGACAACAAATCGCCCCCAATATTATATTCTTCTGTAAACTGACCCTGTCTGGAACAAAGTGATTCAATCCGAGGCCATATGCAAAGGTGTAATCCTTGCCCCCGTACTTCTTGTAGTTAATCTGTGGAAACTCAAAGGCTGAAAAGTAAAAGGGAAACACAGTGATTATTTTCACAGTTTTCACCATCTTGTCTTGATTTTACATACATTTCACAATAGTTACCTAGGCGGGGTCCTGAGAAGAGAACTTCCGGTTCTAACCAGATGGTTTCATCACTGCGTAGAATTGCTGTGGCTGTTGTGTAAGGCAAGTTGACTAGATTTTTGCCTGTGTCAACCTAGAAAAAACATACAACTGTAAGAACCATATTAAAACATTTTCAAGTAAATTCACTTGATTGGTGCACACTTTCAACTTGCATTGCTTGCCCAGTTTAATTTACGTTCTGTGGCCGCCCCAAGGGCATTCCACCTGCAGTTTAGGTGAACATAAGATGGTTCCCACAAAGTGTGCAGTTATATTGCATAGCAGTAAAGTGGCTTCAATTGGTTATTTAATGGATAGTTGAAGTGCGCAAGCTATAAACTCTTCCGCACAGTGGCATAACGCAAAATGACGGCGCCCCCTGCAGAATGTGGTGAGGGGCCCTCGAGTCTTGTATAGCTTACAGATATTCATTGCCTTGGTTGAATAGGGGGCCTCCTGTGCTGCAAAGGCCTGTGTTATGCCCTGCCTGAGGAGGAGACAGACTGTAGACTCAAGAGCATGGATACTCACTGACATATGTCTTGCGCCAAATACAGACGGACTTTCAAATGTATATGATTATTCACGAAGTACACATTTAGGTATAATGGATCTAAAGGGGAGGAAATGTGCATGTTCATTGGTTGCAGCAAATGCCTGATTTAATGTGCCCCTAGAGTATGATCTGCTAGTATCCGTCCTGTACATCACAATGTATGCAGGGATCCAGAAAAATACATAGCCTGATTGGATCATTAAATGTTTCTCTTAAAAGAAATGGGGAGTATTTTCAAGTACTGGGCGAAGGGGAGTTGCTAATGTATCTTCCTTAAAAGGAGGAAGGAATGATATCAGGTTGTGAGGGAGAAAGGTGGAAGAGATTCTTGCATGACTCCTCTGGCTGCAAAGCACAGTGAAGAAAGGCACAGCACGCCAGAACCCGCCCCTGTTCCGAAGGATAAAACTCCAGCGAATTAAATAAAACATGAGAAAGTGGCAGAGAATGCAACATTGGAGCAGCATGCAACTGCAAGAAACCGATTGGAGAGAGCATCTAGTGACGTTGGAGGCTACCTATGTACCCAACAATTTTTTAGAATCTCTTTGGGAAAATATGCTCTCTCTGTTCAGGGGCCTGGTAGCCAGAACAACAGATAGGTCTGAAGGAATGGTGACTGGGCATAATAGTATCACAAGCATCAAGCATGGGGCGAGTTGTGGCTACATTTGTTTCGAAAGTCGTGCAAGGAGAACTAACCAAGTGAACTGAATAGGTAGTAGGCACCGGAAAACGAATAACCAGCAGGAAACAGTGGGGCTTGACGCTACTTCATGTTTTATAGGTGGGACCCAGTAAGAGTCCTTTTTCTCCAGCTGATGAAAGCACATCTGAGTGACAGAAACTAGGAGGCGCGATAGTAAAGAAGCGCCAAGTTTGCTCTATGGAAATACAAAATGACACATCAGGAAGTCTTTGGTTTTTCCTGGGCTTGTGCCTGCTTTTGTAAGCTCTTGTTTAATGATAATCCACATTTCAAATGTATATCTCTGTAG
This sequence comes from Triturus cristatus, assembly GCF_964204655.1. Taxonomy (NCBI): domain Eukaryota; kingdom Metazoa; phylum Chordata; class Amphibia; order Caudata; family Salamandridae; genus Triturus; species Triturus cristatus. The sequence continues at coordinate 630,171,139 of NC_140586.1, read as the reverse complement.
CAACGATGCTTTGTTACTCCTTAATTGACGATAAACCCTTATATGTTTTGTTAGGGCAAATTAAAACGTATACGATGTATAGCAGTGAATTAGGCTCACCTATTGGATGTTTTTGAATAAGGCAACATTTCTGCTTTAATTCTTGAAAAGTTAATGTCAGGTGGTGAGAAGAGTAGGCAGGAGGGAGAACAAGTCAGTTGCACAGAGAAGTGCAAAGGTGGCTGAAAAGTTTGACATAGCCTTCCTGGAAATTTCCACTCTGAGGTTGCTGATTTGTCTGCATCCAAGTCTATTGTTCCTCTGCACGCCCTGCCGCACTATCTTTGGAATCAAGCTATACCTGGCTGATGAGACCTAATTAGGACACAACCGGTCCTGGGCTGCTTGCATTCTGGTTCAGGGATTACCTAGCCTGGCAGTTTGGGCAAGACTGTTCCGATTGCAGCAGGACGAAGGCATATTTGCATATGGCCAGGTCCAACCTGGGGTGGCATGGTGCACAAAAGAACGATGGACTGGGATGCGTCCAAGTAATTACCAGTGGCTGAGATTAATTCAAGCATTTTGTCCAGCACTTTTTTGAACACTTTAGAGTAACCTCGTCTATACAGCTGCTTTCTGCATACATTGTATGCAAGGAACGTGCGTTAGTTTACGGTTTCTGCTGTGTTTTTGCCCAGATTAGGAAGAATCATAGGAAATGTGCTTTTTTTAGGTTCTTTTTTATGCGTAATGTTTACTTCAAGATGGAAGGCGTGGCCACGCCAGATGGCTGACAGGATGAGGTCCAAGGAGGCTCTTGACCGGCCCCAGATTATCCTACAGAATCCTGCTTCTTATAGCGAGCTTTTTGCCAATTGCTCTTTGGGGGTACACCCGGCGGGTCCCGGCACCCTGGTACTGGTTCTGGTGTGCAGGTAGTGGCACGTTGGGCTACATTGCCCGGGACCCCGAGTGGATGGCCTGGAGGCCTCTGGGGGCCAGAGACTCAGCTGGGGCAGTGCTCTGGCAACCAGGGCGGGGAGAACACCCTCTGTGATCCAGAGCTGCTGAGGTAGGGGCACTTCTCCTGCGGAGTGGCGGGTCACCTCTGATGACAGAGGAGATGAAGCCTGGCAGTTGCCTGCAGGGGTCAATTGGACTGTGTGGCAGAGCCTGTGCCTTGTGGGTGCTTTTTCTCCTTTGGGCGGCCCGAGGTGCAGCGAGACCCGATGGGGCCTAGTGACTCGCTGAGACTAAGAGCTCCAGCCCAGACGAGGGCTCGGATTCTGCGGCAATATGTGTGACGCCTTCATCGGTCAGCAGCGTACTGACTCATTACCCCGAGCCGGTCTTCAAAACCTCCAGTTCGTCTTCTGTGGACTGCCCTCCAGCAACACAACAATCTACTCCCATGCCTGTGTTCTCCCCTTGTTTCGAGCAGTTGCCTCGGTGATCCTGAAGTCTACAACAACTTGGGGGCAGACTGCAGGGAGTCTCTCCCTTCAGCCCACGTTTGGCGGATGGCAGTTGAGCCACTGTATGGAGGAGTTGTAAGCGGTCCCCTGCTGTTGCTGTACCTGCGCAGGGTGAGCGCACGACCTGCTGGTCCCTAGAGGGGACCCAGAAGTGAGTGAGTGAGGCTGAGCTGGGTCTCCTTGGGCTGTGTGTTCTGGCTGCTGAGCGTCCTGAACTGATTGGGCCTACATTGGAGGCTTGGCACTTAGCTACCCCGCCAGCACGTAGTTGTCTGGGCCTTCTGGACTAGTGCATGTTGGGGCGCACTTGGGGAAAGCTGATTAGTCTTGGCTTCATTCAGCAGCCCCCCTTGGAGCTCATAAGGGACCCCGGTGTTTGCTCCTGGTGGGACTCCAGGTGCAGGGTGCATACAACGGCTGTCTTCCTGCTTGGTCATGGGGAGACATAAACAAGTGGGGGCAGCCCAGGGGAACCACATGGAGCAATATACGACCCCGTTGCCTGCTTCACAGCGTAGTACGTTGCACACCTTTGCCCGGAGAGACCAGGATGCAGAGCCGCCTGCGGAGGGTGCTACGAGGGCTACGTTGCTGGCGGCCATTTAGGGCTCTCTGTTGGCCCTAGAGAACAAAATCATGCCTGTGGCCCTTGAAGTCAATCTTCTGCGCACTGACTTCGGCATGGTTTTGGAAAAAGTCCGTCTGGCCAAGAGTTCCATTGAGGAGCTTCAAACCGAGGTGGACACTTTGTGGAAACCGGTCACTGCGGTCACGTCTCGGTCGGGGGCCCGGAGGCTAGGGTGGGGAATGCTAAGGGACGGTTGTGCCGCAATAATGTGCACCTGTTTGGGTTTCCAGAACAAAGCAAACACAAGGAGATTCCTCATGGGAACAGTCCAGCACAGGTCTTCCCTGGACCGGAAACAAGCATCCTGGGACCGGTATCAGGTTTTTACCCCTCATCAGCCAGGCTAGCTTGTATCCAGCAGCAAAGTGAGCAAGGGACCCACATCTGCAACAAGCAGAGGGAACAGCAACTAAACACTTTGTCGAGTCCTGGGTTCAAGGCACCCTCAAGCTCTCTGGATTGTCTGCCATGTTCACCACTGAGAGGGCTCACTGTGCGTTGGTGGCTCTGCCACACCCTGAGGTTCCACCGTAGGCCATTATAGCCCACATCTTAAACTACAAGGATCGTGACTGTATTCTCAGGGCAGCCAGGGACACTGACACTGCCAGGTTCAAGAACCAGAGGTATCCATTTATCCAGATTACACCAACAATGTCCACGGAAGACGTTCTTGGAGGTCAAGGCCAAGTTGCGCTCAATGGGTCTTTGCTACATGCTTTTGTACCCCGTTAGGCTGCGGGTTCTAGCAGGCAGCAAGTCACACTTTTTGGCCATCCTGATGATGTGTGGTGCTGACTGGAGTTTGGGATAAGTTCCCAGGGTTTGTGCTGACTCCTGGAGGACTGGAACCCAGAGGTCGCCCACTCTGGAGGGTTCCTACTACAGAGCAGGTGGGGGACCTAAGATTGCGGGCCGACGATCCTCAGAAATGAGTGATCCTGCCAGGGTGGAGATTCTGGACAATGGGCCTCTGGCCCTGCCGGACCGACAATCGGAGGAGGGGGGAGGGGGAGAGGGACCTTGGTATTACAGGAGGAGGTTTCGATGAAGAATGATAGTCTGACGAAGTGACATGCAATGATGTTCTAGTCTCCGCAGGTGCAGACTAATGTCCTTTCTTTTTTTTATGTAGGGGAATTTACCATGTACTTTTTCGTTCATTGCCCGCTGTATGTTGCTGGTGGGGGGTCTGCATATATGTGTTTGTTGGATTGCATAATAACGTATGGTAAGCTCTGGCTTGCTCCTATAAATGTATGTATTCTGTCTGTTGTCCAGGTTTTTGATGGGAAGCTTTCGCACACTTGTGGTAGACAATAGTTGGGGGGGGGGTGTAGGCTGTGGGTCCTGGCAGCAAGAGCTCAATTGGATTCACAGTGTTTTATCTTTGTTGATACGCTGCATATCTGGGGTGGGGATATGCTAATTGATCCCACTGATTGGGGGTGTTTGTTGGTTGTTATTGAGGTGTGGGAATCTCGAAAGTGCAGGTACTTTCTTGTTGGGCAGCTTTTCAGGTGGGATTACTGGGGCAGGTGTGAGGAGGGTTATGCCCGGGTACTTGCTATGTCTATGGCTGATGAAATCAATATTATTACGTGCAATGTTCGTGGGCTACTAGGTTACTCCACGCGGTATACGTTCCACTCGTTTCCATAAGATTCAGATTGCTTGTCTCCAGGAGACATCTCCTGATGGAGGAAATACAGAAGCTCAATAAGAAATGGAGGGGTCAACTGTTCTCTGCCTCTTACTCCTGTTATGCCAGGGGGTGGTAATCTAGGTTGCTCCTTGAGTTCCCTATAAGTACACCTATAGCAAAGCGGATTTGGAAGGGTGATATGTTCTGTTAAGGGGCAATTTAGATGACAAAGAGCTCACAAAACTCAACTTGTACGCCCCCAATGTTGACGACCGACTCTTCTTTGAAGGGATGCAGGACTTGTTAGGGGGTAGTGTGGGTACTTCAGTGATCTGGCCTGGCCACTTTGTATTTTGCATGGGGTTGAGGACCGTTGTCCCCCCACAGACGGCACTAAGCCATTAATGATGGGCGCACAGAGGAGGGCGATGCATAATCTGGGTCTCCTGGATGGGTGGTGAACATTGCACCCAGGTGGTAGTGAATACACCTGTCATTTCCGGACTCACAACACCTTCGGTCGCTTGGACAGTTTCTTGGTGGGGGGTCTGGATCATTCTCGGCAGGCTGCAGTGAAACATTTGGTCAGATTCCTCTCTGATCATGCCCGACATTGCTGACTCTGGCTTGGGGAGAATAGCAGAGTGGGTTCAGGAGGTTGCGTATGCCTTTTGAGCTCCTCACGGACGTGACTTGCAGGGTGGACTTGCAGACTGCACTGTAGAATCACCTAACTATGAACTGGGGAACTATGAATACCAATGTAATAGAATGGGAGGCAGTGGTTAGGGGAGAATGTATCAGGGCAGTCTGTCATACATGACTTTTAGCAGACATAAAAACACAGGCTGGCTGGCTGATCTCCAGAAGCAGGAGGTGCACTCAGCAGTTGTGAGACTGCTTTAGCGGTACATAGACAAATGCATTTGCTCTGGGACATTCTGGATAACACTGTCCTTAAATCCTACCATCAGGTGTTGCATAGAGAGGGAGAAGGGAAGAGGTGTGGCGCCGCGGCCAGGGCGACTGACTCCGGAATCTGGGGATCACGGTTCGATCCCCGGCGGCAGATTAGCCCAGCACCATGTGACTGGGCAATAGCTTGCTTAATCTTCCCGACGGCCCCCAGCGCCTAGAGACCCTTACGGGTGATTGTTATCTGGATTATTATTATTATTATACATCTGGTAAGCTCCTGGTATAGGTCCTGAGGCTTGAAACGGAGCTACCCCCTATCTTTCACATACGGAATGCCCGGGTCAGTTATGCACCCAGAGACAGGGAATACTATAGACCCTGCTGGATCACTTTAAATTGGTGTACAGGGCTAGTCCGCCGGACACTGAGGGAGGGACGGATAGGTTCTTGGCTGGGGTGAGACTTCTCCAGTTACGGAGGGAGGCCATGCAGGAGCTGGAGAAGAATCTTTCCTTGGAGGAGGTGGGGGCCGCTGTGAAGGCACTTAATAGATCCAAAGTCCCTCGCAGGGTGCCTGGCCGAATTCCATCATACTTAAACCTCTGTCCTCAAGGAGAAATTACTGGAGGTTTATATGAAGGCTCTGGAAAAATGGCTCCACCCACGACTATGTGAGAGGGGATGGTGTGTTTGATGTTGAAGCCCGGGTAGACCCAGCAGACCCTCCATCTACTAGCCCCTCACTATGCTTAATACACATCTTAAAGTATTGTGGAGAACACTGCCTCCTAGACTACGGGGAGTGGTCCGAGAATTAGTCCACGAGAACCAATGCAGCGTTATGCTTGCATGAAACACTACCCATAGCCTCCCTTGATTGGTCCACATGTTGCATGATTCCTTGGATGGAGACAGAGAGATGGCTCTGGTTTACCTTGATCTTGAAAAGGTGTGTGACACTGAGGAGTGGGCCTATTTAATGGCTGTACTGAAGGGCATGGGGTTTGTGCCTAGATACAATTCCTGTATACTGAGCCTTCCATGTGAATTAGGGTGGGTGGTGAACTCTCTGAAGCCTGGTCGATGGGCAGGGGTACATGTCAGGGGTGCCCTCCTTCTCCCCTTCTATTTACGCTAGCAGTCGAAACCTTTGCACTGCTGCTGCGTTGGGATCTAGGCTCTTGGGCGATAAGGGTGGGAGACACCACTCACATTATCTCCTTATATGTGGATGATGCACTGGTGTATGAGCAATCACCCGGGAATTCTGTTCCACTTTTGTTACAACTGTTGGGTTCCTCCGGTGCGATTTCAGGCCTTCGGATTAATGCCCGAAGTCGCTCCTGTTCCCCTTGGGTGAACTGATTGGGAAGGAGTTGGGCCAGTTGCCAGACATGGGTCTCCAGTGGAAATTGGAGGGGTTTCGGTATCTTGGGTGTCGTCATGCACACTGAGGCACAGAATCAGTGCAAGTATGTAGATAGAGTTCTGGCGGGCCTCGAGAACTCCATTCTACTTTGGAATAGGCTCCCTTTCTTTGTGATGGGAAGGGCGGCCGTGGCCAAAATGGTTTTCCTTCCATGCTGTTTGTACCTTGTTAAAAACTCTTTTCCCGGGGAGGAGCCTAGCGCGCATCCAAGATGGTCGCGTGAGCACAGGGCTCCCCGGACCCTCTCTGCTCCTCGGAATTTATCCTGAGAATATCCTGACGTGGCTTATGGAATCTGGGAGATAAAGACCAGCTGAGCGTATATCTCTTTTCAAAACTCAAATCGGACCTGGGAATCCTGAGTTGTCGTCGTCGGAACTTTTGGGACCCACCCGACGGAGGTGACCGGGGTGAAGGTGACCCGAGGGACCGGGCTGCAATTGAACAACAGCGGCTTCAGCGCGGTGCCAGCTGCCGATCCACCACTTTCGGTTTCGGTTTTGCACTTCAGGAGACCGGCAGGGAGGTGCGCTCGGGGTGGAGAGGTGCTTCCTGGGCCTCTGCATGAGGTTTTCTTTCATCTGCCACTAGAGCGCCTATCGCCTCGGACCCCCTATACCGACATTTTGTGGTCTTCTTGCTGGTGCCTTACACCTCTTGATTGGAGGTCCCCTCGGGTGACCGTGTTCACATGGGGGGCAAAGGGGGTCCCGAGGGCCGCAAGACCAAGGCTTCCCTCCGCGGGGGGGCAGTCCAGAGCAATAACATGGACCGCTACACCCAGGGCAGGGGGCCCTCTGGCGCTGCTGGCCTCCCCTCGGATACTGCGGAAGGAGGCGCGACCGCCACTACGGAACTATCCTTGCAGGACATTATGGGCGCCATTGATGGCATCAGGGAAACCATCGCGACGCAATATGAGGCCCTGGCCCGTAAGATTGACACTGTCGCGATCGATGTCACCCTGATCCGGGCCGACCTCTCCAAAACTAACGAGAAGGTCCAGGCTCTCGACGCACGGACCTCCACCCTCGGTGCGGATGTGTCGGATCTGCGGGCCGCGCTTGGAGACATCAGGGTGGTTAACGACCATATGGCCCGGCGGCTTGAGGACTTCGAGGGACGGGCCCGACGCAACAACATCCGCGTCATAGGTGTACCGGAGTCCTCTGACGGCCGCCCGGTTGACCTCGTGGTCGAGGAACTTATCCTGAAACAGTTGTCCTCGGCTGGCCTAAGTAAGTTCTTTGCCGTGGAGCGGGCCCATCGAGTTCCGGGCGGTCGGCCACGGCCGGGGGCCCCCCCGAGGCCTATCGTGGCCAAACTGTTCTATTACAGGGACCGCGACGCTATTCTGCAGGCCTCACGGACCCACGGCCCGGTTCGTCATGAGAACTCGACCATCAATTTTTACCCGGACTTCACGCAACTGGTCCAGAAACAACGGATGGGATTCCAAGGGGTGAAGCGTCGTCTCCGTGAGCTGGGCCTAAAGTATTCGATGCTCTACCCTGCAAAACTCCGAGTGGAACATGGGGATCGGACAGCCTTTTTTGACTCTCCTGTGGCTGCAAGTGACTGGCTGGACTCTCTGCCGGACGGAGGTGGCCGTCCCGGACCCTCTGCGGGCACCGCAGGTGATGGGTCCCCTTTAGAATGACTTTTGGTCCTTGATTTTGCCTTTTTGCACTGTACAGTCGGGTCTTATTTCATTTGCATATTGTGTTTTACCAGGACCAGTGAGGGGGGCGGGCGGGGACGGGTCCCTTACCTCCTCTGGGTTCTTTTCGTAGAATGGGGTTAGTGGGGCGACAGGCACACTGCAAGTTGGGGGGGTTTTTTGGCCCGCAGGGGTGCAGGGTGGGGGGAGTTGGTCCTGGGGTGGGGTTGGGGGGGAGGAGGGTTTGTTTTGCTGTGTGTTTTTTGTTTACAGGGCGAGGTACTGATTTTTGGCCACATTTGGGAACTGTGCTGCAGGCGGGGGGACCCTTGATCTATTGGGGGGGATGGGGGGGGACGGGTTGAGGCTTATGTCATGGAACGTCAATGGGTTGGGGGACCGTATCAAGCGGGGTGTAGTACTGCAATATTTGCGTCGTTTGACTCCTGATGTGGTGTTTCTCCAGGAGATGCATCTGGTTGGCAATGTTTGTCATGCAATGAACAGGGGGGGATACCGCCTCGTGGCCCATTCTGGTTTCACAACTGGTTCCAGGGGGGTGGGCATTCTGCTGCGAACCTCACTTCCGGTGGAGATCACTAAGATAGTCTCGGATGACAGAGGGCGCTATGTGTGTTTGATTGGGAGGTGGGAGGGGCAGCCCCTTGCCCTGGTTTCAGTTTACGTCCCCCCGGGCCTCCAGAACTCCACCTTCACTGACTTGGGTCGAATGCTGCTTGACCTTCCGGACAGCCTCCTGCTCATGGGCGGGGACTTTAATTCTGTGGTTTCGGGTGAACTGGATCGTCACCCACCAAGGACCCTCCCCGCTGCCCAGGCATGGCTGGGTGGGATGCTGGAGACCTTCGGCCTGGTGGATAGTTGGAGATTAATGCATCCGACCCAATGTCAATTCACCTTTCACTCGGGGGCGCATGGGAGTCTCTCTAGGTTAGACTACTTCCTTATGCCCGCGGCGCAGACTGGTCGGATTCGAGAGGTCAGGCACCTGGCGCGGGGTATCTCCGACCATTCTCCGCTGTGGCTTGTTTTTGACACCGGGCCGCGGTCTGCGGGGCGGATCGCTCCCATTAACCCATGGTACCTGCGAGACCCTACGACTCGTGACAGCCTGGTTAAGGCCATGGACCAATACTTCCTGGATAACGAGGGGTCGGTGTCTTCTGCAATGTCCCTGTGGGAAGCCTTTAAAACCGTGATCCACGGACACGCCCTTTCCCAGATAGTGGTGGCTAAGAGGGTCAAGAGTGAGGCAGTGGTGAGGCTGGAGACTGACATCTTGGGGCTGGAGTCGGCCTTGGAGGCGAATGTTACTCCGGACGGGCTCCATGCCCTCAGCCTGAAACAGTTTGAATATAGGTCCCTGGTCACTGACGCGGCCAAAACTATGTATAGGGAGCAGCAGGGTCGACTGTACGATGCCGGGGACAAGGCGGGAAAGTTGATCGCGTGGCTGGACAGGAAGGAGAGAGTGAATCGTGTGGTCCCGGAGTTGCGTGCTGCGGATGGTGTGTGTGTGACGGAGCCTGACGAGATTGTGGAATGTTTTGCCGACCACCTCCGGGCTGTGTACTCCCCAGTGACTGACAGGGATGAGGACGACTCTCGCCTTCTACTGAGGGATATCGCCTTGCCCTGCCTGTCCGTTGAGGACCGTGAGCGGCTGGACGCCCCCTTGTCGGTGGATGAAATAGCGACCGCGATCCGCTCCCTTCGCTCGGGCAAGGCTATGGGTCCCAACGGTCTGCCCATTGAGCTATATAAATTGCGCCCTGACAAGCTTGCGCCCTTCCTCAGTCGCATGTTCCGTGAGTCTCTGGCGGCGGGTTCCCTCCCGGCCGATCAGCGTTTGGCCACGATAGTCGTTATCCCCAAGGAGGACAAGCCGCGAGATCGCTGTACTTCTTACCGGCCTATTTCACTGCTAAATGCGGAGCCTAAGATCCTGGCGAAAGTCCTTGCCAATCGTCTGTTGAGCGTCGTGTGCGATCTGATTCATCCGGACCAATGCGGATTCATCCCGCATCGTAACACCGCTCTTAACTTGCGGCGTCTTCATGGCGCCCTTGCCAGGGCGGAGCTCCTCTCCGAACCGGCCGTGCTGGTTTCTTTGGATGCCACGATGGCTTTTGACACCATCGAGTGGCCATTCCTCTGGGCTGTCTTGGCTAAATTTGGCTTTGGGGAAGGATTTATTGGCTGGGTGAAGCTTCTGTACACGGGACCCATGGCTCAGGTGGTGGTGAACGGGCGGGTCTCTCGGCCCTTTGCCCTCGGCAGGGGCACGAGGCAGGGATGCCCGTTGTCCCCTTTGCTCTTCGCTCTCGCCCTGGAGCCACTCGCGGCTTGGCTCCGCTGGGAGCCCTCGCTTCGAGGGATCCGGTGGGCCCCGGGCTTTGAAGATCGGGTTTCGCTGTATGCGGACGATATTCTCCTATATCTCACCTCACCGCGGCAGTCGCTCAACGTCCTCTTTGACGTTCTGACTTCCTTTGGGAGTAATTCGGGTCTCACGATCAATTGGTCTAAATCCTGCGTCTATCCGATCTCCGGTGGTCCTCCACTCCTACCGCCTCGGCTTCCGATCCAGGTATCACTGAGCGGCTTTAAGTACCTGGGGATATACGTTTCGCTGGACCCGGTGGCTCGCTATGAGCTGAATCTCCTGCGTCCGCTTCGGCGATTGCGAGAGGATACGGCCCGGTGGTGCAGGCTGCCCCTGTCCCCGCTGGGTCGGGCCGCGCTGTTCAAAATGATGTCCCTTCCCAGGTTCCTCTATGCACTCCAGAATTCCTTCGACGTCATCCCAGTGGCCTACTTTCGGGAGGTAGAGAGCCTGCAGAGGAGACTGGTGTGGGACGGGCGGGCGCGTATTGCTCTTGCTAAGCTTACTCTCCCCTGGTATGACGGGGGCATCGCGCTTCCCGACATTCGCAGGTATTATTGGGCCGCGCAGCTTTCGGCCATCAACCATGCCACGTATGCGCCTGGCCTGAACCCGGCGTATGAGATGGACAAGTTCCTGCTTCCCGGCGGGGACTATAACAGGGCGCTGTACTCCCGCTCGGCTGGCCGGACCCTTACGGGTCCTACTAAGATCGCTGTGCGGACCTGGAGGACCGCCACTGCGGCCACGGGCTGGGGTGAGCGACTGACATGTGCTACTCCTTTGTTTGCCTCCGATCGCCTGGGGAGCCTCTGGACTACGAAGGGGTTTGACCAGTGGGACACGATTGGTATCAGCAAAGTGGGAGACCTGTGGCATAAGGACGCGGTTAAGACTTTCGCGGCTCTTCAGGCCGAATATGAGCTTACGGACAGGGAGTTCTTCCGCTATGCCCAGGTTCGACACGCCCTGCTCTCGGTCTTTGGAGAGGGGACCACGATCCCGGTTTCCTCGCCCCTCGAGGACCGCATACTTGACGGACATGTCCCGGACAGCACTATTTCTTTAATTTATAAGAAACTGATTAATCATCGGGCTGACCTCTTGGTGCGCCTTCGGGAGGCTTGGACGGGGGATGGGGTGGAATTGGACGACGAGGACTGGCAGTCTGCACTGTCGTCCCCCAAAGAGGTCGCCATTCCAGCCCGTCTCCGGTTGGTACAGCTTAAGATTCTTCACCGGGTGTATGTGACGGGTCCTCGCTTGGTCTCGATGGGATATTCCGACGATGGGCTCTGTAAGCGGGGTTGTGGGCTCAGTGCCACCTTTCTCCATATCCTGTGGGAGTGCCGCGAGGTGGCGGACTACTGGCGCCGGGTACATACGGTTATGGGACAGGTCACTGGGGTTGTGCTGCTGCCGGAGGTGCGTCGCTGTGTCCTGAATGTGTGGGAGCCCAATGATTATAGCGCGGCTCAGACTCGGTGGGCGGCCCTGGGGAACATGATTGCCAAGAGAGATATAGCGCAGCTTTGGGGTGCCCAGCGGCCGCCCACCGTGTCAGTATGGAAGGAGAATATGGACTGGTGTATGTTCAGGGAGAAGACTGTGTATGTTGCCCGTGGTAAGCCGGGGGCATGGGGCAGAATCTGGGGGCAATGGAATGCTTATCGCGGGGGTATCTGTACGCCCCCCCTGGTGGACACCGATATCGCCATGTCCCCCTGACCCTTGACGGTTCCGGGCACCTTTTGGAATGACTACATATGGACGTTCAGTTCCCTTGGCCCCCCCCCCCCCCGTCCCCAGCCTCCCGGTACTCCTTCCTTTCGTGTGCTGCTTAATGGTCTGACCTGGAGTTCCCCGGAGGAAGCCTGACCTGCGCCGTTTGTCTTTATGCCTCGCCTTTTGTTTTTCTTTTAGTTTTCTGTGTTTGTTTGATCTAAGTCTCCTGTGCCTCTAGAACTATCCGGACTCACTACGGGGCCGACCCCCGGGAACCGACTGCAGCTTTGATAAATGTATATTTCATTCTGTACTTAGCGGCCGGCCCTGGTGGTTGTAGGCCCGTGCTTGTAATCGAATTATTGTTCAATAAAAACTTAAAAAAAAAAAAAAAACTCTTTTCCCGTGGAGAGACCATTTTTTTCCGCAGGCTTAATAGCCGGCTGGTGACTCCCATGTCAGCGGGTAAATGCAGCAGGGTGGCACTTGCTATACTCAAGAGGGACTTGGAGGATGGAGGCTGCTGTCCCAGACATACAGTTTTACTAGCACGCTGCACGTTTGCAGCATGCTGCCAGATGGCTTACAGAGTCTGACAATTGGGAGAAACGGTTGCTGAAATCTGAGATGGGAGTAGATGATACCTTGCCACAGATATTGATTCGGGAGGGACAGGTTAGATCATCCAGTACCGTATCTGATCAAAACCATGACCAAGCTCTGGGAAAGGGTAGTCCACAGGGTTCTCCATAAAGCTCCCTTCAGCTGGGTGTTACGGGTGTGGGAACTGGCTGTCTTTAGGAACATAGACATGTCTATGTCACAATGGAGAGGGGAGGGAGCATTGCAGCGGGTAATATATACCATGGAGATACCTTTATCACTTTCCAGGATGCTCAGTACTCTTTTGAGATTGGAGAGGCTTATATTTGGTATTACGCTAAGCTGGAGAGTGTAGCAAGGGAGCTCTGGACGGACTTCCCTGTGGCACCGCATCCCTCAGGGGTTTTTGATGGTCTTATTGGGTGGGGGGAAGGACACCACCTAATCACTCTTTTTTACAAGGCCCTTAAGAACGACATGCAACATCGACAATTCCTAGGACGGGGGGCATGGAAGAAGGATTTGGGACTGCCCATTTTAGATCCGGATTGGGTGAGGGCAACCAGGCTGGTGCGTACCATGTCCTGCAATAATAGATTCAAGCTACTTCACTTCCATTTTCTGCATCGCACCTATGTTACGCCATATAGCCAGAATAACATAGATCCTACTAAAGGAGCTAAGTGTGTGCACTGCAGGGAGATAGATGCCACATTCTTACGATTTAGTGTGGGAATGTGGGCAGGTCCAGGATTATTGGGGACAAGTGGTACCACACAGAGGGACAGCCACTGGGATTAGGATCCCTTTGGAGCCGCTAGCTTGCTTATTGGGTGTGGTGGCTCGACCCAAGGGGCGTAAAATTCCTTACAAGGTTGCCCAATTGGCCCTGGTATTGGGAAAGTGGTGTTGGGCCATTGGGTGGAAGGGTACTAGAGCCCTGCTACTAGATCATTGGTTGCGGGACATCATCCTGGAATGGGGAATGGCAGAAGAGCACCACATGAGAGTGTCACGTACGGATGAAGGGGCAACTGATGAAATACTTTTATGAGCTTAATTGCTGGGCATGTTCCAGAATGACAGTGATTCAGGGTCTGAGAGCAGTTCTGAAACAGAGAACTGACTGTATTGATGGATGTCACTCTTGCTAAGTTTATGATGACCAAGTGTGCAAAGGTGCTTTCTTGTTTATAACTGACTTGTGGGCTTGATTATCTAACTGTATTGATTGTTATGACCTGGCAGGTACCCCCACACTTGATTACTGCAGAATGATTATGTGTGAGCCGTTTCTACTCTGTATCTGTCATGCACTATGTACGACGCTGCAATTCCCGCACTGTCTGTTCTTTGGTTCTTTATTAATTTGATTCAAATCAATAAAATACAGTTTACATTTGTTTTAACTTCTAAACAAAGGGCAAGTAGCTTGTATTAACAGGAAACCATATTAAATCAATTCCTTGTTAAAGAAAAGAAACCCCAATTCACAATTAAAGGATACAACTTATTGAGATTCATCCAGAAAGGTAAATTCTGTATTAAATTCTGTTTACGACTGAATATACCTTACCTATGCCTGTCAGGAATTCATAGTTTAAGACCATTTGTGTGTGCACCACGCACCACTAAGCAAGTTCTCTGCACCTGCAAATCCCACTAAGGAATTAGGACTTTGGCATTCCAGCATATGGGTACAAGCTTATGATCACCCAGAAACACAGCTGTTTGTTGAAAATCACATATTGCCCTCCTTCCCCTTTTCGACCCTGAAAAGGATTCCAGATTTAGGGGTTTCTCCTCGGGTGAAAATTTTTCCCTGCAGAGAAGAAAAGCACATTTGCATAGAGCATCCTATTCAACTATGGAGAACTCTGCAGAGAAGTAACGATCTCTCTGGGAATGTGACGTTATCTTGAGGCAGCTTCCACTACATATTCCTGTGAGTGTTAGTGATTACTTGAAAGTTTTTGCCCACTGTTCAGAAATGTAGGATGTCAGTTACTTTTAATAAGGCCCCTCGCCTCCTCAATATCGGGCGGTGGGGGGGTGAGGCTACAGGGGAAGGGAGCCTGGTGCATCACCTCCTCCATATTAATATAAACAATACCCCCCAGGACCTGGACACCCGGAATGGGAGGGGGGGTAAAAAAAAAACAAGCTTGGGAGACTGCGCTTGGTATGACTTTTTACTGTGGATTCTCCACAAATTTACACACAAATACGCTTTGGGCCCCTGGCGTGGTCCCTGTGAGACCCCACAACCAGTCCTAGGGGGTGACAGTATTCCTATCCTGTCCCCTTGTGTTTCTTTTTTACTTGGAACTGGGGCTGAGTCCCAAGATGCTTCCACCACTTCCTGGTTGAAGGAGTGGCAGCCAATTAGATCTCAGCATGAGATCTGTTGGATCTGTAGACCCTCCATGCCCCTAGATATACATAAATCTTTTTTTAATAACTTCCAAACTACTGAATGGACTTACAAATTACAAGAAGAGATCTTTTTGGACTAAGGTCAAGCTTTCTGCCAAACTTGGTGTAATTACGTTTGGCGGTTCGGACTGTATTTGTGTCTAAAATCCATATGGGAAATTGCATGAGGACCTCCCATTTTTCGCCGCCCCCGCTTGCCGAATCACCCCAACACTTTCCAGACAGCAGCTGAACTGAGTGGCAAACTGCTTTGAAAATTTCCTGATGAACTGTCAAACTGTGCCAAAGTTATTAGCAAAAAAAAAAAAGTTGTATGTATATATATTTATATACACACACACACATACACACTTTGAGACAGGCTGATGGAAGCCCGAAACGCGCCAATGATCGGAGCGTTGCTGGCAATAAAGAGTAGGTAATAAGACACGGCTGCCAACGGCACAGAGAATCTATTTTAAAGTTCTCTGTATTGTCCATAAGATCTTTTTGGACCTCTGTCCTGGGATTCTGAGCGCTTTGTGCTCTCCCTATATACCCACCTGCGCACAGCGGATCTGCATATAGCCCAAGTGCCTCGGGCACGCAGGGCTAGAGCAGGTGTCCACTCGTTCAAGGCACTGGCGTCTGCCCTTTGGAACTCTCTACCTCTTTCAATCCAAAGCATCTCTGACCACTGGGTTTTTAGAAGGACTGCGAAGAATTGGTTATTCTCCAATTACTAGCCACCTCTGCTTCCCGCTATATTAGACAGTTAGCGCTGGGACGGCCAGTTGCTGGGGCAACCATGCACTTTATAAATATCATAACATAACCTAACACGCTGTCTGGAGGGCCTGCTTTTTGCTCGGTTTGTCGAGGGTGCAATTTGTTATTGCTGTTGATTACAACAATTTTAATATATGATTTGGGGAGACACAACTTGGGGATCAGGAATTCACTCTAGCAGAAGTGAGCATGGCTCAGGCAGGTTCAGTGCAGCAGGTCAGCTAGGCAGTTGCAGGGAAGCCTCTGGAGCTTGTTGCATCCCTGTAGCTCCGAACAGGGTGTCAGTCAGCTGACCCTTGGAGTCACTCAGCCTGAGATGAAGGGAGTAGGTGTCTTCATTCTCAGACAGCAGGGGAGGCCACATTTTTATACCAGGTGCTAGATTAGAAATTGGAGAAGCTTCTGGGGTTTTCCTCTGACAGAGGTATCTGGAATGTCCTGCCTCCCTGTCCTGGGCCCTGTCTGTCTGCAGGCAAGTATGTAGTTCTTTGTGTGTGAGTAGAGGTAGTGTCTCTGAAGTACAAGTGTGACAAGTGACAGCACCCGCCTTTTCATCGTTAGGATGATCCATCCTGCTAACACTGAGACCCTCTAATTTGTGGCCAAGGCCCAACTGGCAACTACATCTTGTAATGTAACACAGTAACAGGCTGCAGTCACCTAATTATTAGGACAAGAAAATGGCATCTTTCTAAAAGTGACATTTTCAGAATTGTGACTAAAAAGCCACATTTACCATTTAAGAGGGTTTTAGATAATTTCTCAGACACCAAACATGATATTCCTACCTGCTCCCAAACAAAAGTTATTCCTTATCAAATGTAATAAGGTAACCCAAGGTTATCCTGTGGGAAAGGTAGGCCTTGCTGTAAGGAAAGATTCATGTAACCCCTAAAAGTACATGTCTGTTTTAAATATGCTGCACCCTGCTCTATGGGGTGTTTAGGGCCTCCTATAAGGGTGGCTATGTATTAAAAAGGAACGTTTAGGCATGGCAAAAAGTTTATTTTGCCAGGTCTGAAAAACAGTCTGAAACTGCACACACAGTCTGCAATGGCAGGCTTGGGACATGTTTTTAAAGGGCTTCTTACGTGGGTGGCACAATAAGTGCTGAAGGCCCACTAGTAGCATTTAATTTACCAGCCCTGGGTATTTGGTATAACACTTTACTAGGGACTTATAAGTAAATTAAATATGCCAATCAGGTGTAAACCAATCCTACAATGTTTAGAGGAGTGAGCACACATATTTTAGCACTGGTTAGCCATGGTAAAGATCACAGAGTCTTAAAAGCCAACAACAATGGGCTCAGAAAACTGGAGGGTTGAAGACAAAATGTTTGGGGGTGATCCTGCAGAGGGGGCCAGGTCCAACAATAACTAAATCTAAAACCCTAAATCTGTATAGAAGAACAAGATAGAAGTGTTGGTCTACTAATACATGTTTGACATTTTATTTTAATCTATCAACTTTAAATTTCTACATCAAAGGAGAATTGTCAGTAGGCATGTGATGTTGACATTCACAAAGAGGTCACCCACCTGCCCCTACAGGATAAATGGGTTCCTATATCTACTTCACTAAACAAGTAATATCCTTTTCTTTTTAAAAGCAATTCTCACCCACACAAAATGGTGCAGCATGCTTGATCATGAAGTCCAGACCAAGTAGGTTCAGTACCACCAACGGTGGGCTCAACCTCTCTTTTGGAGGGAGCACTTTGATGTGAATTTTCAGGGACTCTGGTAGGGATTACAATTGTCTAAAGACAACTCTGTTATCAATTATCTTTTTAAGAGGGGACCCTTAGCAGGTTTAAAAATAAGTACGTAAAGCCTATTAATGATTTAATTATTAGAAAACTGTCAAACACCATCTGTGACATGCAGTGTGTGCCACGGATTCTGATGTCCGCAATTTGCCTTACGACCAAAAATCAGATGAACATTCACCATAATTGTCCGGAAAGTCTATGCCCTATGGTGGGCTGGAATTAAAGAGACCAATGAACACACTAATGCTCTGAAGAACTTACTTCTAGAATGCAACCTGTTGGATGTGGCTGTAGTTTTTAGACACAAAATCCAAATAAAGAAAAACTAAGAAAAAACTACTGCTCTCATTGTGTGAAACTAGAATGCTTTGGACTTTTCATATGAGTGTCTCCTGATTTACTTTGAGTGTTCTTTCTGTTTTTGCAGCAGGTGCTTATCAGGGTGTGCACCAATTATCTATCAGGGATGGGCTTGGATGTGTTGTGATTTTGCCTTAGCTGCTTTGTAAAATATTAGAGATACTCCCAATGCATCACCAACTAAGGCCCTACTAGCTGTGTGTGAGGTGCAATATTTATTGAACCCGATCGATAATAATACAGTGCAGCGTGTTACATATCGGTTGTGACTAATCGCACCTATTACAAGATTTCCCCCGACAAGGGGAATACTACTCAGCTTTTGTGGATTAACCCCCACATATCCCTGTATTTACTGGGCTTTTCCCTCCGATATATTGATATGTGTATTAACAGCAGTTACCAAAGATGAGAATTTTTTTTACAGCTTTTATAATTAGGGATTAGGGACAAACTAATTAGGGACAAACTATGAAGTCTAGTCTGATCAAAGAGAGCTCCACCAATCTTTGAACTACACACTCCATTGAGGCCATATAATTAAAATGTTGATGCAAACTAGTAGGCATTGTGTTAAAATATACCCACAGAGTAGCAGGTACTTCAATTGACATGAATGTAAAATGTCAGTTATAAAGATAAACCCAATGACAACCAACTGTCATTTATTCACAGGTGCTGACATTGCAAGTATGGCACTCCTGCTGTCAGAAAACATTGAATGTGACATAGTGGTCCTCCAAGGGCAGTTGTAAGGAGCCTGTGCTATGTTTAACATACATGATATGAGAAGATGGCACGTGAAATAGATGAATTTGTCTGACACATTAACATTTTGTTTGTGCTTTTATTTTACAAAAGCCCTAGGGCAGGCCTAGTTGTTATTAATTATCTAAGCTACCTGGGACAATTTACCTTGTGGATGTCCAGTGGAAGAACATATCTCCTAACTTCTGGTTGTGGTGCTTTCTCTGCATTTCTCTTCACTTCTTCCCAGTTTTCACGCATATTGGCTAAATATAGATAGTTGTAGATAAATTCAAATCTGAAAACAGAAACAAGAGTATTTCTAAGGCATTTCAGAAACCTTTACAAAAGTGATTCATCTCAGCTGAAGGACATTTGAGTGACTGATTATTCTACTGCAGGCTATAAAGTATCTAGAAGGATTTATAATTATTCTCCAGAGGAATTGATCTACTAATTCCACAAGTAGAACACACATCTAAATAATGGTACAATCTAGGGCTAAATTAATTTTGGATATAAATTTGAATTTAACGCTCGAGACCGTCTTAAAGCATGTGAAAGAGGTATGCATTTTATCTATGTAGAGGGTGCATAATTACCAAAAGGGTTTCTTGAAGCTATAAACTGACCAAAATCAAATAAGCAGCAACCTAAATAGCTGCAGCACAAGAAAATAAAAAGCAAGGTTATGTTACATTTGTTGCATCATATACAATTTTTTCACCCCTGAGTTTCATGTGGGCATTTTCACTAAAAGGCACAAACATGCCTATTGCAATATAACTTGAAAAGCAGAGAATGCCCATTGAGTCACCTTCTCCACGATTTTTGAACTAAATAGCACATTATACCAGCAGATGGCCTGTGAATCACTGCTATTTGCAATAAACGTTTTCCTTACGAAACAGATTGAGCTGTATGTCACAAGTTCATTTACAGTTGGAGACAACTAGCAAACATGTACCTTTGCCTTTACTTTGTTGAGGACTTTTTTGCTTAAGCAAAGTACGTATAGTATATGAATTATGCAATACCCTGCACCAAATTACAGCATGCACTGGGATGTAAAATAGTGATATGTTCACAATGAGCAAACTGTGGTTTGTGGATGCTCATACTACACAAATGTGGTGTACCAGCCTGCATAACTATCACATAAAGTAGGTGTACGTGTGCTTTAATTTACAACTTTGAATATTGTGCAAATTGAATGAATGAATGAGGTGATTTGTAGAGCGCAACAGCTGCTGCAACTGAAGCGTCCCGGTGCTAGTTGCAATAAAACCAGAAAGTGAAAGTGAAAGCCTAATAAATACAGATAGGGCGACAGAACAGCATCTGGGAAAGAGCAGGTTTCTTTGAAAAAATAGGTCTTCAGGTGAGTCTTACAAATGTCCTCTGAGGATTACTTCGCAGATGTTTGGGCAGGGAATTTCAGAGCTTTAAGATCAGGAAGTAAAAAGCCCAGTCTCCCGCTCTTGCTTCATATATCCTGGGGATGCATAACAAATTTTTCTGAGAGGTAGGTATTTTGTTTTGGATATGTTAAGGAGCAGTTTGATGCCAAGCCCTAAACGTGAATAAAAGGGTGTCAATTGTTATTTTATGGTTTACAGGTAGCCAATGAAGAGTTCTCAGACCCTTGAGGGACGGGGTGTTTTTTTGGGGGGTTTTTGTGCAGATTTTATATAGCACGAACTCGACCCGAAGGTATTGGAGCGCTTTACATGAGCACCGGTTACGTTACACATTAAGGCACGGGGAGATTAAGGATTTGCCCAGAATCACAGGATGTGGACGTAACCCCGAGGCTCGAACCCTGGTTTCCAGCACCAAAGTCGGCAGTCTATCCGACGGACCACATCCTTGTTTAACACTAGACGAGCAGCGGATTTCTGCTCTCTCTGTAGTCTGTTTCTCAGCTCCTGCGGAGAGCCAAGGAGCAGGACATTTGCATAGTCTAATCTTGACAAGATTAAGGAGTGGATAATGCTCTTCTGAGTTCTTTCTGGAAGAAATTTAAGGGTCTTTCTCATGGATTTCAGTAGGGCAAAGAACACTCCGACAGAGCTCTTAACTTGAGGCTTGAAAGAAAGAGAGGAGTCAAGATTAACTCCTATGTTTTTTGCAACAGTTGTGGGGACTTGAGGTTTGCCCAATTCAGATGGCCAAATTCTGGTAAAGTCCAGTGTGGATGAAGTGCCAAAAAACAAGATCTCAGGTTTGTCCGAATTGAGGCAAAGACAGCCGGTCACGGCCAAAAAGCAGTCCTGGAAGCTGGCAGTCACAGAACTGTCAAGGTGATTAAAGGCAAACATCAGGTGCATGTCATCAGCATACGACACCACATTGAATCCCCAGGCTTGTACAATGGGGTCAAGAGGGGCCATATAGATATTGAATGAGGTAGAGCTAAGAGTCGATCCTTGTCTGCACCAAATTACTATAATATATCTGTATTTCACAGCCGACCGAAACACTTGGCTGTTCTTCTCATTAATCTGGTGCGTAAGTTCTTTTCTTTTTGGTTCTACTTACAGTTTTCAGCACCGGAACACTCCTAGGAGAAGTAGTGCACCTTATAAAATCCCGACATTAACTCATTTTTAATATAGTTACTATTCTGCTGTTTTGAGTATATTAATAATGAAATATCATGGAATATTCAAAGATTGGGTAATTATAACAAAACAAATTGTTTTTGTTTCACTTGTCTATAATGAGAGTGTTTGTCAAAAGTTGATTATTGATGTCAGACAGGAGTACACATATCAACAATGTGGTTAGGCTAAAACACAGATTTTAGAGAACCTCTGCTCATCCCTGGTATGGATGGAACAAGCAGCAGACAATTCCCTAGAGAAATGTGAAGTTCATATAGTTCGAACAAATTTAAAGTGAAGAAAATAACACAATAAAATTTGGAAACCAATTAATAAAAGTAGTGATTGATCATAATTGGATAAGGGGAAACAGAGATATGATTCTTTTTTAACTTTAAGGCAAAAATGCTCACAAAAAAGTAAAGCACCAATCAAAGGTATCAGTTCACAGTTGACCAGGACCTGGGTGCAATTTCAGGCTGACAGTCAGAGGCAGGCGGTCTAATTCAGAAAGCAAATTACCCCAAGTTTTAACTTTGGGACTCGGGCCTCCATCCATGCAAAGAGCTCAACACCATTGGCCGGTCCTCCAGAGGAGGAAAGCATGACTTAATACACTTTTCTCCAACTGCTGGGGAAATTCTTCCAGACCACTCCTGAAGCCCTCATTACATCATGGTAAGCTTTTAGGCACCAGGGCTCTCTCTAGCCAGGGCTTCTGGATGGTCAGACCTTAGTGATCTGCTTGGTCTTGCTGGAGTCAGGAGTCCAACTTTTTTTCCCTCTGAACAATACAAATAGGTCAACCACTTGAACTTTGGAAAGCAGTTCTAGTCCCTCAATGACAACAGAAGTCAAGAGGCCTTGACATCTTTCCTTCCAGCAGGACCTTCTTTCTTCATATGTCCTTCCAGCTCCATAAATGCTCTGCAGTGGTGGTGCTGTGGTCATATTCATATCTAAATAGGCAGTGACTTGAGATTTCCTACACCTGAAGCGGTCTACTCGCTCACCCTATTCCCACCTTCTTTTTAGCACCTTCTCTTTGGTTCAGCAAAAATCTCTGCAAGCTTTAAATTCAAGATGGCTAACCCTTAGGTCCACCTGGAGGGGATGTAGCACCCTCAAGACACTCCCCGATTTGAAAGAGGTGTTATTTCCTGTGAAAGGGTCAATAATTATTTTTATCTCCTGCTGGGGTTGAAGCTAGAAAGTCTGGAATGACCCTGGGAATGAATGACAGCAGATACAACCTTATTTGGCATCACCAAGTCAAAGGAAGTATGAGGGCAGTCGTTTTATCTTCCAATTGTTCCTGCCCCATTCCCAGATGGCTAATCCCTGTTCACAATATCACTGACTTCCACAGTACAGGCCACTGCTCTCATGGAGGAGGATCTTTAAATCTCAGCAAGCTATGTCTATTGAGTATCTGTAATGGGGTTGAGTGACACACTGGATCTGAAACATTTTTCTCTCAGGCAGAACAAAGCTCACATTCTAAAAGTAAGTTTATAACTTAAGTTCTCAAAAATATACTTTCACCATTGGTTAGATTTTTTAAATTAAGTGGAAAAGAACTTAGAATCATTTTGCAAGCATTTTTCTAACTGATGATATGAACAAATAATTTTATTTACACCAACGCTTGTTCTTGTTCAATCACACCACCTACACAGTGAAAACAGCTCCTATGTACTTCCACTGTGAGGGCATAATATTCTTAATATCTAGATTGCCACAGTTTATACATTACGCAACCATTCCTTTTGAATAACAAAAGACTCTTTGTGGGTGACTTATCTATTGAATAAAAAAGCTTTCCTACTTGGTAAAGGCACTATTTATTTCCATGTGGGAGTGCAGTGGTTTTAAACTACACAGTGTAAGGTATATGGCTACCAGGAGCACAGTGGTGCTACTGGCAGCTAAATACATTTAAAACATATGTGTAAACCTCCCACATATCCAACTGATCTAAACCCCCCCCTCTGATGGCTATAGTGATCCTGCAATAAGTTCTCTTGAAGCACAAATAAGGAGGCTCGCTGATTTATCCCCATGGTGTTTAGAAGGAAACCTGCTCCCCCACTGAAACCCTGCCACTGAGGGGAAAGCTACTCTCCAGCCACCACAAGGAATACTCTGAGTACAGCGCAGGTGTGCTCAGCTCTGAAATCACATTCTAGGGCTCTCCAAAAAGGCCTGATCATGCAGTTCTTCCAAGCCCCCTCCAGTGTTGGGGTCTCACCAGCCTCATCCACTGCGGGTAAATCAGAAGGCGTGAAGTGGTCTCTCCCATGGTTGGCCCTAGCATGAGTCCAGTCCACCCCAACTCCACCACGCCCATCATGAAGCAAAGGTCACATTCGTGTCCTGGGGTCATGGATGTACCTAGGCACGACTCAACAAAACTCCAGCAGTCTCCCAACACTTCTTTCAACTCCCCAGCATTGGAGCCCTAAAGCTGTACCCAACAAACTTTAAAAAATCAGTGTGTTCAGGAGAGTCCTTGAAAAAAAGCGCAAGTAATCGCTGCCAAATTCATCATTACACTTCATCTGTTCCCAAGGCACAAAATTGTCTCACTCCTCTAACTTCACCTGGACCCACCTTGCCTGCAATTGGCTTAACTGTTGAAAATACTTACATGGGGGAACTCTCAGCTTCCTTACTACAAGACTTGGAGTCTAAAATAGAAAGAACACTGGAGTTTACCAAGAAGTTGTTCAGAACACCAGAAGTGACAATGAAATCACTCCACGACACACAAGTCACCAATAGTTTTGAGGACCTACACTCGACAGCCATAAGTGCAGAGCAAAACTCCATAGCAAGAGCGCTGATATGGCAGTCCACAAATATGGAGTTAGAAAATAGATCGCCTCAAGTCGATTGCGCAGCGCCAAGTGAATTTGAACATCAAGATAGATACTACCAAAGAGAAAATTCAAGGCAACTTGGGTACCAAGATGTGCTCCTGTTTATGTGCAGCCATTATTGACAAGTAGGCAACTCTACCCGAGATATTTGGCAAGATCATAACCAGTCAGGGGAAAAGATGGCATCCTTGCACATAGAAACCCAAACGTCCACTGCAAACTTACCCAGGAGTCTGCAATTGCCACTCCTCAGTTCAATTATAAGTCTAATCGACAGCTCCAAGCCCAATCAGGGCCTGCTGCTTTGACCCTCCCTAATGTGGCCCAGCTCCCGCACCACTGTCCAGCCTAGCGGGAAGGATAATAAGGAGGCTAAAACTAGCTCTGCAACATCCCCCCGCTTTCCGGGATTGCAAAACAAAAAAGCTAAGGAAACAGCACAAACAAATTATCACCCCAGGGACACTGTTGTAATTTGCTGCTTGTGCTTGTCGTTTGCCACATGTGGAATCTGACGGATGGACTCCTGCTCTGATCAGCCCGTGGAGGTTAGCATTGTAGCTAACTGCTTACTTCTTACCCGAACGTGCCTCCATCTTGGTAGGAGGAACAGGCATACGACGTACAGTACGTCCAGACCTTGCTTCTGAGGACCCGGAGCTGGCCCTGGAAGGATCGAACCACGCTCTATATACAGGTGCCACATTTGGCGGATCCGGAGTCGGCACTGGAAGAAGCGGACCACGCCCTAAATACAGGTGACAGTTACTTAGGTGACACACACGCCCCATGCATGTCACCCTTATTTCCGTGATACACGCACCTTGATTTTCCTGTCATTGTTCACTGCTTCAGTGGCATGCACACTCAATTTGTGTCATTTTTATACAGTGATGCGCACACCCTGTCATCTATGAGTTGTTTTCTGTGACTCTCACACCTATTGTGTGTCATCCCATTATCTGGTGATACGCACAAATTTGCTACCAGTAACTTTAAAACCTTTTGCCCTTTAAAGCTTTTTGTTCACTTTTGGGTACCACATTTGTTTTAAGCCATGTTAGTGGGTGGTGTACTCCCCTCATTAAACTTCCAATTCTTTGTTTGCCAATTTCTTTATGGTCATGGGTGAAGCTTCTGAAAGCCCACTTAGTGCAACTTCGTCTGGTGTTACCATGACCCAAGCATCTGTAGCACCCTTCTCTATTTTTTTTTTTTATCTCAGCCAGGTTCACCACCAGTTCCATGGGAAGATTGGATCATAATGTTTGACAATTACTTGAAGCTTTAGATGGTCAAGAGTTTCGTTCATCCAGGAAAAAGGTATTATTGTTAAGTGTATTGGGTACTGAGGGACAAAGGGTGTTTCGGTTTTTACCTGAAGTCACAGAGCATAATGGTCAGCCTGTAGTAGATGTTTTTGAAGAAGCCAAGTGCAGGTTAGGTGTCAGATTGGCTAAAGAGGAGAACCTAGTTTTGACACGATATAAGTTTTATACACAACCTCAGAGAGTGGATGAGTCGATTGATGAGTTTGTGGCGAGGTTGCGTGAGCTGTCCGTGAAATGTAAATTTGGTGTCATGACCTGACAAGTTGATAAGGGATCAGATGATTGTCCAATGTAGAGTAAAAAAAAATCAAGAACGGTTATGGGCAGTGAAAAACCCCACTTTGAGGGAGGCCATAGGTATGGCTAAGGTTCTGGAGCAATCTGCCTCTTGATTGCAAGTATTAGAAAAAAAGGAAACAGGAGGGAGGTGTATCCGAAGTAAGTGCCGTTAGCAAATCTGTAGATTACCCAGCTACACCCAAGTACAACAACAAATTTAACAGATATGGTGGGTTTGGCAAACAAGGTATCAGGGTATGCAATCAGTGTGGTACCACTAATCATTCATCAGAGTCAAACTTTTGTTTTGTCAACAAGGAATGCAGAAAATGTGGTTGTTTAGGTCATTTGCGAAAATGTGGAAGGTGAGCAACAGCAACAAAGTGTCCTTAATTTATGATGGAAGTACATGTCCTGTTGAGTCTTGCGACAGAGTCCTACTGGTGGGGGATGTACATGAAGTGGGGGGGAAGGAGAAAACGTTACCATAAAGAAGACGATACCATAAATGGTTGTATAGGAGGGAGATGGAAGCACACTGCTTCACCTCCAAGGACAGTTCGCCCCTCAGCATCCTGGTAAATGCAGTTCAGTTTAAATGCTTACTTGAATTTTTGTTGAAGTGTTTCACCAAAGGTGGTGCAGGTTAGTGCTATGAATCTCTAGACACATGTGTTTCTGGATATTATCCTTCATCAGTAGAGATAAAAAATCAAAATTCATCTGGGGATGCTGAGAAAGCTGCCACAATCCTCTCATGCCTCTGTACCTCTCCTTGGCGCACAGGTGCATCTCCAAGAGGTCGTCAGCTCAGTGGCTCAAGGGAGCCTATTTAAACAGAAGGGGGATGGGAGCACACTGCTTCACCTCCCAGCACAGTTCGCCCCTTGGCATCGTAGTAAATGCAGTTCAGTTTAAATGCTTACTTTAATTTTTGTTGAAGTGTTTCATGAAAGTTGGTGCAGGTTAGTGCTGTGAATCTCTAGACACGTGTTTCTGGATATTAACCTTCATCAGTAGAGATAAAAATCAAAATTTATCTGGGGTTGCTGAAAAGCTGCCACAATCCTCTTAGGTCTCTGTACCTTTCCCTGGCGCACAGGTGCATCTCCAAGAGCTCGTCAGCTCTCCCATAGGATTCCAAGGGGAGTCTGTTCATAATTTGGGATTTATGGATGCTAAAATTGAGTTTGAGGGACGATGTACTGAGGGTAAAGTGTATGTTGCTGAGAGTGGACCACCTATTCTCGGGTGATTTCATCAATATGATTTGCACATCATTGTTAATCCCAGAGCACCTTCACTGGTGATGGCTGTCGATCAGGAGTCTATTGAGGACATTCTGCTTGCAAATGGGATGGTATTCAAAGAAGACTTAGGTTTGTTGAAGGGCTGTGCACACAAGATCATTTTGAAAGAATGTGCTGTCCCTTTTCAACATAAACTAAGGAGGGTTCCTGTGATGGCACTTGAGGAAGTGAAGGGGTTAATTCAGGAGATGTTGCAACGAGGTGTTATAGAACTGGTGGAGGCGTCCAGTTGTGTCTCTCTGGTGGCCATCACACGCAAGTCTGATGGGCATCTTGGATTCTGTGTGGACTTGAGGTCACTCAACCAAAACATTGTGGCAGAAACATATCCTTTACCAAACATTAATGAAATGATATTGTTGCTCAAGGGGGGAGGGTACTTTTTCCAAGCTGGACTTGAAGAGCGCCTATCACCAGATAAAGCTCCATGGAGACTCTAAAGCACTTACCACGTTTATCATCATGGAGGGAACTTACCAATTTACTAGAATGCCCTTCGGTCTTTCGTCCGCAGCAAGTGTATTTCAAAGGATGATCTCTGATGTTTTTAGAGGGTTGGAAAATGTCATTTACTTCCAGGACGACACACACATTTTTGGAAAGTTGATACAGGAACACAATGCGGTGTTAAAACTTGCCTTACAGAGAATTGCTGATGTGGGGCTCACCTTGAGGAAGGAGAAGTGTTGTTTTTTAAAGGAACTGTTGGACCTATGTCCTAGGGGTAGCATAACTTCCATTAACAGGCGTTCCTCTCAACATGGCGTTTCGTGCTTGCATCCTCCTCAGTCCGCAATCCAGCGCGACACCACTCAAAAAGGACACCACACTGAATATATTTTAACGTTTACTCGAATCCTTCCAATTTACTTCTTTTACGGAAATTCTCAGTTCCACATGACAGAAATATGCATTACACTTACTTTTAAAATGACAGAATTAATCCAACAATACATTTCATAAGGTAGTCTCAAAAACACCCTTTGAGCTTCAAATCACATTTCAAATGAGCATTTAGTCCCCTCTAAACATTCGATCCGATGGTTCCCCTCCCAACTATACCACCTGACTCTTATACTGTCAATCCTATCCAATCTCTGCCTTTTAGGCGCTACCTTGCACCTTCACAGTGGCTGGCAACTCATTGGTTCATTCTAGACGGTCTACAGAACTCTGCTTATTTCCTAACCAACAACTCATAACATTTACATTAACATAGTATTGGAACTCAAGCTGTCACTGGATGGGAGGTTGCTTCTCCTCAACACCGTGTGGGAGGACTGTATTCCCCAATGGTCAGTCTCGTGTTAACTCAAGTCTCTTTCCCCGTACTATTTGCCAAGAGCCTGTGTTCCCCAGTAACTGAACCTAATGGATATCAGGACAACACCTGCCCGCTGCGGCGTACTCCCAGGTGCCCTCCGGGGACTCTTTTTCCACCCCCCACCTTCTAGTGCCCCGCTTACTGTGATCGCGCTGGTTGTCCCCTCAGTAGTAGCGCTGAATCCGGCACTGAAGGGTCCTGTTCCAGGGTGACTGAACTCATGGCACCCGATGGGGAAATACTGACATAGAGTCAGAGGGCGTCACACTAGGCACCCCCACCGAAGTGCATCTAACAACGCTTACTCTTCGGCGGGTGTCCTCCGTTGTCGCTGGCCTTTCCTTGATGCTTTCCACAGCTATGGGCCTCACTTCCTGGGGGGGGCTTGGCCAGCCGGTCGGGCCCCGGGTCGATCCGGACTCAGTTGAGGGAGGCGCCCGCTGCCTCCAGAAACAGCGTGTCAAACGGGGCGCGGCCTTCCTTAGCTACCGGCAGCAGAGAGGGGCGGCGCTACGGCCCTTCACACGTGATCTGAGGATGCCGGCCTCCAAGCCTGTCGCGTCCCTCTCTTCTCTCAGGCGAAACTCCTCACCCGCTCCTCACAGGAAGCCTCTCACAAACTCCCTTCAGCAGCGAGCCACCTCCAGAGGACAACAGGAGCCCTCCGATCTCGGGGTGGCGGCGGTGATCGTTACAGGTAGGGTCTCGTGGAGAGGAAGAAAAAGGAGGGGGGGGGCCAAATTAAGGGTGCCAGGAATTCTTCTGTGCAGCTAGATTAGAGTCCAGAACCCTCTCATTTCCTGGGGATGGACATCGCCCCTCTAGCGGGGGATGAGGATAGGGAGTCGGTCACAGACTTCTCCTGGACCTCTTTCAAGGAATCTGGCCACTGGATCTCCAGATAACGCGGATCACCAGATCTCCGACTGCGTTCAGGGCCCGGTCGCACGGTTAGGGGTGATGTCACCAGGAGTGGAAATCTATGCAGGCCCTTAAACCTGTCCGTTCCTTTTCCAGCACAACCACCTCCTCACACAGGCGCCTTCCTCCTGTTTGCCACGCAGTCCACCCTATCCTAAAATGGCTGCCCTCCTGCCACCTCTATTTATCACCTTGGGCCTGACTTGCCAGAAGGGCCCAGAAGGTTCCGGAACCTCTCATGGCAGTCATGGCCCAGGTGCTGAAGTGACAGTTGGAGCCACCATTTTGCGCATCTCACCTTCCTCACCTATTTTCCTCAGAGGAGCACCTTGCGCCTTTTCCTCATGTGAGGAGGAAAAGGCGCCCAGAACCTCTACATCAGCACTCCAAAAAGTTTGGTAGACAGAAAAAAATGAGAAGGGGACAAGGGATAAAAATAATAAAATGAGGAGGGAACTGCCAAAGGGCTGACAGGTCTAACAGGAACAAATTGAATATCTGGGTTATACTTTGTCAGCTGGTGGTGTCAGTCCGGAAAAAGACTTGTTGGAAGCTATACACTTGGCTCCTTCCCCTCAAGACAAAGACCAGCTTAGGTCTTTCATGGGACTTATTGAATATTATTCAAAATTTGTACGCACATTTTCAGACAAGACAGAGTCCTTGAGGGCCCTCTTAAAGAAAGGCAAGAGTTTTGAATGGTCACATGTGCGAAAGGAGTGTTTTTGAACATCAAGAAAGAGATTTGTGAGGCTGGTATTTTGGTGCTTTTTGATATTAAACTTAGCATGCAAGCGCAAAAGGACTGGGAGCCATACTTTCCCAAAGGCATAGGATGGCAAAAGAACTGGGACCTTTGCATCTCGCACCCTAACCAATACTGAAAGGACCTATTCAGTAATTGAAAAGGAAGCTTTGGCTGCTGCATGGGGGGGTCGAGTACTTTCGTACGTATTTGTGGGGTACTCAATTTACCTTGAGATCTGACTACAAGCCTCTGATTAAAATCTTAATCCCTGGACGTGCTGGTAAGGGTTCAGACAGATTGGCGCGATTTACTGCCAGACTCCAAGAGTTTCACTATGTGTTAGAGCTGATCATGGTTGGAAGAATGTACAAGCGATTGCCTGTCTCACTTACCTTTGAACTGGCAAATGGTACAAGGTCCTGCTGTGGAGGATTATGAGGATGAAGGTTCAGTTGCTTATGTGCAAGATGATGTGTTGGGGTGTGCAGGTGCTTTCTCTAAAGAAGATTGGTGCCAAGCCATGGATGCGAATCTCAACCTTAAAGAGGTCACGCGCATAATTGTTTCAGGCAAACAGAGAGAGAGTTGTGTTGCTAGTTTGGTGCATCTGTTTGTCAAGGTGTTGGAGGAGCTGTCAAATGGTGGTGGTCATATTTTGATAAGGGGTGAAAGGTTCGTGCCACCTGTTGATCTTAGGCAAAAGCTTGTAGCAATGGCACATACTGGACATTTAGGTCAGAGTCTCACCCAGAAGAGCCTTAAAGCACAGTTTTGGTGGTCAAGTATGGATGCTCAGGTGGTGGATAGGGTGGTCATGTGTAGTGCTTGCAAAGAAAGTGAAAAGCGTCTTCGGCTTGTTAGCCAGTCTGCCATTGGTCACATTGCCAACTCAGGGTTCCCTTGGCACACTGTGTACTTGGATTTCATTGGTCCTATGTCTGAGGTTCGCAGTGGTCTCAGTTCGCCATGGTTTGTGTGGATTCTTACTCTAAGTAGTTGGTGTGTAGAGTTCATGGGGGAGATTACTACTAATGCTACTCTTCGAGCTTTGAGGGAAGTATTTTTTGAAGAAGGTGTTCCCTCTGTCCTGGTGACGGATAATGGTACACAACTCACTTCTAGGGACATGGAGGAATTCTTGTGCAGCAATGGTATCAAACACCAGCGTACTTCTTTGTATAATCCCCAAGGAAATGGCATAGTGAATAGATTGGTCAAGGGGGTCATTCAATTGACTTGTGTTTCTAATCTAGAGGTCAAGGAAGTGGTTGATGAGATGGTTTGGGCATATTGCGCCATTATGCAGGACTTTTTAGGTAAATCCCGTTTTGAAGTGATGAGAGGACGGGTTCCTCGGGACAGGTTGGTTCTAGGCTGGTTAAAAGATGGAATCTTGGACCAAGGTGCGGCTGTAGTGGAAATTGTGAAGAAGAAGAATATTAAGCCGGGAGATTGGGTGAAGGTTAAGGCAGGTAGGGTCTTTGGGTTAAGCAAGTTTAGAGGTCCTTTCAAGGTTAAGCAGTCTTTTGACTTTCATGTTGTCTTGGATAATGGTGAGCATTGGAACAAAAGGAGGGTTGCTTTATATCAGAAGGGTGGAGTTTGTTCTAGGAATGATGGAGATGAGGTTGTCTATGGTTCTATGTTTACGAGTAGGGCTCCCGGTTTTTCGGTATTTGTTTGATATTTCTGTCTGTATTTATCCATATTTATTTTTTGTCAACCTTATCTGTATTTATCCATATTTATAATGGATTTTGTGAAAAAATAATGCTAAAACTGGTATATTTCTACATTTATTTAACCAATAAATATGCACTCATACTTGAATGCCTGCCAGGTTTCAGTGATATGAGTGCCCGCAGAAGATAAATCAATGCAAGTAAATAAAAATTTCAATATCAGCCTTGTGCATATCTACTGTTGTT
This sequence comes from Triturus cristatus, assembly GCF_964204655.1. Lineage (NCBI taxonomy): Eukaryota > Metazoa > Chordata > Amphibia > Caudata > Salamandridae > Triturus > Triturus cristatus. The sequence goes on along the minus strand of NC_140586.1, from coordinate 630,139,253 downwards.
TAAGCCTCTTTACTAAAATTCCTTTCTTTTTTAATCCTCTTACCTATCAATCCACACAGTTATTGGCCTGGCAGTCATGGCAAAGTCTATTTAGAATCACTCAAAAATCACCCAATTTCCGATTTTATCCACATTTAAAACAAAATACAGACCGGAACATAAATGGTTTTCTGTCTGTTTTTATCTGTAAAAATCAGTAAAAATGGAAAACAGGAAGCCTTATTTATGAGAGATTGTGACTTTAGTGGCGGTCCTTCTTGCAGTCACGACCAGGGGGAAGGAGTGAATCCTCAAAGAGCCATTATTGATTCTATGGTTCTTGAGAGGCAGAGCTCTGGCGCCTGTGATTGTGGTGAAGGGAAAAGTTCTAGAGAGCGCAAGGCTCCTAGGTATTTAAATTACTCTGTATGGTAATTCTTTTATTTTTGCTTAGTGCTTTTCTCCCTGCTTTCTTTCGCTTCTTTCTGCCTCTCTTCTTTCCTGCTTCTCCCGTTACATCTTGTTCTCATTCCTCTCATATCTTTTCTACGTTTTTTATTTTTTATTTATTTTTTTTGTTTTTGAAAAACCTTTATTGAGATATAGTAAATAGACATATCAGACTGCCATAGGCTCCTAATACAATGGGTTGCTCCAGCGAGCTCTTCTGAACCGGTCCAGTATCTCTCACACAGCCATTTAGCCGACATCCCAGAGGACCGGCGGCATTGCAGTTCTACATCAAGCAGTCCAGACGGAATCACTACCGATGCGTGAAATACGTATTCGCCCCCAGCCTGCACAGTAGTCTAACCTTCCCGCATGGCCAACCTGCCGCTAGTCTGGTCAAACCCCTAAGATTTCGTAAACCATATCTCAACACCCAACCCACCCCCCCCCCGTCCGCCACCATGCCACTGTCTCCTCCTTCCTTGTTTCTACTTGTACACGCTGTCGCAAACCCAGGCACCGAACTCCGACCAGACACTGCGCCCCTCGCTTCCAGGCCATTCCAACCCTGCCGTTCTCGCTTCCGTCTCGCAAGCACACTGCTAAGAAGCACACGCCGCAGACGGAGGACACCCCGACCCCCCTCCCGCAAACCGGCCGCCATCCCAGACGATACACTGACATCATAGCCCATCACACCACAATAGAGTCCTATTCTTGTGGCACGCCCCCCACCGCCCCACTGCACGCCCCTGGGGCTTCATGTTGTGTCTCCCCCTGACCAACCTCCTCAGGGTCTCCGGCAGTCATGTATGTTCTATACAGCGCCCAGAAGTTCTTGGGGCGACTCCTAGGGGGTAACAGTTCGCTATACGTTTCCGCCTGCGTGCTGCAATACAGCATATCTCTAACCCATCGTTTCTTAGTAGGAAGCGGCCCTCTCATCCAGCAGGCCGCCACGACGCGTCGCGCGATCAATAACGCCATGTCCGTCAGACGCCTCAGCGCCCGCGGAAGAGGCCTGGAGTAGCCCAACAACGCCAGGGCCGGATGAGGGGGGATCTCTTTTTCCAAGATCTGGCTCAACTCCCGGAACACCGCCGTCCAAAACCGGGCAACACCTGGGCAAAGCCAGGCCATGTGTTGGAAGTCAGCCACGGGGACATGGCAACGCTCGCACTCCGCCGTGGGGCGCAACCCGTACCTATGTAGCCTTTCAGGGGTGTAGTAGACCCGCTGCAAAAACTTAAAGTGTATTAATCGGTGTCGACCATTCAAGGAGACCTTTTTAGTACTAGAGCAGCAGTACTTCCACATCTCATCCGAAATGTCCATTTCAAGATCCGTCTGCCAGGCTCGCCGCGCTGCAGAACACTGGTGCTCCCTTTGCTGGTCACCAAGTTTTTTGAGGATCGAGACCATTTTGGACGGCGCCGCAGTTTTAATGACATAGGAAAGCCCCGGGATTTCGGGGGGTTCCTCCCCAGACGGCCCCAAAAGAGACAGCAACGCGCCCCGAACCCTGTGGAATTGAAAGCGCTGGAGTAACGTGATCCCCGGCTGAGTCGAGACAACACTCTCTAGCGTCTTGGCCCCTCCGTCCTGAAACAAGTCCGCCATCCTAACTATTCCCAAATCACCCAGCGCCCGTTTCACCCCTGCTTCCCGCAGAGGGGGGAGCCAAACTGCCCACTCCACCCGCATCAACGGAGAGTATAAGAGGTCACGGTCTTGCCTTCTCATAATCGCGTGCCACGCATGGTTAGTAGTTCTGAGCGAGTCCAACAGACCCACCCTACGATCCACGGGTAGAAAGACCGTCGCCGGGAGTGGGAGCGGATCCGCAAACAAGCGCTCCAGCAACACATGCGGAACGTCTGGTTCGGCGTGTATCCACGTATGCAAATGGGACGCCTGCGCCACTCTGTAGTAGCTCTCTAGGTCCGGAGCTCCAAGCCCCCCCATCTCGTATGGCAGCGTCAGCACTTTCCACTGGACTCTAGGTTGTTTACCACCCCAGGCCAGTCGGGTCAGGGTTTGAGTCAGCTGTGTAAAGAAAGACCTGGGGAGCACTATAGGGATGTTGTTAAAGAGGAACAGAAATCGCGGTAGGATGATAATTTTCATGATGGCAATCCTGCCCATCAGCGACAAAGGGAGCCTGTTCCACTCTTCCACCTCGTCTACAAGTTTGGAATAAGCTACCCCATAGTTTTCCCTCAGCAAGACCTCCGGGTCCCTATGCAGCCGAATTCCCAGGTAGCGGATTGAGTCCGTTGTCCACTGCAAAGGGTATTCCATAGGGAATGGCAATGTAGCCGGGGTCAACGGAAATGCTAGCGATTTGTTCCAGTTGACCCTGAGGCCCGACAGCGCCCCAAACCGGACCACCTCCCGCAAGATAGAAGCGAGATTCTCCTCCGGGTCTCGGATGTACAGCAGCGTATCGTCCGCGTAGGTAGAAATACCAATCTTATAGGAGGGAAAGTTGATTCCCTCAAATCTGTGGTATTCTCTTATTGCGCACGCTAAAGGTTCCGCCACCAGCGCGTAGAGGAGTGGGGAGAGAGGGCAACCCTGCCTGGTCCCCCTAGTGATCGCAAACGGCTCCGTGACTCGGTCTCCGAGGCGCAGCCGGGCAGTGGGCCTAAAATACAAAGCACCAAGCATCTGCAAAAAAGGCTCTCCCAGCCCAAGCTTCCTCAGCACCCGCACCATAAACGGCCATTCCACTGAGTCAAACGCTTTCTCCATATCCAGGAAGAGCGCTATGGCCTTACTCTCTGGGCGCACATGCTGCATGACTCCAAGGACCGTGCGGATATTGTACGTGAGATTCCTGGATGGAACAAAGCCTGCCTGCTCCGGCGCCACGAGCTCCGGCACCAGAAGCGCCAAACGCGTGGCCAGCACCTTTGCATATATCTTGGCATCGACATTTATCAGGGAGAGAGGCCTATAGGAGCCGCACAGGTTGGAAGGCTTCCCGGTTTTTAAAATTGTAACAAGCAGGGCCTCTCGCATCGTGTCAGGCATACAGCCTTCAAGACATATGTCGTCAAAAAGAGCCATAAGGTGCGGGAGGAGCTGGTCCTGGAAGGCCTTATAAAAGGCCAACGTCAGCCCGTCCGCTCCCGGGGCAGTGCCCGCCCTCATACCTCCCAAAGCCTCCAAGATCTCATCCTTTTGTATGGGCAGCGACAGGAATTCCCGCCGCGAGTTGGACAAAAACGGCATTTTAATGTAACTGAGGTAGTCGTCTATCTCCTCTTCCATGTGAGAGGACTGAGATTTATACAGTCCAGCATAATAGGCCCTGAATTCTTCTATGATCCCCGTCTCATCGGTAATCACATCGCCCGAAGTAGTGACGAGCTCGTCAATGACCAGGGGTCGCCTAGTAAGGATCCCGGGCGCTCGCCCTCCCCATAAGTGCGAGCCGTGGCGTACTTCCCCATATGTTGCACCTCTCGGTCCGCTTCACTGTTGAACTCAGTGACCAGGTTCTGCAGCCTCGTAGCCACCTCGGGGTCCGCCGAAGCCCCCTGATTCTCCTCCAGCTGAGCAATCTGCATCTCCAGGGCCCCAAGCCGCCGCCGGATGGATTTAAGCACGCCCGAATGCTTAGTCATTGCAACACCGCGAATATAAGCCTTGAACGAATCCCACACCGTTTGGAAACTCTGGACTGAGCCTGAGTTTACCTCAAAGAACGAGTCTATTTCGTCCGCCAGTTCCCCCCGGAACACGTCATCCAACAGTGAGTAAGGCGGCAGCCGCCACGTGAACGGCGGTACTCGTCGGTGCGGGGTAGCCAGTACTAGTAGAAGAGGGGAGTGGTCCGACAATGTGCGCGGCAAAACCTCGCAGTCCCTAACGCACGCAAGCAGCGACCGCGACACCAACCAATAGTCTATTCTGGTATGCACGTCGTGGAATGCCGAGTAATGCGTGAAGCCCCCTTTACCCGGGTGGCGATGCCGCCAGATGTCTAGCATGTGTAGCCTGATTAATTCTGCCTGCATATGTAGGGCGGCGGTCGCCGGGCGGCGGGCTGGCCCCGAGGAGCGGTCTAAATCCGGATTGAATGTGAAGTTAAAGTCACCACCCCATACCATGCCAGTGTGCACGTGCAGCCTACATTGTGCCGCCAGTGCATCATAGAACTCAGGGGAGTCGTAATTGGGGCCGTACACATTGACTACAATCAAGTCATGGCCCTTACCAGCGCACCTCGCTATTAAGTAACGCCCGTCCGGGTCGGAGGTCAGCGATGTCAACCGCAAGTTCGATCGTGGGTTTACCCAAGTAACCACCCCCCTGGAATGTGATGTAAAGCCTGCCGCCGCGCTGGTGCCCACTAGCCCCTTCGCCGCTAACAGTTTACTTGTAAGAGGGAGGTGAGTCTCCTGAAGTAGTGCCAGGTCAATGTGATGCCGGTGGAGATAATTTAAAACTTTCCTGAGTTTGCGATAATCGTTCAGCCCCCGGACATTCCACGTCAGCGCTCTAATGGCCTCCTCGCCAATGTCACTCTTCCGTTCACCTATTCCAGTCATCCCGGCAGAAACATACAGCAACCACCGCTGCGCACAGGCCAGGTGGGAGTCCCCGCCCACCACTCGGTTCCAGACAGTCTGAAACAGCCATACAACAGTAAGACAAAAAGCTTGCCACTCAACAGACAGTGCGGATCACAGTTCCCAACGGCAGAACGTCCCCCTAACTTCCCAGCCCACCACCCACAGCCGACCACCCCCAACCTGGCCAGACAGATCCCCAGTCCCACCCCCCTCCCTACCCCACAACAAACATACAAAACCATCCCCGAACCAGCCCCCAGAGGGGCCATGAAAGCTATCAGCGCTGGGGCAGGGGCCTCCGATGAACAGCTACCCTAAAACTCTCAACAGTCCACCATATGGCCGTGCCCCCACTTCCAAGCCCCCAGTCTCAGTGCAGCTCGAGCTATTATCGCCTCCCCACCATTAGTTCTAGGGGGGACCCCAACACTCCCATCAGCGGCGAGCCACCCCACCTATCGAAACTTGCAAGGCACCCTCCAAACGCCCCCATTAAGTCATCTAGGCCATAGCCCATTTGTCTCTTAGACCGGCCCGTGCGGTGAGCTCCAGGCGCCACACAAACCAGAGTCCCGCAGTTATTAAGGCCGCAGGGCTATCCTGCCCTCGACCAGACCATGAAAGAGGACCAGCCCCCGCCTCCCCTCCAAGTCTAGGGCCGCAACACCCGGGCCTCCCCCAACACATCAGAAAGTTCTCACCCAGCCACAGCCTCAGAGTCCTCCGGGGCGGTCGTCGTCTCCTGCACAACAACAATGTTCCAGCCACTGCAGCACCGCCAGGGAAGCGGCAGCCTCCACGACAGGGCAACGGCCCCCCGCCAGGAGACAGAGCGTATCAAGCGGCCACTGCCAGTGATCTAGTCCTGCTCCCCCAGGCCGGAGACCTCCGCCCGGGCAGCCGCGCCGTCCTGCAGCCCACGCCGTTGCTCCTTCGACCACTCCTTCAGAGATCGCTGCAGCTCCCTCGGGTCCGTGAAGAAGTGCGAGTGCCCCTGCCTGTTGATTCGGAGCCTCGCCGGGTATAACATGGCATAGTCCAGGCCCAAGTCGCGGAGTTATTTTTTGTAGGGTGCGAACTGCCTGCGCTCCTCCTGAACCTTCGCCGTGAAGTCGGGATAGATGGAGATATCCATCCCTTCATATTGCAGCTTCCCCTTTTCCCTCGCCACTCGCAGGGCTGTGTCTCTGTCTCTATAATTCAGTAGTTTTGCTATTATGGGTCTTGCATGCGCCCCAGGCTTGGGGCGAGGGCCCAACGAACGATGGGCTCTCTCAACAACAAACATTGGGGAGAACACGTCCTCCCCCAGCAGTGCCCGCAGCAATTTTTCCACGAAGAGTTCCATTCGCCCGGTGTGCGTCGATTCCGCCACACCGGTGATGCGGACGTTTGACCTCCTCGAACGGGCCTCCAAATCTTCGGACTTGTCCTGAATGACCTGCAGCAGCTTACTGAATAGCCTGCGGTCCGAGTCCCATGCCGTCTGTGCCTCCTCCACCTGTGTTATTCTCTGTTCGGACGCATCCAGCCGCTCAGCATTCTTATCCACTCGTTCCGACATGCGGTCCATGCGGTATGTGAGCGCATCGAGCTTGGTGTCTATCGCGGTCAGACTGCCCTGCAGCCCTTTTTCCATTGCCGCCAGCATTGCCTTGATGTCGGCGCACATAGAGCTCTCCGCAGCCGCTCCATCTGGAGGCCGTGCCGGCGGTGCTTCGTCGGGCCCCTTCGGCTTACGGGGGTCAAAAGACAGTTTGGGCTGGGACTTATCGCTTTTGCCCATGGCGACGCTGAGGGTCAGCGGCCGGCGCGCGTCCGCCTCTCCGGGGCAAAGTCCTGATCCTAGGGGGGCCGCACTGCAGGTCACCCCCACCACGACTCGCAGATGTCTGGGGCGCCGACCACCCCGTGTCACAGTTCCACTCTCTGGTCTCTCCCCGGTCACAGCCACCAGACTGGTCGCAGAGTCGTATATCAGCCTGCGCCACTCCCAGTGTCCGGTCGCCACCTCAGGCCCGAGTGAGAGTGGGGCGCTCCCTGCCCGAGTCAGTTATTCCACGCTCCTCCACGTGTTCCGTCGCTATCCAGGACAGGAAGGGCGCCCCAGGGGCCACGGCTGGAGACTGCTATTCACGATGGCTACACCCCAAAGGGCCGCGGCAGCAGACCGCTCCTCTCCGCACGACAGCCCCAGTGGCCCCTCCAGCACACACAGCCAGGCCACAGCACTGGTCACGCAGTCTAGTCCTCCGGGCCGCCGCCGTCGCTCACCGGACCGTCCACGGCACAGACGTCGGGCTCCCGTCAAGCAGAGGGAAGCAAAGGAGGGCGCCGCCGCAACAAGTCACAGATCTGAGCAAGGAAGAACGGCAATCCCTCTGTAGTCTCCGCGGGCCTGGGTCAGCGCCTATGGTGCAGGGGGGGAGGGGGAGGGGGGGGGGGAGCGCGCCAACACCCGGGCAGTCCGCAAGTGCCCGCGGCTCCCGGGCACCCAGGCCGCTTCCCGTCTCGAGGGTGCCCCTCGGCCTGCGCCGCTCCCCAGGGCAGCCAGAGGGGGGGGGGGGCGATCCACACCAGCACGCCTGTCTCCCCCGCCGTCCGAATCAAAGGTGTCTCGGGGGGGCCTCCGGGCCCGAGCTCCAGGGGTGACTAGGGTTCAACGCGGCGTGGGCAGCCGCTTCTGCCAGGGGGCCCAGGCAGCAATCCAGCCGGGGGGGGAGGGGAGGGGGGGGGGAGACACCACAACTGCCTCTCCGCACCCTATGCGGGTCCGCAACCCTCCGCTCGTGTGTCCGGTGCGCCCGTCTCCGCCTCTCCGTCGTCTCCCGGGTTCTCGGCAGTCGGACCAGGACGGTCGGGTCCTCCCCCTGCAAGTCGGCCGCACGTCGCGTGACGCACGACGGGGAGAGCCACAGGACAGCCCGGGGATCACGGCCCAGTCCGCTCCTTCGCTCAGCGCCCGCCGTTGTCGGCTCTCCGGGCCTCGCTCGCTGCCGCCGGGCCTCCGGGGCGACGCAGCCCAGTGCCGGAGGGAACCCCCTCGCCAGCTCTCTGTTCAGTGCCGCTGCTCAGGATCCTGTGGTCGGATATTTAGGGGCTTAGAGCGGGAGCTCCGCGTTTACACGTCCGCCATAGCCGCCGGCTAGGTCCGCCCCCCCATCTTTTCTACGTTTTTGAAGAAAAGGAGATGTGTTGTAATTTGCGTGTGCTTGTCGTGTGCCACATGTCTTTGTAATTGAATTGTGGGTTCGATTCTGGTCAGTTGACTGCTAGCCAAGATGGGATCGGGTTGTTAACAGACGGCGCATGATAAAGCACCTACCTTTAAGTTTCCTGCTGTGTCCCGGCTGTTTTAGTTCAGACACCCATGGAAAATCAGCTCTGGTGGGACTTTGCCAACAGCGACACCTGATTGCAACGTTCAAGGAAGAGCCACAGCTGGCAGAATGGGGAATAGATTTTCAACCCCCTCCCCCCAATTGGAGAAATACCCTTACATCCTCTACCCCTCCCTATGGCGAAAGGGGTCTATGCTGTCTTTCGCTGCAAATCCTAACCCCGCGCAGCACCAGAAGAAAGATCCTCTGGACTACTTAGTAAATACGATCGACTAGTTGCTGAACAACTATGAATCCCAACAGGCAATCATATTCAGAGATTTTAACATCAGGGCCTCAGGCAAGTCCTTAAACTCCCTCAGTTTGACAGGGGACACTACACCTCTACACACTCTACAATCACAAACTAATCTTGTCTCAATCCTTAAAAGAAGCCTGCTCTCCCATCTGGTGCAACAACCGTACTTTCAGGAACATATCCACAATCAATTACATCTTCATCAGCGAAGGGTTGGCTCCCATGCTCCAAGACTTTGAAGTCGACAACAGGGATGAAAGCAACCACAGATCCCTCTGTGCAACCTTACAATTAGTTTCTATTGATTCATTATACCCAACATCGCTTCAGGTACCAACAGGGGAAGAGCACCTCAAGGTCCTGCACAGAATCAAATGGTCAGCTAAACTGGAAGGCAAACCTCTAGCCTGGATTGAGGAAAGAAATTTAGGCAACAAGCCACCCAGCTCAATATCATCACCAGGACACTGGGAGAAACTTTGTAGCAGATCTCCAACAGGTGGTGGGGAACGGACAATGGAAACCACTGATTAGATTCTCTTATTTTAATACGCGCGCCTTGTCGATCAAAGGAGCTAATCACCTGTAAGCACACTCTGCAAAGGGCCCTGGCCACTAGAAGAAGAGGCAGTAAAATAGAATCCGGCCAATCACTCATCGTTCTCAGAGCATATTACAAGCAGAAAGTACAGCAGCAAAATTGGGAGTACATCGAAACAAAGTGGCTCAAAATTTTCCCTCTACTAAAAAACAAGAATAACTCTTGACTGTGGAGGCACAAACTGCTTTGGCAATTTAGGACAGAACAAATTGCCAATCCGGTGTGGCGGAGAGGGACTGGATCAGGAATGTTAAACAGCTATACACAACGGACTGTGGCAGCAACACCTCCTATATCCCACTTTGCCCCAGAATTCTGGGTCCAACATGGCATTCTTATCACAGAAGGTGCCGTAATGGCATCGATTAAGATAATGAGGAATGATGGGCCGAACAGGATTCTGCCTCCTTGTTCGAAACGGCTCAAGACTTCTGGGCTAGAACACTAATGCCACTTTTTAACCATGCTTTGGCCACTGCAATGACACCGACCTCTTGAAATGGGTCAATCCTCTTCCCTATTCGTAAAAAGGGAGACAATTCCAACCTGGTAAATTATCGGCTGGTCGCTCTCCTCTACCTTGAAGCCAAAGCCTATGCCCGTATCCAGCTGGAGGAATTGGAAACTTGGGTGTCGGAAAAAAGAATTCTCCCAATCTGGAATTAGGCCTGACGGTTCAAGAGTGGGCATCTTAGCATTAGCGCATTCATCCAATCAAGCAGTTAGGAAGAAGCACCCCTCCCTGTTCTGCTGCTTTGTCGATTATAGTGCTTCCTTCAACAGGGTGGATCGGGGAAGACTATGGGGGAAGCTAGCTGCGTGGGGAATGCAGCCCTTACTCCTCAAGGCAGTTACATCTTTATATCAGGAGACTTGGATCTGGGTAAAATCAACCTTCAACGCAGCCACCGCCAGTGTGCCCACCAAAAAAAAGGCTCAAACAGAGCTGTGTGTTGGTCCCCCTTCTCTTTAATCTCTATACTGCATACCTGGACAGCCCTGGAAGGTGAAAGTTTAGTTACCCCAAGGCTGGACAGAGTGCGCCTTCCCCTTTTGCAGTATGAGGATGACACTGCAACTATGGACCACAACAGAGCCGGCCTACAGAGAGCCATAAATGCCCTCCATCGCTGCAATTGGGAGAACAAACTGCAGGTGAATCAGAGTACAACCAAGGTCATCGTTTTTGGCAAATATCCCCACAAAAAACAAACCCACTGGTAGCTTGGAGATCTACTAATCGTGACATCCCCCGCCTAGAAGTACCTTTGTGTCTGGTCCACAGATGGGGCTAAACCTGCTGGCCACCTAAGAACTAAATCCACCTGCGTCATCCAAACTCTGAAGCACCTAAGCAATCGTCTACAAAGCTGAACTGCTGAGCCTATGCTGACAGCCTTTTTTTGTTTTTCCCATAAATTCTATTGGCATTTATATCATATAGACATTGTTTTACAGCAGAAGATTGAAGTAGATGTGTAGCCCCCCCGCCCTCCCCTCCCAAACATTTTCAACCATGAATAATATCCTTTTCCAGTTCTCACATTTATCTCGCCTCACCCAGCAGATAATTCTTACAAGGGAAGAGTAGGCTCCATACGCCCATTATCCCCAGCGGAAGAACATGCATATCCAGTACTTGCATAATGTCTACATGTGTTTTGCCAACATTAACTTCCAACTTCAGCCCCCCCCCCCCTCCCCTTACCGCTCCAAACATTGAGTCATGGTTCCAGAACTATTCTATGCATGATTGCTATATCCCATTCTCAACAGTTCATGTTAACCCATGCCATACCTAACTTTTAATTACTCTTCTGTGACGTACGTGCGGACAGCCTTGAGACCAAAATTGATCCCAGCTCTCAAATACGGCTACTTAGCCTTTCCTGGTGCCCTAAACACGCTTTGAATAAACTCCAAGATCACTGTGTACAAGAAAGTCCTTCTTGCTCTCTGGCAAGCCAGAAAAATAAGGCTGAGACTGGAGTTGGTACGGGGGGCCAAGACCTTGTGTGTCAGGGGGACTTAATAAAATACTATCTCAGGGTCCTGTTGTCCACAGAGTCCTCTCTCAAATATCACCGGAAACCAATCGTGTAAGAAGAGGGCACTCCATGGCTAACCCAGTTAGTAATGGCAATAAACAGATTAAAAATCATGGCAGCCAACCTGCATACCCAAGAAATCCCATGCTCAGCATGAAAAATGCTGTGAACAGGCAGGGGATACTAACTTCATTTGAACGGGACACTGAAAGACTACGCACCAGCTCCACTACTGAGATGGTGGACACATCTTGCACCCCAGGGAAGGCCCAGCCTTACTTTCAACACACACTTTCAGCCCAGGCATGTAGGAACATCCTCTACATAAGGCTCATTTGCTAAGTATCCCGAGCCCCAACCTGCACCAGGCCCTGCTAATCTGCACTTTACACTTTATCCCCTCCTTCCAATCAATCAATCGGGGCTTGGTAAAGCGCATCAACTCACCTGCGAGGGTCTCAAGGTGCTGGGGGGAAGGGGGCGGCTCCGTTGAATGCTGGGGTCATCCGAAGAGCCCGGTCTTGAGGTCCTTCCTCGACTGGAGCAGTGTGGGAGCTTGGTGGAGGGGGAGGTCGTTCCAGGCCTTGGCTGCGAGGTAGGAGAAGAACTTTCCTACCGTTCTGGTCTTGTAGATGTGTGGAACGGTGGCCAGAGAGAGGTCAGCTGATTGGAGGTATCTTTTGGGTGCGTGAAAGGAGACGCGGATGTTCAGGTATGTTGGGCCGGTGTTGTGGAGGGCCTTGTATGCGTGAGTGAGGAGTTTGAAGGTTATTCTTCTTTCGATAGTGAGCCAGTGGAGATCGTGTAGGTGTTGGGTGGCTGCGACAGGGGATGTCTAGGATCAGTCTGGCTGCGGCGTTCTGGACGGTCTGGAGTTTGTGAAGCAGTTTTGTATCGATTCCGGCGTAGAGCATTGCTGTAGTCCAGTCTGCTACTGACGAGAGCTTGCATGACAGTTTTTTGGGATTCGGATGGGATCCATCTGAACGTCTTTTTGAGTATGCGGAATGTATTGAAGCAGGCCCGAGATACGGCATTGTTCTGGCGGATTATTGTGAGCGATAAGTCTAGTATGATGCTGAAGTTTCGTATGTGGTCCCTCAGGGTAGAGTGGGGTGGAGCCAAGGATGAGGACTTCTGTTTTCTCAGAGTTGAGTTTCAGGCAACTCTTCTTCATCCAGGTGGCGATGGCTTTCATCCCTTCTTGGGAGGTGTTTCTGGTTATGTTGGGTTCGTTGGTGAGTATAAGCTGGGTGTCATTGGCGTAGGAGACAATGTTGAGCCTGTGGTTTCGAATGATGGTTGCGAGGGGGGCCATGTAGATGTTAAAGAGGGTGGGGCTGAGGGAGTTGGTCTCTGTTGGTTGCGAGAAGTAGGGCGGGAGTCTGACTCGCTGAGTTCTGCCGGTAAGAAATTAGCATATCCAGGTCAAGGGCCTTTCCGGGGATACCGGGGTCATGGAGCCTGGTGGCTAGTGTGAAGTGGGAGACAGTGTCAAAGCAGCCGAGAGATCCAAGAGGATGAGGGCTGCCATTTGGCTCTGGTCGATGAGGGAGCCATGTTGTATGTGAGGGACAGTATGGCGGTCTCAGTGCTGTGGTTCCTGCAGAATCTGGATTGAAAGATGTCCAGGACATTGTTAGCTTTGATGAAGTGTGCTTGCTGGGTGTTGATGGCCTTTTCGATGACTTCGGCTGCAAATGGAAGCAGGGAGGTGGGCTTGAAGATTTTGAGGTCCATCCGGTCTGCGGAGGGTTTCTTCAGGAGCGGGTTGACTTCAGTGTGTTTCCAATCGTCGAGGAATGTGGCGTCTCGAGGAAGCAGTTGATCCTCCTACGTAGTTCGGGTTCGATGGCCGTGATGGCTCTGTGGAAGATGTGGTGTGGGCAGGGGTCTGAGGGTGCTCCGGAGTGGATGCTCTTCATGGTCTTTAAGGAGTCGTCTGTCGTGAGTGGAGTCCAATTGAAGGGTGGGACGTCTGTTGTTTCACTGCAGGGTTTGGCAAATTCCTTGATGATGGAGAACAGTTCTTTGGTATTATGAGCGTCGGTGAGAATTCTGTCTTGGAGGGATTTCTTCTTTGTGGATTGGATGAGTTGGTGGTGTGCTGTGGTGACTGCTCTGTAGGCGGTGCGTGTTTCTGAAGTTTTGTTGTTCCTCCATGTCTTTTCGAGTTGTCGGCAGGAGCGTTTGTACTCTGGGAGTGCAGGGGTGAACCAGCTTTCTTGCTTGATGTGTCGTCCTGTGGCTTTCATGAGGGGGCGAGTGGGTCGCGCAGTTCATGATCCAGCGGTGGAGGTTGCGTACTGTGGTGTTAGCATCTGGTGTAGTCAGTGGTGGGGTTCTGATGAAGGAGGAGGTTAGCTGGACTCCGGTGACTTTGTTCCAGCTTCTACGGGGGAGGCGGTGGGGTGCTTGTATACAGTCGGATTTTTTAAGGAGAAGTGGATGCAGTGGTGGCCTGTCTAGAGGAATTCCGTGGTGTGGCTGTAGGAGATGCTGTTTCCACCAGTGAAGACTGGGTCGAGGGTGTGTCCTGCTGTTTGCGTGTGGCGGTGCCTAGTTGCTTCAGTTCTATGTTGGTGAGGTTCTGTAGGAGGCAGGTGGTGTTAGTGTTGTCGTGGTTGTCTAGGTGAAATTTTAGGTTTCCGAGTACGATGTAGTATGTGGAAGCGAGGGGTGTGATGAGGTCGGTGATGGTGTCGGTGAAAGGAACGCAGAGGCCAGGCGGCCTGTAGATGAGGGTTCCGTGGAGAGTCATTTGGGGGTTGGTCTAGATCTGGAAGCGGAGGTGCTCCATGAGGGTCGTCCGGGCCGATGGTCGACATGCAGAGGGTGCTTTTGTGGATGATGGCAGTGCCTCCTCCTGGGCGGATGGGGCGGTCCTTCCGCAGAATCTTGTATCTGTCAGGAATGGCGGTGCGATGTCGGGCGCGGAGTTGGCGTTGGTCCAGGATTCTGTGAGGAAGGCGACGTTGGGCGCATAGGTGTTGAGGAGGTCCCAGATTTCTATTGCTTGCTTGTGTATGGAGCACACATTGTGGAGGATGCAGTTGCTTAGTTTGTGAGCAGAAGTCCAAAAGGCAGGGTGCTGCTGCTGGGGTACGGAGGTGGGTGAAGGTGCAGCGGCAGTGTAGACAGAAGAGCTGGCCTTGATTGTTGCTCGGCGTCGAAAGCAGGCAGTTGTTGCTGCATCCGTGGTTGAGAGCGTGGAGGGTGCTGGAGTTGTAGTGAAGGCAGGTCGGAGTACCCGGGACCCTGGCACTGGTTGCGGTAGGGTTGCGGATGGGCGCCGATGGGCTTGCCTTTGGCGCGACAGCGGCATGCCAGCAGCGGGGCCGCTGTAAGTAGGGATCTCGTATGGTGGGTCAGCTGGGAGGTGGGAAGGACACACTGTAGGGGGGAAGTGCCGCAGGGGCAGCAGCGGCGGGGAAAAAATGTCTCAGGAAAAAGAATGAACAGAAAGAGAAGGAAGATTAAAATAGAAAGAGAAAAAATAGAAAAAGAGGCAAGAGAGACAGAATAGCAGTAGAGCAGAGTGCTCTCCCACTGGACCACCAGGGATGAGGCGCAGGCTGGAACCCGTGGGTGAAGGAGGGCCTTGAACACCCTGGAAGAGTGAGCTCAGGGGGCAACCCTCAGTGGTGGAGCTGCACAGGGTGAGAGCAGTCACACCTTTATGTTTGTTATAATCAATTTTAACTTTTATAGGGCGTTGTACCCCAACCAAGAAATATTATTGATTGTATTCTTTCAAAAGTTTAATTAATATTCGTCTGTTGTGTTTATTGTTTTTATGTGTAATTGTACCTCATAGTCCCAGACATGTAATAATTTTGATTAATCTAACATGAATAAATACTTACATCAGGCATATAATACACACGTGTTTCATAGCTGTTTTATGCTGAGGATACATCCAGCAATGGGAATACTTATAATGGTCAAATGGCAAAGGTCTGAATCCTCATCTCGATACAGTTTTCTTTACGTTGATGCTTTCAAAATACTTGTGTTATGGGTTCCTTTTACTTATTTATTATCCAGTACTCAATCGAATAGTAACTATGGATATAAAAAGACTATTAAACCACTACTGTCTCCTTATATACATGGATTTTCCTTTTCCCCTTCCTAATCATATTATTTATATGTTCTAAATTGAAAGAATAATATATTTTGGCATCTACACACGAGAGAATTAAGTCAGTCAGATTTTTACCCTCAACCCTCATTTACCCTTTTTCTTATTTCTTTTTTAAATGATTTCCTCCCCTTCGTTTCACTTTCCTGTATTATTTCATGCTGTATTTATATTTTTATTCTTAATCACACCACAAGGTATTACCTGGAAGGGTTATTTTTTGCGATAGAATTTAAATAGGAATGTTTTAGCCTGTTCTAAATAACTAATGTAAAGATGTATTGTTCAGCATATTAAGAGGTTTTCAATATTGAAGATTTAGTACTGTGATAAGTTTCACATGCATTTATCTTAAAACGTATAACTATAATCAAGAAACACAACAAAAATAAAAACACGGGAACATTTTCAGTTTCACTGTCAAACACAACCTTTTCTCTGGTTTAGTTTTGAGTTGCCATTTTGATATTTGAATTTATAAGACATCACAATACATGGCCAGCACCGGTCCTCATCACAATGGGCCAGTTGTTCTGGCTAAAAGTTGCATACTTGATTTCGCCTTTAGCACAAAAAACTCAGAGACCCATTTAGTCTTAATGTGTTCTGATAAGAGAACTGCTCTAAGACAACAGCGTGCTCACCAAGGGGCACGCACATGCATCAAAGTAGGCTTTTGCGAGTCCTTAATTGCGATTATTAAAGAATCACAATTCGGGACTCTCAAAAGCCTATGCCTGTAGAAATCGCTATTAAAATAGCGATTTCTGAACATTCGTTAATTGCAACTCGCAAATTGTATCAATAGGTACTCGCAAATTGCGCATGCAATTTCAAGGGTGCAAAGGTGTCAAAATGACACCCTGTTGCATCCCTGAAATTGTGATGTGCACCCATGTTGCGCACACACATGCCCCAAGGGCATGTGTGTGTGTAAGCTGAAACCTTGAAAAATGCACTTTAGTGCATTTTTCAAGGTTTTTGCAAAATACAGACCAGAGTAATTTCTCTGTATTTTGCGGCCCCAAATAGCTAATTCGCTATTTCTAAGGGGTAAATGCATTGCATTTAAGGAATCGCACATTGCAATTCCTTAAATTTAATTGCAATTTAAGAAATTGCAATAAATTGCGATTTCTTAAATTGCGAGTGCCTTACAGTTTGATGCATCACAAAAGGTCTTTTTGCTGGCACAAACGCCTGATTTTTGCCAATTGCACCGTTTGCGCTTGCAAAAAAGCGTTGATGCATGTGCCTGCAAGTTTTTTTTAATCCTCTTAGAACAGAAAGTTATTGATGTACAAGGTTCTCACATTTATAAATCAACAACAATACAAAGGATAAAATAATCAAAGTCAAGGGAGTTGAATTACATTGCATTACTTAGGCCTGATATTTTTGCTTACATCTTGTGCCACTGGTCCTAAAAAATGTATCTATGAATGAGTTTAAATTAAGCATAATATATTAGCTTAAATTTTGCTTAAGTTGTAAAACTAGACGTAGCATTTAGTAATTCATTTCCTATGGTATTACCCTTTCCAGCAGCAGAGATCCACAATGAGGAATCCATGGTCTTCATATGTATTGATGTGATGGAAGAGGTTAAAGGCTGATGTCCTGTATTTGTTGTTGAGGTATTCCCCCGTCAGTTTTTCAGCTACATGCATCCACACCTTAAACACAAGCCAAGTTAGACAGGCTTTAGAACATTATTTTAGCTCTAAAACATATATATAGTAAAAGGTAGTTTAGTGCAATATACCAGGGACATCTTCTCACCCCCATTGTTTCATGAGATTCGAAGCAGTCCATATAGTTGGCTCCCCAAATACTCCAGGAGGAAAGGAACTTAAACAAGTTGATTTTCACGGGTTGCTCCACAAAGACAATGTAGTTCGGAGTTAGACCAAAACTGTTAAACAAAAAACATCAGTGTTTTCCCCTCAATTGTTCATATATTGCTGTTTTGATGAAACAACTTAACTGTTTAATGTAATAAACAATGGATAATCTTAAAAAAATATAAATACTGCATTCTAACTTTCCTAATTCTGGCATACTAATGCATAGGTGATAAAGGCAGACAGATACAACACACTTGGACCATTAGGGACTTGAGTGCATCAGCAAATATGCTCTCAAAACACATATTATGCACTGCTAGGGAATTACTTTGAGAAACCAGCAAAACAAACTGAAACCTACATTGTTCCAGGTAGACGTGCAAGCAAGTTTGAGAAAACGCTGGGGCAGATTCCCAAAGAAAGTAGGAAAAACATGTTTGGAGATATCGACTCTGCCTGCATGTATTTTTCGCCACCAAAGGTAAAGATACCCTGGGGGAAACATTCTGAAATGCCAGGGCTACTTAAATCTACAAAGTAAAATAAGGGAATAATACAAGGTGTAAATATTTACTCGGACCCATTACAGGCAAAGTCTGACATGCTCTCATTTAAAAGACCACATTCTAATTCATGTGGAGTGGTATTTCGCCAGTAAATATTACCCTGATTCATTCCACGCTTTACCGGGTGCATTCATGCATCTAGTATGACCAAATCCTTGGCTTGAAATGGTAAACCACGTCCGGTAATGAACCTGGTTACACCCCACTTGCATCATCGACTCTTTAATCTGCCTTTGACTCCTGTACCAGTGCTGATGAAAGCCTTGGACAATACAGAAAAGTAGAGCTGTCTGACTGCAACCAATGAGTGGATGCACATTCCCACACTAAAATTGAGACCCTCTAACACGGAATTCTTTTGTTTTAGGGAATCCACTTTTCCTCAGTTCTTCTAAACTCAGGTGTTGCATCTGAAGCACACCCTCCACATCCATCCCAACCATAAAGAACCTAGAGGTTCTTTTTGATCACTCTTAAATTATGGAACCCCATGTGGCCTCAGTGGTAGATACTTATTTTGATGCTTATTTTTCCACCACCGATGCTGTCAACACATCTTACTGTGTCTCCCTTTATCGCAAGAGTTTCGCTGCAGTGGTTGCATTTTTACACCATGGATTGATTACTCTAGTAGCTCCTAGGTGTGCCTCCCCGATTACCATTCATTGCCTGCAAAGCTTTCAGAATGCATCAGTTCAAATTTTATCAGCGTTGCACAGAGAACACTTAAGCCCAGCATTCTACAAACAAGGACCAAAGTTCGTACAAAATTTTATGCTGCACTAAAACACCACCCAGAAATGTGCTCCTCACCATGCTTCTCCTAGTAAGAATAAATGAGGACCATTAAAACCTGCACAGTACTACCAGAGGACCAGAGCTTTCCTTGCGTTATTATAGAACGTGCCCACCGTGCGCTTGACCGATGGTCCCCACACCGGCGCTCCACCAAAGACAGTTATCACTCGATTTCTCAATTACCGGGCCATAAATGTAATCCTCAGCAAGGCTAGAATCAAAGGTGACACCTTCTATGGGTCCTTGAAAATCCTCATCTTTCTGGATTACACCAGGACAGTCCAAGCGCAATGAAAAACCTTTCATTAAGTAAAACAGAAACTACGGGCCATTGGCTTAAAATACATGCTCCTCTTCCCGGCCAAATTGCAGGCTGTGATGCAGGGGCAAACAATATTCTTCGATTACCCAGACAGAGCCTGGGGAATGGCTGGAAGAACGCCCCCCTGTTGCAGGGGCAAGAGTTGCAGGCAGTTGGATGAGAACAGCCCCCCCTGGGAGGGATCCGGAATGACATCTACCGACCATGAATCCACACAGGCGCTGTAGACCAAGAAGTTCCTATTGGAGAGGATGGTCCAGGTCACTCAGTGGTCACAGTGCCAGCAGTGCAATACCCAATAGACTCCGAGAAGAGAGGGGGCCCTCGCTGGCCCGGCAGGGCCATGGTGGCAAACCGGAGTCTAACTCAGCATCAAACCATGGCACAAATGATTGATCTTTAGGCACTGCCCCCACACCTACTAGATCTGTTCTAAAAAAAAGTTTGCTAGTGTTTAAAGGGCGACAGATGCTTCCAGGGGGGATGTGTAGGGAGGGAGGATGTTTGGGGGGGGGGGGCCAGGGTTTTCTTTTCGGATTACAAGTTTGGCTTATATTATGTTGTGTATTTGTTTAAAAGCAAGGCAGTCACAAGTTTTCTTCCATAATCCACACTGGCCCCCAACCCCATGCAATATTTTGGCCACCGTGATAGGCCCACAGCTCAAGATCCTAACGTTGAACATGAATGGTTTACTGGATAAAATCAAGAGAGGTGCGGTCTTCCGATACGTCAAATGACATGACCCCACCTACAACCGACCCACTGAATGGACTCCAACTGGCCCATAATCGCCCTTCATGGTTACACTAGGGTGTTTCACGCAGGGTAAGCAAGAGGCATTGCTACCTGGTGCCATCATACATGCCTATTACCCTCTCTGCAGGGTCACCCCTAAACTTTTAACCTTCCTCCATCACTTTTTCTGACCTTGTTTTTGTTGGCTTTAGAACTCTGAGCACTTCACCACTGCTAAAGTGTATGTGCTCTTTTCTCTAAACATGGTAATATTGGTTCATACCCAATTGGTATATTTAATTTACTTAGAATTCCCTAGTAAAGTGCACTACATGTGCCCAGAGCCCGTAAATTAAATGTTACCAGTGGACCTGCAGCACTGCTTGTGTCACCCCCTAAGTAGCCCTCCATGGCAGAGCCTGAGTGTGCAGTTTAAACTGCCATGTCGACCTGGCAAATTAAACCTCTTGCCAAGCCCAAACCTTCCTTTTTAACACATATAAGTAACCAGTAGGTCGGCCCTTGATAGTCCAGGTGGCAGGCTGCAATGTATTTAAAAGGTAGGACATGTACCTTTTAGATTTACATGTCCTGGTAGTGAAAATCTCTTAAATTCGTTTTATTCTACTGCAAGGTTTCTCTCTCCCAAAGTACAACATTGGAGTTGCCTTATTACATTTTAGAAGGGTAGAAGTCAGATTATAAATTACTATCCAGAAAATGCCACTTTACGAAGTTGGCATTTAGATCTTACTTTAGCCAGTTGGTGCTTGTTACCTGTCTCTGATCACTTGTCTGGGGGTATATGCCAGCTGGGCTTTGTGTATTCCCTCTAGACAGCCACACATAGTAGGAGCTTAGGTTGGACTTGATGGGCCATTCTGGCAGAATGGGAGGGAGGAGCTCAGCCTATTCACACGGCTCAGGAACCATAGCATTCGTAAGCAGCGTACATCCAGTAACAGAGTGGTTATCTTCAAAGTATAGGAGTAAGTTACATGCTCATTCAACTCCCCCTCCATTTGAATAAATGTTTTATTGTTTCACAGGACGAGGTAATGTGCTGCATGGCTAAACACTTATAAGGTCTGAAAGGCGAGACCTATTGCCTATTCCAATGCTGTTTTTTAAAGTATGTGGTGCAGCTCTTTGCTTGTCCAAATGCTCCAATCACCGAAAACCACCTTAAATTCAAAAGAGCAAGAAAGACTTAGTTTCCGCTGCGTCCGATACAGCTGACCTGAAGTTACGGTAGTTAGCATAGGCTGTCTTTAAAGCGGTTTCTTGCTCTTCTTTCAAATTCTATTTCATGCGCAAGGCATTGTTTCGCCAAGTTTTAATACTTATTGACAGTGGCGTAGTTAGACCTTTTTCCGCCTATGGCGGTCAATGCTTTTGCCGCCCGGCAGCCGCTGGTAAGTGCGGGGTAGGGATGGGGTGCTGGCGAGTCTTGCATTCTCTGTCCCGCGATGGCCACAGGGAAGAGTGGGGTGGAAGGGAAACCGCCCCCCCCCCCCCCCCCAGCTACGCCACTGCTTATTGATAACACTATAGATAGCACCTTTTTCTCATTTGTGCCTGGAGCAATTGGAGTTCTTTATTGCCTTTGCAAAAGGAATTAAAGCGATATAAAAATGCAAAATACAATACAATAAAACTATAACAATACAATTTCCAAGATCCCTCTGTTTTTCTCTGTGTGAGTATTTGAAATGACTGAGTTCCTCACCTAAAGCAGTGTTACATTATATAAGCCAAGAAAAGAAGCAGCAAAGTAACGACATGCTAGAGTGTTGTAAACTATACAATGTATGCATTGAATAACTGAGGTATGGTTGAACTCAGGTGGCAAGCATTATCTTGGTAATAAGAAATAAAACCACCGGTTTCTCAAGGGTCTTTATTTACCTCAGTCCTGGCATTGTGTCCAGCTGAGCAAGTTAATCAGATTTAGAATCAGAGCACAACAGTACATTTGGTTGTTGCTCATATAATCTCCTTTAGGCTAATTGGCGCAACCGGAAAGGGGACAGTTCAACCATTCATGGATGTGCAGGGCCTTGTGAAATGGCATGCTTCACTGGAGTCTCCATTCCAGCAGATGTATCCTTATTTCTTTGTCCTGTCTTTAAACCATTTAAACCAGAAAACAAAACTGCCATGTTAGGTGAGGATCCTAGCTAGTCAAATTTTAAAAATTACAACCATTTTTCCTAAAAATGTTAAAAGTTAATCGATCCTTTTCACAATACTACGTGGGAGCAGAGTAAAATGCATGCCACAGCAAAATGATGAATTGCTGTAGCCCTTTCTTATTCTGGGAAATGGTAAGCTCTATCAGCTTGGCCTAGTTAAAACAACTGATATTTTGAAGCCACACAGTTTGCCTGCCTAATGATCAGCCAGAGCTGGAAGACCTGTAGGAGCTGTGAAGGTGAGATGCAGTCGTGTGTACACCTTATGGCTGCTGATCATCTAAAGGTCAGCAGGGTCACTGCAGCTTTAACTAGAGGAACTGATGGATTAGTGGAATAGCCCTGGGGCTTCATGGTTGTGTGATCCATCCTGTAAGTGAACCTAAATGTACTACATCACAGTCCTGCTGCAAGGGATCTGAAGCCCAAGACATGACAATCATAGCCTTTGGTGAAAGCCCTAGGGCAACTGTGCGAGGTACTCCTTGTTCCATGTTGTGAGAAACGGGGGTCTCTAGTTAACAGAGGTAGGTACCTTTGTCCAAGTAGGGACCCTTCTTCGTAGTCAGGGAAAGAGGGATACCCTTCTACAATAACCCCTGCTCACCCCCTTGGTAGCTGGGCACAAGCACACAGGCTTATCTCAGAGGCAGTGTGTAAAGCGTTTGCACAAAACCAACAGTAATACAGTGAAAGCACTACAAAAGGACACCACACCAGTTGAGAAAAATAGCCAGTATTTTTATATATTTAAAACAAGACCAATAACGATGAAAATCCACATTCAGTTTTCAGAAATCTTCAAAAATCAAAATAGACTTAAACTACAGTTCCTTGAAGTTGATACCTCCGTCTGGGGCTATCACGGCATTGTGAACAACAAATCCAAACAGTTCTGGCTGACCGCTGCATTGCGGGCCAGCTACGGTGTCGGAAAGACCCGCAAAACAGTACCTTTTAGAAATGCAGGGCGTCGGCGACCTCGCGAGCAGCCCCGAAGAGCCGGAGGTGGGTGCAGGAGTCGTCAGGCCCTTGAAGTCACACGCATTGCAGATCAAACTCCTTGTGGTTAAAGTCGGGAGCGCTGGCTTTGGCAGGCGTTGGGGCTGCGGTGCGAAGTGCAGTGGTGCGGAGTGCGGTGCCCTCAGGTTGCGGTGCAGGCAGCAGCTTGGTGACAGTCATCCAGCGGTGTCGTGAGACCAGGGCTGTGGTGTAAATTGGTGCGGTGCTCATTGTGGTGCTGGCAGATCACGGTGCAAGCAGCGTCGTCGTTGTTGCTGAAGCGATGTCGTCGGCGTCAGCAGGCCAAGGCTGCGGTGCGGGATGAGGACGGTGCCTCATGTAACTTATGAGCGGTGCTCTTGAACCATGGTGCAAGCAGCAGCGACGATGTCGGTGTGGAGCGTCATCGTCGGTGATACCAGAGTAGTGGTGTGAAGCGAGGCAGTGCAGAGTGCGGGGCTCACAGGTCGCGGTGCAAGCAGTGGCTCTGTGGCGGCATTGAGTGACGTCAGGATTGCGGTGCAAAGTGCGGCGGTGCTCTCTGCGGTGCCTTCAGGACACGTAGTCAGCAGCGGCGTCGTTGATGGCATTGGGTTGCTTTTTCTTCTGTTGCAAAAGACAAGGATGATGTACGGAATGCAGAACAAATCAAACATTTACCCCCAGTCAATAGATCTGGGTTAAATCCATTGTTCTTTTGCTCACCATGCAACCCCAGTTTAGACCCAGATGTGGGTCCCATGATCTCCAGGCCACTGGAGTCAAGCTATCCTGGCTGATGATGGTTGAAACCCTGAAACCGATCCTAGGATGTTCTTTTTGCATTTGTCACACCGAGTGGGACGGGTATGCCCAGACGGGGTTACCGTGCTCTCAATGCCACTGGAGTCAAACTATCCTGGCTGATGGGGGTGAAACCCAGAAACAGGTCCTAGGATGCTTGTTTTCCAGTCCAGGAAGGACCTGGCCTGGTAGTTCGGGCTGAACTGTTCCCATTGGGCGCAGGGTTCAGACTGGAATGGCATGGGGAACAAAAAAATTATGGATTTAGGCCCAGATTTCTGTACTGGGGTTAATGTATGACATTGTTCTGCATTCTGTCCATCATTTGTTCTTTTTGCATTTTTCTTATGTTGCAGCACAAAACACACAGTCCCCAGTGCTGGTAACAGATGAACTTGAAGTCTTTGCTGTTCCTGAGACTTCTTGAACAGGGGGCAAGGTCTAACTCAAGCCCTTGGAGAAACTCACAAAAAGAAGTTGCAGAAAGTTCAGCCACTGCAGGCCAACACAGCAAAGCGTACAGCAAAGTGGTAGTCCCTCCTCACAGCTTCTCCAGCTCTTCTTCTTGGCAGTCTTTTTGGTTCCAAAAGAGTTATAAAGTTCTGGGGTCTGGGCCCCAATATTTATACTCAAAATGCCTTTGTTCTCTCAGGCCGAGAGTGTTTGTGCTTAGTCCAAACCAGTTTGGTCCTCTCTGACCCAGCTTCCTAGTAGGAGGTGGACCGGGCCTATTCAGGTGCATAGGAAATCTCATCCCACCACTCTGAATGCGGCCCAGCCCTGACTCATCCAGGAAGGCAGGACACACCTCGACCTCCCCCCCCCCCCCCCCCCCCAGTGGCTGTCTGAAGAGAATGCACATCCCCAGCCCTTGTCACTCCAAAGCCAGACAGTCAAACCACAAACTCAAAAGATGTATTTGTACACACTGAGTCCAGGCATACTAAACTCCATTTCCCTATCTGGTCCCAATGAGAAGTTATGCTTTAAGATGTTATAAGTGAAACTTCCATTCTTTACTATGGGACAGATAGCCTTGCAGTAGTGAAAAACGAAATACACTGTAATTCACCACCAGGACATGTCACCCACACCAGTACATGTACTACCTTTAACATACACAGCACCCTGCCCACAGGGGTACCTTGGGCCCACCTTAGGGGTGACTTATATGTAAGAAAAGGGAAGATTAGGGCCTGGCAAGTGGGTGCACTTGCCAGTTGAACACTGCAGTTGCAAACGGTGCGCAGACCCTGCAGTGGCAGGTCTGAGATACCTTTTCCGGGCTACTCATGTGGGTGGCACAATCAGTGCTGCAGGCCCACTAGTAGCATTTGATTTACAGGCCCTGGCACTCTTAGTGCACTGTACTAGGGACTTACCAGTAAATTAAATATGCCAATCATGGAAATAACAATCCATAACACAATTTACAACAGGAGCACTTTAACATTGAACAGCAGTGAGAAAGAGCGCAGAGACACTAAACCAGCAAAAACTGGGAGGTCAGAAAGCAAAGAGACAGGGGAAACACGCCAAAATAAGCCAAGTCTAACACATGTCATCAGAGACTACAGAGACGGACCTCGACCTTCCATTAAGCAATCATTGTTTTCAAGCTTGTTACTCTAGTTGGTTCAATTAAAGTGAACCAAGACTACAACTCCTAGAAAGAAAGAAAGAAATAAGTTGTTGCACCAAAGACCAGGACTGCAATTGTGCAGTCCTTGGTGACAGGAATCAGGTAGTAACACTACACTTGACTCATGGTCCTATGAATGCCATTGCCAGGAAATGATCTAGTTTTCTGCACAGGATGAATTTTGAATAGAACTGCTGTGGTTTGGTCACTGCTACTCACACCTATTCTACTCCTTCTAGTTCAGGTCTAGGGCCTGTCACTTCTGAGTATGGATGTAAGGCTTTGGTGTGACTCCGCTTCTGCAAGACTCCAGGTTTCTCAATACTGGCACTGGTCTTGCCAGTATAACCCATACTAACCACTGTTGATGGAAACATGGAAAGATTGGTGAGGCCGGTAAGTTTCAGAATGGTTTGCAGCTGGGGGGGAAAACATGGGAGGCTCCAGGTTGAAGTCACTGTCCAGATCTTTGCTGGTATCCACACTGGTTCGGAATCATGATTCTAAAACATCAGCTTTCTCAATGACCTAAGTGGTCTATCGATGGTGCCACTGCCTTCTGCGTTACTATTTCTACCATCCATTTCCAGCTAAGAGAGCATTGTCCAAACAGGTTCTGTAAGTTACATTGGTTGGAAGGATCAGTGAATGAGCCTACAGAGGGCCACTGGAAATGCATACAAACGAACAGACTTTCAGAGGAGGTCCTCTCCTATCAAAGTAAAACCGCCTCTTAAAGCTCAAACGGGGACAGTCAACACCAACATATATACATACATGCAAGGTACATATTTACAAAAAAATACGGTTCGCAAGCAAAACTTTGTCAATCATTCTTTCATATTATGATCAGTATTCCATTGACAGCACACAAGAAGTGCAGGAGATCACAGGCAAGGAGGAAAACAAGCTTTATAAGCTAATAGGTCTTGCCTTTGGGGCCTACTGTCTTTGCCAGTGCTTTCTGGCGATGTTATTTAGTAGTGGCAAAACAAAAAAAAGGTACAACGACCTGGTCGCATCATTCAGTTAACGCTCGTCTACGGAATGATACGGGTGCCATGTTCTTTTGTTGGCAGGATTCTATTTGATTAGGTCCTGAGAGGTGGGGAGCCACTGTGGGAAGATGTGTAGGATTCAAAGAGGAGTAATGCAAACAGCAGTACAAGGTCTAGGAGGCAATCATCAGCACAGAGCCCGGGACAGCATATTAGGGTTCGAGCAGGATGAACAGTTCTCGGTTTAAAGGAAAAAGGGTCAGCGCAGGGTTCAAAGAGTTTGGGGCAGATAGGAGTCAAGGGAACAGCAGTGCTGGGAACAAAGGATCCTGGGGGCAAGAGCAGCACAGTTTGGTGAGGAGCAATACATGGACCAGCAAAAATTCTGTTCACACTGGTCGTGTTGACGGTGAGGCAAGTGAGGTCTTGACAGGTGGCCGACTGGGTAAAAGGCCCACTAATCTCAATAGGCTGACACCTTGCTAACCTGATCTTATGCTTTGGGACACAATTGCTGTAGATGATCACATTCTCCTTATTAGCTATAAAGATTAATCTTTTTAGTTTTCTGGGTGGGCAGTTTTTCCTGAATCCTTCCAGAGATGTAGAATCTCATAATCAAATAGCAGAACCATTTAAAACTAGACTTTGTCAGTCAAAGAGTGGCATCTAGGAAAGAGTTAGAAAAGAATATCACAGATGTGTATACCCTCAAATGTGTGCTGCCATAACGTGAAGTGGAGGATTTCTTGGCTAACTGATACGGGAAATGTCATAAAATAGACAATGTGGTCTATAAAAGACAAATCATATGTATTCACAAGCATTGGTAGAGCCAAATTGCTCCCGGCTGGCTCTAAAAGCCAGAGCTACTGGCTTTGCCAATGTTTGCTGCCAATCGCATGTGTGCACACTGACGCATGCGCACGCGTCTGGCAATCTAGCAACAGGTTTTCTATTAGAGAAAAACAATTTAAAGATGGCTGTTGATGCTCATGGATGACATTAGTGCGTCATGACGTATGAGCATGCGCTGTGACACATGTTCACCATTTTAAATTTTAACAATTCTAACATTGAAAATGATTATGTTACATCTGTAAATTAAAAGGTAAAAAACAACCATCAAAGAGAAAATTGCGTTAAGCACAAAAAAGGCAAGAAAGGAAACTACCAGCCCGGCAACACTCTGCTACTGCCAGGTCTTCGTCAAAAGAAAAGAAAAAGGTTAACTCGGGGAACAGGATGAAGAGCAGGGTGGCGAGCACCGGGGAGCGGCAGATGACCAAAAAGAATGTGTGAGGGAGAGAAAAGGAATGGGAGTGGCCTGGCAGCACTCTGCAGCACCTAGGCCTCATAAAAAAGAATATATATATAAATGAATCCAGGAAGAGGGATGAGGAGCAGGTGATAAGCGTGGGGAGCAAAGCAAAACAAGAGTATGGGGGAGGAGGTCATAAAGCAAAAATGTGAGCACGGGAACACATTTACCACGGAGTGCTCAGTGCTAAATTCAAGAGTTCCCTCTTACAGTGGAAGGATAAAATGAATCCAATAAGGACACTGTGAGATCCAAGTGAAACCAGAGAAGGCAACCGAGAAAAACAATAAAGTCTTGCAGCCAAGGATTGGCCCAAAGCCCACTCTAAGTAATGGTGTGAATTGCAAACAATAGTATTGCTGAGACCTAAGGGTGTGCTGTAAGGTTCTTTATCATAGGCCTATTTCCCCATGCAAACCTTACAATAGCTGCTTATAGAGGGAGAAGTCCGGCCCAGATAAAGTGGTGTGGTACCTCAGATTATAGGAGATTTTGGTGGTTTCACAGGTAAAATATTGTATTTAACTAAAATGTAATTATTCTTTAATTATTTGGGTGCTGATAATACAATGTGTGTTACCAGAAAAGAATTAAGACCAGACTGATAGATTTAAGGGAAATGCTAATCAGTGGACAGTCCAGTTGAAATATTGTTAGATTCCACTATGTTAGGTGCCTGTTGGTTGTTGTATGTTTTATGTACATAAGTACGTACACGAGGTGGGTGCTAATAGATATGGTATGGTGCTCTTGCAATTTCTACGTGCAAAGAGACTATTGATTTTACAGATCTTACTAAAATGCCCATTTTGAAAAAAAGCACATTTCACTTGAAAAAAGATAATTAAAATATATTTGCTGCCATAACGTGAAAAAGCATGATTACCTGTGGACATAGGATGGCTTAAACCGTTCACTACACGGGAACTGCACAACGACTTTCGCTTTGTTAATAGGGTCTTCTTTGTCTGTGAAGCAAAATAATAGGGAGACATAATTATAAACTATTCACCCAGACATGCAAGATGTTCGAACAGAGACCAAATGCAACATTTGCACTAACACTAGGCCTGGGTTGGATTTTTATTACGCACGTAAAATACTGCAACATGTGTATATTTCGCATTAAATTAATTTTAAATTTTCTTCCATTTCTTGGGCGCCTTATTTCGCCTACAGCAGAGTGGTGTGAGCAAACAAATGTCTCTTGTAAGGATTGTAAAACTCACCCAACTCCTGCCTGTATCTCATTAGACTTTTTAGTAGGCAAGGTACGTTATCGCGTTCAAATTTCATGTCAAACTGCCAAACACATTCTGCGTGACAGGCGTAATTTCTGCCAACCCCACTGTGGGTCACGTGGTGGTAGTCATCTCCCCACTTTGAGAGCTTAATATCATGACTGCTGATTTGAAAAATAATTGCATTTTGTGTTTCATTCATGTGTTTACGTTTTTTTCTCTTTTCGTTTTTAATTTTTTCTACACAAAGTTCAACCACAGACCCAATACAAATAAAAAATAAATTCAGGTTTGGCTTTGAAACTATACACTCCAACCGCCTTGTCTCCAGCATATGTCTTATTACATTCAAGCACATATTTGTTGTCGCATGGCACCAACAAGTATCCGCCCTCACAAAAAAGGCAGTTTTGGAGAAAAGTAAAGGGAACCCACTTATTCTGCTGGTTACACAATGAAGGCTTCTGTGGGGGAATCAATCGGATTAAATGAAAGAAGCTTTCCTGAGAACACAGCTCACTCCGACAAAGTGAGTTTCCCACATTCCCAAGAATGCTATTCATGAGGGCAATTAACGAGAGAGCATTAGTCCCCAATCTAAAGAAAGCTTTTGTTACCAAGTATAATTACCACGGGGCAAAACCCAAAGAAAACTATTTCGCTTTAGCACACAAAGGAGAGATACAGGGCGGTTTAATGTGCATACCACAACTCTACCTATGTGTTTTAGGGCCACCGAATTAAAGGCAAAAGGGAGAGGATGTGGCCTTACGGCTAGAGCAGTCGACCTCGAAGCTGGAGAACCGGGTTGGAGTCTCGGCAACGACGCTCAATATCCTGTGATTCTGGGCAAATCACTTAATCTCCCCGTGTCTAACAAAAATGAACGTGTCCTTGTGTAACGAAACTGGTGCTCATGTAAAGCGCTCTGATACCCAATATCTTCGGGTCTAGTTCGCGCTATTTAAAACTCTACAAAAAAAAAAAAGTTAGGAGCAGTAAATGCAACCTTCAGCACTTCCTTACGACCCCTGGCTTCAGGAGGTCATGCAGGGAGAAGCAACAACAAATAAACCCAGATACAACACCGCATTTCATTTCTGCAGATTCCACTTTCTGTAGACCACGGCACTGAATTTGGCTAAAGATTAGACAAAGGCCAACCAACCCTGTGACATAATCAGCGGTCAAAAGATATTTGATGTCAGCTCCGTGACGCAACAAAGTCCACGGGGGGGGGGGTGAGCTCGAGGGGGGGACCCCCTCAGCACAGTACAGGCCTGATAGCTCCTAAGTGAGACCGGAGAGTTACCCTCCCTGTACTTTGCAGGGGGGCCCCCTCAAGTTTTGTTACGTCACTGTGTCAGCTCTGAAACGACTATCAGGTATTCAGCGTTCATGTACTACTGAGTGCAATGCGCGTCATTACATTGGGGGGCATATTCTCAAGGAGCTATCGCCGAGTTAACGGCACTTTAGCACAGCCACAGTCGCGATAAATTCATCGCGCCATTCAGAAGCCGGTGCAAACAGTCGATAGCACCAGTTTTCCCGTGATAGCATCCTCCAAAAACATCGCCACGGATGACCCCGGCAACTATCGCTCATGAGATGCAGAGTAGGCGTTCCCGAGCAAAAAGCAGCGACAATACCACTCCACAAAATTCTCAATGACCTGCCTGATCTGTGATAAGAACGCAAAACATGGGATAAGGCGCGTTAGCAGCAGGAAATTAACACCTGCTCTGATCTGGTGCAAAGTCGGACGACAACCGGCTGCAGCCAAGGGAGCACAGCCCATAACCAAGCATGAAGAACAACAGATGCCCCCGAGTAACTGAACATGCAGCCTGGAGCACCATGAAGGATACCCACACGGAGACACCACACCCATTTGTAGAGTGGAAATGGCGTCCAGCACGTGCGCCAGGCCCTTTTTATTGGCACGGTCACATGTCCTGTGACGCTGGTGCCGAATGGGTGTGGTTGTGAACCAGCCATGAGGGAGTGGCCGTGGTATGCGGACAACTAGACCTGTGAGCAGCAGATCCCTACAGGGAAGACCTGGGACATGTAGCATTGTCCCCCCCCCCCCCCCCCCCCCGGGAGCGTGAGCGGAGTGGACTGGCCTGGCGTATGCCATTCCAGCGTAGGTGTGTGAAAAATGATCCCGGGGCTGTGTGCGTGCTTCCATTCTGGCCTGGACAAGGAAGTAACAAATGTGTGTTTCCCCGTTCTAGTGTCGGCGCCACCCGGCACGCAATCAGCAATGTGTCACCCTGTGACCCAAATCCCACAACATAAGCAACATGGATGTAAGGTGCAATCAATGACCCTACATGAATTCATGCCTCCACACTTGCAAGATCATGGACATGACACATTGTTGTGAAAATGAATGTTTAATACACATTCAATGGAGTGTTGTATACGGAGCAGTACAGAGCCATGCAAAGCCCACCTTGCAGCGTTGGCCTGTGGCGGGCCATCCAGAGTCCTTCTGTGAATGACATGTTCCTCAGTAGTGGAGGAGTGAAGTCCGCAGTCTGATTTCTGTGTCATGGGTGACCAGACAGAATATGGCAGTCCATGTCGAGGTCCAAGGTGAGTGTCGCAGAATGCATCGGGGGACACTGGAAGGGGATGATGCTGAGGGCAGAACCAAGCATTAACAGGCCATATGGCGGACATGGATGCTACCGCTTCCTTATGACAACGAGGCCAGATTCATCCGCATCTTCGTCCTCTGCTGTTTCAGGTGCCTCACATGTGGGTGGTGATGTTCTGTCTCCCGCACTGTGTGGCAGTGACACCGCAGGGGCCGGAGGTGGAATGTGTGCGGCACTGTGTGGAACTGACACATCAGTGGCCAGAGATGTGGATGGAGTGGTAAGAGTAACATGCCTCCACGCCAGGCCTTGTAGCAGCAATGCCATGAGGATGGTCTTTATGGCATTGAGGGACCCAGCCAACTCTCGTGGGTGTGCAGCCGTGTCAGCCGCCGTTTCCACATGCTGACGCTCCCTGTCCTCCATGAGCCTCCGCATGAGTCCCAACTCCCGGGCGAGCTCGCGGGAGCCACTATGACGGGACAGTCATTCTTGCCTCTGAGTCAGGACCCTGGAGATGTCGGACATGGTTCGTTGGAGAGCATAGAGCGGACTGCCAGTTTCCGTTAAGGACTGTGAGTGGTCCCTGATGGCACTTAGACACCCACATATGGCGTCTAGATTTTCTGCCATGTGGTCGAACCCCACCTGCACCTGTTCGGCTAGCTTCCCCTGGCACCCCAATACACGGAGTTGGAAGGCCATGTGTTGGTCGTAGGGGTCCTGGGAGTCAGCCAAGGTGGTGGGTGATGCCTACTGTGTGTACTGTGTGGGGGTGATTTCTCCTCATAGCAGCTGGGCTGCCCTGCTCCTGGAGCTGGGGTGCGGAGGCTGTCCGCGAGCTGTTGGAGGGCGTCGGGGTCGAAGGTCTGGTTGTCCTCTTCATCATCAGAGAAGAGAGGTTGGGACTGCTCTGCAGGAGGTGTTGTATTTCCCTCTGCAATGTGAAGGGGAGATGTAGTTTAACATTGTGTTCATATGTATGTTGACGCATTGAAAATGTTTACATGCAGACTGAATGACACTGTACATTGTGACTGTTTGTGGGGAGCTGCCTTTGTGATGTGGTTTAGTGGACATTTCGACCACTTCACAGATGTGTGTTTGTACTTGTACATTGTCAATTCACATTTCCCTGCAATGCCATATGTGATTGGCCAGTTACTGCCCACAAGCGGGACCAGTTGTGTCCCCTGTTCTGTTGTGGACGTGTTGCGGATTTTGCCACGTCGTTGTCAATGTTGTGGTGCTCTGCATGTGATGTGTGTGCCGCATTTTGGCGGAGTTGGCTGCCCCTCATCCCTTACATGAGGTGTGCCTCTGTCTTCTGTGCTTATACAGTGCTGGTATGTGGCATTCGTGGGTGCATTGGTATCTTGGTGGCAAGTTGGGGGTCTGGAGCATGGTTTGTCTGATGATGTGCTGTGCTTACTTGTGCATGTGTGCCATTGTGCCCATCTCCCCCCGTGCCCCAGTCCCTGGTCGTTACTCACCCTGTTGCTGTTGTGTCTGGTCCTGTTGAGCAGTGTCTGGGCCCTTGCCACCGTCTCTCCACTGATGACTGTGGACACCATTTCCTCCATCTCGTCCAGCTCCTCCTGTGGCGCTGGACTGCCACCTCCAATCTGCATTGCTGTCTTCCGGTAGTTTGCGAGCTTCTGCTTGGTTTTTCGCTTGACATCATTCCAGCGCCTCTTGACCTCGTCCATTGTCCTCTTCAGTACTCCAACTGCATTCACCTTGTCCACGATGGTCTGCCATATTCCATTTTTAGTTACCAGTGACACAGTGGAGGTGACAAACAGTAGTTGATGGTGATCCTGTTTTCCTGCGGTCTGAACCTTTTCTTCCTACTCTTCTTCTCCTTGGCCTTCCCTGACCCCGAAGTCCCAGGCTGGTCCTCCGGGGGGCTTGTGGGGTTCTGGTTGTCCTCTGCACTTGCTGCGGCTTCGCTGTTGTGTGGATTTTGTATGTGGTTTTTTTCACCTTTTGTAGTGCATTTTCCCGCATGACGTGTGGGGATTGCAGGCCTGTGGCTGTTTTTTGCTGATTTTTGTATCGCGATTGGCGTCATCGAAGCTTTTTTGGCGTTGGTGTTTCAAATTTTTGCGGCGTCGCGTTGGTTTTAACGTGTTGGTTTGATGCGTTGTCGTGGGACTATCGCATTGTGCCGCCGGCTTGGGAATACCACGTTGACACGGAGTTATTTTCCCGCAATGGACTGCGATGTGGTGAGTTGTGATAAGCTACTCTTGCGGTAGTTATCACACGTTCTTGAGAATATACCCCAGGGTGTTTTCAATGGTAGTGCTGCTGTCCCACTTGAGCAGCACCTGCAGATCACGTGGTGTGCCAAGTTAAAAGGGGGCTAGAGAATTCTTAAGTTGGGAAAGGTGTCCTTCCAAGAGAAATCGTAGCACTTTTAAGCAAAGGCATAGTAAACAAATGATATGCTGTTACACCCGACAAAGGATTTCCTCTCAAATCACTATATAATTGTTTTGATTTAAATAAAATGACTGCAAAAAAAATTACAATCATAGTAGACATATCTGGAACCGTTCAAGGCACATACTATCTTTGTTAGAAAATGACAACTTCAACAAACTAGAACTAAACAAGGGTGAAAACTCTCCCAGAGTATAGGATCATGCGCCTCTGGTGTGAAAACCCAAAATAAGTGAAGGGAGATGAAACGAGGGAGAGGAAGACCACGATCCATGTAAGTGCTGCTCGAATACCAGTAGAGGAAAATCAATACTTAAAGAGTTTTGTCAGTGCTGTTTGAATAATGTGTGCTGTTGTCTCTCCTACAGAGCTGCATACATCTGGGGGTGGTGGTGTGCCGCTGCTCACTGTACCTCAGCACGGGTCCTGGCATTGTCATTTGGTTTTGGGCATTACACACATTGATCCTGCCTCCTTTGTTTCTTATGCTCTGGTCCTGTCAATGTTTGTGGTGCATTTAGTGAAGATGGGGGCATCAGGCAAGTAAGGCAACACCACCTTCTTACATCCTTCTCCAGTTATTCGCTTGTCTCCCCACAATGCTACCCTTTGTATTAACCTGTGCTCCTTCTTCTGGTACATCCAGCCCAGCTAGCACCTCTTCACTTGACTTTTACTCTTGGCCAAACAGTTAGTACAAGGAGCGTCACATATTAGATCTAAGGGGTGGATACTTTGCTCAGTGTCATGCATGTGCATGAATGCAGGCAGTAAAGCTGCATTCTGACTAGTTTGCTTGCTGCTCCCATAAACACCCTGCCCTAATGATCAATTACTAGACCAGGAAACAATCCTAATTGAACCCTCTTGTGCCAAGCCCTGGCTTGAGATGCAGACAGCATGCCAGGACCTTGCAGAGGGGTTGGTCTGGTTCAGCAGTCTAGTAACTTCAAGTCACAGGCAGCAATAGCAGACATTGATGGTTCGCAACACGAGCAAAGGCGGAACAGGTTTGCTCACTTAAATTAGAGAGCTGGGAAGGGCGTTCCTTTCTCCTGCAAGGAAATTCCATATTTCTTATTTGGCTTTCTCTCCCAGCTGCCCAGTTAGGTTCACTCGTTCCATTGTCAGCTTTGACTCCTTTCCACCTGCTGACTCTGCCAGGCTCCACACAAATGTAATCTCATTCAGCCCAGAAGGAAGAGTCATTCACCTCGATCCTGGCACTTGGCTGGACTTTTTACTTCCACTATCCATAAGTAGTGCTTATGGTGACTCAAACTATGAGATAGAGCCCTCTTGTCAATGGAGTCCTGGATTTAAGAATTTGAGGGGTGAGGAGCACTGGGACTGCTGTAAAATGGTAGTTTTGGACATGGCCCATTCTGTAGGGGCATGCCCAAACCTTTTCCCTTCACCCTCCTGTTTTCTGAACCCATTTTTACAGGCTTTTAGGACTCTATGCACTTTACATTGCCTTTTAGGACTTTGCACACTTTACCACTGCTTACCAGTGCTAAAGTGCTTGTGCTCTCTCCTTTGAACATGGCAAAATTGGCTTACACCCACCTGGCACATTTAATTTACTTGTAAGTCCTTAGTAAACTGGGCCTGCAAACTAAATGCTACTAGTGTACCAACTGTGCCTAGTGTGCCAGCCACCTAAGTAGCCCTTGAACATGTCTCAGGCCTGCCAGGACAGCCTGTGCGTGCAGTTGTAAACTATCATTCAGCCTGGCAAAGTAAACCGTTTGCTAGGCCTAAACCTTCCTTTTTAATACATAGTGGGCACCCATAGGGTAGGCTTTAAACAGCTGTGAGTGCAGGGTGCAGTGGATTTAAAAGGTTGGATGTGTACTTTTAAGTTTTACATGTCCTGGTAAATTTGTTATGTACCCTCTTAAATTCATGTTTCACTACTGCAAAGCCTACCTCTCCCATTGGATAACATTGAGTGACCTAATTACATTTAATAAGAGATAACTTTCACTTGGAAGCAGGTAGGAAGGTCAAGTTTGGTGTCTAAAGAATTACAATGTAAAGCCCTCATTAATAGTAAAGTTGGTTTTAAGTCACAATTTAGAAAATGCCACTTTTAGAAAGTTTTACAAGAAACAAATGATGGACGGAATACTGACAATGCAGACATTCTCCCCCAGTCAAGAGATCTGGGTTAAATCCATCGTTCTTTTGCCCACTACGCCACCCCAGTTCAGACATGGCCATATGCAAATCAGTCTTGACCCTGTGCCTCATGGGAACAGTCCAGCCCGAACTGCCAAGCCATGTCTTCCCTGGACCGGAATCAAGCATCCTAGGACCGGTTTCTGGCTATCAGCCGTCATCAGCCAGGATAGCTTAACTCCAGTGGCGTAGTGAGCACGGGACCCACGTCTGGGCATACCCATCCCACTTAGGGCGAAAAGCGTTACAAGAAACAAATGATGGACGGAATACTGACAATGCAGACATTCTCCCCCAGTCAAGAGATCTGGGTTAAATCCATCGTTCTTTTGCCCACTACGCCACCCCAGTTCAGACATGGCCATATGCAAATCAGTCTTGACCCTGTGCCTCATGGGAACAGTCCAGCCCGAACTGCCAAGCCATGTCTTCCCTTGCCCGGAATCAAGCATCCTAGGACCGGTTTCTGGCTATCAGCCGTCATCAGCCAGGATAGCTTGACTCCAGTGGCGTAGTGAGCACGGGACCCACGTCTGGGCATACCCATCCCACTTAGGGCGAAAAGCGTTACAAGAAACAAATGATGGACGGAATACTGACAATGCAGACATTCTCCCCCAGTCAAGAGATCTGGGTTAAATCCATCGTTCTTTTGCCCACTACGCCACCCCAGTTCAGACATGGCCATATGCAAATCAGTCTTGACCCTGTGCCTCATGGGAACAGTCCAGCCCGAACTGCCAAGCCATGTCTTCCCTGGACCGGAATCAAGCATCCTAGGACCAGTTTCTGGCTATCAGCCGTCATCAGCCAGGATAGCTTGACTCCAGTGGCGTAGTGAGCACGGGACCCACGTCTGGGCATACCCATCCCACTTAGGGCGAAAAGCGTTACAAGAAACAAATGATGGACGATGCTTATGGCCATGTCTGAACTGGGGTGGCGTAGTGGGCAAAAGAACGATGGATTTAACCCAGATCTCTTGACTGGGGGAGAATGTCTGCATTGTCAGCATTCCGTCCATCATTTGTTTGTTGTAACGCTTTTCGCCCTAAGTGGGATGGGTATTCCCAGACGTGGGACCCGTGCTCACTACGCCACTGGAGTCAAGCTATCCTGGCTGATGAAGGCTGATAGCCAGAAACCGGTCCTAGGATGCTTGATTCCGGTCCAAGGAAGACATGGCTTGGCAGTTCGGGCTGGACTGTTCCCATGAGGCACAGGGTCAAGACTGATTTGCATATGGCCATGTCTGAACTGGGGTGGCGTAGTGGGCAAAAGAACGATGGATTTAACCCAGATCTCTTGACTGGGGGAGAATGTCTGCATTGTCAGCATTCCGTCCATCATTTGTTTGTTGTAACGCTTTTCACCCTAAGTGGGATGGGTATTCCCAGACGTGGGACCCGTGCTCACTACGCCACTGGAGTCAAGCTATCCTGGCTGATGACGGCTGATAGCCAGAAACCGGTCCTAGGATGCTTGATTCCGGTCCAAGGAAGACATGGCTTGGCAGTTCGGGCTGGACTGTTCCCATGAGGCACAGGGTCAAGACTGATTTGCATATGGCCATGTCTGAACTGGGGTGGCGTAGTGGGCAAAAGAACGATGGATTTAACCCAGATCTCTTGACTGGGGGAGAATGTCTGCATTGTCAGCATTCTGTCCATCATTTGTTTGTTGTAACGCTTTTCGCCCTAAGTGGGATGGGTATTCCCAGACGTGGGACCCGTGCTCACTACGCCACTGGAGTCAAGCTATCCTGGCTGATGACGGCTGATAGCCAGAAACCGGTCCTAGGATGCTTGATTCTGGTCCAAGGAAGACATGGCTTGGCAGTTCGGGCTGGACTGTTCCCATGAGGCACAGGGTCAAGACTGATTTGCATATGGCCATGTCTGAACTGGGGTGGCGTAGTGGGCAAAAGAACGATGGATTTAACCCAGATCTCTTGACTGGGGGAGAATGTCTGCATTGTCAGCATTCCGTCCATCATTTGTTTGTTGTAACACTTTTAGAAAGTTGGCATTTTCTTGTCCCAACCATTTGATGCCAATAGCCTGTATCCTGGGTCACATGACTAGGTGTAGCTGGCAGTTGGTATTTGTGTATTGCTTTCGGGCAGTGAGACAAAGAGGTAATAGGTGTTGGCAGGATGGGTCATCTCTTACTTGATGGGGGAAGGAGCTGTCACCTACCACACTTGCATATCACAAAGACTCTCCATTAGCACACTCACAAGGGGTTACACAACAGTCTACTGTGCCCCCAGTCAAGTTGGTGTCAGGCAGGTAGAAAATTCCAAGCACCTGTGGAGTGGAACCCTCTAGAAGTTTCTCCAACTTCAAAGCTGGCACTGGACCCTCAGACCCATTGGGACACTCCTGGACCTGTGGATACTACAGAAGAAGGATGCCCTGCTGCTTGAGGCCTGCCCTGCTTGCTGGGAAGGATGACTGGGCCTGCCTCCTTTGTCCCAGGCTGAAGTGTCTCAAAGGGTCAGCTGACTGGCCTCCTGTTCTGAACTACACAACATAAGCTCCAGACACCTCACTGCATCTGCCCAGCTCATCTGCTGCCTGGACTGGCAACTGGACCTGCCTGAGCCATGCTGGCCTCTGCTGGAGTGAGTTCCTGATCCGCCAGAGGTGCCCCTCAGCTCCTGGACCCTTGGTGTGGTATCAGTTGAGTTCCCTCTCCAAGAAAAGGAGAAATCCTGAAGTTTCGAGCTCTTTACGAACGCACCAGTTTGTGCCAAGATCTTGCCACCCACTGCCAATGAGAAGCGCTGTTGAACCCGATGCTTTGCACAACAGTGACCCCCAAGTGCCAACTGGCAACGTGAAATCTGCACTTCGTGCTACAGCATCAGCAGCTTATGATGACCACTACCACGAATCTCCAGCAACGACCGTTCGCGATGCCTAACACGATCTTTGCACTGCAGTGGCAACCATCCGTGACGCCTTTCCTGCTCTTTGCGCTACAGCGATGACCATCCGGGACCCTCTTCCTGCTCACTGAGGGATCCGCCATTGCAAATGGAACTTTTTGCGCCAGACTCTAGAAGGTAACTTTTTCGGGGGAACTAACCTGGTCCCTGTATCAGGCCCCAACCCATCGTGGCAGGCCTGCACTTGTGACTTTCACCCGGTCTTGCATGATGAGATAACCATGAGTGCCGCTTTGTACTTTTAGGCACTGTAATTACCTCACATCTTTGAATTTGCACATCTCTGGTCCTAGTGATTGGATTTGAGTTGTTTTGGCCCATATAATTTATTAAATGTTACTCTATTTTTTTAAATTGATGTGGGCTTTCACTTTATTATTGTTTATGTGCTGCATAAATACTTTACACATTACCTTGAAGGTAAACCTGACTACTTTTGTGCCAATCAACAAGAGGGTTAAGCACAGGTTAATTTGAGGTTTGTGTGTGTTTCACCCTGACAAGGATTGTGGTTGCTGCTTGAGTAGGGTTTCATACCCCTCAACCAGTAACCCAGTCTCCTACAAGAAGCCTCTTGTCTGGGTAGAATACAGTGAAGCCGTCACAATAGGGAATATGATAAAGGAGTCCTGGAGTGGGAGGGAGGGGGTGTGCAAAAGATCCATGGGACTGGAGGAGCCCAGAGGTTGAGACTGAGGAGCTCTGTAGCTGGGGCAGAGATGACTTGTAGTTGGGCAAAGGAGGAGCACTGAGATGATAGGAAGCAGCCCTGCAGGTGGAGTGAGATGGAGGAGTCTTCGACCTTTGTTACCCGTAAGTGAAGAGGAGCCTTACAGTCTGGGGTTTCATGGAAAACCTCTGGGGCTCTAGGTGAGATGGACTCCTTAGGCTTGGACGAAATGGGGAAGCTCTAGGGTGAGATAGATGTGTCCTTGAAATGTAATGTTTGCTCTGGTGAGGGTGTCAGCATCCCCTTGTCCCCTATGTAACACATCACTGGGATCTGCAATGGAAGGATTACTAACATATTATGGTACTTGTAAGTGTACTTTTTTAACTACAACAAAATCATATATAATATTTGTTTAGGTAAAAGCTCCTTAAATTGCACTGATGAGATTTAAGAAGCTTGTATAGCAAGTGAGATATTTTTCACCATTTTAGGATTATTGTGGGTCTGTCTAGAGGTGTATTAATGTCATTAATGGCTACAATTCTCCATGTACATAAGTATGTTGCATTTTTATAGCAAAAACCTAGACAAAATGCAGCAGAGCACAGTACTGGGTCAAAGAAAAGCATAAAGTAAATCAGTGACAGAAGAGGAAGGTAGCTACTGTGTGGATTGTTAATGCATTTTGTTGCAGTATTCTTTAAAATAAGGTGTGTTTTAAAGTCGTTCCTAAATTGAAGCAGTGTTGGGGTGGCCTGATAGATACAGGAATGTTTTTCCAGATTTTGTGTGCTTGGATGGAAAAAGGCCTGCCTTGTTTTTTTTCTCCTTTCTTACACCTTTTAACATGCAGGCTGGTCGTGACTTTGTCTGCAAAATAGGCAGAGTTGCTGGTCGTGTTGGCTTTGTAAATGATGTAGCTGGTTACCAAAATAGTGTGGGCTGGAAACAGGAGTCAATTGAGTTTCATCAGGACGAGGGTGATGCAATACTTTATCTGAGCCATGGTTGGTAGCAGTACCCTCCAGCCCTCGTTTTTGTGGACTGTCACCTATTTTCTCTCAACAGATTTTGATTCAAAGCAAGAGAGATTAGATGAAAGAAGGAAAAACAGTGACAAAAGGGAAAATCCGGGATGAACAAGAACCTGAAAGAGATAAACAGGTAGAGTGAGTCAGATGGTGAATTAATTTGGTGACAATGCAGCCTTAGCGTTTGGCATCCTGAATTTCGCTAGCTCCGGCAGTGGCATTATGCACAAATCCCTGGACTCTGCACTGATTCTTGTGCAAATTGAGCGCTGGGCTGATGTTAATAAATTGCCTCAGACCTCACCTATGCTTCCTGCTCCTGTATCCCATCCTTTAGGGCACCCTTCCGCCCATGTACTCTCTACTTGTGCACTAGCTCTCTCTGCCTTTGTCTGGTGAGAATGCCTCTCAACCATGGTGGCGGCTGTCTTCTGTCGCACTCTCCTATCCTACCTTGATGGTCCATGCATCTCGAGCATCTGTCTGGTGAGAACACCCCTCAGCCATGGTGGGAGGGAGATGCGGCTGTCTTCTCTCGCCTGCCATTCATGTTAGAGGCAATCTACAGGAATACGTGCATTTTAGCCAGGCACAGTTGATTAGGCTAGGGGTGAGTTCACAGTTTGGATTCCGATGAATGCATTAATGAAGACAGCAGAACAGGTAACGCCGGTCTCTTGTTAACACAGCTCCCACAGCTGTGGAGTTTGCCATCTGTTAAAGGAATATGCCCAGCCTGAATGAGCCTGCTCAGAGTGCATTGTACAGCTCAGGCAGGAGGTGCAACTACATGCGTTGGTGTCACTCTGTGTGTCTATTTGCGTAACTTTGTATGTTTCTGTGTACTGTTTCTCTGTGTGGTTCTCCATGCGTTTTTGTAGTGTCTCTCTGTGCATGTGTGTCTGCATGCAGCAGTATGTTTGTGTATGTTCGTCTGGTGTCCCAAGGTGTATGCATTTGCATCATAGTCTGCGTGTTTGTGTAGCCTTCGGAGGGAGGCAGGTGGGGGCGGGTGGAGTGTGTGTGTGTGTGTGTGTGTGTGTGTGTGTGTATCTCTATTTTCACTTGCCCTTACTTCTTGAGGTGGACTGTTCATGCATCTAAGAGGTGACGTTAATGAGGAAATCCAGGAGGCCTTTTGAGCACCAGCCTAATGTCCTAGACATCAACAACTGTACCAGCCTATCCATGTTTCAGTTTTTTATTTCATATATGAAACCCTTTACAGTTTGCTCTGACTAAACACAACCACAATGTGCAGGATGCATCATGTGGTGGTCAGTGTGTTGACAGAATATACTGGTTTGTGGAGATATTGTAGGCCTGTGCACGAATATGAGGTCTTCACCCTGACGCACCACCTTTTGTGTGCTCCTGTCCAGTGCAGTGTTTTCCTCTGCAACAAAAACGGCATAATTCAGAGAAATTGGAAACACCTCCCAAGACTTGAAATAACATTCACTGCTCCTGCCATAAAAAGCTGAATCTACATCTCTGAGTTGTCAGAAGTCAGAACTGGTAAAGCAAATAGTGTAAAGAATGATCTCTGAATCACCATCTCTTCAATTGGCAAATATGAAATACTTGCCTTATTGCAGGCGCTCTTTTGCCCTGGAAGATGTGATTTTATTTTATTCGGTCTACTCCCACTGCTTGTTGGCTCTTATTTATCTTCATTGTATAGACTGTGTTTAAAATTTGAATTAGTGGGTGTTTGTGTGCACACAACTTAGCATTTGGCGGGGCATTAGTTGTTCGGAGGGCCAAAATGTGGAAATATGGATCAATTCCCCAAAATGTAATGTCATCGTGTTAGAAAGGATGCGAGACTATCCATCCCAGACTCATCTTGAACATTTGAGGTGAGGCATTAAAATGTTCCAGCTTTTGGTGGTGATTTGCTTTTGGAAAACTCTTGAGTTATGTGCTTGTCACACCTACATTGGAATCTATATGCTACCTTTCACACTTACGTTATGTTTCATTGTATTTAAATATCATCAATTCAGCAATTACTTGGTCTCTTAGGACTATCAATGCGGTTGTGGGTTTGCCCATGAAAGGCGTAGTTGTGTGACCCTACAGAATTTCATAGTAAACTGCCAACTATTATTGGGAATGTCCATCATTGTAAAGGCAGTGGGGAGTTCCGCAGCCAGCAAATGGCACCCTTATTGAACAGATCTGTGGCAAGCTTATGGCCGGTATTTATATAGCTTCAATTTGCCGTGGAAATTCTAAAGGTCTTCCTAAAGAGGGCTGTTGTAGGGTTGTGGTGGTTATTAAGAAGAATGATTTTCAAAAGATAATTAATTAACTTAATCTTCCAGATCAGAAATTACTTGTCATCAACAATCTGTGTAATACACATATAATTGCAACCACAATAAAAGGCAGTCACTCACAAGTCATATTCATTCAACAATCTATCTCTTGAAATGGTAAGTGTTAGAAATTTAGTTTTTGTTTGGCTAGGGTATGCACCAAAGCCAGGCAGAAACCACCACACTATTCAGGGTAAGGGAGTTACACACCCAGGATAACCCCTGCTCACCCCCTTGTCACCTTAGCAGTGCAGTAAGGCTTATCACAGAGGCAATGTGTAAGGCGTTTGCACAACACACTCACACCAGTAACACAAAAAATACACCACAAAAGAGACTCCACACAGTATTATATAAAAATATATTTCTGTATTGCATACACAAATAGACCAAAATCACATAAACCAATAATTACTTTGTCCATTGGACAATTGTCAAAACATCACAATTAGTGTAAAAAGATAAAGATAATATGTTGCACACATCATGAAAACACCATCACTGCACATACAAATGCAAATCCTGAAATACTTGTTATCCTGAACATGCAAGGCAAGAACGACATACCATAACATCAGGGCATGAAATGCAGCAGATAGGGAGAGGAAACACACGAATCACCATATATCATTGTAGTACCTAAATCACCCAGTATCCCCGATGCACTCCAATTAGGTGGTATACAGTAATTAAGGAAGCAGCGAAGGGCTCCAAGGCACCTGCATGCCTATTGCAGTGAAAATGGTAATTTGTAATCTCTCTGTTGAATGCGGGATCACAACATCAAGTACATCTACCTGTGTAGTTATACAGCCTAAACCAACACAGGCATTTCAGTAATATCGCCTGCACAAGTAGAGGCATTGCAAGAGCATTACGCGACCAAGCCTATCCATGGTAGCAGCCAACATTCGTCCTCAGAAGAAATGTAGGGCCTAGGACAACGGCGCTCATATTAAACGTTTTACAGTAAATCAGGCCGAATCAGGGAGCTCTGTCGAGGCTTCTCCCGTAAACCCTGTGAAAGAAAACAAAATGCCCCTCAAACTGGAAAGAATGCAGGACAACAATGTTGGCAAAACTTTGGTTTGGCTCCAGCGATGAAAGTCAGGTAGGGGCGATGTGGGTTGCCACAGAACTAGTTGTTCACAAAGAAAGTGGAGTGCCCCAATAGCATCGGTACTTTAAGAAGCAAACATGCTTTAAGGGAATTATGGTAATATCTCTCGGCTGACATAACCCAGAGGTCTAATCTGCAGGGAGACCTTGTCGTGGCATAATTAGGACCCAAAATGAAACAAGTAAATCTTCCCCGGACTGCTTTCTGGGTCATGGGGAAGAGTGTGAGCTGCCCGGTTCCGTCAGCACTACCAACACAGGCTCCACTGGCACAGCGCTCAACATGTGCTGGGGCAGCGAGACCTGGAGCGCTCACCACGTGCTAGTCTTTGGCCACAAAAGGATAGGAGAATAAAGTGCTCACCATGTGCTAGAATTCCAACAGGGG
Source organism: Triturus cristatus (assembly GCF_964204655.1). Lineage (NCBI taxonomy): Eukaryota > Metazoa > Chordata > Amphibia > Caudata > Salamandridae > Triturus > Triturus cristatus. Next base: position 630,094,627 of record NC_140586.1, on the reverse strand, counting down.
TAGTAGTGCAGCGCTCATTTCTTGCTGGCTACCAAATTAATGGGGCAAGAAGAAGAGCACTCCAGCACAGCTCCTACACCAATCCACACTGCTGACGGACTCACAGGCCACAAGAGTCCCAGGGCAGTGGTGTGCTGATGCAACTTTTGATGACCCTGGAGTTTCAGCCAACCAGGGAGCATCTGTGTGCCCTTAGAGATCACTGGGGGCACCTAAGCAGGAATGCAGGCATCAGGCCAGCACACAGAACCAGGGTGGACAGTGCAGAGTGGCAGTCCCTTCTGCACACAGCAAGCAGCAGGTCAATACAGCAAATCAGTTAGTAAAGTGGCAGTTTTTCCTGATAGTACAGCAGTTCCATCTGGCAAGGTGCAGCATGTAGAGCCACCAGGTTACAAGTCCCAGGCAGTGTCTACAATCAAGGAGTCAGAGCCCCTGCACCTATACTCAAAATGTCTTTGATGTGGAGGTAATGTCAAAAACAATCTTAGAAGTGCACAACAACCCCATTCAATCCCAGCCCTGGCTCCAGACATCAGTAGGGGGTAAACAAGCCCTTTGTGTGTAGGCAGGGCCCAGCCTATACAAATGTAGGTATGCCTCACCTTCTCTCTCCAAGCCCAGGAAGACCATTCAGTATGCAGATGAAAGCAGACACAACCCTGTTACACTTAACCGTTCCTGTGTGATAGCTGTCTGGAAAGTATGCACAAAGCATAGCTCTCACTCTGCCCTAGACATGGATTGGAGTCAGGCTGCAAAGCACAAAGAGACATAGGCCTGTAGAAATGACCACTTTCTACAAAAAGAAATGTCTAAAATAGTAATGAAAGGTCCACCTACACCAGTAAGCAGGATTTATCACCACTTTCCCAAACATACCAAACATGGCAACACCCCTCCTTTCAGATCTGAAATTACCACATACATTCATATAGGTGAATTCCCAATGCTAACCTATGAGAGGAGCAGCACTCACTGTAGTGAAAGAAGAAATAGGGTGTTTGTCACTACCAGGACATGCCACACAATATATGCACATGTCCTATCTTTTACCTACACAGCACTCTTCCCATAGGGGTACCTAGGGTCTACCTTAGGGGTGTCCTATATGTAGTAAAAGGTGAGTTTAAGGCTTGGCAAGTAAATGCAAATGCCAAGTCAACATGGCAGTAAACTGTGCACACAGGCACTGCAGTGGAAGGCCTGAGACAGGTTTGGAAGGCTACTTTTATGGGTGGCGCAAACAGTGTTGCAGGCCCACTAGTAGCATTCATTCAATTTACAGGCCCTGGGTATATGGGATGCCACTGTACAAGGGACTTAGAGGTAAATTAAATTAAATATGCCAGACGGGTGTTAGCCAATCCTACTAAGATTAAAGGTGAGAGCACATGCACTTTAGCATGGAATAGCAGTGGTAAACGCTCAGAGTCGTAACGCCAACAAAAACAGTCAGAAAAAAACACAGGAGGAAGGCAAAACGTTTGAGGATAACCCTGCAAAAAGGGCCAGGTGCAACAGTGAGAATGGAAAACTCCCCTATAAATACTGTCAAAACTGTCTCAAAACTGTGCACATAACAAAACCCTTTATGACACCAAGCTACAAGTGTATAAATTTAGAGACAAACAATGTTTCACTGTATTTTTCCTAATGGCCAATTAACACCACAATCGTTACAATTATTAATACTAAATATGTACTAGACAGTGGCTCTTACTTCTAAGGAACATAGGGTAGTATTTTGTCTATATTTATTGTTCAAGAAACGAGTTGAACTTTTGAATTGTTGGTTGAGGCCATTAGGAAAATTACAGCCCAAACCGCTTAGCATTGCCAATGCTCGTTTCCTATGCTGCAGTGAGCAATCATTTATGTGAGACTTAAACTTCATTCGTAAATTAAACTTTTCATATTTGTGTTTTATCACAACCATAAACAGTTGCCAAAAGTATATTTTAGTTAACAGACCTTCTTGGAGCGGTGGTATTTTCACAATGTTGTATGCAAATGAAAAATGTTTTCCGAAGCAGTTGCCGATGTTGTAAACAGTGCCATCATTTTCGATGTGAGGATGGGCTGTTACTCCATTGATGGAAACATAGTTACAAAGATCCACCTAGAAAATAAAAGAAGTGGATTTATGAGTGATACATTGTGCCAAAGCCATTACAAGGTAGACATTTATTTGGGTTTTGTTGTTGTTCGCTTTTGAATTGTACTCATTCTAATTTCTGATCTGTGCTGGGCTGTACCAATAAGATGTTGCAAAATTGTAAATGTGGTAGGCACAAATATTGCAAAGCTTAAAACGTATGCCAACACCGAGAACAGGTCCAAAGTCAAGAGTTTTTAGCAAATTTTGAGTGGCACACCTTTACGAAATACTTCTACAGCAATTGTTAACAATGAGTAAAGTGTAAAAAATGATTCACTGAAGCAAGATAATACATTGGATATGATTTATTAAACGCAGATATGATGATCCTGACTTACAAGAAAAATATTATTGCCCATGCAAGGAAATCAATATTTTTCATATGTTTCCAACGGGAAACAACCATTACAACGCACTACATTTGCAACGCAGTCATTGCAACGCAACTGCCTTTACAGCGCATGCCATTACAACGCAGCCATTACAACACATGTCACTACAACACATGCCATTACAACACATTATAAGTAGGGCTTTTTTATGGTATTTGTTTTTTTTTGCCCTTTCCGTCTGTATTTATCCATATTTATTTTTTGCTAATTCTATCTGTATCTATCCATATTTATTTTGGGTTTTGTAGAAAAATTAAGCTGAAATTAGTATATTTCACATTTATTTAACCGATAAATATGCACTCATGCTTGAATGTCTGCCAGGTTTCAGTGCTGTGAACACCCGCAGAAGATAAATCAGTGCACTTATATGAAAATATGCAAATTTCAGTATCAACCTTGTGCATATCTTCTACTGTTAAAGCCTCTTTACTAAAATTCCTTTCATTTTTGATGCCCTTATCTACACAATCTACACATCTATTGGCCTGAAAGTCATGGCAGGCAGTATTTAGAATTACTCAAAAAGCAACTTAATTTCAGTTTTTATCCACAATTAAAAATAAATATTAACGTTTTCTCTCTGTATTTACGTGTAAAAATCTGTGAAAACAGGGAGCCTTCATCATAAGGTACGTAATGGGGAACAGTAATTTTTAACCCTACACTATCCAACACTTACCCTACTGTTGAACTCACTGGAGTTGGAATAGTAATTTTTAACCCTACACTATCCAACACTTACCCTACTGTTGAACTCACTGGAGTGGGAATAGTAATTTTTACCCCTACACTATCCAACATTTACCCTACTGTTGCACTCACTGGAGTGGGATTAATAATTTTTACCGCTACACTATCCAACACTTACCCTACTCTTGCCCTAAAAGTATTATGCGTTGTAATGGTATGCGTTGTAAATGTAGTTTGTAAAAATGCGCTGTGATAGCATGCGTTGTGATAGCATGCGTTGTAAAATCATGCGTTGTAATGGACGTTGCGATGTAAAAACCGCGTTGTAAAGGCATGCAATGTAAATGTTTGTGTTGTAACGTGTCCTATTTGTTTTCTACATCTAGTCAATAGATATTTTATCCTCAGCAAAGATACAGTCTGCTAGAAAAACCCAACCAAGAATGTTCTGGTAACGGACATGTGTTTTTATTTTCAAAACTGCCATAACAACACTGTGACAAGGCAGTTGTATTCCTGTGGATCACCTGCACAACTGTACAGATACGGGCAGCAGATGTTAAGGCTATACTTGTTCACTGTGTTTGAAACAGAGAAAATTTGATTTTAGATTACAACTTTCCCCAGCAACCCCACACCCGAAGCTAAGACATCACCGACTGGAAATAAATAAACTGCAAAAAGACAAGAAAACCAGAAAAGTCATCTCCCTCTTTGGTCCCAGTGTCTGGAACAATATTACCATCAATATAAGAATTGCCTCAGTAATATCATTTGTTGTATGAGATGCAGTGAGACATTCAAATTGTAAATTTCTTGCTGGAAAATCAAAAGCAAATTTGCAGATAAAGGCAATCTGTGCTGGTAAGGGTGGTGCTGATTTTGGAGTCATCTTACAATAGTCACGAGCCTTATAAAGGAACCAATGGAAAATAACCCCAGTCTCCAGCTTCCAGCATTCCAAACATGCCCATGTGTGAATTGACATTAAATCTTCATGCACAATAATAGAGAACCTAGACTGAAAATGCACACAATCGCTATTGGAAACTATAATCAACAATCTGATCACATAATAAACCATATCCAATCTCTCGACTAGTGCTAAAGATTTCTCTGCAATTACCTCTATCACGATGTAAGAAAGTGAAACTTTTTCATAGAACAGAAATAAAGGGAATTCCCTCAGTCGCATGCAGGTTCCCCTCAACCAACACCTATACCTAAAATTGAGCACTCCTAATTCAGATGCAGGCTGCAAAATTGCAAATATGAAGCCAAACACAGGATTGCAATAGCAGATATGATGCATCCTAATAACCTAGACATAGCAATCCAAACAGGAACATGGCTTGCAGATACGTCCCATCTTGTTCTCAACCTCCTGGTGCCCTCAGGGTATGCAGTCAGCTGCCTACACAGTTTAGGAACGTTAGGTGGAGGCATCACAATCATTTATAGATCCTATATTAAATGCAAAAGCTTGAGAAGAAACAATACTCATCCTCCCCACATCTGTCAGTCAAAGAACAAACATTAAATGCCAAACCAACAATTTTCCACATTATCTATCTGCCCCAATAGAAATTGTTCTCTCCGTAGAACAGATGATAGAAAGTAGATGTGAAAGAATCAATTCAACTAGAAAAAAAAGCTTCGTAGGTGACTGTAAAATGCATTGGGGTGGGGAAAGGGGTGTCAAGCGTCTTTCTTTCTACAAAACAATGATGTCAATCAATTGTGCATGTCACTCTCCCATGAATAGAAAGCTGTTCTAGAACTCATAATATTGAAACAGGCTGTGTAGAGAGTCAGACCTGTATACCAGTAAACTCGTAGGACCTCTACATTATATCAATCATAGTACGTTGTACCAAGGTTTCAACTTTGGGGCGAATTAAAAAATAAAGATCTGGGTAAGTGACCTTAAAGACAGCAACCTGGCTGTCCTTGGAACCCAGATTTCATTCACACACAGGACCCCACTGGCCTGATGAAAACTCCATCCTAGAAAACTAAACTACAAATCAATCATGGTAGAGGTTGCTGATGGCCTGGCTCTACTGAATCCTAGTGGTTTTCTGAAGAACCACTGAAGGAGAGGATATTGGTGAGAGCGTCAGACAGAATCCTGGTATCCAAAACCCTCTCAATAGAAACTGGAATGCATTTAATTGAGATGAAAGGCCTACAAAAAAGTATCCTGAAATGCAAAGAAACCTTTCTCAGGAGAGAGAGCAAGAAAGCTAAAAATCACATCTGGAAACTGGCAGTGTAAAAAAATTAAATCCACAATCCCACTTGACTCCTGCTATATCCGACTCACAAGAGAAACGTGAGAAACGCTCACTTTCCTGCAATGCGAAAACAGAGAACATGGAGCTATCACTGTTCATCAATAATATGGGCTCCCTCAGAATACCTAATCTGTTAATCCATTACAAGGCGGTCTTCTTTCAAACAGACCACAACCTGATAAACACAGTCTAAAAGAGGAAGCCCTCCTCTTACTTTGCAGACCCTACACCATTGAAAGTTGTAAAAAGCATAAGTACATGTTTCGAACTATAACTAATTAATGCAATCAATACTTTGTTGCTGCATGGGAAGGTGACCAGCACCCAGTTAGGTATCTATGCTGCTAAAAATAAAACAGAGGCATACACTGAGGATCTTAAATTCCTTCTGGATTGATAGCTCCCCCTCATATTAAACTTTATGGGATGCTGTATAGCACAGAAACTAAAGGCTCGCATGGAAGCAAACGTTCTTCTCGATAATCTACAGGCGGGATTCAGATCAGTGTGCAGCAATGAAATGGCAATGATGCACATAGTGAATGATGCACTCTGCATATTAGACAAAATAGACCATGTCAGCTCATTTTCTTGAACTTTAGGCAACATTTGAGAGTTCCTGAAAATTCTTAAGGATCGTATGGGTATCTTGGAACAGTTAAAAAAAATTTAAACAAATTTTATTAGCCAAATTACACATGTAAGGCAGAGCTCTGTACCCCAGAGACCTCTGCAGCATCAACAAACACCATTATGACTTTGACAATTTTCATGTAAATATAGGAGGTAATGAAAAGCAATACAAATGAAACATTAACAAATTAACGGTAACTCTTCCAACCCCCCCATCTTCCACTCCAGAGCAACAAATCAAAGCAAAACCTTTATATATACAGTTATACTGCGCCATCACCTAGGAAGCAGCTTGTCTGCCTCACACTAAGAAAGGAGAGCAAAAGAGGAGAAGGGAAAAGTTAGCCCGGGTCTAGGTGTTGGGTCAGCGGAGCAGGCTCTAATTCCAGGCTGCGGTAGTCTGCCCAGCGCTTCCAAATTTTAAAGTGCTTACGTGGGCAACCCCTAGCCTCAAAGATAGGAAACTCCAAGCCCATACAGAAGTCCAGGCCGTTCTTCCATGCATACACAGAGCGCGCCGCCGTCGCCTTCCAGGCCTGGCAAAATCCCTTTTTGCTGGGGTAAATCCCAGAAGCATGAGATGGCGTTTGTAAATGTTGCTCCCGATTCCATCCATAACATGCAGGAGCACCAGTTTCGGTGAACAGGGAAGGTCCCAGCCCAGAACCTCAGAGAGGCAAGCCATTACCCCCCTCCAGAATCGCGCCAATGCGGAACAGTGCCAGACAGTATGTAGCAGGGTACCCGCCTCATGCTCACATCGAAGACACACCGGGGAGGCCACCAAACCTGCCATCCACAGTCTAACCCTGGTATAATATACACGATGCGGGTATTTGAACTGGATAAGCCGTAGGCTCATCGCATTGGCTGCCCCTCGCGGAGAGGCCAGGACCTAAGTCCAGTCTTCCTCCTCCAGCGGGCCTACATCTCCCTCCCATGTCTCCCTAAGATGCTGCAAGGAAGGGGAGCTATGTGTAACTAGTGACTGGTAGATCTTGGAGATCTTGTGATCCTGGAGATCTCCCATAAACACCTTTGCCTCCACCGGACTAAACTCCGCCAGCATCTCCAACCCCTCCAAACTAGGGTAAATGGCATGCCGAAACTGTAAATATTAAAAAAAAAATTGGGCCTTGGGCATATGAAAGTCTTTTTGTATATCTTGGAAGGATTTCAAGACAGGCCCTCGCATAACTTCACCCAGGGTAGAGACCCCAATATTGTCCCAATCACGAAATCCAGGCAGGACAGCCAACTGCGGTAGGTGCCCATTGTGTCAAAGAGGGGTCTCCAGAGTCAACCTATTCCACCAACCCATCCTCCGTAACGCCTGCTTCCAGATCTGAAAAACAATCCTCGTGGCATACGGCAGGGAGCGCTGCAACGTTGCAGAATAGAGAATAGTGTGCAGGGTGTGGTCCCCCATGCACCTCTGTTCAACAGCGTACGCTGGATCAGTCCTATCCCCAAACCACCATTGATTGAGGACTAGCAGGTGCGAGGCCATGTAGTATGAGAGAATATCAGAGGATGCTAACCCTCCACAGTATGTGGATTGAAAGCAGGTCCGCAAGGCCTCCCTTGACACCCCACCACCCCAAAGAAACTGACCCAGGGCCCCATTAACGTGGCGGAACCACCTGGGAGATATCGGATACGGATAATTTTGCAATTGGTAGAGTAGGCGCGGGAGCGAAACCATCTTGAAATGCCCGACCGGCCATACATAGAGAGGGGCATGTGAGACCAGGTTCAGATATCCTCCCGTACACAGTCCCATACAGGCGCCAAGTTTCTGTCCCAGGATGTGATTGGTGAATCTGACAGTACCAGTATTTCATTCCCCCGTACACCACCTGGACCGCGGACACCCAATTACCGAGATCCCCCTCTCCACCCAGAACCCAGAGGGTAGACTTCCAAGAGTTCATGTACAGGCCGGAGGTCTCCCCAAAAATCTGCATAATGCGTAGCAGACGCGGTCCCGTCCTATCTAGATTGGTGAGGAAGAACAGTACGTCATCGGCATACAGGGCAATACGGTCCGATAGGCCGCGTGCCCATTCGAGACAAGTCACCTGGGCGTCGATCCGCACCCACGCAGCAAAGGGCTCCATCACTAGCGTGAACAAATAGGGAGACAGTGGACACCCCTGTCGACTGTCCCGTCGAATAGAGAACGTTGAGGAGACAGAGCCCGCCACGCGCACAGCCGCGGTTAGATCTGTATATAGGAAGGTTAGATAGGGCAAGAAACGAGGCCCTATGTTCAACCTACGAAGCAGTGCGGATAGGTACACCCAGCTTAGAGAGTCAAATGCCCTGTCCATGTCCGCCAGCAAAAGCGCTGCCTGCTCCCCCAGTCCCTAAATGGTCGCAACAGCGACGTGCGCCCGGCTAATATTATGACGGGTTGCCCTTTGGGGCATAAACCCGGCCTGGTCGGGATGAACCAAGGAGGTAATATGCGGCCGGAGACGGTTGGCCAACGCCTTGGCCAATGCCTTGGCCTCAATGTTTAAGTGGGAGATAGGACGGTAAGACGCATGTTGATCCGGAGGGCTACCGGGCTTGTGGAAGACCACCACTTCCGCATGTCTCCAGTCGCTGGGCAAGTGACCCCGCTCCCTTGCCTCTTCCACCACCTTGTGATAATTGGGACTCAGCTGCAGGAAGAACCGTTCAAAAAATTAATTCGTAAAACCGTTGGGTGCCGGGGCCTTTCTGGGGTGCAGGTCCCCTAGGGCAGCACCCAGTTCGTCCTCTGTGAGTGGGCGGTCTAACAACACTCATTTCGCCCGAAAGGGCCTTGGGCGGAAGGTCATCCAGGAAGCAGCCTATTACCTCTGCCAATAAGCATTGCTTAGGGGCATAGAGATCTGCGTAATACGTAGCAAAGCTCTCAGCAATAGCCGAGGAGTCTGAAATGGGTGTCCTGTCCGGGCCTATAATACCAGGGAGAGCCTGGGGGCAGAGTGACCCCTGACACAATCGGTGGAGCAGCTTACTAGATTTATCTCCCCACTGATACATCCTGCTACGGGGTCGCCAACCAGACCCAGTGGGCCTCGTCTAATAGGAGGTGCGACTATCCCTGTTGCGCTAGCTGCATTTGGCGGCGAACCTGCCGCCCCCATCCTCCCTATTGCGTGCCTCAAGCCCAAGAATTTCAGCTTCTGCCCGTATGAGGGACTCCCTGCGCATTCTACGTGCCGCCGCACAGAAGGAAAAGTTCAACCCACGAATTGTGGGCTTCATTTCCTCCCAAAGAGGTTCAGCCCCCTTCACCAAGCCGATATTAAGTGTCAAATATTGATCGATGGTGTCTTCCATATGTTTCCTATAGTCCTCCTTCTGGAGGTTCCAGGCCGATAGGCGCCACCTAAAAGCCCCATATGCCATCCCCGCCCATAGAGTGATGGCCACCGGCGAGTGGTCCAAAAGCCCACGAGGAAGAATATCGGCTGACACCACCCTGCTATCAACTACCCGGGGAACAAATAAATAATCCATGCGGGAATATGAATCATGCACCGCCGAGAGGTAAGTGTATCACTGTGTTATGCCATGTAACCTACGCAAGGGGTCCACCCAGCCAAGGCCCATCATAAGGGAATGTAGTTTGGTAGGGCCTCCAGTGAACCCTCGGGCCGCCACCGATCCCTGGCAGCATCCATCACATTGTTCCAGTCCCCACCCACAACTGCCAAGTCATCGGGCAGATCCACCCACAAGGTCACCAATCTCTCCAACAACCCCCCAGGACAGCGGCGGGGGGGGGGGGGGGGGCATACACTTTCCCCAACACCACAGTTTCATTTTCCACAGTACCCTGCAAAAACAGGTACCTCCATATAGGCCAATAACACAAATTACATCATATAATGAGCGCAAGATGACTCTGAAGGAATGTAAGAGAGTGCAATCAAAGAACAAAAACCCCCAAAACATCCCAACAGTTCCCCCCCCCCCCACCCTATACCTCAATAACAGTGAAGTACCTGTTGCGGCAGGCAGAGCAGGCTGACCCCAACGGGCAGTCCGACCCCTCACCCCACCAATGGATCCCCAAATTACAGGCCATTGTGTTCTGGCCCTCTCTCTTTTCGTTAAGGTCCCACAGAGATACCAGCCGTCTTCTGTTCTTCTCCAGTCATAGCCGCATAACAGAGACCCCGAGGCTATAGTTCCATCCAACTGCTAATCCGCTGACGCTGGCAGTCGTGAGGTCGACTCGGCCCGAGGTGGGGCACCGCATGACCGGGAGCGCCGCCTGGACCTGGAGCGCCTGGCACCCCTCCCCTTCAAATTGGGCTGATTCTGGGCCACCCCATTAGAGGAATGGTGGTGATACGGGACGCAGCCGCATTGTCTCATCGGTCCACAGGAACACCTCCTCCAGTGAGTCAAAGAAAATGATAACGGGATCGATACACCAACCGCAACATGGCGGGATAAAGTAAAGCATAGGGAAGCTTGAGCTCGCGAAGGCGAGCTTTGGCCGGCAGGAAGGACTGCCTCCGCTGCTTAACCAATTTTGTGTAGTCTGGAAAAATCAGAATGCGGGCATTGTCAAATAAAAGCGGTTCTTTGGCCCTAGCCTGCTTCAGGATAGCATCTCGATCATGGTAATTGAGCAGCTTTGCAATGATGGGCCTAGGGCGAGCTCCCGAAGGGGGCTTCTGCATTTAGGCCCTGTGGGCGCGCTGCACCACAAAACATTTGGAAAAAGACTCCACGGGGAAGCCAGCTCTCCAGTCACTGAGTAAGGAACCGCTCCATATCCCCATTGATGCACCCCTCCGGAAATCCAGCGAAGCGTAGATTGTTGCGAGGAGCCCTCCCCTCGGCATCCTACCCTCTAAATGTTAGCCCACGTTGGGTGGTCTCCAGTGAAGTCACCCGCTGCTGAAGAATGGCAACTACATCTTCCGCTCCCGAAATTCTTGTTTCAGTCTCAGTGATGCGTGCAACCACATTCCGGAGGTCCTGCCGCAACAGCATGACGTCGGAGCCAACCGCCCCAATTTTGGCATCAAGGATATCCCTGGACTGGGTGATAGCAGCCATAAGAGCGGCATTGTCGGGCCCATCGCCATGAGTACCACCCCCGTTGCCGCCGTAGAGGCCCCCGGGCCCGTGAATTTGTCGATCGTGCTCTGCTTGGCCGATCCTCCCCATGGCTTATCTCTCGTCATGGCGGGCAGCACAACTCCCCTTGCCCTGGATGATGTACTGCTCGTGGTCAGCGTAGCGCTGCCGAGATACGGGAGGCCGGCGTGTCTGATTAGGAACAGCAAAAGTATAGAAGAACGGCCCAAGCGGCCCAACCTGACCGCTGATCACAGCATCGTTGGCGGGGAACACTGGGGGGAATCAAGGGACGCCATGCCGATCACTCGCCGGGAGGCAGGATGTATGAACGGGCACGTCCTGAACCCTGCCCGAACCACGGGCCACGTGCATGAGCCCCACAGCACCTCCAGGCGGCACCCCCGCGGCCCGGCTAAGCTGCCGAACCACCCCCGATTCGTTCATGCAGGGGGAAGGAGGGGCGCCGGTACGTGAGAGGCCCCGATGTCTGAGGGCCCCGGAGGCTCCTCGCGCGGCACGACCAGCCACTGAAGGGGGAGTGTTGCTGGGCGAGGGGGGGAGGGAGGTACATGCCGAAATCTTAGCTGGGAGGCGCTCAGCCCGATCGACTGCCGAAGTAGGCACTCTGCTAAGCAGGAGGGAGGGAGCGCTATGCCAGACCCTCGCCGGATGGTAGGATGTGTGTATGGGCCCGCTCCCCACCCCGCCCGAACCGCCGGCCACGTGTGACCGCCCCACAGTACCTCGAGGTGGCACCACCCCCCCGCAGCCCGACACAACCTCCGATTCCCCCAAGTCGTCTTGCAGGAGGGGGGATGGAAGGCGGAGGTGCCTTAATAGCAGGAAAGACACCTGTGGAAGAAAGGTTCCGAGGGCCCCAGAGGGTGCTTGCTCAGCCCAACAAGCCGCCGATGCGAGGAGGTTGCCGGGCGGGAGGGGAAGGCACGCACTCACCAAGATCCAAGGGGGGGCCGCTGGCACCAGCACAATTCGGGACCCAGACACCGACCGGCAGGTTACCAATCCCGCTGCATGCACTCCCAGCGCTTCGCGGTCCAAGACGCCGCCGATCAGCGAGGTCTGACCTGTATGCCGAGGAGGTGGTGAAGCCGCTAACCCCCAGCAGGTGACCCCTGGCCAGGAGGCACCCCTCAGGAAGCGACCAGCCTCACCAATGCAGCGCGCCGGACCAGCAGCCACGGCACCGCCCTCCGCCAGGGGACCCAGGTGCCGCCTCAATCCATGTCCCGGCTCTTGCGTCTCACACAGGACCCACCATCGGCTATGGCCGCTCTGCCATTCCAGGCTCAGTCGTGGGTCAAAACTCAGCCCAGGTATGCGGCACCAGTATGTAACCCTCTTAGGGCAGCTTGCGGCATATTTAGAGACCAGAGAAGCAGGATATTTTAAGGATAAAGGTCAACGCTGGACGGAGCTCACTTAGCACACGTCCGCCATACTGGCTCGTTAGTGACGCCCCCCCCCCCCCCCATCTTCGAACAGTTTTTAACTGGTTTTACTCCTATCTGGATAATCGGTCTCAACAAATAAAGCTGTCAAACTCTCTTTCCATTCCCTCACCCCCTTGACAAAGAGTTCCACAGGGTTCCATTTGCTGGCCAGTCTTTTCCTGGAACCCCTCAACTCGCTATTGAAACAATTGAAAGGAAAATGCTACTTACCACTCTATGCATCTGTTCTTGGCATGTAGAGCTGTAAATTCACATGCTGTGCATAGCTCGCCATCTAGTGTTGGGTCCAGATGTTTGCACTTTGTTTTTGTTTGAAGAAGTCTTTACAGTCACGAGGTAGGTGACTCCTCCTTTCGGTGATAGTGCGCATGGGCATCGGCTCCATCGTTAGATTGTTTTGCCGTAGAGGGTGATGTTGGAGTTAGTAAGAGTAGTAAAGAGAGATTTCCATGTAGATTGTATCTAAGTAAGAATCGTGAATGTGAATCTACAACTGAAATAGTGTACGTAAAACTGAGTGGCCCACACTAGCTTGCTGTCTAACACATCTACACTATAGTGTTTTGCAAATGTGTGTGGTGTAGACCATGTTGCAGCTTTGCAGATGTCATCTATGGGTATATTTCCTAAAAATGCCATAGAGACCGCTAGTTTGCCAGTGGAGTGCGCTCTAGGGGGAATTGTCAATGTGCGTTTTGCTTTAATGTAACATGTTTGAATGCACTTGACTATCCACCGTGCAATACCTGATTTTGATATAGTATTGCCTTTATGTGGTGGAGCAAAAGCAACAGAGATGCTTGGTCTTACGGAAAGGTTTTGTCCTTTGAATGTAGTATAGTAATGCTCTTTTCACATCTAGGGTGTACAGAGCACGTTCTGCCACGGAATCTGGTTGAGGGAAGAACACAGCAACTCAACAGATTGGTTGATATGGAAGGTAGAAATGACTTTAGGTAGGAATTTGGGGTTAGTCCTAAGAACCACATTGTTTTGGTGTGTTTGTAAAAAATGTTCTTCTATGGTTAGTGCCTGAAGCTCACCCACTCTCCTCAGAGATGTGATGGCTATGAGGAAAGCTACCTTCCAAGTAAGAAATTGTAGTTCACATCTGTGCAATGGCTCAAAAGGTGGACCAATGAGTCTGGAAAGGACGATGTTGAGGTTCCACACTGGAGTTAGTGGAAGTCTAGGGGGAATGACTCTTTTAAGTCCTTCCATAAATGCTTTAATAGCAGGCACTCTAAAAAGAGACAGATGTTGTCTGTTCTGCAGATATGCAGCAAGATGTAAGAGAATGGATGTGTACGCTAAATTGGAACGCTGTAGATCTAACAGATAGCAAATTATGTTTTGGATTGAAGCGTCCAGCTGATTGATTTTATTGTTATTACAGTATATCACAAACCGCTTCCATTTTGCTGCATAGCATGCTGTTGTAGTGGGGCGTCTAGCCTCTTTGATGATATTCATGCAGTACAGGGAGTATACCCCGGTCCCCTGGTATTGTAATGGGACTGGCTCTACAGCGTGTTTTTCCAACAGAAAGAGAACCTCTCGCCTTAAAAGGGCAAGATGCTCTTGTGACATTGCATGTGATCTTGGAAGAATAATTGGGGGAGTGTCTCTAAGCTCCAGGCAGTAACCATATTGGATAACTCGTAGTACCCACGTGTCTGAGGTGATTGAATTCCAGACAGGTAGGAATTGAGAGAGGCGTCCCCCGACAGGAGTGGAATGATCTGGGGTAACGGAAGGAAGTCATGTTTGTTTGAGGGGGAAGTGCGTGTGGAGTTGCGTCTGCCTCTTCCCTTGCCGTGGTTTCCTCTAAAACCTCCTCTGAAATAACCTCTTGATGAGGGGGATTGGTTATTGCCCTTGTAAGAGAAGGAGGGATTTTCGGTGGATAGATTTTTGGAACCACCCCTGTAAAAGGAGGGGCGAAAGGAACCCTTAGTGGTAGGTAACTGCAAAGCCCCCATGGACTTTGCAACTTCCGTGTCTTTCTTCATTTTCTCCAGCGAGGTATCAACCGCTGGGCCAAAGAGATGTTTCTTATCAAATGGTTGGTTGAGAATGGAGGTTTGCACCTCAGGCTTGAATCCTGAGATTCGCAACCAAGCATGCCTGCGTAAGAGTACACTAGTATTTACTGCGCAAGTTGTGGTATCTGCTGCATCTAGGGCACACCTGATAGAGGTATTGGTGATGAGTTTACCTTCTTAGATATGGTCATTAGCCTTAGTCTTGTGTTCATCAGGTAGAAATTGCATGAGTTTTTCCAACTCATCGTAATGAGCCCTATCGTAGCGATCCAGCAAAGCTTGAGCATTGACAATGTGCCAATGATTGGCTGCTTGTGAAGCCACTCTTTTGCCAGAGGCATGAATGAGCTTAGACTCCTTATCGGGAGGAGGAGCCTCAACTGTGGTCTGTGAGTTAGCTCTCTTGCAAGCGCTGGAAACCACAAGAGAGTCTAAGGGCAACTGACCTCTGATATAAGCAGGGTTAGAAGAGGCAGGCTTATATTTTTTCTCCACCCTAGGTGTAATAATTCTTGCCCTCACTGGATCTTTAAATATC
Source organism: Triturus cristatus (assembly GCF_964204655.1). NCBI lineage: Eukaryota > Metazoa > Chordata > Amphibia > Caudata > Salamandridae > Triturus > Triturus cristatus. The sequence continues at coordinate 630,079,299 of NC_140586.1, read as the reverse complement.
TCAACTGTGTGTTTTAACATGCCTTTAAGCATTGGTAGTGTATGAGTGGCTCTTTGAGAGGAACTAAGGGTCTCAAAGAGGAAATCCTCTTCTAACGCCTCTTTATGGAGTTCCACCCCGTGATACTGAGTAGCCCTGTTAAGAAGCTTAACATATCCAATGTTATCATCAGGTGGGGAGGGTCTGGAGGGATACAGATCAGGGTCATTATCCGTATGTGGGTCAGTGTGATAATCCTCCCAAGGGTCAATGTCATGTGGCCTATCCTGATCCTCATCCCCATCCCGGTCATCCTGTGGGTCAGGTGATAGTGGTGGTGAATTTGAGGGTGTGATTAGTAAATTGGGATCAGTGGGAGACGGAGGTGGAATTTAAGGGGGAGAAGGGTTAGTACCTACACTTTTCCTCTTGAGAGGAGTGTGGTAATCCTCTGGCTCATCTATTTTATATTTCTTTGGAAGGGTGGCATGGATATGTCCTGTATCAGGGTCTATAACCAGTTGTTTCTGCTTCGGACCCGAAGGCGGAGCATCAGGCAGAGGCTCTTCAGATGGAGTGTCTTTCTCCTTACTCGCTGGTTTCGGCTCCGAGCCTTTCGGTGCGGAAGGTGGTTTCTTCTGTAACGGTGGAATTGTTACGAGGACATGCTTCGATTTCGGTGCCAAAGGTGTCAGTTCCGCACTGATATGCGTCCGGCTCGAGCCTAAGCCGGAAGGCTTGTCCTTGTGTTTCAGAGCCAGGCCCGTAGACGGGGTGTCGTAAACTTTTTGTTGGTGCCGACTTTGGCCCGAAGGCAGAGGAAGGACCGGAGCTTTTTTCTTTGATTCTTGAGGGGTAAGAGGATTTGTTTAGTCACGGTACGCTGACCCAGAGTGACTTGCTCCTCCTCTTCTATGTCAGAGTCCGCTTCAGACACAGAGATATGTTCTTCCTCTTCCCCCCGAGCGTGATGTACTGTTTCGGAATCTTCATCGAAGATGTCCAGTGCAGAGCCACTTTGGTGTTGCATTTTGAGACGTCGAGCCCGACGGTCATGAAGCGTCTTCTTTGATCGAAACGATCGGCACCCATCGCAGTCTTTCTCGTCGTGTTCCGGGGATAGGCAGAGGTTGCATACTTCGTGCAAGTAGGTGCATGGAAACTTAGCACGACACCCGGGGCAGGACTTGAATGGAGTCCGTTTCATCGACTGCTAGCGCAGGTAGGCCCGATGGCCCACCGAGAGTTTTCCGATCGAAGTTAGTCGATTTGAGACGGTACGCGAAGAATGGGGAACCGCAATCGACACAGCAGCCATCTGAGTCAGTGTCCACAGTGGGTTGTCATTGTGTGTGACACATGACTTTGTTTTGATTCCTTACAGAGCGGGGCACCCTTCCCTGAGCTGTTGCCAGGTAGAGGTGTGGCTACTTATCCTTAATTAAGGGTAAGTGATCTACAATTACTTAGGAGAATTTTTCATATTATATCTACCGAGTATTATCATATTGAAATACCAATACGGGTATCAGAAGGGATATAAATGAATCCTTTCAAACTGAACACGTTCGAACTATGCTGTGTGTTTGACTTGTCGAATATTTGTTTCCCCTTCCCTATTTTGTCTTATGAATACAGAGAGTTACAGTAATACCAGGAGATAAAACATTGGATTACTGGTTCCGTATGCCTTATCTACTGTTTTTCCTTACACTTTGCACTAGCAGCAGCTTCATTTGTCACTTGGTCCTGAAGAAAGCCAGGATACTTTTTTAGATCATATTGGCTGAAACATGTCAACCGTTTTTTTCAACTTGAGCAGTTTATAATTCACACTGCTCACTGCACTGCTTTTTAATCCTGCCAGTGTGAGCAAGTGAATAAAGCTTTGTGTTTTTGCCGACACTAGGTAGTTTTAAACTCACGTTTTTCATTTTCATTTTCTGTTGCGCTGCGTTCCCACCCTACCAGATACTTTACATATGGGATTTTAGCATCCAGTGCAATGTTGCACGTATTAAAAAAACATTCCTGAGCTCCTTCCTCTCAGTGAGGGAGTTGTAGCCCTCAGTGGGACTAGGTATTCCCACTGGGAGGAGAAACCCATATGATGAAGCATGTCACCATAGGTGGGTGAGGGTATTCGTCCTGAAAGGGATCTCTCCCCCGAGGAGACTGGACGAGACACAATCTTGCTCAGTTAGCTTTCGTACATACGTAGACCCAAGGTTATTTTGTGTTACAATTGTGTTGGAAAAAGGGGATGATTTCCTTGCAGGTCTTTAAACTCCCTACCTTGGACCCACTCCTCCTGTCTTTTGTGTTATGAACCGCAATCGATAACTATACCGTTGAGGGTAGTGGATTGCGCGTCAATGGGGTCCAAGAAGAGTTACTGAACCGGTGTGCAGCAATACACATCCGAACCCGATGGCGGAAAAAAAACAATCTAAAGATGGAGCCAATGCCCATGCGCACTATCACTGAAAGGATGAGTCATCTACCTCGTGACTGGAAAGACTTCTTCGAACAAAAACAAAATGCAAACATCCAGACCCAACACTAGATGGCGAGCTATGCACAGCATGTGATCTACAGCTCACATGCCTCGAACATAATGTTTCACCCATATGCTGATGACATTCAGCTGTACTTGAAAGTCCCCTTCCAGAAGACATTTAGAGGCTAGCCTGAACTCTCAACGCCATCTCAAACTAAACATTACAGCAATCACAAGGTTCAGTAAAGACAATAATACAAAAGCAACTATGCATTTAGAATAGGTACTGCAGTCCATATTCTGCTGTTAATAGAAAAAGAAATCAAGGAAGGGGGAACAAGGAACATAAGAATGCTGTCACTCAGTAGATGTATGTTATGTTTGTTGTAACGTATGTTAAAGTATACGCAGGTGAGGAGGGATATCACACAGTTATGTATTGTGCAGTGGTATAGGGGATTCATTGGCCAGAGGACAGTTCAGGGCATAGTAAGGATCAGGCATTATCTGCAGATGAAAAAGGTGCAGCATCTGTAATTTCAGGTCATTGTTCTGCTGTGACCATTCAAACACATAGGTATAATTCAAGGGATCCCCAAATATCTTTAGGGCGAGAGGGCAAGGGCATTATTTCCCAAAAGGCAGCAAGTTGCCCTGATAGTATGCTGCATCTTTGAGCCAGTCAGAAGCAAGTGGCAATGCACGGCACCCCCATCTCATCGTAACCCTGCGCTTGGCAAGTAGTAAAAGGAGCGCAGGTAATTTGCGCACCTCCGGAGGCATCTCCCTAACATAAACCAGCAGCGCAACTAGGGAAGTGCGTTAAAGAATGTGTCCAGTAATATCCTTGATTGTCACAAATACCTTGGTCCAGTAAGCTGACACGCCTGGGAAATCCCAGGCAAGATGCAGGAATCCGGTGTGGTGTACAGTGCAGCGCACACAGAGTGCATAAGCGTGCATCTGCACTCAAGCCCATCTTGAAAAGCCGCTCGGGAGTGCGATAGAGATAGTGGATGTATTTGAAATGGACAAGGAAAAGTCTATAGTTGGAGAGAGCGCTCAGGCTTGGGCAGAGCATTAGAGCCATTGTTCATCTGTAAGGGGGGCAGATATGTCAGTGTCCCATGCATGCCTGCAAGATGGAGTTCTGATTGGCACAGAGTTCTGCATTCCTACATAGTCATGTTATTAAAATGCGTGGAGATGGAGTATTGAGTCGCCTCAAGCACTTGAAACGTAGGCAGGAAATAAGAAATGTGGGATGTATAGCGAGGGTTGCAGCACATAATTGATAGTATATGAACATGTCCAGCAGGTCAGCACCATCAACATGCATCACCTGTAGTAGTGAAATGAAAGCGCCAGGTTAAATGGACCGCATGGTTGTAAGGTGCAGTTTGCGCATTCTAGAGCGGTTGCCAGGGTCCTGGGTGATGGGGAAGGAGAGATGCCCAATAAGCGGCACAGTGGGAGCAAAGAGATGCTCACCGCAGGCACTGCATTTGAGTTTGTTCAACGCCATTCATGCCACAGTGTCGCTCTGCACCCACGGATGTTTGGGATAAGAAACATCGGCATCGATAGAGGACAGAGCGCCGCATGATCGGATTCTGGAGACGTGAGAGCAAGGAACTGCGTAGGAAAATGCCAGTGGTGGGCAAACTGTGTCTGAGCGTTGGTTGGCTGAGGTAGGTACCTTAGGCCAAAAAGGGACCCACGAGCCCACAATGTTAGGGAAAGACAGGTCACCTCTAGAGATAGCCCCCTCTCCACCCCCTTTGTAGCTTGGCATGAGCAGCCAGGTTTATCTTCAAGGCCAATGTGTAAAGTATTTGCAATTACGCTCACAGCAACCCAATGATAGACTCCACACGAGTTTCACAGAAAAATAAGTATATGTTTATAAAAAGATATACGATGCGGCCACACATACTAAACCGACATATGCCTTGGGGTAAACCTCCCCCTGGCCTATTACTATTGAGCTAAACTAAACAATCCTATGTAATCCTAATGTCGTAATATGCAGTTCGTTATGCAACAATCAGGTATTTCACAACATAAGAATAATGCAGATCGTAATACGGCTATCTGGCGATTTGTACTGTTACTGGAATGCAGTGCGTAATGCAACAACGTTGTAAACTGTTATGCCCTCATAATGCAATGCATTCGGTCCCCTTCAGATCTGTTAGGAAAAAGTAATGCAATGTGTAATACAGTTATCAGGCAGTTCATTATGCGACACTAATGCAATGCGGAACACATATATCAGGCAGTTCGGTATGCAACACTAATGCAATATGTAATGCGACCATCCGGCAGTTTGTGATGCAGAACTAAAACAAGGCGTAACACATCTATCAGGCAGTTTGTTATGCAAACCTAGTGCAATGCGTAAAACACCTATCAGGCAGTTCGTTATGCAAAACTAATGCAATGGGCAATACGACAAACAGGCAGTTTGTTGTGCAGAAATAAGGCAATGTGTCATACAATCATCAGATACTCCTTTATGCAGGAATAATGCAATACGTAATTTACTCCAGCACCGTTCACGGTGCCTCCGGCGGTCTCTCTGCCACTCGCGCTGGCTTGCGGTTAGTCTACTGCCACAGTTGCCCCCCCCCATGGGTAAGATATAACACAGTAAATGCAGCTTCGCACTATGGCCCCAGTGCTGCCACTCCCTTGGCACACAGGCCGCGATCCGAGCCGAAGCAGAGGCTCGCGCTCCAGGACAGAGAAAGAGAGCGTCTCCCTCCGAGCCCACTCTCCTCTCCTTGTCCAGCAACTTGGGCCTCTGATGAATCTCTCTGAATTCCCGGGCAATGGGAAGATCCCAGGCTGCACACTACACTCTCACTCAGAGTCAATGAGACACACTGGACTCAGGGTGCACGATAACCAGACAACTCCTCACAAGGGTCTCAGGCTGCACACGACACATGCACGCAGCATCGCTCAGACACACTTGATCTTCTGGTGCCCACGATGACAGGGCACAACTTGCACAGGTCTCCGGCAGTAGAAAGCACACGCACACAGCGTCGCTCGAGACACGCTTGATCTTCGGGTGCCCCCAATCACAGGGCCCCTCTAGCGAGGGTCTCAGGCTGCAAACAGCACACGCACACAGTCGCTGAGACACACTTGCCCTTCTGGTGTGCACAAACACGGGCCAATCCAAGCGAAAGTCTCTGGCTGCACCAAGCATGCGCACACTGCGTCGCTGAGACTTACTTGGCGTCGCTGAGACTTACTTGGCTTCCCGGTGCACACATTCACAGGACGATCCTCTCGAAGGACTCAGGTTGCACCAAGCACACGCACACTGCGTCGCTGAGTCTCGTTTGGAACTCCAGGTGCCCAAGATCACAGGGCACAACTTACGAAGGTCTCAGGCTAGACAGAGCACACACACACCGCGTCTCTGAGAGTCTTCTTTGGAAACTTTTGTGTTCCTGTGTTTCCGAACAGGGAGCCAGCTCACCTCGGGCCCTTGGGGATCAGTTACTTCAGGACACAGTACAGCAAAGTCCTGTCAAGCAGGGGGACACAACACAGCAAAGTCCCTACAGCCTTTCCTTGGTTAAAACAGCAAACTGCAGACCAGCCTCCAGACACACAGCAAGGGACCGTCCTTCCCTTCAGTCTATTCAGTTGTTTCTTCCTTGGCAAAGGTTACTCTTGAACCACGAAGTAGCTCCAGTCTTGTTCAATCTTGATCAAGCCATTATCCAAAGTTCAGGGGCTTAAGCTTGCATAGTTATACCCCTCAATGGCTTTGAAGTCTTTGTGTTACAGGGGGCACTGACCCCTGCTCAAACCAGTTCTGGGTGCCTCTCTACCACGGACACCTTCTTCCTTTCATTAATGGGGGTCTGGATTCTTAATCACTCAGCAGGAGATGGGGCAATTGTTTTATAGCACCAGCCCAGGCCTCTTCACCTCTAGGGGCTTCTCCTCCCCCTACACTCCAGATGCAGGTCAGCCTGTGCTGTCTCACCTCCTCCCCTGGGTCAAGACATTCCTCAGATCCTATCGCTTTCAAATCCAGCCAGTCAATCCGCAACCAGGCAGAGAGGCACACAACTGTTTAAAGCACAAAAACCCAGCCACTTCTGAAAGAGTGGCTTACACACACATAATGCAAAAACCATCTTCATAAAGATGTGTTATTGCAGGACGAGTTCAGGCATACTAAACTCACCTTTCCATCTTAAGCCTTTGGGAAGATAGGCTGGAAAACATACTACACAGCCTTCCCATTATATTCTAATAGGCAAGATGGCCTTTCAACAGGGAAAACCGAAATGGAGATTATTTCACTGCCAGGACATGGAAGACACCTTGGTACTTCACCCACCTTTCCCATGCACTACACCCTGCCCAGGGAGTACCCAGGACCTACCATAGGGGTGCCTGATGTGTATGGAAATGGAAGGGCAGGGTCTGGTAAGTGGGTGCACTTACCAGAACAACATTGCAGTTTAGGAAACTGCGCGCAGGCCCTGCAATGGCAGGCCTGAGTTCCCTTTTCAAGGCTACTTGAGTGGGTGGCACAATAAGTGCTGCAGGCCCACAAGTAGCATTTGCTTTACTAGCTCTGGCACACATACTGCATATTACTAGGGACTTCACTAGTAATACAACATACCAATTATGGACAAACAATTACCATTACACTGTACACAGGGAGCACTTGCACTTTGACACTGTTTAGAAGTGGCAAAGTGTCCAAAACATCTAAGTTGGCAACACTATATCCATCACAGTACCAAAAATAGAGGAGGTAGAGGCAAAAAGTCTGGGGTAATCAAGCCAAGAAATGCCGGGCCTAACAGCGCTGAAGTAGAATAAGTCCATGTCAGGGGCACCCAGCCCACCTTGTTCAAAGGGGAGTGTCAGAACCTCCCAGGAAATGCGCGGCTGTCCTCCTGCTCAAGCCAGAGAGACATGCCGCTGACGGAAATATAGAGGCAGGCAAATTGACCGGTTGATAAAAAGGTAAAGAAATTTGGGAGGAATGATCATTTTTGCAATTGTCAGATGCCCAGTTAGCGATAATGGGAGCCAACCCTCTATCAGCTCGTCCAGCCAAGTGATCAAGCCCCCAGAGTTGGATCTCCACAAATCATCCTCATCTCTGCTGAGCCAGACCCGATTTATATTTAATGGGGCCATCCACCCGGACAAGCGGGAACTCCAAGGCAAAGGGTGTCGTCCCATCTTTCAATGGGAAGATGATTGACTTGGCCTAATTAACCTCAATGCCAGATAGTCCCGTAAATCTAGTAAATTCCCTGATGAGAGGATTCAGCTTTATGTGTGGGTCTATAACAAATAGGGTGACGTCATCTGCATAAATCGATACCAGGATTCTGGAGTGAATGCAGGACCACGATGGCCATGCTGTTGGCAGAGCCGAGCCACCAGTGGCTCCATTTCAATTGCAAATAAGATGGGAGACAGGGGGCAGCCCTGAAGGGTACCCGTCGTTATATAAAATTGAGCTGAGACTCATCCACATCAAGCCATGGGTTGAGCATACAGCAGATCTATTTGTTTAATAAAGGTAGTGCTCAGTCCAAGGCTCGTCAGTAGGGCAAAGAGGTAAGACCATTTGAGAGAGTCGAATGCCTTTGTGGCATCTAAGAATACTGCCGCTGCGTGCAAGGATGGATCAATGCTGTGGAGGAGAGCAAAAAAGGTGCGCAGGTTGTAAGAAGTTGATCTGCCTGTGATGAAGCCAGCCCAATACGGCTGGACAATGGTCAGTAGAGGCAGGAGGAGACGTGTGGCGATAAGTTTGGCAAGGAACTTGTTATCATTATTGATCATGGACAGTGGGTGTTATGATTCACAGGGGTTTGAGGATTGTTACTATGAGGGTTTCATGTAGAGGTGGGGGCAGAGCTCCTCTGGAAAGGGATTCATTATACATAGGAAGCAGATGTGGGACCAGCAAGCGGGTGTACTCCTTATAGTATGCAGCCTTGAGGCCATGCAGGCAAGGCACCTTTTCTACAGGCATAGCACTAATAACTCTAATGATCTCTTTTGTTGAGAAGGGTTCATATAGACATAGTCTGTGGCCATCTTCTAGCCACAAAAGCTAGATGGAGTCCAGATAGGTATTGAAGTTCCATGGGAGCCAATCGTTGATGTGTCTGGTATAGGGATGTGAAATATTCTATCATGGACTCCTGTACAGCCTCCATTCACGTGTGTACATGAGAGTGGTCATCATGAATCTCGGAGCTGTAGTCACTCGTTCATGGCTTACGGAGCAGTTGGGCAAGAGACCTGCCCGGTCTGTCGCCTTCCCCATAGCGTTGAGCTCATGCATCTTTACTGAGGAAGTGCATTTCCCGTTGCGCAGCCTCATCATATTCTGTCAGCTTGCTATGGATGGACACAAGCCTGGATGTATCACGATCTATAAAAAACAGGAGTTCAAGCTGGTTGATCTCCCTCTCCAGGCACGCAAGGTCACCGTGCAATGTGCAGAGTACGCCCGCCTGCTTTATGATGCACGCTCCTCTAATAACAGCCCTGAGGTCCTCCCACAGACGACACTTCGGGGTTGTCATTTTGGCAAAGTATTCCACTGCTGCTGTCCTGATATCTTCCTGAAATGCCTGATCCCGTAGGGGACCAGTAGAGAGCTCTCAAGTGAATGTGCGTAGGGGCAATCCTGGAGCAGATGTTCCTACTAGACGAGAGCATAGTTGGACAATGTCCTCAGTAAATGAGAGGCCCGCACTGTCCAGGATTGTATGTCTCAGGATGCCAGGCAGTAATCTATACGAGACCATGATGCATGGGCTGTCATTAAGCATGTGCCTTCCTTGTCGCCAACGTGCTTGAAGTGCCAGAGATCTGTCAGGTCAAAGTCTTCCATTACCACATGAAGCTGGGCAGCTGCACAGGTATGAAGGCATCTGCAATGGGACAGATCAGTCTGCTTCAGGGTTAAGTACCGTGTTAAAGTCCCCTCCCAGAGAGCGGCACCAGGCCCCAATGTCTCACCCAAGCACCATATCTCGGCAAAAAACTGGGGGTCATTGGTATTAGGGTTGTACACTGAGAGTTTTTTAACTGGATGATCATATAGAATACCAGAAAGGAGAACAAATCTGACTTGCATGTCACACACGACCTGGAGCATTAGCCAAGGCAGCCCCTTCCTGATGAGGATTGCAACTCCACAAGTGTAGCTGGAATAATAGGCTATGTGTCTCTCCTTAACCCATCCCACACGGAGTAGTGCCTGTATTCCCTCTGTAGGATGCAGCTACTTCAGGAAGCAAATGTCAATAGAATGTATTTACAAATATGCAAAGAATTGGTGCGCCTTATGTCTGTCATTTAAGCCTCAGATGTTCCACGTTACAGCTTTAATTGCCTGTATGAGTGGTTAGGGTGTGAACACTGGATCATCTATCTCCTCCACATCACCGCACGCAACATCAGGAAAAGGTTCTAACTCAGTGACAGTAGAAAAGCAAATACAAAAGCATTTAGCAGCCAAAAGGTGGCAATTAACAACATTGGTAAACGTAACCTCCCAACACCCACGTTAGTTCCCCAAATTAACCAAATATCCTAATCACTCCCTTCCACAAATCCACAGTCGCATTGGGAAAAAACATAACTAGGACTCATCCCGGGAGGGCAACCTAGGAGTCCAGCTCACTCCCCAACCAGAAAGGTTGGATGGCTAGAGATACAGTGTGGGACTCCCCAAGGCAGTGTAAGCCATATCCACATGTTGCCTAGGGTATCCGCAAACAGTAGACATCGGCAGCAGCAACGTAAGCAGAAGGAGTGCGGTCCACATCAGACAACCACCCTCCAGCCGGTTTAATTTCACATAAGGCCACCCCCAATCATCACTACCTACATTACCTGGAGTATGTAGGGGTAGGCGAGTGCCGAGAGTATGTTGGGCCAAAATGTCACAAAGTGTCATAAGGACTAAATGCATAGGTTACAGTTAGTCTGTTTCACTGAGATGTGCAGCTTCAGTCTCTCGATCTCATGAATGCGGTCCCTCTACACTAATCAGGATGGTTCTGACAAATTGTACAGCCTTTTTTATGACCAGTGCTTGGCTTCAGTGCGTTTGATCAGTAGTAAGTCTCTATGTGAAGTTTGCACCGACATAGTAAAGTCCGAGAACATGTAAATCTTGAAACCCTTGTAGTGAAGTGGTCGTTGTGCCATCGGCAGCCATAGAGCAGTGTCATGATCACAATAGTTCCATAATCGAGCGGTGATGTTCCAGGTGTGCCGACCTGGGACCAAGCGATCAACCGTGAGAATGGCAGAGAGGTCAGCTCCAAACAGCGTGCACAGCATATCTTCCACATAGTCTTCCATTTTGCCCATTTCTGTTGACTCCAGCACTCTAATAATGCACAGATTGTTGCACCTGGATCGGGCTTCCAAATCCTTGTTTTTATTTGAAATTACTTAAGGTACTTTCTTCATGCTCAGGAGCTTCTATTTTGCCACAGAGTGGTCATCTTTGACGTCAGATGTGCGATGTTCTAGTTGATCAATGCAGTTGTGCTTGTCGACCTTTTCTTTGAGCCGATCAAATCTGTCCACAAGCAGGTCAATTTTTGTGTCAATAGCAGTCAGACTTTGCTTCGGGTCTTAAAACATGGTGCGGATATCGTGGTCGGAAGGAGGTGCCCCCGCTCAGTCATACGTGTTTCATCAGAGAGCAGGTTCGACGCGCGTGTTTGCGTACAGCCGTCACATTAAAATTTAGACTACTTGGTGTCACTTTCTCCCATCCTCTGATATAGGACACACCGGGTGCCGAATTGCCCACTGAGCTGCTGTGACAATAATCAGTCAATCAATGTATCAGTGCCAGTAGGGCCTTATTTTCTGTTTTAGTATTTACACAAGAGGTTTGATTGTTCCTCACCTGCACCACAACACGCAACAGTGTTCAGTTGCCAGCAGGGCACTCCTTCAAGTGTTCAGTCACAGTAGGAAAGTCAAGCACAGAGTCCAGACCCCGCCACTCCCTCAGGTGCTACAGGGGGCACTGGCAGGTCAGGATGTCTAAAGCGACAGCGTGTGCAGGAGCAGCGCAGTTCAGGTTACCTGATGTAGTGTGAATGGTAACAAGTTGGAAGGTAAGTTCAAGCTCCTGAAGAGTAAAGTAGACTAGTCTGGCTCAGGCCCCATCACACCCCAGGTCCCAGGGGGTACGAGCAGGCCCACTGGTGTTGCACAGTATCGCTGACCTAGCCCCAGTACTCAACAGGTACCATGCACTAAGCTGCAGGGAATCCATAGGGGGGACAGCCCATCAAATCAGACCATTGTCTCATGGAAGAAACTCCGATCCGCAGGTAGGGCCAGGACAGCTCAGTCGCTGTATTACATGCCACTCTGCAGCGCACACGGGGTCAGTGCCCCTTATGACATGCCATTGCCGCTAAAAGTAAGTACCATGTTCTTCACACATAATCCAGGCCTGCTTTCAGCTCTGATGTTTCCCTTAAGCAACTTTCTCGATCTCCAGTAATGATCTCCCCCCTGGCAGCCGCTTCCCCAAGTCAGCCAGATGGGACAGTGCTTCTCTGCAGCCACCTATGCCGCGAGCCCCCTAAATCACAGCGCAGCCCCCGCACACTCTCAGAGCAGATCTGAGGAGTCGATTGCCGTGTAGATCTTGGTAGAGCATTGCAGGGGAGGGCCGCCCACACAACCACTGCATGCTGCGGCACCCGGGCCCACCAGCACAGGAGACAGCAGCCGTCAAGCCCGAGCAAAATGGCGGTCACCGCCGCCCCTTCACAGGCGTCAGCAGACCAGCTGCTCCGAAGATCGAGCACAGGTGAGGCGCCTCCTGAAAGAAGTCGCGGGGGCAGCTGGTCACTCCTCAGTCTGCAACCCGGGCAGCCCAGACCACAGCTCGGCGAGGCCACACTCAGCCACAGTCACGGGCCCAGGCTTCAGCTTCGGCAATGGCGAGCAACGATGCCAATGATGGCCGACTGGCAGATGACAAAAGGGCGATTGAATATTGAAGCCCATATTGGAGATTATAGGATGAGTTTAGGGGTCCCGATGTTCCCAAAAATCAAGGAAAAATGTTAGATAATTAACTCCAGCCAGCAGAGCCTCAGACGTGAGTGGTCATCTTGCGACCAGGCTCTCTAGTGCCCCCCAACTCTAAATTGTTAGGGTACAGCCTCAACAAAAACCTGAATTTGCACCCTGGCATTAATGTTTTAGCAAAAGAAGCCTTGTACCAGATCAAGCTACTACGGAGGATCAAAGCACTCATCCCTCTCACAGCTGTGGTCCAATCACTATTACTTTCTTACTGACTAGCATTCTCAAAATCCACTTGGCCACACTAAGAGATGACCTCAATAGGGAGGCCAAAATATTTAAGCATATCTCTAGGATCTCTCTTAAATAACAGGCTATAGAGGCTAGATGCCTCTTCAAACCTGCCTACATAAATTCATGAAATCATGCATTGAAAGGCAAACACATCTAATATAATCTTGTGCAGAAATTAGCATTGGGAGGTAGTCCCGACTGCTCCAAATTGTAGATTCTCTGCATCTGGAAACCACTCTCATCAGAAGTCAAAACACATCTTAATTTATAAAACGTGTCAAGAAAAACCAGGTGATCCTCTTCAAGTTAGTGAAACACTTCAGCTTCCTCCCAGAATCAGCACATGGTGAAATCAATCGCTTGTTCACTGGGATAATAAACTAAATTATAACTCACATTGGCAACATAAAGCAAGCAACTATTTTGTCAAAGGCTGGTCAATGAGGCAACGCAGATGCAGTGGCACTCTTCTTCACATGGCAATAATGTCTTCCACCTTTCTGCAGAGTGGAAATGTGAGTAAAAAATGATATATGAAAAGCAGAGTGGAATATTCAGATCCAAGCAGGGCCAGAGAGGCCATGCATTTCATGAGGGATTCTGACGGGTGGTGGGGAAAGGTGCTAGCGTCATTTGAGGATGTATTTTGAAGACCACGTCTGCTCATGGTGCCTCTCTCACTTTCTTCAGTTCCCTAGGGTTAATTGCAGCAGGCACAGCATGGGCTTCATGAGACAGGAGAGGAATTGGAGACTGATTACAAAATGAGCACCGGAGAGAGAATATTGGTATTGAAACAGAAAGAAATGAGGGATGAACTGAAAGTGAACATCTTTGCCAGTGCTACATTTGGTTCCCACTCCAGCCATGATAACAAATGGGGAAAAATGGATTCTGGAAAAATAACTCCAACAGTTTCAAAACAAGACCTGCAGCCATACTCCTACAGCACTCAAGCTAGTTTCTTGCACTTCTGGCTCCACCCGATGCCATTCCAACCGCACACTACTGTGGAGGCGACCTGGCCTCCCCCTGGCTGCTTAGCACCGCACTGTCTCAGCCCTACAAAAAACCCCGGAAAGAGATAAATTCTATTGAGTGCTTGCGTTGGGCATGGGCGGGACGCCGTAAATACAGTGGTACTGACACCTTATATGCTTCATCCAAGCAACTTACTGCAAACCCTGCCTTTGCCCCAGCTGCAAAATCCTGGCATGCCGCACCGTGGGAAAGCGCTCGGTATCAGCATTTATGCTGATCAATACCCAGACGGTCGTTTCCTTCCTCCCCCTGAATGCACTACTACGGGGACACCCACACTACTGGACAGCCTACTATATCACCAGATGCAGGTGACATGTAAAAGCGCTAATAATTGATTCCCAGCGCCACCTCCCATTAAAGTAGCATTAGAATATATCCACACAGCCACCACACACTGTAAGCTTGTCACTAGACTTTACTCACTATCCTTGGCGGCTACATCTACGAGCGCCGAGTGGGCATGTAGCGCCTGGTGGGCGTACCTACTTGACAGCCCTACACCCAAGCAGTGGAAATACTGTTGCTCACAAACCAAAACCCTCTCCCCTAATTACAGATTCAGACAAATACACTTAAAGTTCCTCCATAGGTTATACTGCACTCCAATCGCACTGCACAGAATGGGCCTCATTACGGATGCAAGCTGCCTGTACTGCGCTTCACCTGATGCCTCAGTTATACATTTAGCGTGGTCCTGCCCAAAAGTGGCTGCCCTCTGGCTCGAGGTATGCGCGTCTATTGGTGCTGTCACATCGATCACCCTCACACCTAATCCCCTTGTTTGCCTGCTGGGCTACGTCAAGGAGGTGCCACATGCCCACAGACGCCTTGTGGTAATGCTGCTGGTCCTGGCCAAACGTGGAGTGGCAATACACTGGGGGCAGAGACCGTCACCGGCGCTCCAACTTTGGCTTGCTGATGCAGCATATTCCTAGACACAACTAACAGATTTTTGGAATATTATGCCGAGCGCTAGTAGGCCGCATGATATATGGTGTCCTCTGGTCGCATACCTACATAGCCTAGCAGACAACACCTCATAGCATGACGCCCCTGTAAATGACCCGGAACGCACTATCGCCAGGGCGACTGTTGCCTAGAGAGGGGACACGAGGAACTCCACTTGTATGATTACCGTTATGTCTCTATCCGCCTTCCCAGGACGATTGCCTCCACTATGTGGGATCTGTTTCATTCTGTTACGTACGTCATAGACCATTACAATTCTGCTAAATTACCAATGCACTATTGAATGTGCCTTAATCCTCTATAACTGACAGATGACATTGCTGAACTGTATGTATCATGATGTTTATGTTGAAGCCTCAATAAAAACTTTTAAAAATAACTATAAGACCACATCAGCAAGAGTAACCTCTGACAGGACTGCCCCTTTGGGTTTAGAAGGTGCTGGTGCACAGACTGACATCCTTCAGATATTCAATTGGGCTCTCTCAATAGCCAACAAGAATTAACCTGTCTCTTGATTCAACGTGTCCTATATGCAGCCTCCAACACAGCGAAGCACCATTACCTATGCTGCAAACATGCAGGGGGATTTCTGACAGCTCTGCATTCATTCATTTCCTACTTCATCAACCACCAAAATTTTTCTAAATGGGAACATTAAGTTCTCAGAAAATACTGGTCTCTTGAGAAGTGTTCCAAATCCCACACCGTCGTCACGCTCTACATGGAACCATTTGGAATGGCATTTACCATGAAAATCATCAAGATCCATCAGTAAGCCAATAGCAAACAACTCTCTGAAAATCTTCATACCACGACATTCATCGACTCAAACCTGCCTCAATCTCATTCAGAACTGGATGACTAGTGCCTAACTAAAACTCACAATGACCAAGTCAGAATTCCTAACATTGACCAACAGTAACAAACAGTGACAAATTAAAGCCTAGCTTTCAAAAATGTGCTTGAATGGGTTCCTCCCCGAGATGACACTGACTGCAAATTCACTTAGTCTCACCATAGACACTGACCTTTCCTTCAAATAACAAATTGGTGAGAAAACCTGGTTTCAGCTCTTCATCCTAGAGAAAGGCAAAGTCTGCTTTGTAGACATTAACTTTAAAACAATTATCCAAACCATAGTCCTCTTACCTAGTGCCAAGATGGAGACAATGCTTTACTGTGGGGTCTCCTTAGCTGTGGGGTTTCCTTACACCACACTGTCCGTCTGAAAGGCATCTTACATATGGGAGTGAGTCTCATCAAAGGCCTAAAAAGTTTAATCCTATCAGTCAAACCCAGATGGAGCTATGCTGGCTGTATCTCCAAGCATGTATCATCTTCAGGATACAAGGCCACCAAATCTAGCACTCCTCAATACCTGGCAGTGAAATTATTTTTTTAAGGTGTACATCACCAAACTTCAAATAAACAAAACTGGAAAAAACAGAAGCCCAGTAGACAAGCCATCTCTATCCATGGGCACAAGACCTGGCACAATATCCCCATTACCTCAGAACTGTTCCAACCCTTCTGCATTTCAGAAAGGATTATGAACTATATCTTCATATGATAGCATCTATCACCCCTGAACATTTGGTTTACCGTAAACTATCAAGAATTAGAACTCAGGGCTCCTCTCCTTGTTTAGTGATATGCTGCTCTCTAGCTAGCTTTGCTCTCTAAATATATATATATATGGCATTCATTTCTGGGGACCAGGACTTATTTTTCATCATCAGACTTTGATCCAGAACAAAAGCGAGAATGGCAGAAAAGTGAAATGAGGGAGGAAGGGAAAGATATGAAAAGAACTGACAAAGAGAAAACAGGACGGAAAAAGAATCTGCATGAGTGAGATGAAGGGAAAGGAAGTGTATGTCATTGGACAAAAGAGACAGGAGGTGGAATCAAGACTTGGCAGTTTTGCTATTTGGCAACCCAGACGTTTGACTGTGCAAGCAGCGGGCTTCTGGGAAAAACGTTGGGCCCAGCACTTATTATTTTACAAATTAAGCATCGGTTACAGTTACACAATGTCCAGGATGAAAATAATGAGGAATCCACTGTCATCTACCCAGTTGGACCTCTGTGATTGAATATAATTTTTAGCACTTTTTTCCTTTCTAGAAGGAAAGTCATTGGAGGCATGTTGTTCAATCAACATAACCAATGAAGATATTGTTTCTCCGGTTTAAAGGGAAAGCTTTCTGTGGGAACAACCTTCAAGTTGCATCCTCCCATATTCACTTGCGAGTCAGACACAGAGGGTGCTTATGTACCGATCAACAGGCTGGAGGATACATTTTCACATTTGCAGTAAATCCACTTCTATTACCAGACCAGTGCAGCTTCTTCAATAATTTGCTGAATGTATCTGTGCCTTGGACTATGCTGATGGCTTCCAACTAGGTTTGTACTATTGAAATACCGCATACATTCATATATGCATAATTTGTTCTCATTTCCCACAATGTGTCATTTAAATGCCTTGCTTCAATAGTTTCCTAAGGGGTGGTTTTTGTTTTCTTTATTAATGTTTGTGGTTCAGATTCTTTCAGTCTTTTTCAGGTTCATTCACAGCTCACAGCACAAATGTAGACTATCTCCCTCTTAGCCTAAATCTCTTATTTCCTATAGCTCATATGCATTATTATAATTGCATAAGAATGTCACTATTATGCCTTAAAGATTAGATTCAGTAACACCTACCTCTCCTACCTTTTTCCCCATCCAATCAGTGATCACCCCAGCACTCTACCACAAAGCATTGAGTGTATGTAGCCATGATGTCCCCTCTGACAGCAATACATGTATAAAGTGTGATGTGCCTGTTAAGGCTTAGGCTTATCTGCTGTAAAGAGTATTAACACCATAGGAAAAGGGTGTCTAACCTAGGACCTGGATGGTTGGATCGAATCCATTTTTCATTATATCCACATAGGATACATTTGCATACAAAAACTCTCAGTGTAACTAATTTCTATACTCAGTGCTAATTATGAAAATCTTGAATTCCTACAACATGCTGGGCATCCATTTCATGGTGTATAAAGAGCATTAGAGATAGAAGTGTAGGCTTTCTATTAGAATTTCTTTACTAGTATATATATAACATTTGGACACTAACCATTTTCCACACAAATGGGCAGTTTGTGTGTTCTCCATGGAGATGTGTTTGCCACATAGGAATAGCATGACATATAACAATCAGAAACAAAAAAGTGAAAGCATCAATATATAACTATCCCCCAAGAAAATCTTGCTTTCAGAAATTATGGAGTTGTAAGCAGAATCACTGACCAGTAGTTACCATTCACAGTTTGTTACTTTTAGATAAGTATATAAGCAATCCAGACCATGGCAGTAGTAAACATCTTGCGCACTGGAGCAAAACCAATACATTGTGCAAACTTACTTGCCTTACACAGTATTGATCTGGGTAAACATATGACAATATTCTCTTTTATAAAACACATATGGATTGCAAGTAGAAGTGTTAATTACCACACTAGCAAATTTGATATTTTTGAGTCTCTTTCTAATTTCTATCAGTGCTTTTATGTATAAAATATTTCCATAGCTGTGGTAAGGAAGAAATTAGATTCAACTTTCAAGCAGACGTTCTTTATGGGAAATATTCTTTCAAAACATTGCAGAAACAAATCTTTAAATACATTCATGGACACTAAGGTTTACCTTCTTAATGGTTTCCAGTGTCTCTGGGTTAACCTTTGTTATGTAATTGGTTTCAGTGCATGCATAGTAATCCTCTCCGACAGGGTAAACATTAACCAGAGCATTATCTGTAACCTCCAATCCTTGGAAATAGGAAAGAAATCTGTGTAAAAGTATTTAAGACATAATTAATATGTTTTGGCTCCAACACATGCCAACCAGTAATGTATAAATTGTACATCCTGTGTATGAAATGAAGCAAGATGATTTACCTGGAAAATATATTCTTGCATGGATCAGGAAAAGCAAAAGTGCCAAATTCTGTTATGACAATCCGTTTTTCAGTCATTGCCCTTACATAAGTATCAGTTCGAATAAACCTAAAATGATTCATGAAAAATGATGATTAATCACTCAGCATCTTCCACTCAATTAACATTGTGGCAAGTTTTGTTCAAATCTGGAGACTGCTTAGAGAACAAAATTAATAGGTCTATTGTGTTTGACCTTCAATTTGGCCAGAAACACACTTCCTTTTTAAATCAACTTTTCAATCAATATTCATAATTTATCTCCCTCAGTAGCTTTCCATTCTGCTTGTTTAGCATTCGATCATCTGGTCTGCTAATTCTTTTGTACAAATTCAATAGCCACTTAATCTCTTGGTCTTCCTTTAAAACAATCACTAACGCATTCAGTCTCTCTGGCCTGCCTTCTGTAGCTACAAACACTTTAGGAAACATTCTTGACCTCACCATAGATTTTGTCATCTATTTAGTCACTTCTTCCGGTTCAACTTACTCAAACCCATACTTCTGATGATTATCCCTTATTTTGTTTCATACTTTCTACTTCCTCATCACAACCTCGTCCTCTAGTTAAACACCAGCAGTGTACCGTTGTCTCTCCACTGTTCACTTTCCAGATTCACATATCTCTTGAACGTCTATAACACTGCCTGAAGTGGTTTGTTCTACTATAGGTAGCTATATCCTTGGAAGGTTGGGAAGCCATCAGTTAAAACTACTCAAACATGTCTCATTCTTGAACGATCCGTTACGCACATCACCACGTCCTATTGAAAGACTGACTACTGCATGAAATACGTGTTTCCTTTCTTAATCTACATACCATGTACTTTTCAAAACTTACACTCACAAAGGAAGTCTCCTATCCATCACTCATTTTTTTTTAATATAACAATTTTTTCTTCTCTTGATCATCTACTTCCACCTGACCAATCGTTATCATGAGTGCTGTGATCGCTTCCTATTTTACAAGGTAAAATTGATTTAATCAGTGTTTTTTTTCTATGCTAATATCATTTTCATCTTTTGTCACTCCTTGTTCGCAACCACCAGAATTTGACTCTGTTGCTTTGTCGCTTGTTGTGACTTTTCCATGCATTTTCATGCTATTCTTAATGCCTTTCCAGTGGACGCTCTTATGGGTGCCATCGTCCAATCATTTAATAATTTCATGGCAAAACACTCTCCAATTCTTCTCTAATAATGACTTTTTTTTAAGCGTTATTAAAATCAGCCACTGATCTTTATCTGTTTAAAATATAACTACTTGATCCCCAATACTTCTAAATTCCACCCTCTTTCACATCTACTATAATATTTCCTTTAATATTAGCAGTGGTTTGTCTCATTATTTCATTCTTCCATCGTAAAATGTCCAAAACAATCTAGCTTTTGGCTAGGACATTATACTGAAACCTGGCAGGTCTGTAATATTCTCCCCAAATCTTGATGTCAAGCTTTCTTAGATTCTCATTTTACTAGACTTTTTGGCAGCCTTTCAAACATTGAATCATCCTGATCTTCTTACTGCACACGTAGCCTTCAGCATTTTAACCATTTTTGGGAAACCACCCACTCCCATCTTTTGACCTGTGCCTTCTCTATTGCTGGGAAATGTGATTCTCTGCAGTTTGTTTATTCTTCTTTGGTGGTTCTCAATTATCTAATAATGATTCCTTATTCTTCCCATTTTACACTCCTCTTCTCCATCAACTTGTCATTTGATTTTAATGCTTACCATTATGTCAATGATTAACTACTGAATCTCAAATATGAATTTCTTTTCTGTTATTTTCAACTTCTCTTCATGATAAAATATTTGCCTATCGTTATGCAATTGAGACAGGGATTGCTTCAAATGTTCTCTAACCCACTCCTAAAAAGCACAGTATTCTCATTTTTCCTGCCTCTGTTGTCATTCTTTCTGCTACTACATAATTAATTTTTCTTGGAAGTGCAAAATGGTTGCTGGCGTGGAACGGTACACGTTTCTTTCGCATTTGCTCAAATGCAACAATGCACGGGTGACAATTTTGGCTTTTTTTTTAATTTTACTAATCCAACATGGCAAATGGGCATTTCAGAATGGCAAAATAAAAATATATAAATAAGCAGGGGATAGCTAAAACAGAACCAAGTGGCCCATTAGCAATTAGCAGCAGCCAGGTAATTGAGAAACAAAATAATAAAAAGCACTGGTGCAGTTCATACTTTAATACTGTGAAAGGCTTGACATATTGGCTTTACCAATACTTATTTGGATTGTTTTGAGAGATGACAGGCAAAACGATTGCTTTTTATATTCAAGATACCATCTTGAATTATACAGAGCATATTCAAAATCACTATAATAATGCCCTTCCAAACACACATTATTTTTTGTCATGTAATCCAAATCTAGACACCCGGTGTGTCCTGCATTGATAATTGCACTGCACAGATCTCAGAGGTTCTTTTGTACACCACTGCTGGAGCAGCTCATCCAGATTACGGCTGCAGCCTTAAGATATTTTAAATTCTATATGCTTTCAAATTCAACATGTTTTAGTTGGTAAATTCCAATAAATGCTACTCACTCCTCAGATATTCATATCTTTTTTAATTAAGTTTAATCTGAAATCATTTTTTTCTGTTAACTTTTTATGTGTCAACGAACACATCTGCTGCGCTAGCTAAAACTATTAGTTTTATTTTCACAGTTTAAGAAACATTTTAAATGGTTTCAACTTACTTCCTATGATATGTAACATGGCCCTCTTTAAAATCAAATTTGTGCAATAGGGCTTGCCCATCAAACAAATGATAGAACTGCTCTGATCCAACTTCAAATAGCCCGGGGCCACATCTCAGGAGACTTCCAGTTAGCCAAACAGGAATTCTGCCTAACAAGTGAAAAAGAAAAGTAAGTAAATTACATTTTTTGATGCTAAAGAACACTTAGTATAAAATAGTTGGAGTATTCTACATCCTAATAAAGCAGACATAAATTAAAGTCACATAACTGTGCATTAAAAACAATACATTAAAAAGAAAGCATAGTTAAATATACTAACCGACCAACATAACAACATATAATATTCTGTGGTCCACATCTGAACACTTCACCGTTTGAGTCGAATAATGTATTTAAACAATTCTTCGCCTATGGTTTTAATGTTTAATAAACAAATATTTAAAACTATACGTTTGAACCTTTAGGACAAGATCATTGGGATGTGTCCCTGGGCAATACTAATTCATCAAAATTTATTTTACAACAAAATAGTTTCCCACATATCACATTTAAAGAGATTCTGAGTTGCTTGCTGTGCATCTTAAACATGGATCACAACATGTACACAGTGACGTTTTGTTCTCTCTGATTTCCTAACTTAGCCTATTTCAAAGACGTATTCACATTTCTTATACTTTCATGCCAACTTTATTGGTGAATAGACCTTTGTGCTGATCTGCATGGTTATTGTGCCAAAATATGTTTAAAAAGATGTTTGTGCAAGTCCCTGCCTTTTTAGAAAAATGTAAGAGAACAAGCCCCTACGTACCATTTTAGATCATTTACGTAAAGAAGAAATAAGGTAACACTTCAATTGTGTTAAATGTAACTTGACTGAAATCCTTATTTGGACCTTAGAGTTTCTGACTCCAGTGGCATAGCTAGTATATTCCTTCATGCTGACATTACATGTTCACTTGTGTGTGAGGATTGGGGCAAGACATTGGTTTCTGAATTAAGCATCTTATTTCGTTTACTGCCAAACTAGATGTATATAGTTGGTGATAGTAGGAAAGGAGACAGTTTTTGTTCCTGTAGACTCTTAAGGCACTAAGTGGAATATTACATACAAAACCACCAATGAAACTAATGTCAAACTTTTTGAAAACCTAACGTTTACAGGTGTGTATCTGGCCAGCAAGTGGCGAATACTGAGTCACACAATTAGACTCTGCCAGGTTTTGAAATGACAACTACCACTGCGGAAAATTAATCACTGGCTGGAATTTTGCAGTGATAAGCATGGATTTGAGAGCAGGAAAATGGCTTTTGCTGAGAGTTGGCATTATCAGTCTGGAGAACACATTAAAAGTGGTGATTTGTTATTGACAAGCATTGTCAATTTCGTTTCTCACACCAGTTGCACAGCTGAACCTGTGCCTACTTAAATATTCCAGGGATTCTGGGAAAGAGTCCTCTACAGGCCAGTGCTTTACGGGTAGTGCAGGGGCTAGGATTTGTTCACATAAAATAAAATGCTTAATAAGTAGAGAAAAAAGAATCATGCACGATTGTGCATTTACACTACCTCTATAACTGTGTATCCTTTGTTCTTCCCCAGTCATAGGGTTAGATTAATAGACGTACATTAGGCAAACAACACAAATTTTGATTTGCAATCAAGTACACCTGTCACTTCTGATGAACACAAAACATTACTAAACCTACACATGACTGATTTCAAACGATTTCTGTTATTTGGGCCCTAAGAAAGATCAGGGTTTTTCTTCATTCCACAAAATACCACAGACATCCATAGGTATGAGTTGGTGGTGGTGTTCGCAAGGGCATTTTGTGAATTAGGGATCCTATACCCAAACATGGTACTTTGGGATTTTGAAATTGAGACTAGTAACACGTCACATTTAAAGAATTGCAAAATAACAATGTACAAAGAAGCAGCAAGTGAAAATAGCATTTTTCAAGAAATCGCAATCAGGCATTAGCAATTCCTAATTAGTTATTCAATAACAATCACAAACAGAGATTTCTTATTTTACCGAATTGCAAATTTTGAATCAGTAAATTCTGAAAGTCATGCTAGGAGCTACTGATGACCTCACAAGCAGAAGTGATCTAAAACCTTCCCCTTCTGAGGCCAGATAGGTGCATAGGAGAGAAGCGGAGTACAAATGAGGTTTGGAGAGTACTGGAGATAGCAACCCAAGAGTCAGAATGAGAGAAGAGGGCCAGAACATACCAGTACAGGTTTCATGAGCAGGATCTTCCTTTATTAGAGGAAAGGTGTGTGGGACACAAAGGCCAGCTTTATAGGAAATCCTCAATTACTGTGCCAGAGGTCACCAAGAGAAAATTAAGGATTAGAATTCAGGAATGCATCAATGCTATGTGTATCACTTCAAGAACAAAGGACGAAGTTAGACCAAGGTCGCATGACTTATGCTCCTGAACCAAAGAAAAGGGGGCTAGCAGGAGAAAGGAAATATGTGGGACCAGAGAAGAACAACTGACTGAGTAAAACCCTACAGAGATGGAGGAGGTCATAAAAAGCACCTCACGTGGTCTCAGGATAGAGCACTACAAATGTGGCTAAGACTACAGAGCCACCAACAGGTAATTGACAAAGTAAATGTATACTGTTTCAGATACGTATACAAGAACCTTCAGGGGTAAAACGTAAATTGTAAATGTAAATTGATACTTGTATAGCGCACTACTCACCCGCAAGGGTCTCAAGGCGCTTGTACGAATACCGCTGTGGAACCCATCCTGGCTTTCACTGTGAGGCGTCCACTCCTGGGCACCCCCAAGGTGGAGGCCAGGCATCCTTAGCGTTGTGGGGGCCGTTGTGGAGATTAAGCAAGCTATTGCCCAGAGTTGCAGAGTGGGACTCCATGATTGGAATAGGCACCGAGGCGAGAATTATCAGGTCCGTGGAATTTATGAGCTCAAGACCCGCGGAGGCGGGGAATTGAACCCTGGTCCCGGGCTAAACCTCTGCATCAGGGTCTGCCGCTCTAATCATTGAGCCACACTTCTCCAGGGGTGGCAGTATATCAAACAGTCTTGTATGAAGATTCATCAACACTTCAGTGTACACATCTATTCTACATTTCACTTGTACCAGTGCAATGTTATCAGGAATCATACTTATGCATGCATCTACATGTACCAATGTACGCCTTCAATCATGATTGTGTTGCAACACAATGTACCTCGTCACCTTCAACATACCACATACACAAAAAAAGTTACATTTACCCCATGGATACACATAGAGAAGACAGAAAAGAGTCTGGAGATGAGGAGGCAGAGGACCAGGTTGGAGATACTGAAGGACTTAATGACATAGTCCCTACCAGCACTTCCACTACAGAGCCAGCTGTCTCACAGTGCAAAGTGCCTTTTTGTAAAATGGCCAAGTCAAGATCACAAACACCAAACAAACTACATAGCAAGGTTTCAACTGATGCAACAGAAACTAATAAAGGGCTGCAGACTTGGTGTGACACCTGTCACTTATTGCTGTGAAGATGGAGGGGGATATATCTCCAGCAAGGAGTTTCAGGGCATAGAAGGAGCAATGCTTTCCGTGCAGTGGCAGCAAACTGCAGCCATGCAGGCACTGGAGAATAAAGGAGATATGTTGGACACATGCATTCAGCAGGGCTTGCTATCACTGTGCTAAAGTGCTGAATCCCAAACAGAATCTGTCATGGCATTGCATGCCTCTATCCATGATAAGTTCACCTTAAAAGCATCACAATCTCCACAAACTGGATAAGACAGACTGCAATGTAAGGTGAAGAGATAAATTGGTCAATGCCACCAGTGCCCTATCTCAAAGGACAGAAAACATAGAAAATGAAAAGGCCCAATGTACCTAGAATGTTGCCAAAAGTCTAGTGCAAGCAACAACAGCCCTTGAATCCCTGCAGACTTTGCAAGAACATACTGCAGAACAAATTATCACATCAAAGTGAGGAGGACTCTATCCTTAGTAGTGTTTCGGTGCCATACTTTTATACAAAACATGGCACAAGGAGTTACAATGGGGAGGATGAGGTCGCAGAAGCAGGACCCTCCACTAACCACCCCACATTCACAAGCCACAAGAGGCAGGAAAAACAGGGAAAAGACAGATGTAAATGCTAAACATTTTTTGTATTTTTGCATACACTTAAACTGTGTAACCATTGAGGGCCAGCCACTCATGGTAGATTTTTCTTTGAATAAACCTATCTATGAATAAATTGAAAAATGAAGCAGCAAACAAGCCTCTTGCATTATTGTACATTAATGACTTGCATCCTTTTACCTTATAAGTGGTTAGTTGTAATATGTGACCTGAGTATCCTTCCTTCAACTGCATTTGCTGCAACCTGTTTGGGCTGGTGAGTGAATGGGGGAGCTCTCTCATCATCAAGCACCATTGTAAGGCCTTTTTGGATGGCAATTTTGTGCAACACTGCACAATAAGCAATATTTTTGCATTGTGTGTCAAGGGCATTCTCCAGCTTGTGTATGCACTTAAATCTACCGTTCAAATATCCAATTGTGTGCTCTACCTCAACACTTCTACGTCTGTGCGCTATGTTGCATCTCATCTGGGTATAATGGCATTCAGATACAACTTGAAGAGGCAGGTTTGCGTGGAATAAGCACTTTCACAAATCAGAGACTATTCATTGCGGAAAATGTGATGGTTGTTATTCAATCATGGAACGTGAAACATGACTTGCCCAATATGATGTTGCCTCTAATGTCTCCCATAGTCAGGCAATTCCAAAGGTCACAGTATCTGAAGAACTAGGAATGACACATACTCCTAGGGTAACATGCCCCAAGGTCCTTTATAATGCACTCTGCCTTGCATACAACCTCAATGTTTAGCAAGTTTTGGTTTTTGCTATTGCGATACAGGTATTCAGTACCTGAGGGTGAACAGATCAAGAGTTGAGCCTCATCCTTGTTACCTACCACCTGAGGAAACCGTGCCATCCTATACAACTTTATCTTCATATTATTCAATTCCTGAGCTGTGCTGGGGATGGCAATGTAGGAACTGATATTTGACAGCATGGCCAGTAGTAACTTGAACAAAACCTGGAAAATGCATTCTGTGACATCCCACCCACTGTTGTTGCTACTCCCTAGAAATTGCTTAAAGTTAATAGATGCGGGTCTCATAGAACCTGCATATATATAGGAATGGCCCCCCTCCTCTATATCCGTACCCAGTGCAGGGTCTAAATCAGCTATACACCTGCCTGCTCAACCTATACTTGCTTTATGCGTTCCCTTAGCTTTCATCAACGATTGTGACTGAAACTTCTCTCCTGTCTCCCCTTCTTCTATGCTGTGCTGCCAGAATCCTAATTCACACCATTGCATAAAGCACAGCCATTTTGGAGAAACAGATTTGCTATCTTGCTCACCTTTTATGGTTTGGAACTTGTTACCATCTGCTTCCACATGGTGGTAATTTGCAAGTATTTGCAAACTGTGTATGTTTTTTACATCCTATCTTTCCGTTGACATTAGGTAATCACTTTGGGAATTGCTATTTTATGTCCCTAATTTTGCGGTTTACAACTAGTTAGCGATCTGCAAAACAATTTTACACCAGGCCCTTAAGTAAGAGCCTCTTTTGGCGAAGTTTGGGACATCATTTCAAAACGTCAGAATATGAATTAAAGCTACATGCAGGTGTAGATGTTGGATGTTTCCATGTTCAGCAAGAAGACTTATTGTTGCTGGGCTGTCACCTACACTGGGCTGTGGTAGTGTGAAAAGCATGAAACATTTTGCTCCTCTTTTATACCACAGTTAATTCTAATTAAGCCTAAAAGAATTATGGGTTTGTTATGATTGCATGCAAAGGTGAGTTATACATGGTTTATGCAGATAAAAATAAGGTATGAGGAGCTATTCATAGGTATCCCCAGTTAAGAAAATAACCATGATTTCAAGGATCTTCCCTCATATTAATTGTACAGTTTCTTTCCAAATTGAGATTTGTTGTGCAAGGTGAACCTTGGGAGCCGAGTCAGTTCACATGGCACTAGCATCATCATGGGAAACCATCTGACGCAGCATTGGAGATTTTTATTGTATAAATGTCAGAGGTATCTGAATTACAACAGTTGCTTGCTCAGAGTTGGATGCATTGATTTCATGGTGGCGTGAATTGGTCAAATTCTCTGAAGCCAAGGAAAAGGTAGACGGTGTGATACTGTAGCTTGGAAGCAGTGGTGTAGCAAGGCATTTTGCCACTCGTGGCGGTCCCTGCGTTTGCCGCCCTGCGACGGCCACAGGTAAGAGCTGCCCCCAAAACACATGCCACCTGGGGCGGACTGCCCCTCCACCCTGCTACGCCACTGCTTGGCATGTTCCCCGTTCGAAAGTGATTGGATCTGTGGATGGGGTGCTCTACCTTACACACACATATATACATTTACAAAGCAAAACACAGGGTAAATGATAAGTATATAAATAAATATAGTAATAAAGTAGGAGCCAGGTTAAATAATATTTAAAAAAGGTAAAGTATTTGTTTAAAAAACAATACATTTAAGGTCTACGATATATAAAATGACTAACAAAAAATCTAAAATAAGGAAAAGAGGAAAAGGTAATGAGACCGAAACAAGAAAAAGAGATACTGTACATATATAGAAAAAATAGACTATTCACGCACACCCTCCCATCACGAGAAAGCCCGCACTCAAATCCATTAGGAAATTCCATTTTATTGATAGACAGCTCTTGCACCTTAGGAACGCGTTTTACCTGTTCCCACAGCCTTTGTCAACCTAAAAAGTGCACCATTTATCTCCGTATTTAAACCTTCACAACAGGTGAAGCCAATTAAGTAAGCAAGTTACTTCTATTTTAGTGTTTCTTTTTAAATTTCATCATGTTTCCGTTTTACAGTCACTTGTTGTAATTAAAATAGAATTATTGTTGAAATTAAAATAGAATTAAAATCATCTGCTTTCAGAAGCAGACATGGGTGAAGAAGGGCTGAACAAACTGTGACAATATGAAAATGATTTAAAGAATGAAATGAGCAATGCTCACGTTACGACGAAAGTGCACCGAGAGTACATAAACTGCAAGAATGTGTCACTGCGCAGATAATTTTAATTTCAAAAAGTGACTGTAAAACAGAAACAATAAAATGGAATTTCCTAATGGATTTGAGTGCGGCCTTTCTCATGTTAGGGAGAAAGGTATTTGCAGTTAAGGTGTTTGTGCTATCGCCTCTTCCTAGCACCACCGGCGATCAGGCTGTGGTTTTGGTTCAAAAATGCGACAAACTACTCAAAATCTTTGACCATGCATTCGGGTGTTGGGTGCAGAGCCTTGTTCGTGGCATACATTCCTCCCAACCGCTGCCGCAGCCATTCTGCCACAAGTGAACAAGCTCCGTAGCGCATGGCCTTTGGCCATGTGCACCTGGGTTGGACTTAGGACCTGGAATGGCGCCACACACTGAGACCTACCATCGCGAACAGCCAGCCCACACCGTTCAATTGTGTGAGTTGGTTTGGGCTTTGGCCTGGTCCTTGGCCCAACTCTCTGCTGTGAGTCAACCCCAGCTGTGCAAGCCCGCTATCAGCAAAGCCCTGCAGGGCATAGCCTTTGACTATTCACTGCTGGTCTTGGGCACAGGGTCAGGCTGACCACCGTCATCAGACAACCCTGGCAATGCACAGTCTGTGGCCAGGCCCTGCACTCAACCCTCTGGTATCAGCTCTCCCTCCGCAGTGGTACGATGGGAGATGAAGCTTGAGGGGAGGCTCCAGTCGCCCCAATTTCTTTTTTGATTTTGGCTCAGAGGGGGTGAGGCGAAAAAGTGCCTGAGGTCAGTGTGTTCCTACCCTGCCCCCCTTTAGACCCCATTTTTAAATATTTTCACAGTCCCCGAGTTCTGTTACGGTGGTAGCAACATGGTCTTCACGATTGCGGCCAGACAGTCAGATTGCTTGATACAGGGGGACCAGGAGAAAAATCTCCCTTTTCCAATCAAAGGACTGTGGGGTATATTCACAAGGACGTGTGATAACTACCACAAGAGTAGCGTAACGCAACTTTCAATATCGCAGCCCATCATGGGAAAGTAACCCTGTGACAATGTGGGATTCACAACAAGGCGGTAGCATGCGATAGTCTGCCGAAACCGCGGACAATGTCTGGGATAAAACCACCTCGATGGAGATAAAAACACCCACCACAACACCAAAAAACCTGCGATGGGCCTAAGCGCGATGAGAAAATCAGCGACAAGCAGCGCCAGGCCTGCAACACACACCTGGCAGGTGGGACAAATCTCCATAAAAGCAGAAAAAACACCCACACCCAAACTGACTAACACCGAAGCACCATGGAGTCAGCCGGAGCAGACGCAGAGGATGAATGCAACCCCTCAAGAACCCCGTACGACCAGCCTGGGACCTCGGGGACAGGGAAGGGCAAGGACAAGAAGAAGAGGAAGACGAAGTTCAGTCCGCAGGCGAACAGAATCATAGTCACGGAGGTGACGGAACACCATCAACAACTCTTCGTCACCTCCAACGTGTCACTGGGCACCAAAGCTGCAATATGGCGGGACATCGTCGACAAGGGGAATGCCGTCGGAGAGCACAAGCGGACAATGGACGAGATCAAGAGGCGATGGAATGGCATCAAGCGGAAGACCAAGGAGAAACTCTCCGACAACCAGAAGGCAGCAATGCAGACTGGAGGTGAGGGCCCAGCACCACAGCTGGAGCTGGATGACATGGAGGAGCTGGTGTCGACAGTCATCAGTATTTAGACTACTGTGGCCGGAGTAGGAGGACCAGACACTTCTCGACAGGACACAACACAACCGCAACAGGGTGAGTGACCATCCAGGTACTGAGGGGACGGGTGGAGATGGGCACAATGGCACACATGCACAATCAAGCAGAGCACAGTGCACACCCACAATGACTCTGGGTCATCGCCCAGATCTACAGACTGTCACAATGTACAATGCCACGCTGTCTGAATTTCAACCTGTATCATGCGTCTACACACATGTGGACACATTGTAATACACCATCTCCCCTTCACATCGCAGGGGCACCATCAACACCTCCTGCAGAGCAGTCCCAGTCACTCTTCACGGATGACGAGCAGGACAACGCCAGCATCGACACCCAAAACATCTAAGACATAATTGACCTCATCCGCCACTCACCTCCAGGCTCAGGGCAGCCCAGCTACATCGATGAGACCCCACCTACCACCCAAACCACCCAGCAGGAGGCACCCACAGCTCCGACACCCTCCCAAGACCTCCAGGAACAACACATGGCCTTCCAATGCCATGTGCTGGAGTGCCAGATGGAGACGGCTGAGCAGGTGCGGGTGGGCTTCGGCATCATGGCTGCCAAACTGGACGCCATCCTTGAGTGTCTATGTCCGCCCCATGGTCGCCAACGAGCCCTGACTGACATCGCTGGAGTCATGACGCGGAGAGAAGAACAGCTGTCCGCTCAAAGTGGCTCCAGCGATGCCAGCCGTTAGCTGGCACACATACGGAGGCTCATGGAGGACATGGTGCAGATGGAGGCGGAAAGGATGTCAGCCACCGCTGCACATCATCGAAATGTAGCTGGGATCTATCATGCCCTAAAGACCTCCACCATGGAATTGCCGCCACAAGGCGTGGTGCTGAAGAATGCTGCTGCCCCCACACCATCCACATCCCCGCCCCCTGGTGTGTCAGTGCCACCCAGTGCGGCAGCCAGATCCACTCAGGCCCCTGATGTGTCAGTGGCACACAGTGCAGCAGCCGGATCCACTCAGGCCCCTGATGTGTCAGTGGCACACAGTGCGGCAGGGCACACACCCGGAGACGAGGACGTGGATGGAACTGTGGTAAGAAGGACCAGGCACTAGCATTCATTACCGCCACCTGGCCTGTTTCTGCTTGGTCCCGCACATGGCCTCATGACCTTCCACTGACCCACGATACACTCCGATGCACTCACCTTGGACAGCGACATGGACTGCCATTTCCGGATTGACCAGGCTGCTGACTGTACCCTTACCTTCAGCAGGACTTGTCATCCCCGGATGGACTCTGGCTGGCCCTCCACGGGCCCATATTGTGTAGTGTGCTGGGCATTGCCCTGAACCGCTCCAGCTGCATAACTGCACTGGATGTGCAATAAATATCCATTGACGCACTGCTGTGTCATGTCTTTCATCAGTCATATATGCATGTGTGGATGAATGTAGGGGCAGTGATTTCCCTTGCGTCAATGATGCTCATCCTGTGGGATGCCAGTCAGAGGGTGCTACATTGCATATTGTGTACCGGGTCCCGTGGAAACTACAACATGGACACACGCATCACTCACTTCCTTGTCCGGACATGGACTGAACCACGCCCAGAGCCCACGTGTCATTGTGGCAAGCCCTGCGCTGGTCCAGCGTACGGCAGGCCAGGCCACTCCGCTTACGCTCAGAGGGGGGGGCCCTCATTGCTCCCCGTCGCAGGCGAACTCGCTGGTGGTGTGCAGGTCACTGGTCTAGTTATCAGCTGTTCAAAGCCACGCCCTGAGGGCAGGTTTGCACGCACACCACACCCATCCAGCACTGGCGTCACAGGTCATGTGACTCCGCCAACATAAGGGGCCGACGACGTCACATTCTCCTCTGCCCGTGGTGACTGGATGACGGATGCCATGGTTCCCAATAATGAAGGGCACAAGAGTTTTGTTGCGCACAGGGTTAGTGGGAACCCAGGCCTACGTATGGCATGGGCCAACCATCACGTGGCGCTGGCTGGGGTTGCACAGGGTTAGTCGCCCCCGGCGCATTGTGGCTGGCACAGGCACCCCGCCATGGGATGGTGACTTTGGGTGCACTGAGTCAGTGGCACCTTAAGCTGCTGAGCGGGTGGGCACCCTGCGATGATGCCCCGTCCCAGCAGTCCGGGCAACTCAGGTTTCGTGTGCCCTGCTGGACTGCAGTGTAGGCCAGAGCCAGCGGGCAGTGCGGTCCTACCGCCACGTGGCCTCGCTTCCGGGTCACAGACTTAGTGGCACCCATTGGGCTGATCGGGTGTGCAAAAGACACACAATTGATGTACGTAATGCTGAACAAATCAAAACTGAGCGGGTGTGCAGCCTGCGATGTTGCCGGGTGCACTGGTATGTCCTCTGCCATGGAGTATTCAAGACCCAGCACCAAACGTGAGACCTGTTGGCCTGCGGAGCGTGGCTGCATGGTTTGGAGGGTGCCATGCCCGTGGGCCATGGGCTTGTGGCTTGCAGCGGCACGTGGTGGGGCATCCAGTCTACACGCCGGTGGTGGAATGTGAGCAGTGAGGCCTGGGTGTGCATGGGCGTGCATGCGCCATGGGCGGCGGGTGCCTTTGTGATGCCTCTGCCTGGGTGTGCATGGGCAGGTAGGCGATGTTATCTTGTGCAAGTGTGTGTACTGTGCCAGTCATGTATCTGGACTCTGTTTCAGATGACGGCTCTGAATCAGATGTGTCTCCTGGTGTACTGCTATATATACGTGGTTGGAGACACACCAGTGGCAGCAGGTGAGCAGTGTGGCCTGGGTGCGCAGGGGCGTCTCTCTCTCTCTCTCTCTCTCTCTCTCTCTCTCTCTCTCTCTCTCTCTCTCTCTCTCTCTCTCTCTCTCTCTTCTCTCTCTCTCTCTCTCCCCCTCTCTTCTTCTCCCTCTCTCCCTCTCTTCTTTTCTCTCTCTCCCTCCCTCTCTTCTTCTCTCTCTTGCTCCCTCCCTCTCTTCTTCTCTCTCCCTCCCTCTCTTCTTCTTCTCTCTCCCTCTCTTCTTTTTCTCTCTCTCTCCCCCTCTTCTTCTCTCTCTCATCATCTCTCTCCCTATCTTCATCTCTCTATCTCCCTCTCTCTCCCTCTCTTCATCTCTCTCCCTCTCTCTCTATCTCTCTCCCTCTCTTATTCTCTCTCTCTCTCTCTCTCTCTCCCCCTCTCTTCCTCTCTCTCTCTCTCTCTCTCTCCTTCGCTCTCTCTCTGTCCTTTGATGTGCGCAGGACACACCTTCTCATCATGTTTTTTATCTTGCAGGCTGTGACCTACGGACTGTCCCGCGGGGAGTCGCCATGTGTCTTCATTTAATTTCAGTGTTCATTTCAATAAAGTTGTATTTGTTGCTTCGAAAATGAATGTGTGATGCTCATTTCTGTGACGACAAATGCAATTCAACTGTTGTGATTGTGCGACATCATGCAGAATATTTTGAACATGTTTTTGTGTAGCTGATGTGGCATGTCTTTGTTTGGGGGGGTGTCAGGGAGGGGTGCTGTCGGTGGGTGTTGTGGCCCTCTTGGGTGTCCGGGCCGCATGATGTGTGGCTCAATGGCATCTGTTGCCCTTCTGATGTGGCCCTTGGCTAGTCTCCCTTTTGTGGTGCTGGCTTCCGTCCGACTTAACACCAGGTCAGAGCAGGTGTAGATTTCCTGGTGCTAACACGCCTTATCGCCGGTTTTGTGTTCTTATCGCCGATCGGGCTGGTCATTGAGAATGTTGAGGTGTGGTGTTGTTGCGGCTTTTGGCACGGGAACGCCTACTCTGCTTCTCATTAGCTATAGTTGCAGGGATCCTCTGTGGCGATGTTTTTTGCGGCTGCTATCGCGGGTAAACTGGTGCTGTGGGCTGTTAGCACCAGCTTGTGAATGCAGAGGTAAATTTATCA
The DNA here is from genome assembly GCF_964204655.1 of Triturus cristatus. Lineage (NCBI taxonomy): Eukaryota > Metazoa > Chordata > Amphibia > Caudata > Salamandridae > Triturus > Triturus cristatus. The sequence continues at coordinate 630,044,978 of NC_140586.1, read as the reverse complement.
CGACTTTGGCTGCGATAAAGTGCCGTTAATTCGGCGATAGCTCCTTGTGAATATGGCTCTGTATTGCTTAAAATGTTGGTATTGCGGGAGTCCCCCAGGGCTAACCACCCAGATGTACCGGTCTTTTTAACCCCTTCAAGCCCAACCGGAGCACCTTTGAACACAAATTTCTCATAAATGGCTGAACAGAATTAAACCAAACCACAAAAAGCAAACTTTCGGAGTAAAGCTGTAACTTTGTTAAATTTGGTTTAATTCTGTTTAGCCTTTTTTTTCTTGAACAAAGTTTCCCATAGGAATTCATACAAGAAATCAGTGTTTTCAGGCCCCCCCCTTTTCTTGGCCTTTACATGACAGATCGATGTGAAACTTTCCAGGAAGGAGCTGAGGTGGATGAACCTTTGTTTTGGAATGTTTTGTGCAGCTACGTCAAACAGAAGCAAAGTTATTATCAAAACAAAAAATGCTCTTCCTATGGAAACTATGACCTAACTATAAATACTTAGTGGCGACTGCCACTGTGTCTTGGCCCATGTTATTTCTGTTTTTTGTTATGGATATATTCTTTATTCCTATTGAATTTTTTTTGTATTGTTGGGGGGGATTCGTGACCTTTAATCTGGTTTGTAAACCCTTAAGGGCCTATGGGCCCTGGTTAGGTCTCCTACGTCTCTGCAGGGTTTTGCAAACAGTTTTTACTTGAGGCCTATAGACCAAGGATCCAAGAGCTCTCACATTATGAACCTCTGGGTCCAGCTCAGAGGCTCACTAACCCTAGCTCAGGGTCCCAAAACCCTGCAAAAATCGTTTTAAGTTCCTTTTTTTTTTTAAAGAAAAAAAAAACATATGGGGGTTACCCCCAATGTGTGCAATTGAATCAGGTGATGCTCTTCTAATCCTATTTGGCCTGTTTTTCCATGTCATTAGCTTTTATTTTTTTTACACAGGATGTAAATTCAAATCCCTGTAACCTGTAATAGTGATCGCAATAGAATATGTTTAGTTGTGAAAAGCTAATCAGAATCTGCCGAGTACAACTTTTGGACCGCTGACCTGAACTGGATGACTGAAGGAAAAAAGGTCCCTTATCCAATTGGGGATGAGGCTTTTATTTTTTAACTTTATATCTGTAGACTGTCCACGGAATTGAGTTTGAGGACTGTCCATGGACTAATCTGTCCAAATAGCTCCATCTTAAACCCATTCAAGCCCATCAAACACATTTTTGTAACACAAATTTCTCTAAGAGTACTGAACGGATTTCACCAATGTAAGGGATGGCGGATCCTTGAGCAGAGGTCTAGCCTCATGCCAAGATTGAAGTAAGTCCATTCATCTTTATTTTATGTAGTGGAGAGCAAATATACATAGGGGAGATAGGGGAGTTAAAATCAGAATCACTGCTATTTTGACTCCTCCCTTCAAGCACTCCCACCTTCAGTGTTCACCCCTTTGACGCATCTGCATTAAACTCAAAATCTCAAATGTAAGCTAAACATGGTATCTGTAAAGTGTTGTGCAGATCCAAAAAACCTATGCCAAAGTTATTAGTGGGCAGAGTTTAAAGACCAACAATACCAGAAAGCAAAGAAATGGGGTTGTCCACGCAAAAGAGGCACTTTTTCACAGTGGAGTAAATTGTTACAGATGGCCAGGGTCCATCTCTGGAATCAATTTCATCTAGAGGTTAAGGATGCACAAAAGTTAAAACCCCTTCTATTTAGCAAATTGTGAGGGTTTGAAGGTAGTGTTTTAGGGCTACCGAACATCGATTGGTATGGGCTTTTTATTAATACTAAGATTAGCAATATCGTTTTGCCAATCAAGTTTAAAGTTTTTTGTTATGAAATATTGTACTAGCAATGACAATTTAATGCCACTGTCCATTGCCCACTATTCTGTTGAGTTTTTCCTCCTGTGCACCTCGGTCATCTACAGGCTTCTCAAACGCATGGAAATCATTGACATGCACAGTCCATTTCACACCCCCCAGTCTGGTCCTTCAATCTCTTTAGTGTCTGAAAAAACTGTATCTCATTCCCAGAAAAAACCCATACAATACAGATTATTTTTGTACCATTAGTTTATCATTTACAAGCTTCCTATAATCTATTACAATCCTTAGCACACTGTCTATGTACAATCTGAATTACACTAAATAGCTTTTGAAGGAAACTGTGCAAAATCGCAGGATAACTGTAGTAAGTACAGAAAAGGGTAAAGACTGATTGAACACTAGAAAGTTAAAGATAAAAGTGCCATTTCATAAATGTGTTGACTCAATGCATGGATAATGTATGCAATACATGGAGTATGCACAAACAGGGTTAGGAAATAGGTGCAAGATAGCTACATGGGTGAACTTCATGCACTTGTGAAATAGCTCAAATTTGTAAAGAGAGACCATGCATAGATCTAGTACTCTTATGTACTATTACCCGATGCACACCCTTTATTTGAATTGTGGCCTCAGTTCATGTTCCAGATTTATCACCATAGAGGAGGTTGCAGAAATCCTGTTAATACTGTTGTGTGATTGATATTATGCCAATGACAGACATTTCTGAGAGTAAATTAGATTGCATACCAGTCACATGGGCTGTTATTGGAGATGTCAATTCCTCCACAGTTTCAAAAAGTTTCTTATATCCACCTGCAGGATGCTCCACTCTAAAAAGAAATGTAAGCATAAACAAAAATCAAATTTAGCAACATTTCAAGCCATGATCATTTTACATTTGTGTTTATTCTGATGTCCAGTGGTAGTAGAAAGATATGTGTAACTGAAGAAAGTCAATAACTGCTGTGAACTGTTAATACATACTCAAATAAAAAATACGATTAGAGTTCAAGCTTAGTGTACACTCTGCACTGCAGTCTATCAAGTGAGAAAGATAATGCTTCTGTAATCTTATATTTAAAATACGTATGCTTATCCCCAATTCATAAACGTGGCAGCTATCTTTTAAAGAGAATACAATCTCAGATAACAATTGACTGAACATTTATCACTGCAGAAGGACAAATGCCAAAATCTCATGAGCACAGTTTCATGGCTACAACAATGCACTTCAGACTGCATCAGTTTAGTCATCAGTGGCATGTTTGAGAGGTACAAATGGAGCTTTCAACAAAAATAATACATTAGTTAGCATCAAATTGGACTGGTACCACCAGGTCGAATACATGCAAATTGGGGTTGGCAAATCCCATCCCATTAAATTACACTGATCTTTAGTATTTAACTCTTGCGCGCCTCCCCCCACCCCTAACCAATTACAATATTGGTCCCCTTAGATGGGCAGAATCCAATTTTATAATACTGGGTAGAATCTGTAGAAAAGGCAAAGGGGCTGAGAGACTCTTTATAAACTGTGGAGCTTCCCAGACAAAGAAACATACAAATCCCTCTTTCAAAATTATGAAGTAACGTGTAGAACTTTTTCAAATGCAAGACATTACTGGATGGCTAGTAACTGCCTCAGGCTGAACTTGGATAAAACCGAGGTCATGCTGTTTGGAAACAACCCTAATTTTTGGACGCCTTCATGGTGGCCGCCGTCTTTGGGGCTTCTCCCCACCCCGGTCGAGAAGGTTAAAAACCTAGGGATTGTGGTTGATGTAAAACTCTCTATGGCCGCCCAGGTTAAGGCGGTAGCCTCCAAAACGGGGTACATGCTTAGAATATTGAAAAAAATCTTGATTCTACTACCACTCGACTGCCGTAAGTGGTTACGCCCCTGGTATTATCCAGGTTGGATTACTTCAACAGCCTGTACTTAAACCTACAGCAAAATCTGTTGCACAAATTGCAGATGCTTCAAAATGCTGCGGCGAGACTCCTGACAGGTACCCCCAAATTTGCTCCTATTTCTAACGTTATTCAAGACCTGCACTGGCTTCCAGTTAAAAACAGGGTCCAGTTCAAAGCACTTTGCTTGGTTTTTAAAGCTTTACATGATGAGGGCCCGGATTTTCTAAAAAAACAATTTCAATGGTATTCCCCACCGCGCCTGCTACGATCATCTGAAGCTAAACTGATCACTGTCCCCTGGAAAAAAAAGGCTCGATGGGGCGGGCGCAGCTTTTCCTTTGGCGCCGCCAAGCTGTGGAATAAGTTGCCTTTGTACTTGAGAAACATTAATAATCTGCTATGCTTCAGAAAGTCGCTGAAGACCTGGCTGTTTGTGAATTAATTCCTTTTTTGCCCGGTACTTCTTGGGAGAAGTAGTTTAGCACCAGGACACCAAATTTGGTAATCGCGCGCTTTATAAATCGCTTTAACATAACTATCACTACAATTCATGTTAGCAATTGAGCAGTAAAGTCAACCTTCCATTTCTTGCAGTGAATGCAATCAAAACGACTTACTACTATTATAGTGTTCCAGTCGGGATCCATATACTTCCTCCTTTTTAGAACAGAAGGCATTCAACCACCCTTAGATGGCTTTGTTCATCATAATTACCCCGTCTCATTAAAGTGGTAAACGGATGTGGTCTACAACCCTTCTTAGGGGACCTCTTTTGACACTACCAAGGATTGTAGCCCACATAGATTTGGCGCTCCTGATAAGTAACTTGATGGATTTTGACTGATTAGTTATATCTTCAATAAACACCAGAAATAGGATAAAAGTTGGATTATACAACATAAGGGCTCCCGCTCGTATTGTTTTCACTGGAGTACCTTTTTGTTTGTTTCTGTACTTGCAGTGGAAGGGTATAATCTCACAATTGTTTACCTCCCATCTCCCTAATGGTACTTTGTGTTGCTGCAAAACAAACATACCCTACTTACTACATCTATGAACCACTGACACCTTGATTGATCCACCCCAGTGTGTAAAACCATACCACCAAGTTCCCTCTTTGCACTCTCCCTGCAGGATAATTTGGCATGCTGATTGTTCAGCTGCTCACCAGTGATACCTATTTCCAGATCAAGAACTGTTTATGAGCAAACCAGGCTTCTGAAATAGTTTAACTTCAGCACTTACCAATTTGCGTTCTCTCCCCTAGACAATATTATCAACATTACCACACACACACAAGTTACAAAATATCTGTCACCTACCCTCGCCAAACAGGATCAATATTCACCAGGATTAGGGCAATTTATTCACCCATGTATTCAGAACATCCATAACACATCATTTTCTCCAACATTCAGTGACATCCCAATTTCTTTACTAGTCTCAGTCAACCTACTCCTCCTAAATGTACCTAAGCCATCTGTACCTCAACAAGGTTCAAATCCTTCCAATTGCTTGTATGGCTGCTCTGGGATGTCCTTCTGAGTCATCTCCTCTCATGTGGAGTTTAACAGACCTCTCAAAACCCACATCTTCCAAACAAATACCAAGGCATCTGACTCTCCATCCTCTGCCCATTATGTTCCTAATCCCTTCAGGGATTAACTATGAACCAGCTCTCAATGCTCGAAACAAATATTCGCAGAATGACTCATTTTATCATTCGAAGAAAATTTCAAAACCGGGTGGTAACATACATCCCAGACTGAAAACATCATTAGGAGACCATACTAATGTCAGTTGTGCACTATTTAAATGTGCATAAAATAATATATGATGTCAACTCTTCTTTAACCAGACAATCTGCATCTTTTCCGGACTAGTGTCTAAGTTATTCAAATAGCTTAACATAGATTAAATATATCCATGAAATAAGAACATCTACATGAGAGAGGACAGCTTTAAAATCAATTGCTAACAAGCAACTTGAGAAGGATGGTTATAATCCACAAACTATTTTTCTGAATTCGCCTACCAAATTTCCCTTGATCACTCCAACCAGTGCTTGCACAGATAATGCAAGATCCAGTACATTCAACTAAAGTTGTCAAGTAAGCGCCACCCTTGAGTGGTAAAGACAGCATTTCGGAAGGAACTCTGAAATGAATGGTGACGGAAGGCTCTATAAAAATTATTTCCCATTGCTCAGCACCGCATGGAGAACATTGAATAAACAAAACATTTCCTGCACAAGCATTTTAAGTGGTAAAGGATCAGAAAGATTTTGTAACAAAAGCTTAAAAAGGACAACATTATAAATGTAACATTCTAATAGGCTGCACATGGAGTAATCTCTATGAAAAGCGTGTTCTTCCTATAATAGCCTGTGGTGAAGCTTCCTTGATCAAGTGTCATGTAATTCACCTACCCTTACTAAAATAAAGTCCACAGATAGTTGCAGGTTATTTAGCATTCTTTCCAAGTATATATCACCCTCTTCATGACATTCCATCATGCATATATCAGTGATTCCCAAATGACCTTTATAACCTACTCCTCACTGACCTCATTTTAAGCTAGTCCTCCGGCTCTTATGTGGAGATTGCAGCATTGAAATTAGGAGCTCTATTTTAAATAGACCTGAAGAGATGCTGGGATTTGTTGTAAAGTAACTGTTCTTAGGTTTCTTACGTGCAATTCCACTACTGTACGGTTCTTACATAATCTCGAGGACATTCCACTACTGGGCTAAAGTCACCACTTTTGTCAGTGGTTGGAAATCGACTACACCACCATCACAGTGTACAAGTGTTGCTACTTGCAAATGAAAGATGCCACATCATAGGACAGGGCAGTGGATTGTGGTTAGCTAGTGGTGCAGAACTCATTTCAATAGCAATGCCCAAACAAAAAAAACAAAAATAAATAGCACAGACCAGAACATCACACTGAAGTCTTCTCATATCCCTAGGTCAGCATATGAACCTGGTCAATCAAGGATTTTCCATGATCAAAATCTAAACTTCATCTACTGGTGATTCTCACACAACAACAAGTACTGTATTACCACTGACCCCAAATACTAATAGTGCTTGGTAATGCCTTGCTTCACTCTGACATGGGAATGTACTTCGTGAAACAGCCTATACAATGAGGCAATTACAACACAATGCCTTTACATCGCAATGCCTTTACAACGCAATGCCTTTACCACGCATTGCCTTTACCACACAGGTCTTTACCACGCATGCCTTTACAACGAAATGGTAAGCATATATCAGGTAAGTGTATAGGTGTGTGTATATGTATATATAATATTTTTCACTGAAAAAACAAAGGTTAAAGTAGCGTTAAAATTCGGTTAATTTATCAATGACAACATTAACGTTTTGAACTAAACAAACACAGAAATTCACCAGTTATAGTTAGCAGCGCTAACTATAACTTGTGCCCCCACAATGCACTGCTTATGACCTCACATGACATCTTCTATAACATCACTGATGACTTTATCCAATGAGTGTGTTAGTTTGTTTTATAGTTTACATAATGGCAGGTAACCACCATATTACTTTTCTACCTAAATTTGTACAGTCAGTTTCCAGCTAATCTGTATAAGTGTTTACAAAATGCCTGTGCTCGTAATGCACCATAGGTGTGTAGAGGTATTGAACACATTACAAATCTTTGTATTGAAGGCTACCTCTGGGAGCAGGTGACAGTTGACTTGTATTCATTATGTTCCACACAGGTTTTTTGGTACTGCAGAAAAAGTTTCCAGCAGGGAAAAGATTCTACGTACTAAATACTAAGTATTGTAAGCAGCCCCTCGCGTTATTAAATAGAATTGTCTCAGCATGACAATTTCTACCTAACATAGAAAACTCTGTGCACCAGGTACTGGCATATGTACATGTGCCTGTTTTGATTCAGAAGATGGGCTATCTGTATCGTTTGTCACACTGTATGAAGGCTGCAGCTACTAAAATCTTAAGCACCTTCAGACGTTGCATATTTTAAGTGAATAGTGTCTTTTTTGCCAACTGTTTCATAGAGTGTACCCTGTTCTTAGCAGATACTTTTTAATACTCTGTAGTGTATTTCTGGGAGTTTCACTGTCTGCAAACAGTCTGGTACAGGGTATACTCTCTCCACACAGTCAATACGGTTTACAGTGCTCACTTCTCTACTCGTATCATCTTCATTTTTCAATGTAGGTTCGGTGACTGTCAGGGGTTTAATACAGATAAAAGCTGTACAAAGTAGGGAATGGCTTTTTTAACAGACATTCAGTAATTTTAGGAATTTGGCTTTCTCTGAAAGGTTGTATAGAGATTGAACACCGTGTGTTATGAGGGTTTCCCATATATCTGTGGTTGATTGTTTATGTGAACTATGCTAACAGTGATGTATGGTATAGGGTCATTGTGGCACATGACACATTCTTTCTACACCTAATGGGGTTGCTTGTGTGATCGCAATAATGATGTCACATATTGTTCTGAGGTATTTTGCATTACTTTCAGAGCGGTCATGCTATACTGTTTATACAGCAATGTATACAAAAGAAGCTTGGATGATGTAAATTGAGATGTCATGTGTGATGTCATCAATGATGGAATTTAAGATGCCATCAGTGATGTCAAATGATGTCACAGAGAATTTCATGAGTGATGTCATATGTGAGGTCATAAGCAGGGCGCAAGATATATTCAGCACGGCCAACTATAACTGGTAAATTTCTGTGCTTTGTTTTAGTTCAAAACATTGATGTTGTCGCTGGCAAATTCACCTAATGTTATTTTAACCTTTGTTTTTTCAGTGAATTTCTAAGATATATATTTTTTTTTAAATCACATTTAACTATAACGTTATTTTAACCTTTGATTTTCGCAGTGAATTTCTAGGTTTTTTTGAACGTAAAGTTGAATATTCAATTATGATACATAAATCCAACCCCCATCGTGTATGACCTTCTGCCTTGTGCAACGGGGGTAGCTGCAGGGCTTCGCTGTCGGGACCCCATCCCCAGAGCCTTTTTTTGTTTTATTTTTCAAAGGGAAGGGGGGCTGCGTAGCCTCCCCGAGCTTCATTAGGGCCTAGGGACCCCATGCCCAGGGCCTTTTTCTTTCTTTTTAAAGTGGTGGGAGGCTGTGTGGCACCCCTCCTCGGGCCTTGTTTGGCCCTGGGGACCACATCCCCTAGGGCCAATCCTTTAAACATAGAAGGAGGTGTATGCACGGCCTCCTACACAGGCCAATTTCAGCCCCTTTAATGGCTCTGGGGTGCACGTCCACTCTCCCCATATAATCAACTTTTGGCCCTGGGGTGTGGTCCCCAGGGCCTCGGGAGAAACAGGGAGAGGGGTATTACAGTCCCCCTTCCCCTTCATGAATACAGCTCCAAGGGTGGGCTTCCCTAAGCTTATATTTATTGAATGTAGCTCGGGCCGCCAATTAATTTGTTTTTATCCCGCAAGAGTCTTGCAGGTTCACAGCATTTTTTGCTGATTTCTTTTCTTTTTTGGTCATGGGGGATCCCTCTGGGTCCCCATGATGGGACACCTTAACCACCCATACCCTTACCTAAACACTAAATCACCTGCACCACCCAATACCCTTACCAACCCCATAACCCTAAAACGTCCTTACCACCCAATACCCTTATCCACCCCTAAACCCTAAAACACCATTTTCCCCTAATTTGCAATATATATATATTTGCAATAAATATATATATTTTACCTAGTGGCGGTTGCCACTAGGTAGTTATAGTTAGGTCTGTTTTTCCATACAAAGAGTTTTTTTTGGCATGCTGATAACTTTGGCCCGTTTGACAAATCTTCCCACATCTTTGTCCCAAATAAGTTAATCTACCTCAGCTCCGTTCTGGAAAGTTTCTAAGTGATACATTAAGTGGGGGCTGAGAAAAAATAGAGGGGGCCCAAAATGGAAAATACGCATGCATGTTCCATACACTTCTTAATCTCAGCCAAAGTCGTGATAAATTTACCTCCCCATTCATAAGCTGGTGCTAACATCCCACAGCACAAGTTTTCCCACATTAGCAGCCGCAAAAAACATCACCACAGATGACCCCCACAACCATCGCTAATGAGATGCAGAGTGGGCATTCCCGTGCCAAAAGCCGCGACCAAACCACTCCTCACCATTCTCAACGACCAGAAGGATCAGCAATACAAACACAAAACATGCGACAAGGTGCGTTAGCACAAGGAAATCTATACCTGCTCTGACCTGGGGTTAAGTCGGACGGCAGCCAGCACCACAAAAGGGAGCACAGCCGAGGGCCACATCAGAAGGGCAACAGATGCCAGGGAGCCACTCATCATGTGGCCCGGACACCCAAGAGGGCCACAACACACACCTACACCACCCCAGGACCCCACCCCACACCCGGAACAACCCCCCCCCCCCCCCCGGACAACCACAGAGGCAGCACAGACAAAGATAGCGGACCCCCCAGGAAACGCACCAGCCTCACAGACCCAACATCTGATAATGTCACTGTCCACTACAGGCTGAAAGGGACAACCATCCTACGCATCCTGACCATCATCGCCTAACCGGCACCAACACAGCGGACAACCAACATCCCACCCCACACCAAGCTGCTGGAATGGCTGCACCTGTTGGCCCCTGGCACCACCCGAACAACACCCGCCAGAGTCGGAGGAGTCTCACAGCCAGCCACATCCAAGTCCCCCACACCTGTCCAGGACATCACCATCACCCTGGTACCCCAGTCCCCATACGTTCAACACAATGTGCAGGATCCGCTGGAGACCAAGCAAGGACCATACACCATAGCAGGATGCACGCACGTGTTGGGGGCAATCCACAGCACACATGTCCCACCTGTGTCCCATGGTGACACAACACACAATCACCGCAACAGGAATCACACGTCTCACATCAATGTGCAGGCAACAACAGAACACCCTGGAACCTCCAACAATGTCGCCTCCAAATACTCTGCCACTGTGCACGATTCCTTCACCCTCCGACAGTCCATCAGCAACCAGCCTACCCAGGATAGCAACAATGGAAATGCACAGCCCCATGGCAAGTTTCAAATGGTCACCCTACTCACCTCAACTACACAACCATGCAACTCACAACTCTGGTAATGCACACGCCACAAAATCACTACCAACATGCACAACAACATGACCACACATCAGACACGAAAGAACAACTCACAATGGTTACCTGGCCAAGCCGTGAACATAATCCATCAACGGCGTGGCACCTCAACCACACAACAGCCGAATGTGTGGAGAGGTGGCAAACAGGCATGTGTGAAGGAGGCAGTAGTACCATGATTGGGAAAGTACACAATGCCAAGAGTGGCGGAGATGTGCTGGACAGACCGCAGTATGCAGCACACACCCATATCCATGGCGACATACACCTCTGGTGTATGGAGTGTAGTGGATGCAACCGAGTCACCACAGCCAGTGGGGGACCTCGTGGAAATCTTGCCTATTACACCCCCCCATAAGCGTGACTGGAGTAGGAGGCCCGGCGTATGCCACGCAAGCGTAGGGGTGTGAATAAGTAGCATGTAGCCCTGGGCGTGGTCCTCTTCCGGAAAGCCCAACGTCTCTGCCAGGGCGGCGCCTCTCACCCTGCCACAAGGCCAACGCCGTCCTCTAGAGTGGAGTTGCCTGCGACGCTGTGCGCCTGCCAGACCACAAAACCGTCAGGCCCGCGCCTGCGCAGCCAGGCCTCACTGATCACCTGCCGACACCGGCGTGTGTCAAGGAGGGCCCACCACGTTCCGGCTCATGCTCCAAGGCCCGAGTCCCGCGACCTTGGCAGCCTCCTCAGACCATCCTGGCCTCCACGACACGGGCCTGCTTTAGTAATTTTTTGTTGACGTACTCTAATGCCGCCTCAGGCCTACTCCTCGGCCCAGTAGGTCCCATGTGTGAAACTGTGTCCTGAGTCATAAATGGCAGTGACCCCAAATCTGGACCACCAGCAACAGCACCAGACTCCCTTTGATCAGTGAGGCATAGTTCCATATGGGCTTCTTGCGACATGTGGTGCCACTAACCCTGTTCAACGCCAGCCAGCGACACGTGGTGCCACTAACCCTGTTCAACGCCAGCCGGCAACACGTGGTGCCACTAACCCTGTTCAAAGCCAGCCGGCGACACGTGGTGCCACTAACCCTGTTCAACGCCAGCCGGCGATGCTTGGATGAGGGACCAGGACTACCCTGCGGACCAGTAGGTCCCACATCCAGCAGCTAGGCGCACATCACAAGTGGCAGAGTCCACACCAGTGGTCACACGGAGAGGAGTAAGCGGAAGATGCGGCTCAGTCCGGACGAAACCCGAGTCACATACACGGAGGAACTACGCAGGCCGGTGGGGCCATCCAACCTATGCCGGTGACACTCGGTGAATGGGCCGTGCTGACCGCTGCCTCAGGCCTACACCACGGTCAGGTAGGTCACACATTTGGGACTGAACATCGGTCATTCAAAAGGCAGAATACATGTCATCGCACGCACGGAGAGGCGTAAGAGGATGACGCGTTGCAGTCCGGAGGGAACAAGATCATCGGTACGGAAGTGATCGGACACTACCGACAACTGCCCTTGTGTCACTAACTCTGTGCCTCGCCAGCCAACGACACGTGGCTGTAGGCCACTGCTGACCGCTGCCTCCGGCCTACACTGCGGGTCCAGTAGGTCACAGAGTCTTCAATTTGTAATGGCTGAGTTCATATCAGCATACCGGCATCATCGCAGAGAGCATCTCCTCTTAGCCCCGGTGCCACTAAGTCTGTTCCACGACAATCATGGAACTCTCTGGTCGAACTTTGGTGGCGTCTGAGCCTATGGACTGGGGGGCAGTTTTCATTCTCATGTAGCTGTTACCAAATTGGTGGGGGCAACGAGGCTGTCGCATTCCACTCCTCCATTTGCTGCTTCCGGATAAAATCAAACCTTTCGGCGTCATGCCCTGGAGGACATCTTCCACAGTCCCACGATACCCTCCACAACATACACCTCGGACATTGATGGTGACCGGCTCAGGTCGCATGGCCCATCTGACTGTACCGCAAGTTACCATCCCCCGGCTGGGTGCCTGTGCCGGCCACTGTGCATCCAGGGTCACTAACTCTGTGCTGGTCAGGTCCGGGATCCCTTCTTCTGAGATATTGGATGGCCCCTGAAACGTTGGCCTGGGGGTCATCAATGCCATTTCTCTGTGGCCCTGCGCTGTACACAACCTCCGGGCCCAACAGCGTCCCACCATGGCTCACACACCAAATCAAGTCCTGACCGGCCCGGACATGGCATCACCGCAGGAGGCACACGCCACCACCGCAAGGACCACCTCCAACAGCCATCTGCCAGAGTCGAAACGGCAGTCCTGACAGATTTACGGAGTTGCCCAGACCTGTTGTGGATGCCATCATCGTCCTGACACCCTGCTCAGCACTCTAGGTGTCACCCCAAACAGTGTGGGGGCCCTGAGACATTGATGGGGAAGATGATGCAGGGATGACACACCCCACTGCATCTGCATTAGGTGTCTGTCGGAGGGACACGATCCTAGACTTTTTCTTCACATGGGCGCGCTCATCTCTAGTGTCCCATCCCCAGTGCACTTCAAATCACGGACACTTCTGTTTGCATGTTGGCTGTCTTCTGGACTTTCTCCGGCTCCCTCCATGTTGCACAGCAGTTGACTCTTTTATGCATGATTTCTGTTTCTGTTGCACTGGTGTCCAATGTTCAAGTGGTTGCCAGCACCAGACATTCCGTGCATGCTGGTTTACACTTACCTCACACACATCCAGCACAGGTGTCACTGTACATGTGGCCCTGCCAATAAAGGGGCCGGGCGCATGTGCCCGTAGCCAGTTCAACATGGTATCTGCTTGTGTCCTTGTGGTCTTGTTGTATGCATGAGGGCCCTGGGCCCTACGCCATTACATTGTGCTGTGTACATCGGATGCAGACATGTCACCGCAGGCAGCGGGTTGGAGCTTGAACATGTAGCTTTGTCGTCACCCACTCAATTTGTAAGGGAAATTGTCCAGGGCAGTCGTACGCAGAGCAAACATGGGGGTGTGACTGGAATTTGAGCGCCCCTGCCCGTGGTTCTGTACTGTGAATGTGCAACTGCATGGGTCTCTATGGCAGTGTGGGTCTCCTTAGTGGGGTGTTGGTGGCCCCTGAGGGGTGATGGACACCTACGTATGTGTCCTGGTTTGCATTCCATGGGTTCGGCCCCCACCCACACCTGTTGGGCCACCTCCTTTTGGCGTGCAGGAACATGGCATTGGGGTGTGATGTGTGGGTGGGTGAAGTGTTGTGGGCCAGCTGTGCTTGCGGGTGCTTCCTGCTGTGTGGTCTGTTGCAGGCTGGGTGCTCTCCTCTGAGTAGCTTGGCTATCCGGGTCCTGGTGGGGGGTTGCATGGGATATCCATGTGCTGTTGTAGGGCATCGGTGTCGACGGTGTGGTGGTCCTCCCCAGCATCACTGATGTGTTGTATTCTGTGCTCTGTTGAAGGTGTTGTGTGCCCCTCTGCGATGTGAAGGGGAGGTGCGTATTGACTTTGCGTTGACATATATGTTGGCGCATTGTGCAGGTTTGCATGCAGACTGTATGGCAATGTACATTGTGACTGTTTGTGGGGTGCTGGATTCTTCTGCGGGACAGTGTAGATTTGGTCTACATGACGGATGTGATGTCATAGGCGTACATTTCCATTTCACAGTTTCCGGCTCCGTCAGATGTAGTAGGCATGTTTCTGCGCATGTGTGGAGCCAGTTGTGTCCTTTGTTCTGCAGTGTCGGCTATGCGTGTTGTTCCTCGTTGTCGTCAATGTGTGTGTGCTGCAGGGTGCCAAGGGGATCGGGCCCATGGACCTGGGTGATTGTGGGTGTGCAGTGTGCTACACCTCGTTGTGCATGTGTGCCATTGTGCCCACTCCCCCTTTCCCCCCCAGTCCCTGTTGATGTTGTGTCAGGTCCTCTCGAGCTGTGTCCATACTCCCTACTTCTTGCACCGTCTCCACACTGATGACTGTGGCCTGGGTTTCCTTCAGCTCCTCCGGTGGCGCTGGACTCCCACCTCCTGTCGCCATTGCTGCCTTCCTGTTGGCAGCGGGTTTGTTCCTGGTTTAGGTAGTCACGTCATGCCAGCACCTATTGGCCTCCTGGGCACTCCGACTGCAATCCAGGCGGTCTGCTATTGGGTCAGTTGCTGGTAGTGTTCTGTCACTTCCGTGACGCTGGTCTTGTTTTCCTGCGGTCTGCACCCCGTCTTCCTCTCCCTCTTCTCCTTGGCCTTACCCGACCCAGTTGTTCCTTGCTGATAGTCTGTGGGGGTTGTGGGGTTTGGGTTGGCCCCTGCCATTCACGTATCGCATTTCTGCGGCGTTGATTTTGACGCGGACATTTGGCGCGTTATCTGGTGACTAACGCATGCTGCTGCCCTGTTGTGAATCCCACGTTGTCACTGGGTTATTTTCCCGTGATGGGCTGCGATATTGAAAGTTGCGTTACGTTACTCTTGCGGTAGTTATCACAGGTTCTTGTGAATATACCCCAGAGTTTTCTGATTGGCCCAGGGAGCTTTATTTTCCTTGGGCCATCTCGCTCCCAAGGGTGACAGACTCCCACGAGAGCGCGCACTCTGACTGGCTACCAGCACAATGAGAAACATGTTGCTGACAGCCATTACATGACTCGGGGACTTAGTTCCCTGTCCTGAACTTAGAAAAAATATATATAAAATGATATAGTATAAGGGGACAGAGTAGGGCTACTCTGATCCTCTAGACCACATTAGGGTTTTGGGGTGGGTAGAGGAATAGGATGGTAAGGGCGTTTTTAGGGTTTTATGGGTGGGTAAGGAAATAGGCTGGTAAGTATGTTTTTAGGGTTTAGGGGTGGGTAAGGGTTTGGGGTGGTAAGGGTGATTTTAGGGATGGATAAGGGAAAGGTTGGTAAGAGTATTTTTAGGGTTATGGGGTTGTTAAGGGTATAGGGTAACAAGGGCATTTTTTGAGTTTAGTGGTGGGTAAGGGTATTGGGTGTATGTATAACAATATTAATAAATAGGGGTTTCACTTCCCTGATATATAAATAGGGGTTTCACTTACCTGACATTTCGTTGTAAGGGCATGCGTGGTAAAGGTACTATGTGGGAAGGGATTTGTTGTAATGTTATACAACCTGTTCTTCAGGAGTAACTACGACACACTTACACCACCAGAAGACAAGTTAGAAATTCCATAAGGCTCCAAAGGTAAACGTAGTCCATCTAACCAGTAGTCTCCTTAGCATGGCTAAGCCTCTCTAGTCCTAGATAAGCAGAGGAAACACTGGAGTTTTCCAACACTTTATACGGAGGAAGCCTAATGGACAAGGCAGCAACGAAACATCAGTTAACAGTCAGTTTGTCCTGGCTATCATAGACTCTTAGACACAGCTTCCTGTCAGTACCCATGGGCAGTTGCAGTTCTGGAGAACAAAAGAGGTCGGGTAACCCTCATTGGAGAGGTTGCAGAGTCCCAGCACACACAGGTTAGCAGCCTCTACACAGGCTGGTCACCAATCCATTGAAAATATAACAGCATTTCAACCAGCATTTTACCTCTGACACTCAACAGAGGGTCATGGGTATCACCTTTATACAAAAACAAGTTACTCAGAAAGTGTGTGAAATCAAGCAATGCAAAAGAGACCAGGTAGCATTTCCTTAAGGAGTCTTCTGGTTTTAAGCTCGCATAGTAGATTTAGTTGCCTGTTTTGTGAGGAGATATACTATGATGGGAGACTCTAAAAAATGTCTAAAGCAGACTCCAGCTACCATGTGCCATGAAGGAAGTTAACTGACTGGTGATGAGGCAAGCCCTTAACATATTATTTGGCTATTGGTGTGATGTAGTAATGTATCTCTTACTCTCTTAATGACAACAGAGTGTTGCACTGAGGTGGTATCACATTCACCTTCTCAATAGAAATGAGATGCGATTGCTTGAGGGCAGCACATTAGCTAGCCTCCAGCTTGTTTAACAACTGCTATTGATCTCTGGCCCAATTTACTATCAAAAGACTAAATGAATACATGGATCATAAAGTAGAAATACTCAGAACTTCTAGCTGTCCTCCAGTACCACCACTTTCTGATGATTAGAAGTGAAAACAAGTTCCTGTGTGTTAAAAATCTAGTGTAAACTTCAAATGTTGTATTTTTAGTTTCTCTCTTGGATGTCCTTAACTCACATGATGGTCATAAATTCAGTAACTTGTGTTTAGTAGAATATAGTGCAGACCAAATATCCAATGAGGAAGAACTGGCAACTCTGCACTCATCTCCAGTGACTTGAACATACGTATTTCCTAAAACACATGAGAAGCAAATGTTTTCTTTCTGCTACAATCACATGCAAATGGAGGTAATGTGTGTTTCTGCTCCCCATAGCTCCCACTGACAGTCCTCAGTTAGAAATTCCAGGACATGATGGATGGATGTACACCAGTGCAAATTTTACAAGATTTCAATTCTTCATAAGAAGGACATGTCCATGTTCAAACCAAAGATTGAAACTTACATTGAAAGCTTATGGAGAAAGAACAACAATTAAAATATTATGGTCATATGGCCATATTGTGTGACTAAAGAAAGGATCCTTCTCTATGACAGATGCTGAAAAGGTTGCAAGTCCACCAGTGATGAATGCATACTGTCGGAGTCAGTGCTTTAACAAATCTAGCTTATTCACAGACCTGGTAATATCCTTCAGTGACCACTGTGGACAATCAACAGCATTTAACTTCGCAACTGGCATTAGCCTTCCTTTAATCCCTATTGATTGCGAAAAAGGTGGCCACTGGGTGAGTCCAGGATAACTGCTAGTCCCAAATTAACCAGGGTTTTGCACTTGCTCCAGAGGTACGCAGATTGGTAGCAGTGATTTAGTTTGCAGCGCAAAATGCCTTTTACATTGAAAGAAGGCCCTTTTAATTTCACCAAATCCACTTTGTGCCTCTGCGGCAAGGGAGCATTACTCCGAGTAGATTAACACCAAAACTGAATAAGTTTTAATGCAAATCCAGATTAACTAAGATTGTCTGACCACAGGTTATGTCACAAATTAATATTGGAAGCAGCCCAAACAAGGGGAAATGTGTTGATTTCCCCTAGAAACTGACACATAGTATGTGTGTTGCAATGTAGAGCACACATCAAATATGTCAGACTGTTCTACTGTTGCCTACACATAGAACATTTTACTGGAAGGCATGCTTATAGTACAAATCTTTCAACTGTACGCAGTTTCCTTTGCGCTATGGTGAAGGATTGTGCATAGAGCAAAGCATCCTGTTTGTGCTTCAGCACAGAGGATCTCAGCAGCAGGCCACTCTTTGCAGATCTGCTACTGCACTGTTCTTCTCTCCATGCAGCACACGAAATTTAGATACTGTGCTGCGTAATGCGAAATCTTAGCATATATGTACCCTAATTACTTAATGGGGAATGGTAATATGAAGTCAAATTACATACAACACAGATATAAACTGTACCTGTGATAATATGAAGTCAAATTACATACAACACAGATATACACTGTACCTGTGACGTATATGCTTGTTATAGAGTGTTTTCACAGGAAGCCATTATCTAGAATATGGATTTCAAAACCTGGTTAATTGTTCTGGCGTCAGAGCAATTAAATATAACAGGTTAGCTGTTTTCAGTGCTAAGCTGTTACAGCAGCACACAGTCAGGTTCTGGAGATCGATAGAAACCCCCTGCCTCACCTGGAGCTCTAGAGCTATGGGAGAAGTGGGGAAATGAGTCTCCGGAGACTGGGAGGAGGAGTGGGAATAAGAGTGGTGCTGGGTGTCTCCAAATGCAATCTTCTCTCTCTTTGCAGATCTGCACTGAGAGTAAGGCAGGCTTTGCTGAGGTGTTGCTCTCACAAAGCCACTGTCAATGTGGCACCAACTCTCAATGTAAGAGTTATAATTATTATTATAGAGTGGTGAGCATAGCTTCAATCAGGAAGGGGAAGGACACAATCATAAGGTGATGTGGGAGGGACTCAGGATGCTAGTGACTTTTTTTTGTAGTGTGCGTTCAAACTTAAGGGAATATAGTTAGGGAAGGGTAGAAGAAAACTAGATGTTTTGGGGGCCTGAAGGAACTAGAATTTTTTTTTAAGGGTTTTCTGGGAGGTGGTCAGGAAGCCAGATATTCCTTTTTGGAGAGAGAGGGTAGCAGGAAGCTAGGTATTTGACAGTGGCTATGATAAGTGAGAAAATACAGTTGCTGGCTTTCCCATGACTCCTTTTCCCCTCCATTGCTGATCTGAGCGTGGGGAGAAGAATGGGGAGGTTGGGGGGTTCAGCATACATAATAACATTACAGATCCGTAGTCATCAAGTTAAGAAAAATACAAAGTAGGTCAGTTTCTGAGTTGTAAAAGTAGTTCACACAAAAGCGTGCAACGTGCTCTTCTTTACACTCTCATTGATAGACTATACTTAATCAATTGACTCAGAGAGGCTCCTTTTAAATAGCTGTAACACATGGAACATCGGGATCAATACAAAACTGTTTCAGGTTTTTTGTATCGCTAGGGCCAAAAGTTGTGTTAAGACACCCTCTGCCCTTGCCCTGCACCCTCCAAACAATCCCACTAATGCACGACCTTCGGTCCTGCATGTGCTGCCTTTCTACCCCAGCACAAAGAGTCAGTAGTTGGAAGTGCTATTTAAATGCTGAAGTGATTTACGCCACTATCTATCTTTTATTCAAGGCATTGGGAACAGCAACAACCAAAATTACGCGATTTGCTAGCAAAGTTAATGATTGATGTACCTCTTCTTTTTGACAGATTTTTGCACTGAGTTTTGGAGGACTCCTGTTTCCTTGCCCTCCAGTCAAACCTCAGAGCCAGGAGTTTAACATGATCCTATAGCAACTGCAGTAAAGGAGGGTTATGTGTTCTATATTTTTTTATTCTTTCCCATTATGTAACCTGCATGAAGTTTTATTGATGCCATGCTCACAAGCTTTACATTTTGTGCATTTCCAAAAGTTGGGCACTTGTAGGCAATTATTTATTGTTTTTTCAACAGTTGGTAGATGTCTTTGCACAATTATCTCACGTGCAGATGATATTTTCCGATACATTATTCTCGGGAAGTTAGATAAAATGTCTTTCACATTTTAATCACGTAATAGGATGTTCCAATTTCTTTTAAAAATCCTTCTCGCTTTCAAATTATCTCCAATTTCTTTTCTCTGCTTCGAAATCAATAATTCCTCTTTCTCATTGTCACTCTGTTCTTTGCACTCATTAACACTGTGTGGGGTATCCTCTTGCTTCAAATCTTTTGAACAGTTCATCAATTTGTGTTTCAAAATCTGAGTTATTTGAGCAGTTTTTTCTTGCTCGTAACATCTCCCCATGGGAGATGCTCCATTTTAAAGTTTTGGGATTCCCACTATTCGCGTGTAATATGATATTACTTGCTGCAGCTTTTCAATGGATTTTACTGCATAGTGTGGATTATTTTATCTAGATTTCTATACCCAGGAAGTTTATCTTTGATGGACTGATTATAAACGTGAACTTCAGATCATAGGTATTGTTGTTTACTGATTTGATAAACTTTTCCAAACTCCTGATGTCTCCTTCCCAGATTAGGAAGAGAGCATCTATAAAACTTGGCCAGAGTTTAATATGCTCCAATACTTTCTTATTCTCCTCAGCCCAGATAGCCTCAGCTTGTACGTGACCCATTAACAGATTTGCATTATGTAGGAGCAAATGATGCCCCCATAGCTGTCCCCTGGGGTTTGTAAAAAACGTATTTCCATTATATATAAAAACGTTATTTATATAGCATATAGCATATCTATAAGCATATTGGTATGCTCCATTTAAGTTAGTGAACGAGCTCTTAAGAAATATTTACATCCTTTTATTCCATCACAATTGACAAATTGACGTGTACAGAGAGGTTATATCAATGGTGGCGAATAAATAATTTTCATTCCACGGAATATCTCGGATCTTGTTGAGGAAGTACATGGAGTCTCTCACTTATGATGGTAAGGCTGTGACATATTGTACTAAAAACTTGTCTATGAATCTAGAATAGTTCTTCAATAATGATCAAATCAAACTTACAACCGGTCGTCCTGGGAGATTCTGTAGATCTATATGCACCTTTGAAAGAAAATAAATTGACGGTACAAATAGATTAGCATTTTTCAAATATCTGTATTCTTCATCAATCAAGGAAAGGTAATGCCACTTCTGGAACTTTTCATGGTACTCTATCATCATTCTCCTAGTTGGATTTTCTTTTAGTTTTTTATGATGATATTTATTACATAGTTGTTTTTCAGCCTTAGCCATATATTTGATCTTGTCCTGAATGGCGATATTTCCTCCCTTATCAAAAGGTTTTTATTATTTCTGTATCCTGTTTCAATTTATTTATAGCTTTTTTCTCCCAAAACATGATGTTATAAGGTCTTTTCTTATTATTTCTCCTTGTGGCAAGTAAATTAATTTATTTTATGTAATCTCCTGAAACAGATCTATTTTGTTCCCTGTGGGCATTTGTAAACAAAGGTGAGATTGTAGTTTATGTCCACTGTTGTCAGATTTCTATGTTATTAGACCTTGATCTTGACAAAATTGTACATCTGAATTAAATACACTTTCCTCAGTTATTGATTCTCCTCCCTCCTTTTACAATTTTGATAAAACTCTCAAAATAGGTATATCTGCTATTATGAGTGGAGAATCAGGAATTGCTTCTTAGTTTTTTTCTATCGCTTTGGAGTGAGTCATGAAGTACTTTTTCAATTTTAGTTTCCTTGTAAATTTGTACAGATCTAGGCGTAGTTTGGCTAGGTCTAAATCAGCATAAGGACAACGTTTTAGACCCTTATTAAGTAATTTTATCTGATCTTGGGTGAGATTTCCTGAGGAAAGGTTTTTCACTTAATTATTATTCTCGTGACTTGAATTTCTCTCTTTAATATTTCTTTTTTTCTTTTTGCCTCATGCTTTTGCTTTTGTTCCCTTGTCTTTTTGTTTTTCTTTTCCCCGGTTTCCTCTGAAAATTCCTCCTCTCCCCCTCTGCCTTTTACACATTTGGATCAGTATCATTTCCCCGGAAAAACCCAAATTGCTAGTTCCAGCTTCTTCATCTGTGGAACTCACTTCAGAGCTCTCTACTGGTTCTAGGGTGTCAGTCTGTTCTGATGCTGTTTCCATTGTCAATCTATTCCTCATTGTATCATACTTCCTTGCAAAGGTGTATATTCTTACATTAGCATGGCAAATACAATTACAACTGAATTTCCTTGCTTTTCTTAACTGCACTTCTGACTCATGCTCGTTAATCCTTTTTTCCATCTGTTCCAACATTTCCTTAATTTCTGGATCATCTTTACTTTTTCTCAATTCTTGTTCCGATTCTTATATTCTCCCTATTGTATTCTCCTATTTTCTTTCGGCATGTGTGATAAGGATATTAAATAACTGGAATGAACAATCCCTATTGTCCTGTTGCCAATTTTGTATCAAATCCTCATCAAGAGCATTTAAAGATGGGTATTTTTAAAATCCTTAGCCCTCGTGTTTTCATGTTCTACATATTTGTTTAATGTAGTCATTTCCCACCATTTGTTAACTTCTAATACACATGCACTTTCCAATTCTTTGATAATTTTGAGAGCTGTTCGTGATTTGCTTCCCACTTGTTTATGTTCCTTATTTTTTTCATTTTCAATTCTATTGTCGTAATTTAGTAATTCATATGCTCTTTGAGCTTGTGCAGCTCTCCCGCCTGCCAAGTTTTCCACAAAAAGACTTTGTCTTTCCTTTAGTACTTCGGTGATTCTGTGACTTGTTATCTTAAGTTCACTTCTCATTTCTGTTGCCGTTACTTCAAAGATTTGGCTTTTTGGATTAAAGTAATAGTTTCCTATCTGTGAAGCCTAACCAGGAATATGCCTTTTCGTGGCTTGTTTGAGCCGCAAACCAAAATAGATGTGCGTAAATCATTGAGTCTAAAGATGGAGGCCTACTAGTGGGAACAATGTTTACCAGGTGGGGGATAATCCCCTTCCCACGTCTCCTCTGGAGTGTTAGGTGTGGTACCCACTCCACCTCCCTACAGACACTGCCACAGTTAGGTGTACTGCTCCCTGCTTCCAATGTCCAACCATGGGGTTTCTTCTGAGCAGAGGTATTGGCGTTCTCCTTGTCCTCGCTTGACCAAATTGCTGCAAGACACCGATCCACCTCACTGCTGGGTGCATGCTATGTGCGGCGCAGCTGCCACATTCCAAACTCTCCCCCACTTCCAATCCAGAAAAGAAAAAAGTGGCACAGAAGAGGTGTCGTTGATTTTTTTATTCCACCATACAAATCACCATCCGTGTACAAGTTAGAAAGACGGCCGTACAAGTTAGAAAGACGGCCGACGCGTTTTGCCGTTTCCACCTTCTGCTGGACCATAGAGATATATATATTCACTGAAAAAACCATAGGTTTCACACATGTTATAGTTAGCTGGACATTTTACTGATAAAAAACCAATGAAATTCCCCCGTTATAGTTAGTGCAGGCAACTATAACTCACGCGACCGCAATCTTCTGCTGATGCTAATACTGTATTTAGACACTTATTTGCCCATGTCTTCTTCCATTAAATTTTAGCTATACATATATTACAAATATTTTTTTATCATAAAGACACATATGTCATCAGCAGAGGATTGCGGTCGCGTGAGTTATAGTTGCCTGCACTAACTATAACGGGGGAATTTCATTGGTTTTTTATCAGTAAAATGTCCAGCTAACTATAACATGTGTGAAACCTATGGTTTTTTCAGTGAATTTGCAAGGTTTTTTAAATGCTAATTCCTAACTATAACGTGTGTGAAACCTATGGTTTTTTCAGTGAATTTGTACGGTTTTTTAAATGCTAAGTTACTTTACGCCATTCGTGGCGTGCGCGCCCAGTTAACGCAGTTCGTTCCGTGCGCGCACGGTGCGCTTCGCGCACCGTGCGCGCACAGTGAGCACGCGGTGCGCTTCGCGCACCGCGCGCCCACTTTACGCAGTTAGTGCCGTGCACGCACGGTGGTCACGCGGTGCGCTGCGCGCACTGCGTGCCCACGTTACGCGGGATGGGCCATGTACGCACGATGCGCTTCGCGCACCGTGCGCACATGGGGGACATATTATGCGCTTCTTTGTGAATGGTATTTTTTTTTTACTTCTATATCTTCATATGCCATGCATAAATGGTGCCCTTCGGGCACCATTTGCACACGGGGTGGTGATAGTGTGGATAATTTTTTTAAAAAAAATAATTTTTAGCGTACGCGTACGGTAAGCGTAATCGGCGATTTTTCGAAAAAAAATAAAATTGTTTTTTTAGCCTTGGGGGTTGTTTGGGGACACCTATATCGATGCTGGGTGGTTAAGAACTGAATATACTGCCCCTTTATATGTTTTTTGTCTTTGTTTTTGCTGCCCCACTCAGAGTGCGAGAGAGAAAATGGCGGCCGCCGCTTCCTGGTTTCGACCGATTCGAATGTTTACTTAGATCGAACAGCCAATCAGAATCGCGCTCGCGCACGTCACCGTACGCGTACGGTAAGCGCACGGTAAGCGCACGGTAAGCTGGCTCAGATATATATATTGATTTAAAGGCTATTTTCTCAGAATCTACTGAACAGATTTACACCAAACCTACAAAAGGCACTTCCTTGACCTGTAGACTACCTCTCTGCCAAATTTCAAGGAACTCTGTTCAGCCGTTCGGGCTGTAGCTGTGTCTAAAGGTCCTATGGAAAAATGCATGGGAAAAACGTGTTTTGAGACCCCCCTTTTATCTCAGCCCCCGCTTGACGAATCCCCCCGAGACTTTCAGGGTAGGAGCGGAGCGTAGCGCCCCATTAGTTTTGAAAATTTCGCGAGGATTCGTCGACCGGCGCCAAAGTTATTCAAAATAGAATGTTGCGGTTTTCCTATGGAAACAGGGTCCTAACTATAACTACCTACTGGCGACCGCCAGTAGGTAATACACACATATACACACACACATATATATATATTCACCAATTTGATGAATCTCCACGAAACTTTGCAGACCTATATCTTTTTCTACATTGTCTACATTGGCGGATGATGCCAAGTTTCGTAGTGATTCGTCAAGAGGGCTCAAAGAAAAAAGGGGTCCATTAACACATTTTTCTCCCAATGCATTTTCCATAGACTTTTGTATCCGACATAGCACGAAAATGGACAGTTGGATTTCCATGACATTGGGCTGGATTATAGATTATGGTGTGCAGATAGTTCTTTGGGGGGCTACAGGTAATTAGGGTAAGTATGTTTTTAAGTTATAAGGACTTTTAGATTAGTGATATCTGTGACCAAGGCAGTTTCATGAAAGTACCGAAGTACATGTCGATGACAAGGCAATATGTATTTGGCCAATGACTGCCTTTACAAAAGTTGAGGGCAGCCATGTTGTTTTTTTTAGGTGTGTTTTGGGTTAGGGCCTTAGATATAGGTAAATATTAGATTTTATATATTTCCCTACCTATTACCACTTTATTAAAATGGTAATAGGTAGGGAAAATTATTTATAAATGTATATACATTTTAATAAAGAATCTACAGACTACTGCGGTACTACCTAGGAAGTACAGAGTTACTTAAAAATGTGAAACTAAATAAAGATACACTATAATACACTATATTACACAAATATAGTGTACTACAGAGTATTTAATTTTTTAACATACTTAATTCTTTAGAAAACAGTCTAGTACAGTAATACATACAAATTCCCCCCCTACCTAATTTTTTTTTAAAGCGCTGTTCTACATAAAGTTTTGTCAAAATATATAGAAAAATATAAATACATTTCTCTATTACGACTTTAGCAAAGTGGTAACAGGTAGGGAACAGCAATAAAAACCAATACTTACCTATTTCTAAGACCCTAACCCAGAATGCCGCCAAAGTGTGCTGAAAACTACATGGCTGCCTTTTCCATTTTGTAAAGAAGGCATTAGCCAATCAGATACTGCCTTGTCATCGGCATTTACAGCGGCACAATATATAGCTAAGTATTTTGAGACTTACAACTTTAATACTACTTAAAGTATTTACACCTACTACCAAAAAGTACCATTTACACCCCATAATCTATATTCCTACCACATTACATCTACATCCATTTACCCACTTTCATGCTAAATCTGTTTACAGTACCACACTCCACTCTACAGCACTCCACTCTATTCCACTACATGCCAGTCCACTCTACGTCACACCACTGTATGGCACTCCACTAAACGCTATTCGACTGTGATATGTAGGGAAAGATCCCAGCAACCCTGCAGGAGGTGTAACTGTCCTGGGGTGCCAGAACAATCAAGACCCTGGCACTGAGGGTCAACCAGGAGAAGTGAGGCTGCGAAGAGCGACTGGCAAGTCTGAGAGTATGGGCTCAGTCTCTTCAAAACTGTGTTGCGAAGTGGGAATCATGGATCGGCAGCTAACTTCAGTGCAATAAGAACAATAAAAACAATTGTGGTTGACATCACCGCAAAGTGAAAAACTGTGCCCCTGGTGGTCCTTGCTATCGAACCCAAGACCTGTGCCTTTCAGCACTGCCGCATTAAAGTGCACCCCATGGCTGTCAGCATGCTGCTGTGTCCCTGACTATGTGGCAGCCCATCTTCTACTCAACAGCAAGTGACCTAGAAGTGGGTCCAATACCTGCTGTGACCCCCAGCGAAATCAGTGTCTGCATCTGCAGAAGGACTCAAGGCTACTGCTCTGGCTGCGCCCCCTGCAGCAGAGTAACCAGACTGAAAGCCGCTCCTGCAACCACCACGTCTCATCCCACAAACGGAAGAGATTAGAGACGTGTGCTATTGAAAGACACATAGACTTGCGTTGTAGTGAGACTGTATCAAGAGGGATGTATTGAACTGATCGCAAGCATGGGGTATTTACTGAGACTTGATTCGTGTTGCACAAAACTCTCTAACCTAACCAAGACCAGGTTAGCCTCATAAGAAGAGGGAATTCTAAAAAATGGCAAAGAGGGTGTTATCTCAAGGTGCAATAGCTCAACTGCCAGTGTCTATTATTGCACCTGCTACCATTACCTATGGTGGTATTCAATGTTAAGGTTGTGTATGAAAGTACTCTTCTTTTCCAAGTAAAGCACTATGCTGGGAAGACTTGTGTTGCTGGCTGAGTTCTGAGTTTGTACACCCCCACCCTACCTCCCTGAGAGGCCTGTGACTGCTTGCCATTGCTACCACTGAGACTCAAGAATTTAAGGGGTAGTAGTTGACCCAGTATTCAGAGCCATAGTTGGATGGATTACGAAACATCAGACAGCAAACGACCTGAGCCCGCAAGGCTAAAGGCCAGTAACCCATGCTTCCCTCATGGCCTCCTGAATGCATCGTGTGCCTCCTAACTCTCTATAAACACACTGTCATTCACCTAATATTAATTTTTCAAAGGGAGTCAATAGCGCAATGGATGCAGCTAGGAAGGGTGCAAGATTCATGGTATTAAAGGCATTAAATTGAAGCAGCGAAAACAAGGTGATTTTGAATAAAGCAAACAGATATAAAAACCACTTCACTGAGTCCAGCACTCCGGAACACAACACCATTAATTATTCTGGAAGAGCTAATGCACTTGTAAAGTATTAGAAGAATATTTTAGTACCTTCACGGATGTGTTTCAGTTCTTCTGAGACTTACTTTTTAGGTCTGGTCTGACAGCTCAGCTGCCACTAGAGCTAGTGTGATCAACAGAAAAAGAGCTTTAAGGGCCACACCTGAGAGAGCATGTTGACTCTGCCCATGTTGTTTACCTTGATTACAGCATTTGATTGGGAAGACGTTTTGTGTTGCTGCCAAGAAAGTATGCTTGATGCACTCCTATAGGCTCCAGAAGGGTGTTTTCGAACCTAACATGGCTGCTCCATTAAAATGTATTGACCTGGCAATGTGCAAGAGGAAGGCCCCTCAATCATACTCTGATGGTATTGCCCAAAACTATTGCTCCATTAGCCAGCAGCGGTATTACTAGTATAAGATTAGGTGAATAGAGGTTACCAGTAAGATTTTGCCCT
The DNA here is from genome assembly GCF_964204655.1 of Triturus cristatus. Taxonomy (NCBI): domain Eukaryota; kingdom Metazoa; phylum Chordata; class Amphibia; order Caudata; family Salamandridae; genus Triturus; species Triturus cristatus. The sequence continues at coordinate 630,017,008 of NC_140586.1, read as the reverse complement.
TGTCCAAAATGGCTGCTGGGTCCAAAAGCCTCCAGCCAGTTCCTCCTCCCGCACAACCTCACTTCTCTCCCCAACTGCACCGGCTCCTCCACTAACAACACCCCTCTCGTGCACCAGCCTGAACAACCTCAGCTCGTTCTCCCCTCCAGCAGTAGCTCCTGCAGCGCACTTCCGCTATGAAATCCAATGGGGTATAGATGCTGGTCTACAGTGTAACTTCAGAAGCAGCAAACGCAGGTCTGACCACAGATGACCCTGCACCCAGTTCCTTCATAGCAGCCGTTCTAATTGGCAACAAGGATCAGGTACAACACATACATCTATAGCCTGTGCTCAACCACACCGCACCCTTAGGCTGCAGTCCCCACTCAATTCTACCACTAGCCCACAGCATCAGTGTAACAAGGATCCTTGCCATACAAATTCAAAGCAGACGTCGAGATAAATCCAAAGTAGATTTATTGGAGTTGCATCCAAAATGTAAGTAATATAGAGAAACATGAGATGACAGAGAAACGTCCTGTTCAGATCCAGGTCAGTAGATAACTGCCTTCCCAGAACCCCACCAACCATGACCTAGACATGGTTCTAACGTAGAATCATGCAATTAAAGAGACAAGACATATTACCATCTAACGTGGAATACTACATACCCTCCCCCCATAAAACAAAATAAAAAAATAATAATCAATACAGTACATAGTCATTGAACTTTTGTGGCATCTTACAAACACGATGATCACGTGTAGATACCCCATCCATGGAAATAGTAGATTGACCTGAAGAGTATATTGTAAAATTCAAAGTAGGATTGGTGATGATATTATCTGGATTAAAATTGTCATCCAAATCGGGACCAAAATTAAACCCATCATCATCTTCATTACATTCATTTGAGTAAACTTTGTTAAAAATCTTAACTTGATCATCAGAAACTTTCACCACACTGTTTTTATTCCACCACCCTCTGTTCCCTAGGAACACGGAGGATTCGGTAACTTTCATTACCTTAACCGGCAAAGTAAACTTAGATTGGCCTTTACAAATTTTAAAAGGTTTTTTTATAATAACCCAATTGTTTACTTTGATAAAAGGAACATGATGAGTGGAGGTGCCATCATAGTTTTTCTTTTGTAGTAATTGCTTATGAGCAACTCTAGATTTCACCTCTTGATAATTCGTCATGGTGTTCCTTTTGTTGAGCAACGAGGAGCCAACTTCCAGATCCGTGAACCATTGTGGCACCAATTTAGATCTAGCTTCCCTACCCCTAAGTGCTTTGAAAGGTGTGATTCCAGTTGTGGAATGAGGCGTTGTTAGATAGGCCCATACTTTCTTTTGTAAGAAAGCACCTACCTCAACATTTGTTGCAATGGCCGTTTGTACACCTTCCTTAATGAAACGATTAGCCCTCTCAACTAATCCATTAGATGAAGGACTATAAAGAGCGACGCAACAGTGTTTTATGTCAGCCCTCTCAAGAAAATTAGTGAACTGCTGTGAGGTGAAATGTTGGCCATTGTCAGTAATGACATAACTGGGAGTGCCCTCCATTTTAAAAATGTTTTGAAGAAACGAAACAGCATTGATGGAATTGGCTGCTTCAACAAATGAATAATATACCCATTTAGAATGGTAATCTATAGCCACTATGCAGTATCTTTTGTCTGTGGGTAGTATGTTAAAAGGTCCTGAAAAATCTAATGCAATTTTATCCCAAGGGAATTCTGGAAAAGGAACGGTGATCAAAGGTTTTGTGTGAACTTTCCAATGTTTATCTGATACGACACAACTTGGACAATTGTCTACAAACAATGCTACTTGTTTGTCCATGCATGGCCACCAGAATATGTTTTTAAGAGTCTTGCTTGGTGCAGAAATCCCTAAATGGCCTTCGTGTGCAATATCTATAATCTTGTCTCTTAATGATATGGGAGGAACAAACAAACCATTTCTTACACAAACCCCATTTTCAAACGATATTTGTTCACTGATTTGAGCAAAACTTTTTAACTCATTGCTCAACCCCTTATTAGCTGGCCATTTGCTCTTGTTGAAAATGTCCACTTTCTTAAGCGTTTCATCAAGTTCCATTGCAGCGGCCCACTCCTCTTGAGAAATACTTCCATTACATTTATCGACAGCATCTACAAGACCAACTACGCAATCTTTGTGGAAATCATCCTCACCTTCACTACAATCAGGCAGGGGTATTCGAGACAAACAGTCGGCACTAATATTTTTACCTCCTTGAATGTACTTGATGTTAAGATTATATTCTTGCAGTTTGGATAGTAATCTAACTAGTCTTGCTGACGATTTCCCTAGACCATTGCCACATAATAAAGAGACTAAAGGTTTATGATCTGTGAAAATCTGGCAACGAATACCCCAAATGTACGTTTTGAATTTCTGTACCGCCCAAACAATAGCAAGTGCCTCACGCTCGATTGTGCTATAGTTGCACTCGGTTGGAGTTAAAGTGCGAGAAGCAAAGGCAATGGTTTGCTCATTACCATTTATCCATTGTCCAAAAACTGCACCAAGGCCTTTCTGACTGGCGTCCACTGATACAAAGGAATTCAAATTTGAGACAAATGGGTGTAGTGCTGGGGCATTAATAACCAACAATTTCACTTTCCCAAAAACTTCATGTAAAGTGTCACTCCAATCAAATCTTATACCTTTCTTAAGGAGATGCCTTAATGGTTGAATCACTTGTGCATACCCTGGTACAAATCTAGCATAATATTCACACAGGCCCAGAAATGAGCGCAGAGCGTCTTTATCTGTGGGAGGTGGTGCATCACGTATTGCTTCCACATTGCAAAATTTTGGTTTGATGCCTTCTCGTGAAATGTTGTGGCCTAAATATTCAACATCATTGACCAACAATTTACATTTATTAGCCTTGACTGTCATGCCCCTGTCTTGTAAAATGGACAATACTTTCTTTAAGATCAAAATGTGTTCCTCTTCAGTTTCAGTATGTATCAATACATCATCCTGATATGCTTGTACTTGTGAGATGTCACCAAATAAACTATGCATCAGTTTTTGGAAAACGCTTGCCGCCGATGCTAATCCAAATGGCAACCTTAAATATTTATAGGCTCCAAAGGGAGTCACAAATGCAGTAAGAGCTTGACAATTTGGGGTGAGTTTAATTTGGTGGTAAGCGGAGTGTAAATCTATAGTGTAAAAGAACCTTGACTTCCCTATCTTTGCTAACATCTCATGTATAAGGGGTAAAGGATGACAGTCTACTAGAATATTTTGATTCAAAGACCTTAAGTCTACACATAACTTAAGATCCCCATTCCTTTTTTTCCGTAAAACCACCAGAGAAATCCATTCTGAGGAGTCAATTGGCGATATTATTCCTTCAGTTTCTAAATTATTCAGTAGAGCTTTTAGATCCTTTCTGATAGTGAGGGGTACCGGCCTGACCCTATGTATTACTGGTACAGGACTCTTTTTAAGCCTTATGTTATGTTCATACCCTTTTACCACACCCACTGTATTTTTGAACACGTTAGGGAAAGACTTTATGATGTTTTCCACCTCCATATCAGATTGGATACTTGCCACCATGCTCGAAGGAAGATCACCAAGGACAATTGGAGGGTCTTGACCAGGCCGTAATATGATACCCAGTAAGGCAAGATCATTCCAACCTATGATGTCTCTTCCTTTAACAGCCACATACATTTTTGTCCTAACAGCTCTTCCTAGACACTCTAGTTTATCTAGAAAATAACCCAAAAGCTCTATATCTTGCTCTCCAAAAGCTTTGGGGTTGATATCAGGAGCAATAAGTGACATATTATCAGGCCAAAACTGATAGAATGTGCAATCCGCAAGAATAGTGACAGGGGCTCCAGAATCAGCCATTGCTGGAATTATCTTTCCACCTATACTCATATCAACTAATGGCCCTTTGATAGGTTTCCCAAGTGACTCCGGTACTTCAATAGTGACCACCATATTTTCACATTTTGTCGTACAATCTTGAACATCTTGTTCTTCTAATGAAATATTGGATACCCTGACTCTATTTGAATTAAAGTTTGTGTTACTCTTGCAAGATCCTTGGAAATGACCAATCTTTTGGCATTTAGTGCACCTTTTACCCAAAGCAGGGCAACTGGGGTTGTTCCCGATGTGGCTTCTTGAACCACATCGGAAGCAAACCAATTGACCTCTCAAAGGTTGATTCTTGTAAATCCTATTTTTGTTATATGACTGCCTGTGAGTGATAGCACACACAGCATTCTCATCAGAAACTAGACTTACATTGGAGGAACACACCGGTTGTACAGATGTTTGTAAGTTAGAACCTAACATTTGATTTGACTGACCAGACACTTTAGATGTAACAATCGACCTCTCGATGCTTTTCGCTATGTCGATTGTTTCAGCTAAATTAGGATTACGTGAATTAAGTAACCGTTCTTGAATTTTCTTTGAAAAAAAATGGAACACAAATTGATCCCTAATGTAAGTATCAATCTCAGGTCCAAATTCACACTTTTCAGCTAGTACTCTCAAAGTCGCTATGTAATCTTCTACTGATTCTTCACTGGATTGTTTGCACATTGAGAAATTAAATCTTTCAAGGAGGACACTTGAAGTGTCAGAATATTGTTTAGCCATGCGTAGTTTCCCTTCGGTGTAGACATTCCAAACTGTGTCTTCAGCCGTAGGAGCAGGATGCCTTGGTAAATTATCAAAGACTCTGCGACCTGCTGTACCTAAATGGTTGACCAAAAGAGCTAATTTTCTTTTTGGCGAGTAATTGTCTGGATCAATGGCTGTGAGGTAATTTTCAAAATCTCTGAGCCATTCTGCCCATTTTAGGTCAGGCTTGCCTGCTTTCGGTAGAAATGGCGCTGGTTGAATGACACCCTGACTGGACGCCATTGAGAAAAAGTGAATGTCTAATTATTATTATCGACGACAGTTGAGTTGGTTATGTTTGGAATGAGGGGAGGAAATTTTACGGCAGAAAGTCAATAATAAAAAAAAAATTAAAAATGTTCCTTTTTAAAAATCCCCCCCGTTTATGTAAATATTCCGTGACTCACTGTACTTAATTCTTTGAATTGTGGTGTGTGAATCACCGTGTCACACTAACAGGGCGTTGTTTTCTTTGTGTAGTTTCTCTTGTTTCTTTAATTGAAGTCGCTCTCGTTGAACCAACTGCTGAATAAACGAACAAAATTTCTCCCAATTCAAAATGGCCGCCAACGTGCGTATGACGTCAGCGCGTCAACGTGTCTCCCAGAATGCACCGCAGTCAGACAGAAGGAGGAAGAGCGCTGGAACATGGAATTAAGAGCGCTGCTTGGTATCACCTCCTTCCGAACGGTGTCAAGAGGTGAGCAATGGTGTACTTTCAAAATTGCTTAGCTTCAACGGTACCTCGTAATACGATGCACTTGGAGCGGGACAAAGTCTTAAAATTTGCGTAAAATAACACCTACTTAGTGTAGTTCGCCGACATTAGAGTTGAAACCCTTCGTCGTGTGAGTTGTAGCGGCAGCAGATCCACGTAGAGTTACGCAAAATAGTTTCTTTAAATAGAGTCGCATCCAGTAGACATATCGGATCAAATACAAAGCGACTCTGTTCCCGAAAATTTGTTTAAAACGCTGCTGTGTCACAAAGTGGGTAGTCCAATGAAGTTTTGAGGGTCAGTTCGCTGTACGACGTCAACCCCATTTCTGGTACTAAATTGTAACAAGGATCCTTGCCATACAAATTCCAAGCAGACGTCGAGATAAATCCAAAGTAGATTTATTGGAGTTGCATCCAAAATGTAAGTAATATAGAGAAACATGAGATGACAGAGAAACGTCCTGTTCAGATCCAGGTCAGTAGATAACTGCCTTCCCAGAACCCCACCAACCATGACCTAGACATGGTTCTAACGTAGAATCATGCAATTAAAGAGACAAGACATATTACCATCTAACATGGAATACTACAATCAGATGCTGTGCTTCACCCCTAGCCTGTTTGTGCTCCCTGCTTTCCCCTCCTGTACCACATCAACACCCCCTACCAGCTCATCCCCACAGCCTGAGACAAATCTCCCACGCCAAACCAGCCCATACAGATTCAGCACAAACACACCAACTATACCATCTCACAACCTCAGTACACTTTCTCCACTTAGACCAGCCTAGTTGCAGATTAAACTGACATCTAGTACTCCAAGAAGAACAGAAACCTTGTGAGTGCATTTGTGGACATATGTGCATGTTCCGAGTTTTGGGTAGTTTAACTTATACTGTGTGAGAGGTGTGTTCATGTAAGTGATGGGTGACTGAGTGGTGCGAGTGCAGGGTTGGCGGTGTAAGTGCTGAGTGAAAGGTGTGCCACTGTTAGTGCAGTATGAGTGGTGTGCCCATATGATAGCTGGGTGACCAGTGTGTCCATGTAAGTGAAGGGTGAGCTGTGTAACGGATGAGTGTATTCCCGTGAGTGGAGGGTGATTGGTGAACCTGTAAGTGCAGGGTGAGAAGTGTGAGCTGTGTGAAAGCAAGATGATGTATCCCTAGACACTGTCTAGGTAGCTCATCCTGTCTTTGACACTTGGTAAGTGGGACATTTGGTGTAATTTAAACTAGCATAATTGTGACGTCAGAGGTGTAGGGTGGAGAAAATACATTATCAACTGATCTTGCATCAGAATGTCAGCTTTTGAACATGCCTAAACTTACTTTTCAAGAGATGGGAGAACCAATGAAGGCCAGAGTCACATACTGAGCTCTGACTCAGACTGATGTATTCTTACAACATGAGCCAAAACGAGCCAAGTCTACATATGGCTTCCGCCACCCATGCCATTTGACAATCACTAAGCCCTCTATCCCTTCATCTAGTGGCTAAACTGTGTAACATGAAACCAGAATACATAAGATAAGTTTACCTTCGTCACAAAATTGGCTGACCCTAGACCTTATTTCACTGTGCCTCCTGTTCTTTTATCATCACACTTGTGAGTACCTTAAAACACTTCAGTATATGATGTATGCTCTACAATAACTTATGTTGCTGTGCTGTATTGCTAGAGAGGGAGAGAACAGGACAGTGCCATATATATTAAGAACAGGACAGTGCCATATCTGTGAAGATATAGAACTTTCCTGCTCTTTCCCTAGTGCTGGTTCACATTAAGGCTGCCTAGCGTCATAAAGGCACATCTTTGTGGCATGTCTAGCATAGGTTTTGTATTGGAAAGGTACAATTCCAGTACAAAATACATGCCAAGACAAACTTTAAAAATGTTCCCACTTTGGGTGTGTGCTGTACAGTGCAAGCCTCATGAAAATTCGGAAAAGTTTGGGGAAATACAAATATTTCTCCCTTTAACACCTGCGTCTAAGGGGCATTTTTTACGTTGCAAACCCCTCTCTACTGTTAGTAGAAAGGGCTTTGCATCAAAAACCATGGGGCACATGTGTATTGCCCATGGAACGCCCCCTTGATGCAAAGTAAAACAAAACGCTGCTTTTTGTTACTTTCAGGCAACTTTGGAAACCTGCAAAGTAAATAAACATTTGCCAGTTGCATCACTTTTGTGACCAAACCAGGCACAGAATGTTAGCAAATCTGCCCCTCAGATTTCTGATAAATGCCATGTAATGCAACAATTAATTCTAGTGTTCTGAATTCAAACACTTTAATTAAAGAAATATACTTTTTGAATTTTGAAGAGTCTTTAGCACATTTTTACATGAAGATTTCATACCAAGCAGAGTGCATGGTTTGTGTTATGGTGCTTAGACACAAGCCATACCATTTGCTTAGCTCTCGGATTGCCCACTTGTGTATGTTCCCTGCAATACATTCTCCCATTGTGGGCAGCCACAGCCCTTTAAAAGAGTCGACCGCAGGGGGCATAGGAAGAAGTGAAAACACAAACTCAAAGGCTTGTTAACTGATGGTCCATTTAAATCGGGGGAAATACTTTGAAAGTGTGCAAGGAAGGAGTCAGTCGCAGCTCAGCCCCATGACAGCTCAAGAAGTGTGTCTGTCCTGGAATCTGAAGCTGCACAGCCCAGGCTACGCAGACGAGGGGGACGGGGGAGGGGTGCTAAAGCCCTTTCGGCCCATAGGGTGCTGCGCGTCTGTCTTGATGGATATGGTGCACTCCTTGCCACTCTCCATTTGACGCAGCAAGTCTTGCTACTTCAGTCCCTCACGCACCTCCCTTGTGGTAGCCCTAATCATCGCTGTCCCTCGTTCAATTCATTCCGCCAGCACCACCCTCGTGGTAGCAAAGAGCTCCTGATTGAGTCCAAAGGAGGCCCCTCCACGTACCTTGCAGGGGGCCCTCAAGTTTTGTTACACTAGTGACAGATCATCGATGTCCCTATTACAATCAGTCCCTGCAACACCCCCCGCATGATGGCACTGGTCCTCGCTGTCTCTGGTACAATCAGTGCCTGCAGCACCTCCCTCATGGTGGCACTGGTCATCGCTGTCTCTGGTACAATCAGTTCCTTCTGCACCCCTCTCATGTTTGCACTGGTCATCGCTGTCTCTGGTACAATCAGTCCCTGCAGCACCTCCCTCGTGGTGGCACTGGTCATCGCTGTCTCTGGTACAATCAGTCCCTGCAGCACCTCCCTCGTGGTGGCACTGGTCATCGCTGTCTCTGGTACAATCAGTCCCTGCAGCACCTCCCTCATGGTGGCACTGGTCATCGCTGTCTCTGGTACAATCAGTTCCTTCTGCACCCCTCTCATGTTTGCACTGGTCATCGCTGTCTCTGGTACAATCAGTCCCTGCAGCACCTCCCTCATGGTGTCACTGGTCATCGCTGTCTCTGGTACAATCAGTCCCTGCAGCACCTCCCTCGTGGTGGCACTGGTCATCGCTGTCTCTGGTACAATCAGTTCCTTCTGCACCCCTCTCATGTTTGCACTGGTCATCGCTGTCTCTGGTACAATCAGTCCCTGCAGCACCCCCCGCATGATGGCACTGGTCCTCGCTGTCTCTGGTACAATCAGTACCTGCAGCACCTCCCTCATGGTGGCACTGGTCATCGCTGTCTTTGGTACAATCAGTCCCTGCAGCACCTCCCTCGTGGTGGCACTGGTCATCGCTGTCTCTGGTACAATCAGTCCCTGCAGCACCTCCCTCGTGGTGGCACTGGTCATCGCTGTCTCTGGTACAATCAGTCCCTGCAGCACCTCCCTCGTGGTGGCACTGGTCATCGCTGTCTCTGGTACAATCAGTCCCTGCAGCACCTCCCTCGTGGCGGCACTGGTCATCGCTTTCTCTGGTACAATCAGTCCCTGCAGCACCTCCCTCGTGGTGGCACTGGTCATCGCTGTCTCTGGTACAATCAGTTCCTTCTGCACCCCTCTCATGTTTGCACTGGTCATCGCTGTCTCTGGTACAATCAGTCCCTGCAGCACCCCCCGCATGATGGCACTGGTCCTCGCTGTCTCTGGTACAATCAGTACCTGCAGCACCTCCCTCATGGTGGCACTGGTCATCGCTGTCTTTGGTACAATCAGTCCCTGCAGCACCTCCCTCGTGGTGGCACTGGTCATCGCTGTCTCTGGTACAATCAGTCCCTGCAGCACCTCCCTCGTGGTGGCACTGGTCATCGCTGTCTCTGGTACAATCAGTCCCTGCAGCACCTCCCTCGTGGTGGCACTGGTCATCGCTGTCTCTGGTACAATCAGTCCCTGCAGCACCTCCCTCGTGGCGGCACTGGTCATCGCTTTCTCTGGTACAATCAGTCCCTGCAGCACCTCCCTCGTGGTGGCACTGGTCATCGCTGTCTCTGGTACAATCAGTCCCTGCAGCACCTCCCTCATGGTGGCACTGGTCATCGCTGTCTCTGGTACAATCAGTTCCTTCTGCACCCCTCTCATGTTTGCACTGGTCATCGCTGTCTCTGGTACAATCAGTCCCTGCAGCACCTCCCTCATGGTGTCACTGGTCATCGCTGTCTCTGGTACAATCAGTCCCTGCAGCACCTCCCTCGTGGTGGCACTGGTCATCGCTGTCTCTGGTAAAATCAGTTGCTTCTGCACCCCTCTCATGTTTGCACTGGTCATCGCTGTCTCTGGTACAATCAGTCCCTGCAGCACCTCCCTCATGGTGTCACTGGTCATCGCTGTCTCTGGTACAATCAGTCCCTGCAGCACCTCCCTCGTGGTGGCACTGGTCATCGCTTTCTCTGGTACAATCAGTCCCTGCAGCACCTCCCTCGTAGTGGCACTGGTCATCGCTGTCTCTGGTACAATCAGTCCCTGCAGCACCTCCCTCGTGGTGGCACTGGTCATCGCTGTATCTGGTACAATCAGTTCCTCCTGCACCCCCCTCATGTTTGCACTGGTCATCGCTGCCTCTGGTACAATCAGTCCCTGCAGCACCTCCCTCATGTTTGCACTGGTCATCGCTGTCTCTGGTACAATCAGTCCCTGCAGCACCTCCCTCGTGGTGGCCCTGGTCATCGCTGTCTCTGGTACAATCAGTTCCTCCTGCACCCCCCTCATGTTTGCACTGGTCATCGCTGTCTCTGGTACAATCAGTCCCTGCAGCACCTCCCTCGTGGTGGCTCTGGTCATCTCTGTCTCTGGTACAATCAGTCCCTGCAGCACCTCCCTCGTGGTGGCACTGGTCATCGCTGCCTCTGGTACAATCAGTCCCTGCAGCACCTCCCTCATGGTGGCACTGGTCATCGCTGTCTTTGGTACAATCATTCCCTGCAGCACCTCCCTCGTGGTGGCACTGGTCATCGCTGTCTCTGGTACAATCAGTCCCTGCAGCACCTCCCTCGTGGTGGCACTGGTCATCGCTGTCTCTGGTACAATCAGTCCCTGCAGCACCTCCCTCGTGGTGGCACTGGTCATCGCTGCCTCTGGTACAATCAGTCCCTGCAGCACCTCCCTCATGGTGGCACTGGTCATCGCTGTCTCTGGTACCATCAGTCCCTGCAGCACCTCCCTCGTGGCGGCACTGGTCATCGCTTTCTCTGGTACAATCAGTCCCTGCAGCACCTCCCTCGTGGTGGCACTGGTCATCGCTGTCTCTGGTACAATCAGTCCCTGCAGCACCTCCCTCGTGGTGGCACTGGTCATCGCTGTATCTGGTACAATCAGTTCCTCCTGCACCCCCCTCATGTTTGCACTGGTCATCGCTGCCTCTGGTACAATCAGTCCCTGCAGCACCTCCCTCATGTTTGCACTGGTCATCGCTGTCTCTGGTACAATCAGTCCCTGCAGCACCTCCCTCGTGGTGGCCCTGGTCATCGCTGTCTCTGGTACAATCAGTTCCTCCTGCACCCCCCTCATGTTTGCACTGGTCATCACTGTCTTTGGTACAATCATTCCCTGCAGCACCTCCCTCGTGGTGGCACTGGTCATCGCTGTCTCTGGTACAATCAGTCCCTGCAGCACCTCCCTCGTGGTGGCACTGGTCATCGCTGTCTCTGGTACAATCAGTCCCTGCAGCACCTCCCTCGTGGTGGCACTGGTCATCGCTGCCTCTGGTACAATCAGTCCCTGCAGCACCTCCCTCATGGTGGCACTGGTCATCGCTGTCTCTGGTACCATCAGTCCCTGCAGCACCTCCCTCGTGGCGGCACTGGTCATCGCTTTCTCTGGTACAATCAGTCCCTGCAGCACCTCCCTCGTGGTGGCACTGGTCATCGCTGTCTCTGGTACAATCAGTCTCTGCAGCACCTCCCTCGTGGTGGCACTGGTCATCGCTGTATCTGGTACAATCAGTTCCTCCTGCACCCCCCTCATGTTTGCACTGCTCATCGCTGTCTTTGGTACAATCAGTCCCTGCAGCACCTCCCTCGTGGTGGCACTGGTCATCGCTGTCTCTGGTACAATCAGTCCCTGCAGCACCTCCCTCGTGGTGGCACTGGTCATCGCTGTCTCTGGTACAATCAGTCCCTGCAGCACCTCCCTCGTGGCGGCACTGGTCATCGCTTTCTCTGGTACAATCAGTCCCTGCAGCACCTCCCTCGTGGTGGCACTGGTCATCGCTGTCTTTGGTACAATCAGTCCCTGCAGCACCTCCCTCGTGGTGGCACTGGTCATCGCTGTATCTGGTACAATCAGTCCCTGCAGCACCTCCCTCGTGGCGGCACTGGTCATCGCTTTCTCTGGTACAATCAGTCCCTGCAGCACCTCCCTCGTGGTGGCACTGGTCATCGCTGTCTCTGGTACAATCAGTCCCTGCAGCACCTCCCTCGTGGTGGCACTGGTCATCGCTGTATCTGGTTCAATGGGTCCCTGCAGCAATGCTCGTGGTAGCAGTGGCTCATCACTGCCTCCATGACCAAACTCCACCTGTCTGTACACATAGCTATAATATTTCCTCCTTTCCTTCAAGAATTGGCCTTTTCAAGCAAATAAAACTAATTATTTTTGGTTTACTCTGCTTTTTTAATTATTTTAAAGCCGAGCTAGGACTAACTCTTTTTGCAAATCTCCATCAATCACCAATAAAAGGGTGCAATAAAGTACCAGAGTACACTTAATATCTCATAGGGCGGTTGGCCATCAACAACCAGGAAGCAACAATTTATGTCCTAGTTAAGTTTACAAACTTCTCCCTCCACCCCCAATTTTGAAAGCAAACATTTCAAGCTAACCTGAAGAACATGGATGCCGCACCCTACACATTGTTTTATACCACTACATTATCTATAATAAACGTTGTGCGCAATATATATGTCAAACCAGCAAGTGTGCGGATTATCATGAGACTGAGTCTTCTACGAAGGTAAATAATCATAACACGGCAGTGTCATTGAGCCTGTGCTGCCGGGAGCTGGCGGTGCTAAGAGGCGCTACTTACTTGTTCGACATTCTGGCGTGCAGTGAGTGCGCGACTCCGGCAGGTCCCTCTTCAGCGTGCGAGTCCCGGCGCAGCCTCCAGCCCAGTATTTATCCGGATTCAGATTCCAGCGGGATGAATAACAGTCTTAACAACCCCAGCTGTCCAATGAGGGACGCGGACGCGAACAGAAGTTGTATTCAGGGCCGGAATCCTCTTGGCGCTCCGCTTTTATTGCCTCGTTTCTTTATGCGCAAGGACGGCTTTGGAAAGTTCGAGATCTCTAAATCCGATGCACCCACAAAGAGATTACAAAAAAAACAGAAACTGCCGATTTTAGTCATGCATTGTGTAACGCGCTCCCAAGAGGGGCACTTCACTGTAGCAGAGCGAAATTCAGCCTCGGCGAGGCGTCCTCTGCTCTGTGCAGGTGCAGACAAAGACACGAATTAAAACGCTGCGACATCTTGTCCGGACCGAAGACTACGGATCTAAACTGTTTTTCAAACAAGTGGTATTTCCCCCAGAGTTAAGTTTCATATTATTCAGCAATATATTGCTGTTTTCAAAAGCGTGGTTACCTGAATTCCTTTTTGCCATACAAGATGTAATATCAGGTGCCTGAAAAAAGGATGCGACCTGTTTTTGGCGCTTAATACTAAATTCATTGGTGATTTTGCATTATTTTTGTTTTCTTTTAATTTCAACGCTAGGAAGTAGTTACGATTTGCAGTGCGCGATATATATGTAAACAAATGTGGTTTAGTGGTATATTGTTCCTCCTCTACTAGAATAAAGGTAAACAGTAATTATGCAACAGGGGCCTCATACACAATTGTCTATAGTCAAATTTACAAATGCACATTTGCCTCCGGAGTGGGTGCCTAGCCTTGAGAATACAGTGCACGAATCTGAGGTAAGAGGGCAGTGGTGTAAGGTTACCGGACCTCCGCTCGGGCATGACACAAATGGAATGACGTCACTGCGTGTACCAGGAAGAACGGGCCTAACCATGCACTGCGTCTGCCTTGACCCACTTGGCCATTTAGAACTCTGGGCATGCGGAGTTGAGAGTTGCGGTGGGGTTTGTGGGGTGCTCCAGGGCTTAAAGAGGGTTGAAAACACTAGAGGTGTCTCAACCGGGTGTGGCAAACCAGGCAATGGACGTGGGGAGTAGTCTACACCAATAATCATATGCCTGACAAATCCATGAGGTTGAAGGATAGCAGAATAGCAACAACATTTATCATAAGAAATGAACACTCGAGATAACAAAAAAAATCAGAGGACTCCTCTGGGATTCCAACATCTGACAATGAAACCAAATGCAGCTTCATGGAGTAGATGCACTAGTCTACTAATACGTCAGACCCTGCTTATGCAATAGTTTATTGGAGAGGCCAGTCTGAGCGTGCTAGTAAGGTAGTGTGAACAGACCTATGCATATCCTTCTAGTCTGGTAAACTGTTTGGTGCATTTTGCTCACCCTACAGCAACAAGGATGAGACTAGTTTACTCAGAACTTTCTATAAATATCAGCTATTGTCCTAAGAATAGACTGACATTTTGAGTACTGCACTGATGCACACCATGGCATTTTGCAGCTGCAAAAGTAAACCAGCATTAGCAAAGCCAAAAGGGTTTGGCAATCCGAGAACTATTGGCGTTGTCCATGTCAATATATTTTAGCCAAGTATTACGGAGAGGAGTGGATATATATTATGTGGAGTGTGATTATGTTGCATGGTGTGGTGTGGTTTTACGTGGAGTGGCATTGTATGGCATGGAGTGTCATGTAGTGGACTTGAATTAAATGCAACAATTGTCATGATCTCATAATTCCACACCACTCAATTCAACTTCACATCATTCCAGGCCATCCCACATAATTGCAATTAAATAAATTCAACTCCACATATTTCCACTCTGTTCCATGCTACATAATTCCACTTCACATAATACCACTCCACCCTGAATAATTCTAATCTAAACCACATAATTACTCTTCACATATATCCATTATGCTCCAAAATATATAATTACACTGCTCAAATTCAACCCTGCACCATGCCACATAATTACACTTCACATAATTCCACACCACTCCATACAATTCCACACCACACAATTCAGCGCTACACAATTCTATACCACGCAGCATAATTACACTCCACATACCACTAAACACCACATAATTCAACTCTACATAATTACACTGCATAAATCTACTCCACGCCACATAACACCACTCCACACCATGCTACATAATTCCACGCAACATAACTTCATTTGCCAAACAATTCCACACCACAGAATTCCACACCACAATTCTCTTCACACCACCTACATCCAGTCTACGCCACAGAATTCAACATCATGTCACATAATTCAACACCACACCACAGTATCCCACTACACTACATGCCACTCCATGACACAAAATACCGCTCCACATAATTACACTCCATGACACACAATCCCACTCCACCTAATTCCAGTCCACTCTATCACATAATTACTTAATTACTATCCACATAATTTCACAGCACACCGTGCCACAAATTTCAACTACACATAATTCCACTTAACTCCACACAATTTCACGCCACACAATTCAACTACAACCCACATAATTTCACACCCCGTAGTTGTAATGCACACAATATAATTCAACATCATGGCACATCACTGTAATTATATAGCGCTTACTACTCTAGACAAGGTCTTATAAGGGCTTTTTGGCAAGTAGCGTGCTACTATGGAACCCCAAGGATTAGTGGTGTAGTGTAATTATGTGGTGTTGATTTGTGTGTTGTGGAATTGGATGTCACTGTGTTGAATTATGTGAAGTTGAATGCATGTTGTCTTCACAGGCTAGTTGAGTGTGGGGCACAGTCTATATCGGTTGCCTACATTGTTTAGTGCAGTGCTGAGGGAGCCACTTTCATGGGAGGTGAGACGATGTTTCTCTTTTCTGTCCTCTCCTCCCTGAAATTGGCTAAAAAAAAGTGTGAATGGCATCCAGCCGTTGTTTCCGCCTCCCTGTGAGTGCTGGAGTTTTGAAATGACTCCTGTTTTGGATGGTTGGATTTATCACCGCTTTGAAGTTTCAATGCAGGCTCTGTTTGGGGGCGGGGGCATGGTGATTAAAGGCGGCTCGTTGAGCAGTTCTTCTCTATGTTAGCATGTTTATTTTAAACGTGCATCGGTAGGTGGGGCAGAAATAAAGTTATTCTTAGCCTCCTACTAGACCAAGGCAGCAGCAGCTTGTCTGAAGTGATGTAATTTAAATGATGAGCATCTGCAGCCATTAAAACAAGAAATTAACTGTCTTCAATTTCCTGTCCAGAAACAGCTCAAGGGCGAGGGGGGGAATAAGGAAACATGAGCAAAGATGGCTTGGAGGAGGGGGATACAGAAAGACATGCATTACAGCACGATCTGCAGAGAGAAAGAAACAACAGGGATGGAGTGGGTGGGAGTAGACAGAGCGAGTTAAAACACAAGCACTTGTGTGGAGTGCTTAATGACAAAGAAAAAAGTAGCTCCTAAACTGGGAGCGGTGGAAGGCTAAACACTAGAAGATGCATGATGAGAGTGACGTCAGAACAAACAAATGGTAATCCTATAGGCGGGCTGAAGCCCACTGATTGGCCCCTGGGCTCACCACTATATTTACGGGGGGAGGGCATGCAGCCCCCCTCTCTGGGCCGAAATTGGCCCCAGGGACCCCATTCCCCGGGGCCTGGCCAATTACTGAAGGGGGAGTGCTGCCACGTGTCCCCATTCTCGAGGCCTGGCTAATAACTAAAGGGAGAGGGGACTGCACTGCCCCTAACCCAGGACTGGTTTTGGCCATGGGGACACCATCCCCCAGGGCCCGGCCAATAAAGGGTAGGTGCCCTGGTGCCCACGGAGGGCACACACCATATCCTTGTTGGGGCAGCCTGGGGAGCACCAAGGTCCCGGTGGCCCCAGCCAGCTCCCCGCATCTAACGAGAGACAGCAATGCTCCCGCCCGCAGGGAGCAGCTAATAATGATGCTCCCTGTGGGTAGGAGCTATATTCAGATCTGGTTCCCTGCCCGCATTATTGCAAGCAAGCAAACAGATCTACAGTTCGCTCCCAGGTGGCAGGAGCATTTTTAAAGCTTCAGCCAGCTGGGAGTGGACTTTGTGTTTGCCCTCGCTTGGAGGGAGCTTTGAAATTGCTCCCACCAAAACGAGAGCAAACACAGGCTTCCCTGCCCATGCCAGTGCGGGCAGGGACACATCTATGTCCCGGGTGTGGGCTCCCCAGAACATAGCAGGAGCAGGCTCTGGGGGACGGGGTCTCCAGGGCAATTAATGGCTCCAGGAGGAGGGGGCCACGTGGCACTCTCCCTTTTGAAATTGCAGCCGGGCCCGGGGGTATGGCATCCCCTGGGCCGAAATTGGACTGGGGAGGAGGGGAATTGGGGGCAGGTACCCTTCCCATTACTAATCCAGCCGGGTCCTGTGGTAAGGAGTCCCCAAGACAGAAATCAGCTTGGGAGGCAGGCTGTGTGCACTCCCTGTGAGAAGTTGGCCTGATATGTAGTGCTCACTATTCTAGTGATCACTGTGTATCATTCCAAACGACCCTTATTGATGATTGGTTGTAAGTCAACCTTTTAGACCAGCTATCCTAGTAGCGTGGATACGAGCAGTCTTAGGCTAAACTCTAGAGGGCGTGTTAAGCCAGCTGTTTACCATCACATATACCCCTTGAACACCAAGTGAAAGGACACCACACGAGTTGTTATGAAAATAAAGGATATTTATTTATAACAAGACTACCCTGGCTCTTTATGAGTCAGGGAGCTAAGCACACTACAAAACTCTTAGGAAAATACTTCAGTTGCACAATTTACACAAATGCCCGAGGGGCACGAGAAACCATCTACACTAACAGTGAAATGCGAATGGTTAGAGTCTGGAGGTACTGATTCCGGAGTGATCCGATCAGTGGGACTAAACGAAAAAGGAACTGGACACTTGTAGAGCGAACCTGCGATGGAGCACCGAGATGCTCGAGTTACCTAGCCCGGAGGCTGCGGCTGCGTGAAGTTCGGCAAGATGTCGGGAGTCCTCGTGTAGTCTCAGGAGCCTGAAAGAAGCAGTTGCTGGCAGGCGACCAGTGACGATGTTCAGAGCGATCCAAGCCTGGATCGGTGATGAAGGAAACCTGAAAGCAGAGGGGACTCAGTTCTCAACCGCTAGCCAGCGATCGTGTGGGTACCAGGAGGGTACCGGCTGAAGTCACCTCGACCAGGTGAGTGGGTGACGTCGGACTCGGCTGTTCCTCGGGCCAGGAGGCGCGGCGGCGACCAGGATGGAGGGCGAGCTGTCCCACGAAGGTGTCTGCTGTCGATGATGCTGGGCCCAGGCAGGGGCAGCGGATCTTGGCAGTGGCAACCCAAGCGGGGGAGTCAAGATGGCGTCGGGAGTGGACCAGGAGGGTCCGTGGTACTCCTCTGTTGAAGGGGAGCAAGAGCCAGTCTGGAGCAACCAGACTAGTGATGAAACAATCGTGGTGCGTCGTGAAGAGGGCCACAAGCCGGTCGGCAAGTGGTCGAACAACGCGGTGAACAGCAAGGAGCGGAAGGGCCCCCACGCAGATCTCGGGGATGCTGGGGAGGCAGACTTCGATGCTGGAGCTGCTCAGGGTTAGGGCTTCTCAAACCCTAGGTGCACTCACTCGAGGGTCCCTCGGTGGGCGTGCTAGATAAGAGTCGTGCAGGTTCTGAAGATGGCCGGTCCCGCAGGTCTCGTCACACCTACGTCTCTCAGCTGGGCTGATGAGGTAGGTAAAAGGTCAGAGATGGCAGGGACTCGGGTCTCGTCGAGCTGGGCAGTCTTGATCCGTAGGAGAGACTTACAGCAAACCGCAAGCGCTTAGGTGGTGCCTGCTGGTGCAGGGTGGCTACTCCTTAGCCACAAGGGAGAGTCTTCAGAAATAGTCAAGAGTTACTTTCGTGGAAAGTGGTTCGTGATTCGGAGTTATCCGATTATCTGATTATCCAATTTGGGAAGGGGACTCGCTCCTACCTTTATTCTAAGAAAAGGGGCTGGCCCGTGACTAGGTTCTACCTATGGGTGGAGCCAGGAGGGGGGTGGTTACACCCCTATCCTTTGTCCGGCTTCGCGCCAGCTCAGGGGCTGGTGTGCCCCCGAAACTGGTTTGAGCCGGGCTATGCACAGTGAGCACCGGGGTGCCACTTGCAATCACCTTCCTTTCAGCCCTGCCTACCTGGGATACACAAACCCTGTCTGGGACGGTGCTAACACCGCCCTCGACAGGAAACCCTTTGTCCAAGCTCCCCTTGCTGGAAGGTCCCCCAGCAGCAGGAGGTCAGACTTGTGTCTGGTGGCAGCATCCATTTTGTGATGCTGAGGCTTGAGTCAACTTTAACCGGGGTTCAAGGTTACTTCCATGTCGTGTCCCTCTAAAAGGGGGGAATGCTAACCCCGTCACCAGGACTGGCGAGGGGTTCGTATTCCCATTCGTATGACACCTTACTCGACATGTATAGGTGAGGTGAGGCCAAAGTTAGCAATTGCATTAAAAGTAGTTGGCCCGCGTCACCATGGAACGGCTATTAGGACTTGGTTCCGCAAGCCGTCGACGGGCTCAGCTCGCGCCAGAGCACCGTCCCACATGATCCCCTGCACTCTGCCTTCAGGATTGATAAGGCCTGCTATAGGAGTGACTGATAGGAATCCATGTGTCCATTTTTAGGGTTTAGGGGTAGGAATACTACACCCACAGCAACGGGTGATTACACCACGTGGCCCCAGCTGTCGTGCAGCCAGTTGTGTCAGATTTGGGCGGCCATTCCAGGGGCGGCATAATACATGCTTCAGCCCCTGGTAGGCCCTGGGTACACCGATGCCCTGGATACCTGTGGTATGCTGAGACAGGGACTGACAAGGCGGCCCAGTTCCAATTAGTGGATGCACCTAACGTACATGTGTGTTAATTTCGAGAGAGAACAGCTAGGCTGTGGGTCTGATTGGCAGGCCCACAGCCGGAGAAAGTCGTAAACCAATGAAGCAAAAGCAAAAAATCTGGGTGATCATAGGATTGCAGACCCTACTCTCCTACACTCCCCTCCCCCATATTATAAAATATACCCCCACGGCACCTGGCCCTCCATGAGTTGGCAGAAAAATTAAAACAAAACATTTTTGGTCCCTGGGGTCCAGGTATTCCTAACCTGCCCCCTTGTAGCTTTAAAACAAAACATTTTTCTTGGGACTCGAGCCAAGTCTAGAGTCCCAAGATGTCTGCCATCACTTCCTGGTTGAAGTGGTGGTGGCAAATCTGATCTCAGCATGAGATCTGTGGACCCTTTGTGTCCCTAGGTATACATACATTTGTTTTTTAAATTACTTAAAAACTACTGTACAGATTTACACCAAATTAGAAAATAGATCTTTCTGGACCAAGAGCTAGCATTCGTCAAATTTTGGTGTAATTCCGTTCAGCGTCTCAGGCTGTAGTTGAGTCTAAAACCCTTTTGGGAAATTACATGGAGAAAACATGTTTTGGGACCCTCCTTTTTCTCGTTCCACTTGACTAAACACCCCAAAACTTTCCAGACTGCAGCTGAAGTGAATAGGAAACTAGTGTTGAAAGTTTTGTGAAGATTCATCAAAGGCCGCCAAAGTATTTAGCAAAACAAAAAACTCTTTTCCTATGGAAATAGTCTTGGCCCCTTGATATACTTCAGATAAAAAATTTGTTGGCCAGAGATTTTTGATTTGTGTTTTTTCATCATTAGAGAAGTATTTTAGCTTGGGTAGACATTGCTAATCCGGACCAAATTTTTCTGGACGACATTTTTAAAAATGGCAGATGTGTTGCAGTGATGATGTAATATTGCAGGAACCTTGAGACATATATACTTTATTTTGATGTCAAAACATAGGTTTTGGGGGTCACGCAGTCTTATAAAGACAGGAAGGTGGTAACAGAGGATCTTTACCTCTTGAGAGTGTTGCTAACTACAAAATCTGAGGACTCCTTCAACAAAGAAAAATGTGTTATATGCTAAACTAATCTGAAAGAAAAGCTAACAACTGCGGCTGGACAGAAGAGAGTTCAAGATGCTGCAGAAATACGGTAAGACGAAGTTCACAAAAGATTGAAACTGATGGGTTGGAGGAGGAGCCTAGCGCGCAACCAAGATGGCCGCGTAGGTGCGAGGCTCCCGAGGACCTCCGCGACCTCCTGCATAAATCCTGACCGAATCCTGTCCTGAATGAGGGGACTGAGTTTGTGAACCCGAGCTGAGGTGACGCCCGTTTTCCGTTTTTCAATCGGACTTCGGACACCGGCGGGAGCACCGATTGAGGTTTGCGGCCTTCTCCACACCGGCCCCCCGTACTGGAGTAGTGGGGCGATCCGGCGACAAAGCGAACAACAGCGGCGGGCAAGGCTGGGCGACTCGCGTGCCCCGCGCTTTCACTTTCGCTTTTGCGCCCTCCTTGCTGCCAGGCGAGGTGGGATTGCGGAGCGGTGTGCGGTGCCGCGGCCTCTTTGGGGTGCCCTGCCGGCCCGCCGGCTGCGATCCGTCCTGAGGAGCGGTGGTCGCCCCCCCCCGGAGCCCTTGAACGGGATTGTCTACCCCCTTTCCGAGAAGATTGGCTCGATTTGGGGATTGCGACCATGGCCACAAAACAAGATGGCGACCGGGCCAAGGTGAAGTCGACCCGTCGTGGCACGGCCCATCAATCCAATAACATGGACCGCTACACCCTCCAGAAGGGATCTCCAGAGGCGCTGCGTAGGTCCCCCACGGGCCCGACTGATGCTCCTGCTCTGCCCACGGACCTGACCCTCCGGGACGTCATGGGCGCCATCGCCGAGATGAAGGCCTCGGTGGACCAGCGCTTTGACACTCTGGCGCAGAAGATCGACTCGGTCCTCGTGGACGTGAGCCTCGTAAGAGCCGATCTGTCTAAAACAAATGACCGGGTCGATTCTTTGGCCCACTCTACCTCGGGCCTCACAACTGACGTGGCGGCCCTCCAACAGGAGGTGCGCAGGCTTGGCCAGGCGAGCGCCCTGATGAATCGTCGACTGGAGGATTCCGAGGGTCGGGCCCGGAGGAACAACGTCCGAATCATCGGGGTGCCGGAGGGACGCGAGGCAGAGGCAGCGGATCTGTTTGTGGAGGACCTGGTCCTCACCCATCTACAACCCCGGGGGCTGAGCAAATTCTTTGCAGTGGAACGGGCCCATAGGGTCCCCGGGGGTAGGCCTAAGATCGGCGCCCCTCCGAGACCTCTCATCGCCCGGATCTTCAATTTTAGGGACAGAGACGCTATCCTGCAGACTTCTAGGCTCCAAGGGCCAGTCAGACTTGACAACATGGATATCAATTTCTATCCTGACTTTACTCCGGCGGTCCAAAAGCAGAGATTGAGCTTTCTGGGTGTCAAACGTCGCCTACGGGACCTGAATCTCAAATATTCGATGCTTTTTCCAGCTAAGCTGAGGGTGGAGGTAGATGGCCGCACGCACTTTTTTGATCGTCCCGAGGCGGCCGGGGACTGGCTGGACGCTTTGCCTGGAGATCGGGGCCGGGGGGGCGGGGGGGGGGAGCGGTTGGTGGGGAGGGCCCGCCGGATCAGGACTAAGGGACTGATGGTAGGCCTTGCTCCGGACTGTGTTATTGTCACCATTGACTGTTAGGGTAAGTTCCCCTCCTATGGAGGTCGTATGGGGTCTCTTGGGGGATCTCCCTCCTCCTCTGGGGGACTAGTTAGTTTTCTTTCTATGGGGCGACAGGCACACTGCACTTTGGGGGGGCTGTTCGGGCTCATGCAGGGGTGCAGGGTGGGGGGAGTTCTGTTGGGATGGGTGGGTTGGGGTGGGGTGTGGTTCGTTTCTACCGCAAGGCAAACCCTTTATTGTATTGGTGTTTTTGAGATGCTCTCGGGGGGACAAATGATGGCTTCTGTATGTGATGGGGGGTAGGGACCTGACTTTGTTGTCCTGGAACGTTAACGGACTGGGGGATAGGATTAAGCGGGGTGTGGTCCTGCAGTATCTGAAACGGATTTCGCCTGATGTGGTCTTTCTGCAGGAGACACACCTTATTGGTAACTCCTTTTGTGCCATGAATCGACGTGGCTATCGTTTGGTGGCCCATTCGGGCTTTACATCAGGCTCACGAGGGGTGGGCATTATGGTCAAGACCTCGCTCCCGCTAGAAATAGACGAGGTGCGCCATGATGAGAGGGGACGCTACACCGTTTTGGTGGGGAGAATGGAGGGCAAAGTAGTCGTCTTTGTCTCAGTGTATGTCCCACCGGGGTTGCAATCCACCACCTTTGCGGACCTGGGACGCCTCCTTCTTGACCTTCCGGGGGGGCTTCTGGTGGTTGGGGGGGGACTTCAACGCGGTGGTTTCTGGGACTATGGATCGTTATCCCCCTAGGGACCTCCCCCGGGCTCAGGCGTGGCTGTCGGGCCTTTTGGACACACTGGGATTGGTGGACTGTTGGCGTCTAAAGCATCCCACTCAGCTGCAGTACACCTTCCATTCGGGTGCCCATGGTAGCCTTTCGCGGCTTGATCATATCCTTGTCCCTGCGGCCTATGCCGGGAGAGTGGGGGAGGTGCGCCATCTGGCGAGGGGCATTTCAGATCACTCCCCACTCCTGTTGCACTTTGATGTCTTCCCGAGGGGGGAGGGCAGGGTAGCTCCAATCAATGCTTGGTACTTGCGCGACCCCACTATTCGCGCTGAATTGATTAAATCCTTGCAACGGTATTTTGAGGAGAATGTGGGGTCAGTCCTGTCGGCTATCTCCCTGTGGGAGGCTTTCAAGACAGTGCTTAGAGGGGAGGCCCTCTCCTTTATTTCCCATGCCCGGAGGCGCGCACAGGAGGAGGTGACCCGGGTGGAGGCCGAAATTACTGACTTGGAGGGTGATTTGGGGAGTGAGGTGACTGACGCTGCGCTCCACGTTCTGCACCTTAAGCAGGCGGCCTATAGGGCCCTCGTCACGGAGGCGGCCAGGGGCCTTAGCAGAGAGCAACAGGGGCGATTGTATGATGTGGGTGATAAGGCGGGCAAGTTGATTGCGTGGTTGGATAAGAAGGAGAGAGCTAGTCGTGTGGTCCCGTTGATTGAGAGGACGGATGGCGTGCGTGTTACTGAGCCGGAAGGCATTGTTTCTTGCTTCGCGGATTATTTCCGCGAGGTATATTCCCCGGTTTCTCCCTGCTCGGAGGAGGATTCCCATGCCCTGCTGCGTGACATCGCGCTCCCCTCCCTTTCTGTGGAGGACAGGGAGTTGATGGATGCCGCCCCCACCTCGGACGAAATCGCCCTCGCCATCCGCTCGGTCGCTTCTGGCAAGGCCATGGGCCCGAACGGCATTCCTATCGAGCTCTACAAGCTGCGACCGGATGTACTGGCACCCCACCTCCGCGCAATGTTCCTTGCGGCCCACTCGCGGGGCTTCCTCCCGCCGGACCAGCGTCTGGCTACCATCGTGGTCATCCACAAGGAGGGGAGACCACGAGACCGGGTCACATCCTATCGGCCTATCTCGCTCTTGAATGCGGAGCCTAAAATCCTCGCCAAGGTGCTCGCCAACCGGCTGGTCGGTGTGGTGGGCGACCTGGTCCACCAAGACCAGTCCGGCTTTATACCCCATCGCAACACGGCTCTTAATCTGCGACGCCTGCACGGCGTGCTAGCGCGTGTTCCGTTCGTGCGGGAGCCGGCCATCTTGGCGTCTTTGGACGCCACTATGGCGTTCGACACACTCGAGTGGCCGTACATCTGGGCGATGCTGGCGAAATTTGGCTTTGGGCCGGGATTCATCAGCTGGGTCAAATTGTTGTACTCGGACCCACTTGCGCAGGTGGTGGTGAATGGTCGAGTCTCGGCCCCATTCGTGCTGGGACGGGGCACGCGACAGGGTTGCCCCCTGTCGCCGCTCCTGTTCGCACTGGCCTTGGAACCCCTGGCGGAGTGGCTGCGGTGGCACCCTTCTATCCGAGGTCTCCGTTGGACCCCCGAGTATGAGGACCGCGTGTCCCTCTATGCAGACGACATCCTTTTGTACTTAGCCTCCCCGCGCAAATCACTGATTGTCCTGGTCGATGTTTTGCGCTCTTTTGGCCGCAATTCAGGCCTTGTCATCAACTGGGCCAAATCCTGTGTCTATGTGCTTTCCGGGGAGGCTCCTGTCCTCCCGCGGGGCTGTCCGATCCAGATTGCCTCGCAGGGATTTCGATACTTGGGTGTCTACATTACGCTGGACCCGGTGGCCCGCTACGAGCGAAATTTGCTTCCCCCCCTCCAGCGCTTGAAGGAGGATGTCGCGCGCTGGCGGCGCTTGCCGCTTTCGCCGCTCGGCCGGGCGGCGTTGTTTAAGATGATGTCCCTGCCGCGCTTCCTGTACGCCCTCCAGAACACCATGGACTTGGTCCCAGCGCGCTACTTCCGTGAGGTGGAGGGTTTACAGCGCCGCCTGTTCTGGGACGGGAGGCCGCGTATAGCCCTGGCAAAGTTGACGCTCCCGTGGTACGACGGAGGGATCGCCCTCCCGGATATCAAACGGTATTACTGGGCCTCCCAGTTAGCTGCAATTAATCATGGCCTCTATGGGCCCGCCCTAAACCCGGCATTTGAAATGGATAAGATGCTCCTGCCCGGTGGCGATTACAATCGAGCGCTCTATGCTAGCGTGCCCGATTCCCGCTTGACGGGACCCACGCGTGTCATGGTGCGAGTATGGCACGCGGCTAATGCAGCTATGGGCTGGAAGGACCGTTTGACCCGGGCGTCACCGCTGTATGCGTCTGAGAGGTTGGGCTCTCTGTGGACCTCGAAGGGCTTTGAGCAGTGGGACACGATAGGCATCAGTACAGTGGGGGATCTCTGGACGAGGGGAGGATTCAAAACATTCGAGACGCTGCAGGCGGAGTTTCAGCTGCGGGGCAGTGAATACTTTCGGTACCTGCAGGTCCGTCACGCACTGGGCTCCGTCTTCCCAGACGTGGCCTCCATCCCGGAGTCCTCCCCCCTGGAGGATCGAGTGCTAGATGGCCATGTTCCGGACAGCACGATCTCCCTCATTTACAAGAAATTGATAAATGATCGCTCGGGCTTACTGACTGGCCTCCGCGAGGCCTGGGTTGCCGATGGGCTGGAGTTGGACGACGAGGACTGGATTTCCGCGGTGGCCTCTCCGAAGGAGGTGGCCATCCCGGCTCGCCTTCGCTTCGTCCAGCTTAAGATACTCCACCGGGTGTACATGACGAGGCCAAGGCTTCTGCGTATGGGCTATGCCGAGGACGGATTGTGTAAGCGTGGGTGTGGTGCTTCAGCGACTTTTTTGCACATTCTGTGGGAATGTCCGAGGGTGGAGCGATTCTGGCGTGGTGTGCATGAGGTCCTGCGAGCGGTTACGCATGTCGCGCTGTTGCCTGAAGCGAGGAGATGTTTGCTGAATGTGTGGGAACCGACCGATTACTCGGTTCCGCAGACGCGATGGGTGACTCTGGGCTATATGGTGGCTAAACGGGACGTTGCGCAGCTGTGGGGATCCCAGAGGCCCCCGGCGGTGTCGGCCTGGAAAGAACACATGGATTGGTGCATGTTCCGAGAAAAGGTGGTGTATGTGGCGCGAGGTAAGCCTGGGGCATGGGTGAAGATATGGGGCCCCTGGAACGCCTACCGCGGGGGTATCTGCGAGCCGCCGTTGTTGCCTCCCGCCTCGCCAGCTCCATCCCCCTAGTTTACCCCCTCCCTCAGTCCCGGGCACAGTGTTCTCCCAGTCCCGGACCTGTTTCCCTTCCCCTCTCGGGGTTTTTGTGGATGGTTTGGGGTCCCCCATTTGAGAAGCACGTGCTGCCACTTTCGATTGTGGGTTGCCTTGCGGGTGTGTGTTTTTTATGTTGTTGTGTTGTATAAAATGAAACCGTATGGTGGGCTCAGAGTCATATGGCCCGCGTTGTTGATACCTCCTGCCTTAGTGTCTATGCAAAGCCAAGTGCCTCATTCTATGTATGTCATTTGCTATCGTCACTTTAGCGGCCGGCCGGAAGGTTGTAGGCCCATACCTGTATATATTTGAGATTGCAATAAACGGTTTCAAAAAAAAAAAAAAAAAAAAAGAAACTGATGGGTGAAGAGGATCAAATACTTTATCATTGTAAGAACAAGTGCTACAAGTGGTACACAATGGAAAAAAGTCTGGAAAAAAATCATCAAACTATAGCAGAAACCAGTAAATTACAACAAGAATCCGAGTCTTCTGAAAAAGCGACGAAAACCAAATCCAATGCTCATCCACTTAGAAGATTGATAGCTACCCCTCGTCCACCTCCAACAACTGATCAGAAAGCAGAGGATCTTTAATGTTTTATCTGTGGTTTAGCCAGAACAAGGGCAAAAGGGTTTGACGAAAGAACAGAGTCTAGGAGTCTCAAAGAGCAAACATTTTTATCTGCAGCTAGTTTCTTCCAAGATGACGTTTTCAGCTGAGTAGCTGATCTAAACAGCAAGGTGAATGTATTTGCAGCAGAGTTGTATGCCCACCCCAACTACATGCGTGCATACATTAGAAAATATGAATGTACTATGAGCTCCCAGCAGCAACGTAAGAGACAGCCTTCAGTTAAGTTTGCACTCTTTGAAAAAGCAAATAAAATTTTAAAGCAACTCGAGTGCTGGGTACAGGTTCACACTTAGTGAGATCAGAAAAATAATGGTCAAAATTGATGAAAAAGCATTGATCCATAATAATGAAACTAAGATTTTTCTGGTGAGAACGTACGACAGAATTCGTTTTTGTCAGCTTAACAAAAAGAATGAGCCACTTATGGTGTTCTCAGCTGATTTGACTTCTGAAGTTCTCACGGTCAAAATAAGATTACAGAATGCAGTAAAATCAGCAGGAATCATTTTAAGAAACATCCTGAAAGATTTAGATTTTGGACTGAATGACACATTTTGTGATGCCCCAAAGCTCCACAAACCATAGGCGTCTACAAGATTGCCTGCTGTTGCCTTAACATTTTTTATATCATTGTTTAATATCAGCAAAGCAAAACTGTTACAAACTAAAGTTCTGGAGATCGGAACAGAAGCTGACAACATTGATGATGGCTTTGAAGATAAGCGAAGAAGTGGAAGACAATCTCATGAACTAACAGACTTATGCTGTGCAAATGTACTGTCTTTTCCAATCATGTTTAATGAATTACATTACAGCAAAAAGAAAACTCCGCTACACATGGTCACTGTCCACGCAATCTATGACAAATGCAATATAGAGAGCTAATCACTTCAATGAATAGGATTGATGTATCAACAAGTTACAATGATAAAGTACGGAGCAGGAACTTGTTAGCAGCTCATGCAGTAAAGTCTTGTGAATCAGACAGCACATCACTTCCAAGTCACATTACCAGGAAACAATGTAAAATTGCTGCTCTTGATAATTTTGAAGACCGCTCTTCTTTGTCTGGAACATCCAGCACATATGATACTGCCATGGTGCTTTTTTAAGACTGTACCAATGATGTATCTGCTTGAAATCGAGCTGTGTCAGCTGTAGGCACAAACAAATGAAGCTGCAAACTTATTCTCCAACTGTCTTCCCAACATGTGCAAAATCACAACAAGCCATCAACATGTCCCAGTCTACCAGAAAGTTTAAAAGTGGCTGAGGACAAGGATCTTCTACCTGATGCTGCGATCTGCAAAGCTGACTTAACTGCATTTATCATATCGCTTATTCAGGGCAGCCTGAAGGATGAAGAAAAGCCAGTTCCTCTGTGGGCTGGAATTCATGCTCTGATCTCCCAGAATACCATCCAACTGAAGAAGGTTGGGGTTTTACCAGTAATACCATCTCCAGTCACAAACTACACAGCTCTAAAAATGCCCAAAATGTGCATGCTCAGCTTGAAACCAGCCTATCCTGCCAATTTTCTGCAATGAAGGTGTTTTTTCGTATTGTAGCTGACATTTATATGAGCAATACAGTAGAATTTTATGATCTTTATCCAATTATTAGCATTTTCCACATGACAAAAGTTGCATAACGTTGTGCAGGAAG
Source organism: Triturus cristatus (assembly GCF_964204655.1). Classification (NCBI taxonomy): domain Eukaryota; kingdom Metazoa; phylum Chordata; class Amphibia; order Caudata; family Salamandridae; genus Triturus; species Triturus cristatus. Next base: position 629,988,071 of record NC_140586.1, on the reverse strand, counting down.
CTATCGCAGTGGTTATGACATAGACAAATGCACTTATTTAGGGTGAAATCCTTGAAAGCAAAAAACTGTCCAGTCGGTATTGAGCGGAACTCATTATGTTTGTTCGTTAAAAGGTATTAGAAGGAAAAAAAAAAAAGCGACTGTGACGGGATAAAACGGCTACATTGTTGCTGCTGGAAATTTCACCTTTGTTTCACCGGACTGTATATTGTTTAAAAAAAAAAACTGGAGAGGTAAAAACTGAGAAGGCTGAGAAGGGTGAGAAGAAGTCGGAGCTCCAGAAGGAGGGAAAAAAGAAGGGAAAAAAAAAACGCGAGAAGGCTTTTCTTTTGCCAAAAGTGAATAATCTTTAAGAATCTTCAAGAAAACGCTAACAGAACAGGTATGGCGCCGAAAGGCAGAGGCCCACGAAAAGCAGCTAATGTGAATGTGAACAATACTAGTTCCAATAATGCACCCAGTGCTAGCAATCTCGCTAATGTTAATAACAGTACCAGTAGTAACACCAGTGTATCTGGAAGCACGGCTCTCTCCTCTAAACAAACTGACATGGCGGCCGCAGCGCTGACTGGAGGTGCTGGGGCTGGCCTGAATAGCAATAATGGAGCACAGACTGTTAGGAATAACATGCATAATACTCCCATAATCCCTGTAATGCCTGACCTATGTTACATACAATCTTTGTGAAAAAAAAGGGTGCTGTTATGGCCTCAAGATCCACTGAAGGCGCGATATGTGGCGATGGGGATGACCCTAATGGCTCGACCCCTCCTGAGCGCAGTAATAGAAAGGGAGAAGGTGGTTTAAATGAGCAACGCATTGCCACAGTGGACCTGGGAGATACGGATTCTGCATTGTCTGATGGTAAATTCTATTCAATGCCGGACCTATCTGCAGTTGCGGAAGATGACGGTAACAGCCTTCAAGGTGAGTGGGGCGATGAGGTGGCACTCACAGATGATGAAGACCTGATTGAGGAATACGGCAACCTGACACACTCACCCAAACAGACAAAGAGATTACTGGATCAACAAGATACAATCCGGCGAAATCCCGAAACTGAAGGGGCCTCACAGGAGAAGATTTCTCTTATACAACCTATCTGGGAATCGGGGGGAGCGGAGTCCCAATTACAGGATTCAGATCAAGGCGCTAAGGATGTAACTTTGGACCTAATATACAAGAGCATCATGGCCCATCGGGCTGAGACTAAGGCTGAAAGTAGCCGCACTCAAAGTGCAGTTCGAAAACTACAGAACACTATGCGACGGATGGTCAAATCAGTGAACGATCTTACTAATCGGGTGACTGAGACAGAGGAACGAATATCGAGTACTGAAGATATCATTACCAAGCAGCAAACCGCGATAGAGACTTTACAGGCCACTCGAGAGGATATCGAATGGAAGATGTCGGATTTGGAAAACCGCGCGCGACGCAATAACCTGCGCGTCCTTGGAATTCCAGAGATGAAAGAAGGGAAAGATGCCCGAAAGTTCATCATCGAGACTTTCACTGAAGCATTCCCAGAATTAGCCGAATGGCAGTGGGAGAAGGAGATCACCAGGGCGCACAGATATCCATTTGTTCTGCGTAAGACCCGCGGGGAATTAAATCCCTTGGCAGGTTCTAAAGTGTTTCCACGAGCAATTCTAATCTGTGTAAATAATTTTGTTTTGAGAGAAGCACTATACGATTTGGCTCGCCCTGATAAGCGACGCAAGGGGTCTGTGTGTGACTTTTTTGTTAGGCCGGACTACTGCTCAGCTACTGTGACCTTAAGATGGCGATTTCGACAATTATTTCAGCCATTCCAAGCTAAGGGTGCGCAGGTATTCCTCCTGAACCCTGCCAAACTCAAGGTGATTTATAAAAGGCAGGTTAAATATTTCACTTCTGAATTGCAAGCGCAAGCATATTTGAAGAATATCGTCACTAAAGAAGTGCCACCCTGATGGTGATGGGGAAGGGAGAGGGGAATGGAGGAAGGAGGAGAGGAGGAAGGAAAGAAAGAGGGGGAAAAAAAAGGGAAAAATGGTGTGAAGCAAATTATTTGGAAAGGGGAAGGGAGAGCAAAGGGAAGAAGGGAGGAGGGAAGAGGAAAGAGAAGGAAAAGGGAGGAAAAAAAAAAAACTAAATCAGTCAGTTATAATAATATCTCATATCGAGATGTATAGGGTGTACTATCTATTGGTTGCGTACCAATAGGATCTTTATGGCCTTTTAATGCTGCATGAATATTTGCGGCCTGCTTTTATTATTTTTTTTTTTGTTAAAGACAGAAAAACTGGTTTGATTAAGATAGTGATACTGTTTAGAGAAGAGGAGAGAAGGAGGGAAGGGAAGGGAGAGAAGAGAAGGGGAAGGAAAAAAGAAAAGAGAAAAAAAGAGTGAGGCTGATTATGTAGTTAATAATAATATTTAAGGGATAAAGTGTCACTTAATGTAGGGTAGATAACATGTTTAGTAATATGCTGTTTAAGCAGAAATAGACAACATATAAATGTAATGTAAGGAGAGGGTAGCAGTCTGGCAGAGTCTCTGCCGAGGGGGATCTTGCACACTCACATCACTAAGGACTATGTCCTTTTGCTCACAATGGGGGGTTGACCTAGGGAGGGAGGGGGAGGAAGGGAGGGAGACCTCGGTCTGGGGTCTGTGGGGGGGTCAGGGTGGGATGGTTAAAAAAGGGGAAACAGGGACCACGGGTATAATTTTGATTTACTGTGTGAAAACAATGCAGGATAGGTGGCAGAGTGTTTTTATTTGTTTTAGAGCTAGAGTAGATGGCAGTTAGAAAGTTAAGAATAGGTACACTAAATGTGAGAGGCTTGAATGCTTTAAATAAAAGGCAACGTGTTGCCCGGGAATTGCAGTGGCTCAACTGTGATATTATTGCATTGCAAGAGACACACCTTGCATGGTCTAAGCGAAAGTACTTAAGCGAGCTTGGCTATAATGTGCTGGTGTGCACTAAGCAGTCGTCTACATCGCGGGGGTTGCTATATTGGCTAAGAGAAATCTAATTGAAGGCGGACGAGTTTTAGAGGATAATGCTGGAAGGTGGGCAATCACTGAATGTAAAGTAGGAACTTTTAAATGTACTGTCTGCTCCATCTATGGATCTTATTTCGATGAGGCAGCAGTCTTAGAATATTTGAATGTTGAATTAGCAACCTGGGCCGCCCCTGTTATTCTTTGTGGTAATTTGAATATTAATCTCCACTCTGGTATATTAGGTAGTGATCAAGATAGGTATGTAGGTAGGAAACCAAAGGTTTACAGGGCGTTAAGCTCACTGGTGAAAGCACATGGGCTAACTGATGCTTGGGCCCATCTTAGAAAGACTGAGCCCGGTTATACTTTTTACTCGGCTCCCCACCAAAAATTATTTCGCCTAGATTATTTTTTAGTTACACATAATCTACTTTATGATGCAGAAATACAGGTTTATCCCCGAGCAACATCTGACCATGGGCCAGTTGTGCTGTCCATCCGGGCTTTATTTCCACCCTGCAAACCCCGGGACTTTTCTTTTGACCGCAAGCTGCTGTTGGATGTCAAATTTCAAGAACATATGAGTGAGTGGATTTGTGAGTTTTTTAATTTAAACAGGGGAAGCGCAGGCGATGGTATAGTCTGGGATACGTTTAAAGCAGCCTTCAGGGGGGAGGTGTTCAGCTACGGTTTGTATGCTCAAAAACAGATGCGAAAAATGTTAGAGGAGCTTTACCAGGATCTAGGCACTGCTGAAGAGCTTTTGACACAAGACATTGCACATAACAGGGATACTTATAATACATCAGCTGCAGTGACGCGATGTAAGGCAAAGGTTAACAACTATTGGAGTAAGGAAGCAGCAAAGACTTTTGAGGTTAAGAGAAAGGTGTTGTATGAATACGGGGAAGCAAGTGGGAGGTGTTTAGCCCAGAGAATGAGGAACAGGGAAACTGCTCAACGAATTAAAAGTATGAAAAATGAGGCTGGGCATTATGAAGAAACCGAAAGTGGCATTTTAGAAGTCTTTAGAAGTTTCTATGCTAGTCTATATGCAGCAGAAGAATATGATAGTAATAGAGCTTTATCCTTTCTCGGACAAAATCTTGGGCCGAAATTGGATCAAGGATTGGCAGATATATTGGAGACCCCCATAGAGATGTTTGAATTAGAAGTGGCTCTTAAAGCGTTGCCAGTGGGCAAGGCTTCGGGTCCTGATAAACTTCCGCTTGAAGTATATAAATGTTTTGTCCAAGTTTTAAAACAGGATATGTTAGCTACATTCCGAAAAGCTCAGCAAGGGGAGTATCCTATAACATGGGGGGAAGCGAGTATAGCAGTGTTTAGGAAAAAGGAAAAACCGGCGGACTTACCAGGCTCATATCGACCTATTTCATTATTAAACACAGACGGGAAATTATATTCTAAGATCTTAGCTACCAGATTATCAGAAGTGATCACTCCTCTGGTTACTATTTATCAGCACGGGTTTATTCCAAAGCGTGGTACAACCGATCATGTTAATCGGGTGATTACTTTAATTGATCATGCAAATGTGTCGGGGGACCCACTTAGTCTTATATTATTGGACGCAGAGAAGGCCTTCGACCAAGTATCGTGGGCCTTCTTATGGGACCTGTTGAAATTACAGGGATTTGTTCTGAAATACCGTTGGAACTATCAATTGAATTGTCTTGCCGTCTATTTATATCGGCTAATCTTAAGGCACAACACTATAAGACTTTGTTCTATCTTTATCGAACGCCCGATAAAATCGCAAAGTGGGGAGGAGATCCTGATGGAAAGTGCTTTAGGTGTAATACTTTACACGCTGATGTAGTACATATCTTTGCCACCTGTGCTAAACTATCGGAATTGCTCAGACAAATAAATGGGTTTTTGTCTGAGATTCTAGGTGTCACTATACAAGTGTCAATCAGTGAGATTTTACTGGGTATAGATGTAGATGGAGTACGTATAGACTCTGGTAAGGAAATCAGATACCTGATATTTATGGCAGCAGCAGTGTTAAGGATCTGTATTGCCTCAGTATGGTTACACACTGAAGCCCCCCCATTTGAGATGTGGAGAACTCGTTTTTTGTTTACGTATAATATTGAATATAACCTATATAGTGTTAAGGGGAGGCGGAAAATGGCTTTGGGGCAGCTAATCTGGGGTGCTGTATGTACATATATGGACAAGTAGGATGGTCTTGAGTTATTTGGTGTCCTTTATTAATTATCTGTTTTCTTTCTCTCTGTAATGGATGACATAATGGAATTATTTCCTTTTCTTTTGGGTATCAGATGTATCAGCCGTCTTACAACTGTAATCTGCCGAATATTACTGTAATTCAAATTTATTGAATCGAACCTGCATTGCATAACTAATGGAATGTTGGGTTATGTTTTTATTTTGTACCCGTGATCTCTATTTAATAAAGAAATGTAAAATAAAAAAAAAAGGTATGCTCATCATATATGAGTCTATAGAAACATTGCGTTGGAATGCTTTCTGGAACAAGAATGACAAATTAGGAAGTTAACAAGGCACAGGGTGCATTTCATTCAAAAGACAATGTAAATTAAGTCAATGTTCAATACACTCAGTTAAAAATCAGGAAACCAAGTTAGTAGAGTTTGTCAAAGAATGTGAAGAAAAATCAGGACTTCGCAAGTACTAGGGAAATGTTTTACATATGATATCTCTAGTGAAAAACATGGTACATGCTGACGGGAAGGTGATTGGGGACTGCATAAGAAAACTGTGGAGTCACTGATTACTATGTTTCTGGAACGCAATTGCATACCTGAGATATGGGTCCTGGTATTTGGAAAGAGTAAAGAAGGTGGAGCTGAAAAAATCATAACCCTACAGAAAATTCATCCAAAGACATTTTGTGGTGAAAGACAGAGAAGGAAGGTTCAATGCGCTGGCTCCAGATATGAAACTGGAACAGAAGATCCAGAGATAACAGAAAAGCTTCAAGGGAATTGTTAGTCAGACAAGTAAAATTGAATATGTTGCTCAATGGCAGCTAGTATACCATGAAGTCCTTTCTATTTGCAGTGTTTTCAGAGAGATGACAAATTCAAATTTAATGGACCGTTGTGAAACTGTTCCATACTACAAACCATTGGGAAAGAGAGGGAAATGCTTTAATAAGCATGTTGACATTCTTCATTTCATGCAGCAGCAAGGAAACCCCTTTGAAATGACTGAGCCTGTGCAACTACACATCTTCGTGACCAAACAATGTAGATAACAATACAAAGACACGTCTACTAGTTGTCCTAGAACATGGATCGAAACAATACGCAAAACTGAAGCAGGAGAGAATTGTATTGAAAGAGAAAAAGCTGTTTGACAATCACTAAAGCTAAACTTCCACACTTTAATTGCCATTGTAAGAGTTCCATTTAACCAGCCACTATAAAACAGGTAACATAAAAGCAACTTTCGCAAGCACTTAGAGAGATGGATGTAGCATAAGAAAGGGGAGAATTTATCGAGGGCATTCTGTTGCATGATCTTTTTCAACAAACGCATTATTTGTTGGAGATGCTGCAACCAAACCAGTGAAGCACAAATTCGTACAAGAGCTCAGAAAAAGTTTCACCTGAAGAATTTCAATTCAAAAAGGTGTCCTTATTGAAAACTGTTGTTGTTGTGGACTATTTGTCACAGTTTCGAATGGCCAAGATTTCATCCATGCAAAACGTCGGAGAGGTCGTTCAGACTGTTCTACAGATATCAATGTCAGTGTGCACCTATTAAGAACTGCACATTGCCTTTGACAGCTATCTTGAACTATCTGTCGAAGAATGTGAGAGAAATGGACAAATGTCTACAAGTGGAACAATTTACCTTGCCTGCATCAAAAATCCGACACCTATACCTGTGCAACTTGATAAATTCTGGTCATCAACATTGAACAAGATGAACTTGGAGATGTTAACTCACCAAAACATTGCTGATGCTTCAGTGACCACTGAATTTCCAATTGTTGCAAGTGGAATGATTGACAATGAGGGGGTCATGCCTGCAGAGATATATTCAAAGGGCACAGGCCATATTTGTTCAAGAACTTAGCAGCAAATTGGAAGAAGCTGACCTTCATGTTGTGCCACATGTTGAATGACACAGATGTTATTATTGTGCTAACATTTGTTGCAATGTTCTTAAGCCAATGATTGTCAGGGTAATGAATATGTTATGGAACAGGTGAGAAAAGACACTTATTCCCGCTTCATATTCTATACAAGAAACCTAACCCAGAGATGCCCAGTGTTCTTATCAAGGCACATATTCTTACAGGTGATGACACCATGAGCAAGATTGGAACAAAGCTTAGAGCTTTAACTGCTGAATCTGGGAGGTTTCTAAAAGGATTTGCTGAGACAAAAGCAGAATGTGACTTTAAAGACATAGAAAAATACCTTGTGCATGTGTGGAAAATGAGTTCTGAAAGTCACACATTTGACGATCTTCGGTACAGTGAGTTCACGAGATCAGTCCCACTAAGTGACCTTCCACCTACCTCATATTCTGTGCATGGACACATTAAAATAGTGTTCTACTTGATCAGAAGATGTTAAATGTTTGGGATCATTCATATGGAGAGAAAGATCCACGTGAATTTGGTGTGGAAGATATTGATTGGGTGCTAAAACCTATGAAATTTCCAAAGCCTCTACCCACAGAACGTATACATGCACTTGCAAAACCTGTGCTACAAAAAGATGTCCCTGTTGATATGCTCTTCTCACATGTTCAACATTCTGCAAATGTATCGTGCGATTGCTGAAACAAAGTGAACTATGAAAATGTGTCTAAAACAGGAGTGATAAAAATATATATTTTTTCATTTCAGATCATAAACGTTGTTTGGTGTATACATAAAAGGATTAAAAAACATTATTTATTTCATTTCTATATATGTCTCTTCTTCCTCTATTATAGCCGCCATTTTGAAAAATGATGGAAGGTTTGCTCTGAGGAGTTATTTTCTTTCTCTATAAGAATACTTGACCCTCAAAACCTAAGTTTTGACACCAAAATAAAGTACATAGGTCTTACGGTTCCTGAAATCTTACATCATCACTGCAACACATCCGTCATTTTTAAAAATGTCATCCAGAAAAATGTAGCCCAAATCAGCAATGTCTACCCAAGCTAAATTACTTCTCTATTGATCAGAAAACACAAACCAAAACTGCAAATCTCTGGAAAACAAATTCTTACAGAGGTATATCAGGGTCCGGAATAAAAACTTGGTCCTAACTATAACGATGGCGCCAGTAGGTTGGAAAAAAAAAACCTATATATATATATATATATTTACTCCACAGAACGGGTCATTTTAGGATTGAGCCCATCGTCAGGTGGTGCGTTATGCCGGTATGCCCTACCCGGCTGTAACAATTTGCGCTTATCCTTGATAAACACGCACTCTCAAAGTATAGTGCTATAAAGAAACTCTTTATTGCTCGCTACGCGTTTCAACAACTTAATGTCTTGATCACACGAACGGTAAAGCAAACAAAGACGTTCATATATAAACATTGGAAAAGGAAAAAGGACTACATTGAATTCATTGCAAACCTTGTCCCAAAAAGCTTTCGGCCATCTTGTAACGGTGAAATCCTATTTCTGAAAGTAAGCTCATTACAATCATGATGTATTTGATTGAGGAAAGTTGCATCAAATCCAAACTCATTTAGGTTACATACAATATATAAAATAAATGCTGTATGATACATAGCGCACTAGTGGCTTAGGCATTCATTTTCAAATGCAAATTACCATATAGTTCATTTTTTAGTTCTTTTTGTTTCTTTTGTTATGCACTCATTTAGTAAAGTTTTCAATTTATATTTACAAAAGAACTCCATTGTATTCAACTGATATTTCATAGATCCTGTATAGAACAAGACTATTTTTCATCGCACTAGTGGCATTACTCACATTTCATAATTTGAAAATTGCTATTTAGATTTATACAATTGCTATCAGATTGCAATACTAATTGATATATACGTGTTCTCAAGTTGCTTACATTCATAATAGAAATATATGGTTCCTAATATTTAAGGTCAATGACCAGAAAAATTATATTTTTTGCTGCACTTAACAATCAATTAGAAAGGCCTACATATATACAGATACTGGCGACAAGACTAATGAAATTAGACAAATGCCTGCTTGGTAAAGTCCATATCCAGAGCTCCAAAGTTAGTAAAGTAATAATGTGAAAAGTAATAAAGTGAAAATGGTAAAAATTTCCAGTTATTTTAACACAAGAAAATGGTTAAAAAGTCTCTTATCTTGTTTCCAATGTGTTTCCGAGCCCGGGGAAGAAAAGGGTAGGGTACCCGTGCAGTGACCATACAATACGGTGGGTCCCTTCCTTTCTTCCAAACAAAAAAGATAAAAGGAATAAATTCACTTTTCATAGAAAAGTATATCTTTGAGTTCATAATCAAAGCATAAAACAGTAAGTTACAGTAAATAACACATTAATTAATATACTTGACAGGTTCTCAATACCTAGTTTTCATTCCTCATGTAGATGTGTTGCTAATTCATCATCCATATTGTGGCCCCCAGGGAATTTAGTTTCCAACTCGAGTATCCATTTGGATTCTTTCTTTCTAAGGGCCAATTACCTATTGCCACCTCTATTGTCAAGAATGATTTGTTCAATTGCATAAAAGCGCAATAAAGCACTATTGGAATCATGATATCTTTCAAAATGTCTGGCAATAGGATAATGTATATCAACATTTGTGATAGCTCTTAGATGTTCCATAACTCTTTTTTTGATCATACATGTGGTACTTCCTACATACCTGAGTTTACAGGGACATTCTAGAATATACACTATATAGGTACTACTGCAAGTAAGGAACTGATGTATTTTCCATTTTTGTGCTCTTCCAGGAATACTAAATCCCTTAACTGACTGACTGAATTTACACGATCTACAGTGTCCACACGGAAAGAAACCTTTGAGATCATGAAAAGTATTTTTCTTGGTTTCAGTAATATCACTTTTAACAAGGATATCTCTAAAACTTCTCCCTTTTCTGTAGGTAATTTGAGGTCTCTCCCCTACTTCTGAGCCCACAATGTTATCTGTCTGGAGAATATTCCAATTGTCAGACAAGATTTTTTGTATTTTCTTGGAGTGACTATTAAAGGTTGTTATCACCCTCGTGACAGGTTTAGTAGTATCCAATTCTTCTGTCTGGCCTAGCGATTCTTCTCTACTAACTTTAGCGATCTTCTCTAGTGCTTTGTTCAATACCCATTTAGGGTAACCACGTTCACAGAGGCGATCATAGACCTAAAGAGTCACTGTTAGTTTCATCATGACAATGCAAAAACAAAATGAAAGGCGAGAAAACATATGCCAACAAAGTAGATAAATTGAAAAGAAACACAAGCATATTGTAAATATATTAATGGCATACATTTACCTGATTGTAGTGTGTTAAAGCAAAAATAAAGAAATGAAACTGGGGGCAGGCAATTGCCCATGTATGACAACGTCCTATTCACATATATAGACATAGAAAAAACATGTGTGCGCCCTAAAGACCCTGATGTAGTAATGTCACCTGAAGAGTGGTGTGTAGCTAACGTATGGGATAATGTGGAAGTTGCTGTGAATAGTAAGTACAGACTGAAGGGTGGCTCCCGCCCGAGCGTAAACACAGGATAGTATACATCGTAGCCGCTAGTGCTGTTAAAGATGAAAAGTAGCACAATAGAAAAGTAGCACATGAGAAGCTAAAAAGTGCCTCATGTTAAAAACCAATGTATATCGTGCTGCTTTAGTAGGCTAGTGGTAGGGCCTAAGGTAGACAAAGGGGAGAAGTGCAGAGATAGATCGTGTGTATTAGCGATCTAAATGCAAGTCTGTAAAACTACTATTAAAAAAGAAAGAAAACAATGTAATGTATTCAAATAATACACATAGACAGTATATATATTTTTTTTTTTTCACTGAAAAAACCCAAAGGTTACAAGGATGTTATAGTTAGCAAATAGAATAAAAAAAAACCTTGGAAATTCACAAAAAAAACCCCAAAGGTTACAGGGACGTTACAGTTAGGGACAGATTTTACTTGTACAAAAGCAGAGAAATTCAGCCGTTATAGTCACCTGAGTTAACTATAACTCGCGCCCCTGGAATGCTTATGACCTCACATATTACATCATTCCTGACATGGTCAGTGACATCACTGGGTGAAAAGCTGTTTATCTTGAACTCATACATTGAAAAATAAATTCAAGCTCTTCATCAACCATTTCATTTCTGTGAAAAAAGAAAAGTGATTGGCAGAACCTGAGTCTCATGCTTGTTAAGTAAATTGAAAAAAAAGAGACAAAAGCAATAACCCTTAAAGCCCCTAGGTGTTTCAGGAATGCTAATATCAGAGTAAAGTTCTACCTGCAAAGGATGGGAACAGTGTCTTACAGGCCAAATGTGTGCTTATTGGAACCAGGGCAGTACTTTGACCTATTTTTGTCGAGTTAGTTGGGATCTGTTTGCAATAAGTGAACAAATGTAAAAGGCAGTGGGGTGGGCAATCACTCTAGCGAGCCCATAGCAATAAATGCAAGACCAAAAGCAGCAGGGAGTAGCACAGCTCATGAACCAAAAAATATAGTTCGAGGGAGAAAAACTAGGCGCATCTACCCAGAAAATAATTCACACAAAACTGTCCTTATGGAATAGAATAGTCTTTTGCAGTTCCCTCGGATATCTGGACCTGGTCGGAGGCATTACCCCGATTCTGTGCCCCCTTGGACTTCAAATCCCCACTGCAGGATGTGCATGTGCCAATGGACATGTTTTACCAACATGATGCAGGAGGTGATGAGACCCAGCAGCCTCGGAGTCAGTCCCAACAAAATCCAGGATAGAGGCTGAAACATCGGAATAATAGCCAAAATATTCCAGGCTTGCTGTTCTGTAGGATAAGCCCAAAACTGCACTGTGTCCAGTAAAGCTATTATGAAAGTGAGTGGCTGAGAGGGAGTAAGGTATGACTTTGGTACGATGATGGCGAACTTCAGCCAATGCAAGAGGTCCACCATAGTCTGGAGGTGGGAAATGATTGCCTGGGGCGGGCTCACTTTCAACAGCTAATCGTCGAGGTAGGGAAGAACTGGAACCCCTGACCTCTGCAGATGCGCTACAACCGTAGCCATCACCTTGGTGAACACCCGAGGAGCATTGGTAAGTCTGAAAGGGAGCACAATGTACTAGGGACGCTCCTGGCCCACCGCGAAACACTGGTAGCGTCTGTTGGCAGGCAGGATGGGAATGTGAAATTAAGTGTCCTGCAAGTACAATGCTACCATCCAGTCTTCAGGGTCGATGTCAGATAAGACCTGAGCCAGGGTAAACAACTTGAATATTTCCTTCTTTAAGAAGAATTTCAGAGGGCATATACCTAGAATAGGATGGAGGCCTTCACCCTTTGGCACTAGAAAGCAGTTGGAATAGCAACCACAACCTACTTGTGATGCTCATACCCTCTCATGGCTCCTTTGGACAGAAGGGCCAGTACTTCCCGTCACAAGAACGTAAGGTGATCCTCCGTCAGCTGATCCGGGGACAGAGGGAGTGGTGGCAGGGTTTGTTGGAACAGGAGGGTGTAACCCCGATGAATGATCTGCAGCACTCATTTTTCCATTATGTCCCTCCATTGGTGCAGATGGTATTGGATTCTTCCGCAAACAGGATGCCTACGCTGGGCTGAGGGCAAACTAAAGAGGCTTTGACTGTGTGGCTGCCATGGGGGGGAGCAGATTGGACCTCTGGCCTTGGGCCCCACAAGCCCTGTAAGAGCCACGTCAATGGCCAGGAAAGGGCAGCCTGCTGGCCAGGACGACTAGATGGGAAAGGATATGGCTGATGGTCCCTACTGTAGCTATAGACAGGATGAAAGGCAGAATGCTGAAGCTGGGGAGCTAAGAATAGCCCAAACGACCTAGCGGTGGCCCTACTATCCTTGAATCTCTCAGTCTCCGAAGAGATGGGTTCCATTTAATGGCATGTCCATGAGCGAGGCTTGGACATTTCCTGAAAAGCCAGTATTCCTCAACCAGGCGTGATGCCTCAGAAGAAGCAATGACTCTACCCTGTGAGTCAACTGTATCCAACCTGCATCGAATTCCGAACTTTGCCACATCTCGTCCATCAGCAATGGCTTGGGAGATTATTGCCAGGACTGCTGGGATCTTAGGTAGCACTTATGCAAGCATATCCCACACAATATGGGAATAACGGTCCAATAAGCATGCATTTTTGACAGACTGCAGTGCCAGGTGGGACGGGGGGAATCCTCTTTCTGAAGTTATCCAGATTCTTGAATTGCCTATCTGTTGGTGTGGTAAGGAACACACCGGGACTGATTTGGGATGTTGCATCCTGGACCATCAGCTTCTCAGGGGTGGGATGCTGGGTGAGTACGGCCAGACCTCCGGGAGTTGGACAATGAGAAATGGTCCGCATTGCAGTTGTCATTGGCCATGTGCTCAGCCCAAAGTACATTTAAGAATGCCAATCTATACTCACAAAGGACGGTGTTGTCGTCAGCTCCTAGCAGCAACAAACACTTGTTGTCAGATGCCACAATCCAAACATTTTCAGCGTTTGGATTGTGGCGTCTGACAACAAGCTTTTGTTGCCGCTAGGAGGTGACGACTTCAGCATCCATTGTATTGTTTTAGCCTCTTTGAATGTACTTTCGCCTGCACATAACCTTTATTATAGTTACTGAGTAGGACTCTTGATGTCTATTATAGATACTTCAGTTGGCGATCCTTGCAGTGTTGTCAGGTAAGAGAAGGGGATATGGATTACTTGCTTTATTGGTCAATCATTGCTTGTTTGGTTTTTAATACTTTGCCCCTGTTTCTTGGTTATGGAGGTGGTGTTGATAACACATTCCCTTCTCGGTAAGGTTGCCTGTTTGATTAGCTTTACGTTTGGTTTGGTCAGGGCATTTGGAGATGAAGAAGGCCCACGGTGCAGAGGAAGCAGTGAAGGCGAAGATCTTGGCTTTAGGAGTTGCTTGAGGTTGGACTTTTTGGGAGCCCGAGGATCTCTGGAGGATAGAGTCAACAAGCCTTGGCAGGTGGTGCACAGGGGTTCTGTTCCAGTGGTTCTGATGAGGGATACTGGCCTCAAACTTGGTATGAAGACAGTGCAGGCCTCAAGGGAGTTGCAGAACCACCACATGGGTTGCTGAGCCTTTCAGAGTCCGTGGGAGCCCAGGAAAAGTAGACCGGTCGGCTGCGTTGCGGTGCCTGCAGATGCAGGGGAGTGACTCCTTCACTCCAAGGGAGATTCCTTCAGGTGTCTTGGATGTACACAAGCCTGGTGAAGAACCTGTATTGAGCACTGGTACAGACATTGCAGAAGACCCGTAGGACGAAGATACCAGGAGCAGCGTGAATCTTACCCGTTGTAGTCTCGGTTCCCAAAGCGAGGTCCAGAGTGTCAAGACGGTCAAAGTTGAAATAGTGTATGATCTGATCTTGCCCCATGACGAATCTAGGGACCCACTCACAGGTAAGCCCTTAAGAAAGGGTTGGGACGAATTTAGGGTCCCTCCCAGAGGAGGGGCTGGACAGTGAGGAGGATACTCCCATGTCCTTTGTCCAGTTTCGTGCCAGAGCGGGAGCCAACGGCTCCTGAACTGGAGTATGCAAGGAGGGCATCAAATGTGCCCTTCAAGCAGTATCAGTGGCGCTGGCAAGTGCCCCCATCCTGCCCCAATACACTAAACCCTGTCTGGGAGGTGGCGACACCTCCCTGTGACAGGATATCTATTGTTCTGCCTTCCCCTGCTCGAGCTTGGCTCAGAAGCAGGAGGTCATAAACGTTTCTCTAGTCGGCAGCTGCCCTAACTTGACTAATGGGAGCACCGAGGGCCTCCTTGATGAGATTTACAGTGCATGGGATCATACCTCGGTGTGGGGGTATGATTCCAACATGTTTGATATCAAACATGACAGGGTTCACTCATGGGCGTAACACAGGTCCCTGCATCCCCTGCAGTGCAGGGGGTCCCCCAGCTGCAGGGGGCCCCCTCAGCACAGTACTCCGGTCTGAGCGCTCCGGATAATATCAGGAGCGGGGGGCCCGCAGTGTACATTGCAAGGGGCCCCTTAAACTTTCGTTACGCCACTGGGTTTGTTACAGCTAGTTTAGAGATGGTCATTGCGTAATGACGCAGGGCCACTCTATATGTTATAATGGCTGATGCACTTAGAACCCAGGAGAATAGACTCCGGAGGTTGTAGGGGTGTCCTGCTCATACAGGGGCACCCTCACACTTAGGACCCAGCACCCTGCCTTCAGGATTGATAGGCCTGCCTTAGGGGTGACTTATAGGTTTTAAGTGTAGTGACCTCAGATATAGGGGAACCAATATCTATCGTAAGCTAACACCAGCATACACAGGCTGCAATGGCAGGCCTGGAGTCACAATTTGAGTGGTCTCCCATGGGTGGCAAAATGCATGCTTCAGCCCATGGGAGACCTCTGGTGTACCTATGCCCTGGGTACCTTAGTAGCATATACTAGGGACTTTTCAGGGTACACCAGTAGTCAATCTGGGGTGTACCCAAGTACTCACTATTCCAATTTAGGGAAGAAGCACAGAGACTGGGGTCCTAATTAGCAGGATCCCAGTCAGACTAGTCAGAAAAACATAATGACACCAGCAACAACTGGGGGTGACCATGAAAGCAGATCATACTTTCCTACATAACCCCCCCAAGTGTAAGGACATGAGACTAACCGCCCAGTTGAGACTTCATTTTCTACGTGGAAATATCTGGAGAGTCCATCTGGGTTGGCGTGGTTACTCCTAGGCCTATGTTCCACAGAATAGTCCATGCCCTGTAGGGAAATGGACCACCTCAAAAGTTTGGGATTTTCACCCTTCATTTGTTTAAGCCATAAGAGGGGCTTAAGGTCTGTCTGAACAATGAAGTGAGTACCAAACAGGTATGATCTCAACTTCTTGAAGGCTCAGACTACAGCAGCAAAGGCCTTCCTCTCTATAGCTGACCAACATTTCTCCCTGGGGGCCAACCTTCTGCTTATGAAAGCTACTGGTTGGTCCTGGCCCTCTGCATTCAGTTGCGACAAAACAGCTCCTACCCCTATCTCAGATGCATCTGTCTGGAAAATGAAGGTTTTGGAATAGTCATGACTTTACAGAATGGGAGCAGTGCACACGGCCTACTTCAGGTCATCAAATGCCTTTTGGCAGCTAACTGCCCACTGAACTTTCTTTGGCATTCTCTTGGAAGTGAGATCATTAAGGGGAGTCACTGTGGACCCATATCCCTCAACAAACCTCCTATAGTGCCCAGTCAGGCACAAGAAAGCTCAGACCTGAGTCTGGGTAGTGGGAGCAGCCCAGTCCATGAAGGTCTGGATTTTGCTCTCCAATGGCTGAAGTTGGCCTCCACCTACCAAGTGACCCACGTATACAACCTTACTCCGCCCTATCTGGCACTCTGTGGCCTTCATAGTGAGGCCTGCCTATTGGAGGGCCTCCAGGACATTCCCGAGGTGAACCAGGTGATCCTCCTAGGTGGAGCTAAATACAGCAATTTCATCTAGATATGATGTACTATAGGCTTCCAGACCTGTGAGAACTATGTTCACCAACCTCTGAAATGTGGCAGGTGCATTTTTCAGACCACAGGGCATTACAATAAATTGACAATGCCCACTGGGGGTTGAAAATGCTGTATTTGGCTTGACATCCTCAGCTAGTCTGATTTGCCAGTAGCCAGCAGTCAGGTGACATATACTCAGAAAGTTGGCTGAGGCCAAAGTTATCTATGAGCTCATCTGCCCTTGGAATAGGATGGCATCAGTCCTACTGACTGCATTGAGGCCTCAGTAGTCCGCACAAAACCTCATCTCTCTTTTTTGCACCCTTGGTGTGAGGTTTTGGTACTAGGACTACTGGACTAGCACAGGGGGCTATCTGAAGGCTCAATTACCCCCAATTTCAGCATCTTTTGGACCTGTGTCTTGGTGTAGTCTCTGACATGGTCAGGCTGTCTGTAAATTGTGTTAATTACTGGCAGACTGTCACCTGTACCCACTTCCTCGGTACACCAGGTGGTTTGACTGGGTGTCAGAGAAAATATATGCTTGTACTGATTGAGGACCTTCCTGCAATCAGCTTGCTGCTGGTCAGTGAGGCTGCCTGCCAAGGCTACTCCATCAACTGACCCAACAGGGTTCGGAGAGAGATCAGGGAGAGGGTCAATCTCCTCCTCCTGTCCCTCATCAGTTGCCATGAGCAAGCTTATATCAGTCCTGTCCACAAACGATTTTAGGCGGTTTATATGAAGCACTGTGTGGAGTAGGTGGCCTCACCTCTTTTCAAGGATGGTGTGGGGGCCACTCCATTTGTCTGAGAGGGCTGCTGGGGCCACAGTCTCCAACACCCACATTTTCTGGCCTGACTGATTAACAGTCAGGAAAGCCTTTTGGTCATGCTAGGCTTTCTGAAGCTCTTGGCTGGCCTCAAGGTTTTCACTTGCCTTGCGCATGTACTCAGAACATATGTGAATGCAGGCCAAAGACAGTCCACAATATCCTGTTTAGGAGGTTTGAGAGGTTGTTCCTATCCCTCTTTAACTAGACACAAGGACCCCTAACTGGATGTCCAAACAGAAGTTAAAATGAGAGGTGGCCAAACCCCTTCTGAGGGAACTCTCTGTAGGAAAAGAGAATCAGGGTAGTAATACATCCCATTTTCACCTGAGCTTCTCTGGGAGATCCATGGTCATACCCTTTAGGGTCTTGTTGGACCTTTTAACAAGTCCATTGCACTGTGGATGGAAGGTTGTGGTAAACTTATAGTTTACTCCACACTCTTTCCACATTGCAGTTAAGCAACTAGACATGAAGTTGGTACCTCTGTCTGTTAAGACCTCCTTAGGGAATCCCACCCTGGAAAAGATGCCCAGGAGGGCCCTGGCCACTACAAGAGCTGTAGTGGTTCTAAGGGGAATTGCTTCTGGATATCTAGTGGCATGGTCCACCACCACTAGGATGCAACTGTGTCCAGATGCAGTTAGACTGTTCAGGGGTCCAACAATGTCGATCCCTACCTTTTCAATGGGAACCCCAACCACTTGATGTGGAATTCAGGGGACCTTTGTAGTTCCACCTGACTTACCGCTGGTTTGGCAAGTGACACGGGAGCGATAAAACTCCTTGGTGTCTTCTGACATATGGGCCAGTGAAAATAAGGTTCAATCCTAACCGAAGTCTCACTTTGCACAAGGTGTCCTGCAAGGGGAATGTCATGTGCCAGGCAGAGAAGAAAACCCCATAACTTCTGAGGTATTGCCAACCTCTTGGTGGCACCAGGTTTGGGGTATCTAACTTCAGATTACAGAAACCCATCTTCCCAATAGATCCTATGGGACCCACTGACATACCCTGCTTCCTCAACAGCAGCTTGGTTCAAGATAGGAGCAGGATTGCTTCTCCAAACTCAAGCCTGCACTAGAAGGACCCCCTGCCCCCGAGAACTCTGCCTGGTCAGGCCCAAGTTTCTCTGGGACAGTTCCTTCACACGGACTGATTGTCAAGGTATCAATAAGCACTCTTACCTGCAGAGTGCTTGATTGTAGTTTCGCAGAAACGCCGTGAGCCAACTTCCCTGTACCCTACCTTATATCCTGTCTTTATAATAATCCACTAAGGCTATGGGGTAAGGTTTAGGGAGGAGGGCCGGATTCAGGATGCGGACTTCTTCTTGTTGTCAACCTGCGAAGCAACAAGTTAACATTAACACTTTTTCTTAATTCTTCAAGTGATGCACTAAACTACTCTCTGCAAAAAGCTTGGTCTTTTTTCTGAAAAACGTCCTACCTGCGATCTTAAGAATAGTAGCGTAGCGTACTTTTAGTCTTGTGATGGCGTCCAGCCGTGGTTGAGGAGTGTTGACTGGAAAGGTTCTGTCAAGATGTGGCTTTTATTATCTTGTTTTGTGTAACAATCAGAATTTAACAATGAATACGTTACTAGATTCCTTTACACTAAATACAAATTATATCACTAAGGTTTGTCTCTAGAACTCAATATTCACTTACTTGAATCTTTCCCAAAACGACTTGTCCATCACGTACTCCGTTAACATAATTTTGTAACATAATAATGTAAATACTAAAATTTGTTCTGACTTGTTATCAAAGTTCTTGTTAAAGTTTCCTTTTAGATTTTCTCGGATGTAAACTTATTCTTCAGCAATACTTTCTTTTAACTCACAACAAAGTAAAGAAATGGTTCACTTAGCTTTTTCCTTTCTTTTCTTTTTTAGGAACCGGCGAGAAGATGACCTGCACTCTCCTCCGATGTGCTCTGCCAAAATACCGAAGCAGGAATGTGCCAAGCAGGAACCGCGATGAAAATCAGGTAAGCAAAGTTCTTTTCTGGACCACGGTGGAGGGCTAAGCGCCTTCTAGAACTCGGGTGTGGCTATTTATAGCCTGGCCACACCCAAGTTAGACGCGTACGTCGTGCTCATTGAATGTATGCGTTCTTTGACATTAAAAACGGGCACGTAACAAAATTATAAGCAGACGCTTCTGCTTCACAGTGTCCTCACGATTGTTTTGTTTGAACATTAACATTTGTCTACAAATACGTACAGATTATATCAACGTTCCATTTGAGCAGATCATTACATTAAACCGGACGCGAACATTTTCTTGCAATAGTCATGACACTGGCCTCTTAATACAACAAACAATAAACCAATCACGCAATAATGGTGTGCGGGATGCACGGGACAGGGGTGGGGTTCAATGGGGATATGCAAACCTGTTCCTGCAGTACTTAACTGTACGTGAAGGGTTTTTTAAGGATTAACAATTGTGCTAGTCATGTGTAGAGGAGTCATGACACTGATACCATCTCCCTCAGGGGAATGATCCACACTGGGATTTTGGGAGGAGGATAATTCTTTACCCTTCCTGCCCCTTCTCTTAGGAGCAATCTGGTCCATTTTTCCAGTATCCAGTGCTGAGCAGTTCGGCCTAAGCCCTGGTTACAGCAAAGACACTGGCAGAAATGCCAATAATTTCTGCATGAATCATGAACTCTACTTCAGACCAGGCTGACGTTTCTAAAGCATTGCCCAACAGACAATCTACAGGTAGGTCTTGAGATACCACACCTCTTAGGTCCAATTACCCCTCCCCAGCTGAGATTCACAACTGCCAAAGGATGATCAGTCCTGACCTTGCTAGCGTTGGTTACTTGGTACACCTGTCCAAGTATGATTTGTTCAGGGGTCACAAGTTTCTCTGTCACCATGGTGACACTGATCCCTGTGTCCATGAAAGCTATTGCTTCCTTGCCATTGATTAAAGGCTGTTGCCTGTACTTGCCCAAGTTAGTGGGACTTAACAGTAAGGTGGCAGGATCAATGCCACCATCAGAGACTAGACCAACCTGAGCTGGAGTTCTGACTAGGACAGAACCCACCTCAGAACCCATGGTTAACCTAAGTAATCACTTGGTTGCTATGCTACTACTTGTACTGGTGCTTGGGGGGTGGAGGGGGCAGTGGCAGCAGGTTTGATGGCCTTTGGACAATCAGCACCATTTGTCCAATGGGTCTTCACTTTACATGAATAACACCAAGGTTTATTTTTGCCTTTCTTGGAATTTTCGGACTACCCCCTCCCCCCAGATGCAGGTTTTTTGTGGAGCATGAGAAGACTCCTTTCTATATTTGCCCTTGTCCCCACCTTTGCCCTGGGATTTAGAGAATCTTGCTTCTCCTGGTCACCTCCATTACCATGGTTTTTCTGCTTCACCCTGGTGCGAACCCATTCGTCTGCCTTCTTTCCCAATTCTCGGGAACAGAGGTCAGATCAGAGTCCACCAGGTACTGGTGCAAAAGTTGTTTCTGACAGTTATTTAGGAAGTGCTCCCTCGTTCTCAAATTGAATAATCCTTCATAGTCCTGGACCTTGCTTCTATGAAGCCAGCCTTCCAAAGCCTTAATAACACTATAAATTAAATCTACCCAGTCCTGGGTGTGCCCCTTCTGGGTGCCTCTGAACTTAATTCTGTAGTGCTCAGTGGTTAAGCCAAACCCATCAATGAGTGCACTTTTCAGAACTAAATAATTGTCAGCATCCTCTTCTCCAACAGTGAGGAGCTTATCTCGACCTTTGTTAGTAAAGGAGAGCCACACAATAGCTGCCCACTGCCCTTCAGGCACTTTACAGCCCCTCTCTAAAGCAGTGATCCATTTCTAGATGTCATTCCCCCTGGTAAGGAAGGACTACCCTGCTCAGGTTCCCAGTATCAAAAGTTTTTCCTGAATCTAGGGACACTAGGGCTGCCACCAGGGGACTCTAGTCCCAGATCTTTCTTAGCTTTTGGACTTCCAGGGCCTCCTTGTCAAGGACCAACTGATCTTGCCTGAGCTTGAGTCCAACTCTCTCAAGTTTGATCAGGTGGTATTCCCTCTCCAAGGAGATCTTTCTCTGGCTAGAGATTGAGGTCCCTATAGACTGTCCTGAAGCATTGGACTCAGCAGAGGGAGACCTGGATCTCCGCTATCTGTTATGAACCCTCCCAGGAGGAATAATGGGGGACCTACTTCTAGGGACACCCTCTGTGCCATCTGCACTATTCCCTGGATCAGAGTTCACCAAGGTGGGGTCCTCAGACTCCTCTTGGTATTGCTCAGAAGTAGGGTCACTAGGGTCAACCCCTCCTGACCCATCTCCTGGAGCATCCCAAACCCACTTTATCCAGACCCCACTGCCCTGTCAGGGTTCTGGAGATCATCTAGGATTAGCAGCTCTAAGAGATGCTTAGTGGTTGGATTGCTGCCTGTCTTTAAATTCCTAGGAGTACACAGGGTCCTTAGTTCCTGTAACTTAAGATCACTGTATCTATTGACTGGAGTACACTAATATCCCCAACTAATGACATGTTCACTAGGTATAGTGTGTTGTTGCACCTACCTAACCTAATGTAAACCAACCTTCCTAAGACTGGAGAAAGGGTTGTGCTAGACCCTTAAGAATCAATGTACAAGTTTAGTAGAACTTACTTAGTCTATCTAAATATTATATGTGCTTAATGCTAGTGATGATTTTTCAACTAATCCACACCTAGATTAGCTGGTAAAACAATGCAGGCTTGAATCCCAACCGCTGCACACCAATGTGAGAGGTTGGCTTAGTATATGGTGCTCACGTATGTAAGTGTAGCACCCTGCACTAATCCAGACAACCCATATGATGATTTTAGTGGTCTTGGACAACCTTAGATAGCTCTCTAAGTGGTAGCTGTGGAGATCAACCTTCAGACTTTGTCCAGAAGAAATGTAAAGCAGTTTGTTTTACCAGTACTTAATCTTATGGTATAGGTTAAGTGAAAAAGAATCACAATGTAGATATAAAAATATTACAAACACTAACACACTGTATTATCTCCTACCCGGAGATACACACACAATAAAGACAATACATAGGAAATAGAACACATGAGAAGCAAAAATACACAGTTGTCCCCAGGGGAAGACCAAACATATACTAAAATACTGGAATGCGAACGACGACCTAAAGAATGGCCTCAGAAGACGTAGGAGAGCTGGGGACCTAAGAAACCACCCTAGGTGAGTATCTAGGAACCCCACGGATGCCGTGTTCAGAGTGGGAACACGACCACGTGCTCAATGTTAGTCAATAAGTGTATAGTGGTTGCCATTTTTAAGAAGAACCCTCCCCAGTGGACCCTGAAGAAACCCCATGGAAGATGGAAGGTTGGAGAGCCACCCCACCTGTGGATAACCCAGGAACCAGGATACCTACACCAGGGAAGCAGGGTGCATAGGTGTCAAGAGAAGTCGGAAGCCGCTGTAGACCACAATGGAGGATTTCAAGAAAGATGCCGCTGGAGAAGGAGATGGATGAGTCCGCTGGATCCCAAAGGTAGATTCAGGATGAGAGGTACCTGCAAGCAGAGGGGACAGAGTCTATGCCACTCAGGAGTGACCAGTAGCTACTGATGTCAGAGAGGCACAGGAGGTTGAAGGGGCCGTTGTAGTTGCAGCTGTACCAGGCGATAAATAAAAGAACAGGTGCAGTTCATGAGCTGTCCCACGTCGAATGTAGAGAGCCAAGGTGTCAGTATCCGGCAGGGGCACCAACAAGTCTTGGCAGTGGCAAGCAACGTAGTTGAAGAAAAAGGTGCATTGTCGAGACCATCAAGGTCCAAGTTAATCACCCCGAGCAGATAGTCAGAAGAGGCCTCGAGCAAGCAGGAGAGAACACTGAAGCCCAAGAAGACCCTCAAGAGGACCCACGAGCCAAAGGCACAGGAGTCGCAAGAAGTCCTCAAGCAGCACACCAATGAAGAAGGCCCACATGCAGAGGAAGAAGTGAGGGCAAAGATCTTGGCTGCAGGAGTTGCTTGAGGTTGGAGCTTCTCGGAGCCCGAAGATCTCTGGAGGAGAGAGTCAACAAACCTTGGTAACGTCAAGTTGATGTGATGCACAGGGGTTCTGTTCCAGCGGTTCTGACAAGGCATCCTGGACTCAAACTCGGTATGAAGACAGTGCAGGCCTCGAGGGAGTTGCAGAACCACCACCTGTGTTGCTGAGCCTTTCGGAGTCCGTGGAGCTCAGGATCAGCAGACTGGTCAGCTGTGTTGCAGTGCCTGCAGATGCAAGGGAGTGACTCCTTCACTCCAAGGGAGATTCCTTCAGGTTTATTGGATGTCCACAGGCCTGGTGAAGAACCTGTATGGAACACGGGCACAGATGTTGCAGAAGACCTGCAGGATAACGAGAGCAGGAATCTTCCCCGTTGCAGTCTTGGTTCCCAAAGCAAAGTCCAGAGTGTCCAGAGGGTCGAAGTAGAAGTGGTGTATAATCTGAATCGTGTCCCACGACCAATCTACAGACCCTCCCACAGCGAAGCCCTTAAGTACCCTTAGGAAAGGGTTGGGACAATTTAGGGTGCCTCCCAGAGGAGGGGCCTGACAGTGGGGAGGATACTCCCATGTCCTTTGTCCAGTTCCCCGCCAGAGCGGGAGCCAACGGCTCACTGAACTGGTTTGAACTGGGGTATGCAAGAAGGGCACCACATGTGCTCTTCAAGCAGTCTCAGTGCTAGCGCCCCCACCCTGCCCAGCGCCCCAACCCTGCCCAAATACACTAAACCCTGCCTGGGAGGGGGGGGGGGGATCACACCTCCCTGTGATAGGATTTCTATTGTTCTGCCTTCCCCTGCTCGACCTTAGCTTAGCAGCAGGAGAGCAGAAATGTGTCTCTGGCTGGCAGCAGCCCTAGCTTGCTGTCTGGTTCTGGAAGACTGGTACTGGGAGCACTGAGGGCCTCCCAGATGAGATGTACTGTGCACGGAATCATACCTCCCACACCGTTTATGGTACGGTGTGGGGGTATGATGCCAACATGTTTGATAACAAACATGACAGGGTTTGTTACAGCCAGTTGAGAGATGGTTATCGTGTAATGAGGCATAGCCACTCTAGACGTTATAATGGCTGATGCTCTTACAACCCGGGAGAATGGACTCTGAATGTTGTAGGGCTGACCTGCTCATGCATGGGGCACCCGGACACTTAGCACCCAGCCTTTAGGATTGAAAGGCCTGCCTAAGGGGGGACTTATAGGTTGCTTCAGCATGCGTCAGCCCATGGGAGACCCCTGATGTACCTATGCCTTGGTTACCTTAGTACCATATACTAGGGACTTATCAGGGTACATCAGTAGCCATTCTGGACTGTACCCAAGTACTCACCGTATTCAATTTAGGACAGAAGCACAGAGACGGGGGTCCTGATTAGCAGGATCCCAATCAGAGTAGCCAGAAAAACATGACACCAGCAAAAAGCAGATCCTACTTTCCTACATTGTGCTCTATTAGTGAAATTGGCTAAAACAACAAAAAGACTATTCCCTAGTTTTCTATCCAGATTTCTCCCTATGCTCATTACATGAAGATGATGTTGAAGATTGCATTAATCTCTTAGCAGGAGCTGAAAGCCATTTTGTACTTGGCAGCCATTTTAGTTAGCTATGTGCTGGACATTTGCTGTTTCCCTCTCCCAGAGTCTTGCACATGCTCAGTTGGGCCTAGCTAGTAGAATGCACCTGTTCCTAGTATAGAACTGTCAGGCTGTTCTAACTGATGTCAGCAACTTATTACTCCTCCTACTTGTTGACTGTGCAGTTTCTGTATGACCATCTATGTGCATAACTCTTCTCATGTGTACTTGTACTGCCTTTTTTCAGCCCCTGTGTGGGTATATAATGCCCCTGTTCTCTGCACTCCTTAGAAATGTCTCCTACAGTGATTTGAGAATTCTGTATGACGCATTTTTCCCTCTTTAGAGGTTAATAAAAAGATGTCTTTTATATTACAGCTTCTGTGCCAATCTCTTCTTTGTTGGTTTAAAAGGACCAGGTGTATCAGTGAAGCCCCAGATTAGGTTTTGATTTTTGCAATGATATTTTATGAGTGTTCTCTTTTCTCTGAAAAATGACCACTAGATCAGGTTTTTGAGTAAGATTTTGAGCCCAGCTCCTTCAAAGAGGCCATAAATGGTTTTGTTCTCCCTCTACTGACATAATGGTGAAGGTGCATAATATGCACAGCTAGAAATTAGCATGAAAATATTGTCTAGGTCTTTTTAAAGAGTATATTTGTTGGGAGGTAGCAATATTTTTTCTTTACATTTTGAAAGGCGGTGTGTGCCCCAAGCCTTTACAGGCCCCATGTACCGCATCTGCCGGGGCCATACTGCTTTTTAAAAGGAGGAGGCGTAAAGTTGCTAATCACTGAGCCTTTACAGGCCCTCACCATGCACTGCTAATTACCTCCCATATTGTATCACTCGTGACATGTTCCATGACATCATTGAAAACATGACTGCAACACCTGAAATTACATCGATGAGAACACCGTGCATGGCGAGGGCACGAGTTATAGTTACTTTTGGGTTCTAGTTACAGTTACTAACTAATATCTATAACTGGTGAATTTCAGTCGTTTAGTTAGGTGATAACAACATACCATTTTAAGCTAACTATAATGTCCCTTTCCCCTTTGTTTTCTACAGCATGTATATCTATCTATCACACACAAAGGTTGCCCCAAGAGAAGACGCCTCACACAAGAGAGTTTGGCTTCATATTTAATTGCAGGCTGCAGTGGCAACGGCTTATCACTTCCATCAGGTTTCTGTAGCCAAACGCGTTTCAGACAACTCTCTGTCCTTGTTCACTGGCAAAGTCCAAGTAACAGCTGCCATCAGTGGAACTCCTATTTAAATCAGCTAAGTCCCGCCCCAGTGGGCGTGTGCTCTGCCTCATGCTACTTTGAGTTTCCACATCATTCATCCCCAGTGGTTGTTGCCGTACTTTTATAATAAAAAATATTGTTTCCCAAGTGGGTCGAGGAAAGATGAAAAACTGCAAAACTGCAAAACTGCAGATCCTGCCATTACCAAGTCCCACAAATGTGAACTCTCCCTTCATGCGGCATTGTATTTCAAGCGCCGCTGAGCTGCACTTGAGCAGCGGGGCGTCTTCGCGGTCGGACGAGCCACTAAATACCACACACAAAGGTTGCCCCAAGAGAAGACGCCTCACACAAGAGAGCTTGGCTTCATATTTAATTGCAGGCTGCAAAGGCAACAGCTTATCACTTCCATCAGGTTTCTGTAGTCAAAGGCGTTTCAGACAACTCTGTGTCCTTGTTCACTGGCAAAGTCCAAGTAACAGCTGCCATCAGTGGAATATATATATATATCCCAATTTGTCCCCCCACCTGAGGTGAATGAGGTGCTTAACCCTGGGTAGCTTGGCACAAAAGCAGTCCGGTTTAACTTGGGATCAATGTGTAAAGTATTTATGCAGCACACAAATAGTAACAAAACTAAACCACACCACAAAAAAATCCCACACCAATTTAGAACAATCATTGGTAAATGCAATATGCTTCTCCTACATGATAAATAATAAACTGTTTTTGTTGCAAGTTGTAGCTTGGAGAGTAGTTGCGCAATATAAGTTACTGAAATTTTGCTAAAGTGTTATGTCTTATATTGTGAAAGGCAATATATTGTACCATTACTGGTCACAATATAAAGCAGAGAGAACAGGTAAATGGGGAGGACAAGAAAGGAAAAGAAAACATGTACCCAACTAGTACAGTGTGAATTCAGATGAGGCTGGGGACCGAGATTAGGTGAGACTGTGTTGTATGTCCCTGGCTGTGCCTTGATCTGACTGGAAAGACATTTTGCAGTGAAAAATGCTGAGTCGTGCCACGGGGGTCCCTTGTGTGTTTCTGCATAGAGGGCTTAATGTTCATCCCTGTAGTCTGAAGGGAAACTATTTAAAAGACTCCGAAATTAGTTTATTGGATGGGGGCTAATAATGTCAAAAAGATGGTAGTTATAGCCGTTGAAATAGAAATAAATAAAACGAGGTGTGACCCGGGAGGAGGCTACAAGACATGGGGAAGAGAGACGACCTGCAGTTGCACTCGTAAGGAGTGCTTGTTAGGAAATGCAAACCAGCAACACAAGTGAAGAGGCTAAGTGCTAGGTAAGCTTCTGGAGGAAATTCTGTGCTCTTGGCTCTGTCTGGGAAATCACACACAGTGTGTCCAACTTTGGACCTGGGGACCACGGTTCAAGTCTCAGGGTCGGCTCAACTTCCTGCGATTCTGGGAAAATCATTTAATCTTCCTGCGACTACAAAAAATGAAAGTGTAAAGTAATTGGTGCTCACGTAAAGTACATTTTACTAGACTGCAGACATGAGAATTCAACTCATTATCAACGCATAACATTTACCCCTCCCTCACATGAGAAACCACAGAAAATATGGTGAAATCAAACTACTTGCATCAAGATCCTGCCGCTGCTGCAAGCAAATCTGCCAAAAGGGCTGAGTTCCATCTTGGAAGGAAGGGGAGCAGAGAACATGCAGGGGTCAGGGAGAGAGGACTGCAAGCACCAATGACGAGGAACCAAAGATGACAGGGGGAAGCAAGAAGAAAAAGCCCTTACTGATGGATGCTGCTCACGTAAAGTGCATTTCAAAAGGGGCCAAAACTGTAAAACTAATTTTCCCAGATTCACATGATGTCAAAACTCCAAGTTGTTTTCAAGTTCTAAAAGTTCCAGTTGTAGCCATTGAAGAAGTCTTGCCTTGGGGATGGATGTTATAAACTCCTTAGGATAATTGAAAATAAAATAATGTTTACTTGTTAGGCAGTTGGTTTGGTAATTTGGGAAATCCACTGGAATGACTGGGCATACTATGATGCAGTCGAATGGAGTGTATTTAGGGCATATGACATCCTTACCACGCCTCTTCTTGATTTGCTTAAAGCGCCCTCTATTCAGACAGCTGAAGAAAGCAAGACTCGGGGAGAGGATGTGGTGTTGCGGCCACAGCAGCAAACAGAGCTGGGAAACCAGGTCCGAGTCTCGACATTGGCTTAGCATCCTGTAAGCAAATCCAGTAATCTTCCATTGCCTATAACAAATATGCGAACAACTTGCACAACATAAAAGACATTTTTAAAATCCGTATGAAGCACAGCAGCACAGTCACCAAGAAGTAGGTCAGAAAAAGTGGCGTGCTCGATCGTAATTAAAATAACAAAGAGGTTCAAGTGGATGGAAAGGAGTACTTTGGCCTCGGGACACTGATAAGAAGACACGAAGAACAACAGGAAATAGTATGCTACAACCAATAGAAATGGAGCAAAAGTAAGTGGCAAGCACTCAAACGAATGAAAAGGAAGGGAGAGATGTAAGCCCCTTTTAAGATTTATATTAAATACAATATATTTCACAAGCACAAAGCAAGCAATGTGCAGACAAAAATGACACTAGAGTAAAATATAATAAGTTGACACCAAAACAACTAAAAGACAATCAGTAGAACCGGCGATATGCAATTCAAAATGTTTCAGGTCAGCATAGCACTCACAAGCACAAAGTGCTACTCACTATGATCTGGTTGTGCGAGACCAGGTGAAATTCACAAGTCCAGGCAGATTGCAATGGAGTACGGACCAGATACAGGGACCAGGTTAGTCCACTGAAAAGGTTACCTTCTAAAGTCCATTGCAAAGAGATCTATTCACGGTGGGGGAGGCCATTAGGAGCAAGAACAGCATCATAGATGGTTGGTGACGTAGCGCAAAGAGCAGGCCGGGCGTTGTAGGCGATAGTTGTTGTAGTGTGAAGATTTTGCAAATGGTCGCTGCTGGAGATTCACTTAGGCAATTACTGCAGGCTGTCAATGCTGTAGCGTGAAGTGCAGATCTTGCGTTGCTCGTCATTGCTGGTCGTCACTGTAGCATGAAGGGCAGTGTTCATTGGAGATTCGCATTGGCGGTCAGTACGGACGGCAAGATCTTGGTACGAATTGGCCTGTTTGAGGTCGCAAAGAGCCAAAAACTTCTGGATTTCTCCTTTTTTGAGTCTATGGAGTGCCTTCTGGTGCCAGCCAACGGTCCTGGATCTCAGGAGGTGCCTGTTGGGGATCAGGGACTCACTCCTGTAGAGGCCAGCAGGGCTCAGGCAGGTCCAATTGCAGGCCCAGTTGGTAGTTGGGAAGATGTAGGGAGGCCTCTAGAGCCAGCTATGTCCCAGTAGCTCAGAACAGCTCAGTCAGCTGACCCTTGGAGTCACTTTGCCTGGGATGAAGGGAGCAGGTCCGGTCTTCCTTCTCAGCAAGCAGGGCAGGCCTCAAGCAGCAGGGCATCCTTCAGTAGTATCCACAGGTCCAGGAGTGAACTGAAGAGTGGGTCTGAGGGTCCCTTTTTTGGTCTCACCTAGGCAGCGCATGTCTTTGAGACAAGTATGGGTATCAAGCTCAGCACATCTTTTTAATTGGTTCCTCTTTCTGTCCTTTGTAAATGGTGGCTTTTGTTTGGTCAAATAGCTCACTACTCCCTCCTTTCGGACTTTTGTAACCTCCCATAAGAGTTGCCCAGGTTACGTGTGCTCCTACTCTTAAAGTTATTTATGATACTCTGTGAGCACTATTTCTTTTTTTGTGGCTTGCCAGCTGCTTGACCAACAACGTGCTTCTTTTGTCTAGTATTTCTGATTTTTTAGGTCGAGCCTAAACAACGCTTGTGCTGTAGGCGATCTGTTGTATCTAATTTGTGGGGTCTGACTCCTCCTTTGCTTATGATTGGCTTTTGTGTATGTCATTTAAAAATGAAAGTGTGCTAATTGGCTGATGCTTGGTGCATGTCCCACATTTCCCTGCAAGTTAATTCCCATGGAGTATTGCATGGGAACGAGCAGGGACGCGGCACGCTGCTTGAGTGCTTTTATTTTGCATGGCATGGTGAGCTGTATCTTCTGTTATGGGGGGCGTGCATTTATTTTGTTCTGCACTGCATTAAAAGTAGCAACTTGGGCCGTGCCCTCTCCCAGGTGCTGCCTTCCCCCACATACTTTAAGCAGCTCTGCCGGCACCGCTGCTTCCCCCATAATCCAGACTTGTTCCAGGCACTTCACCTGTGACCTAACCCCAGAGCAGGAGAGGGCGGGGGAAGAACCGGGAGTGCTGCAATCTGTCCGTCTTTGGAAATCTTCAGGTTTCGTGCCGCTTCCCCATAGGTCTCTGTTTTTTATTTACAATTGTTGCAGCCCAGCTGCATCTTCTATTATGGGGGTGCGCATTTCTTTTTTTCTGTAATCGCCTTCAGCTCTCTCCCTCACCCCTCCCCTCCCTCCTATTTACTTGTTCCTCACTGTGTCCCCTACCTCTATAACTTACTGTCTCGCTTTGTGCCCATCTCCTATTCCACAGGCTCTATCTGTCTGTCTTTCTTCCTGTTGCCACTCCCTCTGCTCCTGTTTGGCTCGGTTTGATCCTGTCCCCTCCCCTCCCTCTGCCACAGCTTCGGCTCCTTTCTTTCTCCCACTTTTTCCTACACTTACTTCATAATTACTTTTTCCCAAACCCCATACCTTTTCCAATTGAATTTCATCCTTTGACCGTACATTTTTTTTGTTTTACTCGAATTGAAAATAAAATACTAAGGTCCAGCCCATGGCAATGCAAACCGTGTCATCGTATGTGATCCTAGACGCATCCAAGGGATTTTCTGTTTATTTTATTGTCGGTTATTTTTCCACGAACCTTTGATTAATACAGTGCCAGCAGCTTGCACCCTTTCACGGCGGCTGTTGGAAGATGGGCTGCACAGGCACAGGGGAGTTTCTGCCTCATAGTCTAGCTGGCAGTGTGTTGTTTCTCGGTCTGCACGAGCGCCGTCTGAAGTGTCGCTGAGAGACAGAGCCCTCCCTCAGTGGTGAAGTGTCCTCCCAGTTCATGAGCAGGCTGGTGAGAAGACGAGTGCAGTCAGCGGCTCACAAGACCCAACCCAGCTGCGCTGCTTCAGTCGAGCGCATGTGTGACACACACAATCACTCCCTCTTTTTGCGGTTTTATCTAGTGCAAACTCGACCAGAAGGTTTTGAAGCGCTTTACATGAGCACCAGTTACGTGACACAAGGACACGTTCATTTTTGGTAGGCACTGGGATTTTAAGTGATTTGCCCAGAATCACAGGATGTTGAGCCGAGGCTCCAACCTGGTTCCCCAGATCCAAAGTCGGCAGCTCTGGACGTTAGGCCACATCCACTCTTGTATATGTTCTGCTACTTGATGTGCATTTATATAGCCCGATCGACCTTTCCTTTAATATCATGTTTTTTTCTCAGGGTTATTTTGTCACTTCTTTCTGAGAGTATATTAATTTGATACAGCATGTCGTACTTTTTTCTAAGTATTACACTCTAGGTGGCCATCTCTGATGCAGAGCTGTGTGCGTGGTATTTTTTTCTGATTTTGTGTGATAGGTTCTAAGATGTGTTTTGGTGTTTCCAGGCCATTGCTTGTCATAAGGCAAGAGTGGTCGGAGGGATAACTTAATTATACAGTAGTGCCCTGCCTTGGACCAGTTAACAACCAAGATCTTAAACACTATACAAGCAATGAAAGGGAGTAAGGTGCTTCTTGGTTTCCCAGCCGAAGAAGGAAAAAGTCCTTTTAAAAGCACATTTTGGGGCACTGCATGTGTAAGAGTGGTGGGTGGCGCGTCACCTTTCAGAAGCAGACCTTGCTTTTCCTTTTTTCAGCACAGTAACCCTAACACTGTTTTTTACCTAAAACCTTCTTTTAGTTTTGAAATATTTTGTTGTCTCCTGTAAGTTTTGCTTCTTTCCTTCCGTCCGTCATTTCTGGCACCTCGCTCCCCACCCACTCGCACGAATGGTGCTTCTTTGAGTGGCTCTGCTTTGTGGCCTCAAGTGTTTTCCTGATTTCTGCTCCTTGGACTGAAGTTTCTAGGCGAGTCCTGGTTATCAAGAACATCATATTCCAGTGTACTGTTTCCTACTTTTAACAATTGAAGCGTAGAACTGTAATGTGACTGATTTAGCCAGGATTAGAACTCCCAGAATGCACTGGGTTGGCTTTGTCCTCTCTCCTTGGACGGGGCTCCTTTGTGTCCTCAAGGGAAGTATACCTTTGTTTCTGCAAGGCATCCTTTGTCCTCTCCCCTTGTGTGAGGCTGCTTTTTCATGCACTGGAAGGTATGCCTTTGTCTCTGTTAGGTATGCATTTGATCTTTCCCCTTGTATGGGGCTCCTTTCTTTCCTCACAGGCGGTAGCTGTTTGTCGTTGTGAGGTATTTCCTTTGTCTCTGTGAGGTATACTTTTGTCCTCTCCCCTTGTGCGGCTACTTTGTCTCCTCATGCGGGGTATGCCTTTCTCTCTGTGTGGTATCCTTTGTCCTCTCCTCTTATTTGGTCCAATTTCATCTCCTAATGGTAGCTATGCCTTTGTCTCTGCAAGGTATGCCTTTGTCCTTTCCTCTTCCTTGTATTGTAGGCTCTTAAGTTTTCACTTCTTTCTTCCCCCGTATGTGGGGCTTCTTTGGGTCCTCATGGGAGGAATGCCTTTGTCTCTGCGTGGTATGTCTCTGCCCTTTCTCCTTAAATGGGGCACCTTTATCTCCTCCTGAGAGGTATGATGTTTGTTGTTGCGAGGTATACCTTTGTCCTTTCCCCTTGCGTAGGGCTCCTTTATCTCCTCATGGGCGGTATGCTATTTGTCTTTGCAAGGTGTGCCATTTGTCTCTGCAAGGTATGCTCTTTGTGTCTGCAATGTATGCCCTTCGTATCTACGAGGTGTTCCTTTGTCTATGTGAGGTATGCCCTTGGTATCCACAAGGTATTCCTTTGTCTCTGTGAGGTATGCCCTTCCTATCTGCGAGTCGTGCATTTCGTATCTGCGAGTCGTGCCCTTCGTATCTACAAGGTGTGCCATTCGTAACTACAAGGTGTGCCCTTCGTCTCTACAAGGTGTGCCCTTCGTCTCTACGAGGTGTGCCCTTTGTCTCTATAAGGTGTTCATTTATCTCTGCAAGGTATGCCCTTCGTAGCTACGAGGTATGCAATTAGTATCTATCTCTGGTGATGCTCCATTTAACCCCATCAGGTGGTGCTGCTTCTTTTTTCCCTTCTCCATCCTCACAGTCCTTTTAGGTCTCGCCTGACCCAGTGCATGCGCTGGTCTGGCGAGACTTATTGAGAGGGCTCCAAAAAGTGCTACCAGGCCAGCCTAGAGTTACAGTGCATGTGCGTGGGCGCGTGCGCCGCGCTTGACCGCGATTGCTTTCACTTTCGCGGCCGCTTTGATGTTTGATCGTGGTCACTTTCACTTTCGCGGCCACACGGCCGCTTTGCATAGCCAATAGGTCTCACTTTTGGGACCTTATAAGTATTTAGTTATGCAACTGTTGCATGGCTAAACACTTACAAGGTCCCAAAGGCGAGACCTATTGGCTATGCCAATGCTTGTTTAAGGTTGAACCTGGGGAACACATGCCCTGCTCTGCGAGGCATGCTAAATTAGAGTATGGCCTTGAAGCTCCGCCCATATTTTTCATTGGCTTGTGTCATTTTCCTTTCTAAATTGCTTCGTTAATAGGCTTGTTAGTCCCACCTTAGTACGGCCTTGTCTTCATTTGCAACTTCCCGTGAGAACTGGTCCTGTTACCTCGGTTGTTATACGGTATGTCTTATTTAGTCTGTCAGGACTATTTTCTTTAATGAGTTTCTCCGACTGCAGGTTCGACATGCTTTTCCTGCAACATTCAGCACGCCATGCGCGCTCTCACTTTCCAAGCAGCCTGGGACAATGGTGGCTGCTTCTTTGAAATAAAATAGATCTCGCATTTACAAGAGTTTGATCTATTGGTATTGTAAATGACAATGCCTTGTATTTGTGTGTGAAATATCAAAACAGATCAATAAAAGGCATTGTCATTTACAATGCCAATACCTCAAACTCTTGCAAATGCGAGCCCTATTGCATTGCAAATGCGAGCCCTATTGCATTGCAAATGCGAGCCCTATTGCATTGCAAATGCTCGTTTAGTATTACGCTCACATCTTTTGTGGCATTTTTACTTTAGAAACAGATGTTTTGTTTGCTGCGAGCTCATGGTTTACAAGAGTATTTCTTATTTTAATTGACTTTCTATTTACACATCAATGCGCCACACAAACCTCCTCCCAATTGGCAGCTTCACCCGTCCTCCACCACCCTAGTGCTGCTTGTTTTAACTTCACAATTGACCCAAAGTTATTGGAGACTTTACAGGAGCACCCATCACATTACACAAGGACATGTTTAATTTTTTGTGGGCACCGGGAGATTAAGTGATTTGCCCAGAATCACAGAATGTTGAGTTGATGACTAGACTCAAACCGGGTTCCTCAGTTCCAAAGTCGGCAGCTCTAATCGTTACGCCATACATTCTTCCTGTTATGCTAAGTTTCTGTGGAGTACGAGGCATTCCAGTGCCTTAGATGGAGAAAAGACTGCATGGCAAGAATTCCCTTAGCCTTATATGACCAATTGTCACATAATTGAATTGGTTTTAACTATCTTTTGCGCTGCGGAGCTTAGCGCAGACGCGTTTCACTCGCCTTCAAAACAGCTGACGCCACTACCTGGCAGTTACTGAGGCCACGCCCCCTCGAGGCCACGCTCCCCCTCCCACCACTCCCCCTATAAATCATGTGCATCTGGAGGAAGCGCAGCGGACGAGCGCAGCGGGAGCGCCGTTTGCGCGCCGAAGGCGCGCCTAAGGCAAGCCCGTCTGCGCCCGTCATCGCCAAGACATCGCCTCTCGCCAGTCCCCCTGCACAAAATCCCCAGCTTAAAATCTGCTATGATAGAGAACGTCTCCTCGCACTGAACTCCAGCACTAGATGCGACAAGCTCGGAGGCTGCCTCGGACAAACAGCACTTCACTGTGAGTCCTGTAAATTTACTACATCTAAGCCTAGCCTATCTAGCTGCATAACGACGGCGCCTAACCTTTCTCCCCTTCTGGTCCTCCAACTGAATGTCAGATCCCTCGCTAAACATCATGCGGAAGTTCATACTCTTTTAACGGACGAAAACCCAGACATTCTGTTTTTATGCGAAACCTGGCTCCATGATGACCAGACTAGCATCCAGAACCTCACGATGCCCAATGGTTTCTCCATAAAATTGATAAACAGAGACTCTAGGGGCGGTGGGATAGCTGTTATATACCGAACTGTATATAATTGCTCCTTTACGAAAGAAGACATCTGGGGATGCGAATGCGCATGATTTAAGATCTCCATATGCCCTCAATTTGCCCTTTCTGGGCTATATATCTACCGGCCGCCTGGTCCCTCTGCTAGATTCATTGATGAACTCCTAGAAATATCCCAAACTTTGGTAGTTTCCTCTCCCAACTTCACCATATTGGGTGATCTTAATCTCCATTTTGATTCCACTATTGACCCCTCCATTAAAAGCCTGTTGGCTGATCTTACGGCCCTTCAGTTAAACTCTCTTGTCCACTCCTCCACTCACATTGCTGGGCATACACTAGACCCTGTTTTCACCAACATTTTAGAAGCCATGGCCGCTCCCCCTGAGCCTATGGGTTGGACCGACCATTTCCTTATCAGATTTATCCTTACGGCGAAAAAACCGCCCACTAAATCTGCTGCTAATCCCTGTTACAAAAGGCCATGGCATAAATTCTCATCTGAGGACCTAATTAAAAATCTGGGAGAGTTTCACCCCCCTGACGAGAACAATGACATTAATACAGCCTATGCCGCTTTTCACGACTGGATCGTTACAGGGCTTGACGCCTTAATTCCGGCTACATGGACCAAAACCCGCAGCTCCCCTACAAATCCATGGTACAATGAGACGCTCAAAACCATGCGGAAGGAATGCAAAAAAGCTGAACGCGGATGGAGAAAAAATTATCTGGATAGCGATAAAGTTCTCTACCTATCAAAACTACGAATGTATCACAAAGCGATTCGCACCACCCGCGCCACCTTTTATGCAAAGGAAATCAAATTAAGCTCTAATCCCACCAAAACGATCTTTAAACTCGTTCAAAACCTTCAAAATGCTACCAACCCAGTCTCCTGTATTACTTCTTCGAAACAGTGCGAAGACCTTGCCACCTTTTTCACTGAAAAAGTGAGGAAGATCTACATCACTTTCCCACAAGATGAGCCTGTTTCTCTAAATACTCTCAACCCTGTGGTTGGTATGTCTAGACTGTCAAGAATACCTGACATATCCCTCGACGACCTTGCTAAACTGTGCAGACAGGTTAAGTCTGGCTCCCCCACAGATCCCATGAGACCAGCCAAATTCTTGGACTCACTTGATTTTTTTCTCCCCCCCCCCTTGCCAGCCTTCTCAATCTTTCTTTTTCCTCAGCTGCGGTTCCCACCTGTTGGAAACTAGCATGGGTCTCCCCTATTATTAAAAAGCCCACACTGGATCCCACAAAGCCAGAAAACTTCAGACCCATTTCGCTGCTCCCATGGGCGTCTAAACTGGCAGAAGCCCATGTGAATAAAGTACTATCCCATCACATGGTGAAAAATCACGTCCTGGACCCATCTCAAAATGGTTTCAGGCCAGGTCACAGCACCGAGTCGGCCCTGTTGACCACCACTGAACATCTCCGGGGCGTTCTGGACGCCGGTCAAAGTGCCGCGCTGATCCTGCTGGATCTCAGCGCGGCCTTTGACACGGTCTCACACAATATCCTGCTGAAACGACTTGAGGCCATAGGGATTGATGAGCTCGCCCTCGAGTGGTTCCGGTCCTTTCTGAAGGACAGGTCCTTTCGAGTTTCAGCCCCACCTTATATCTCCCAACCCCATTCCATCGAACAGGGAGTCCCTCAGGGCTCTGCGTTAAGTCCATCCCTTTTTAACCTTTACGTCCAGCCTCTTGCAGTAGTGGCAAAAGAGTGGGACCTCACGCTGGTGTCGTACGCCGACGACACACAGCTGGTCATCACTCTCTCTGAAGGCCTTTCAACTTCGGCTGCTAAATTCAGGGATGGCTTAGCGGCAGTTGCGCAGTGGATGACGCGCAACTGCCTTCAACTGAACGCAGGGAAAACTGAGGTGCTTCTCCTCGGTAAGAACCCCGGCCACTGGAGCGATCATTGGTGGCCCTCTCTGCTTGGCCCCACTCCCGTGCCAAAAAATGTTGTGAAGAACCTAGGCGTCTGGCTGGACTCCTCACTCAACTTCCAGTCCCACACAAAGAAAGTGGCAGCTACTTGTGTGGGTCTACTGAGGAGTCTCAGTCCGATACTCGGTTTCTTCGACTGCAGAACTCGTCAACTTATCATCCAATCCATTATCCTTGCCCGGCTGGACTATGCCAATGTTCTATTCTTAGGGGCGAATAAAACAGAACTAGCACGGTTGCAACGAGTTCAGAACTCGGCCGCTAGGGCTGTGGTTGGCCTTCCGCGCAGGTGCTCTGCCATAGCCACCTTCGGGAAATTACACTGGCTGCCAATTGAATCCCGAATTCAATTCAAAATTCTCACCACTGCATTTAAAATTCTTAATTCAGACGGCCCTGAACTCCTACGCCTGCTTCTAGCACCCTACACTCCCCAGCGCACCCTGCGATCGCTGGGACAGCACCTGGTGACGGTCCCGCGAACCAAGCTCTGCAGAATGGGCGGCCGCTCTTTCAAAGTTTTAGGGGCTAAACTTTGGAACTCCCTGCCTCTGCATATCCGCACCCTGACCAACCTAACTACCTTTCGAAAGGAACTAAAAACCCACCTTTTCTCTGTCATCTAACTCCTCTGTGGTTTCCCCCTCCCCTCAGGTACTGTTTAGGTCAGCGCCGGGACGCTCCGTTGCTGGGGCAGCTGTTTTGCGCTTTAACTAATTGCTAACATAACATAACAGATGGAGAAAAGACTGCATGGCAAGAATTCCCTTAGCCTTATATGACCAATTGTTGCTCAGCCACCATATTAAATGGGGAAACTTTACCACTGAATGCAAGAGAACCGGCACAGGAAATAATATATGGTACAATAAAACATTTTTGCCTTAAAGTTTTGTGCATCAAATGTGTGGTTGGAGTTTTACTGAGATCTAAAAGTTAAGCAGCTTATTTTTAACAATACATTGTACATTTATTTTGAAATGATAATGTAGCATATCTAATATAATGTTTTCAAGTGTTACAGTTTTTTGAGCACTCACTGTGCATCAACAGGAAGGTGACTCTCTCCGAGATGGCAATTGAATTTACTGGTGCAGGGCGAGCCCAGAGAGAACTGGCTTGTGCAAGATCCGCCCTAACATCGCCGGCAGGGTAGAAGGGAGCCTAAGCGCAGTGCACACGCGCTGCTGTCGGCCTCGGTGGCTTTCAGTACAGCATGGTAGTGCTAGTTGTACCTTTGCTACTCCTTTGGAATGCAAAAGAGGGGCACGCAAGGATCCCAGACTATTTGCCACCCCAGCTGTAGCAAAGCAACAAGTGGGTCAATATTGACGCAAGAGGGCAGCAGTAGCGATGGCAGACAGCAGCCTAAAGAGCGGATGCATGCACTCTTCGATGTCCCTTCAGATTGTGCCACATCGGGTGGCATTGCGACCCTCTCCCTTGGGACTGGGACATTGTGATGGTGGAATGCTGTGGTCCTTTGCAGGCCGAAGTCACAGCGTTTGCTGTGTGCACTGAGGCGCACAGACCCTTCTTGGCATCATGAATATTAATTAAGCATGTATCCCACACCTCAATGGGTGAAGTAGGCACTCTGTGCCACAAACAGAGGGCACATCCGCTTGCAGCTTAAAACAATAAGCATTTGCAATGCAATTGGTCTTTCCTTTGGGACCTTATATGTATTGAGCTATGCAGCACATTAGCCTGGGAGCTGAAACATCTACTGTACTTTAACATGGAGGGAAAGTAAGCACCAAACTGCATGAGACGGCAGGTATGGGAACACATGTAGAGAAACATTGCCTTTCAGCGGGAAATGGCATAGTCCAAAGCTCTGTTTTCAATATAAAATCAGGACCTTCGGTGGTCATTTCACTGAAAATACAAGATTTGAAAAAAATATTTTCTACGGGTGCTCATGGAAGACAATTTCTATGGACTTGAATCGAGAGAATGCTAAAGTGAGTCTGGTGTTTAACTGACCTCTGCTGGTCGTTTTCTATCAAGAAACTTAAACAGAGGCAGTTGCCAGAAAAAAAGAGAAAGTCCCTCAGCAGAAAGGAATCCTGGTATTTTATTGACCTCTACTGGTCGTTTTCTATTAAGACAGTTAAATAGAGGCAGTTGAACAGAAAAAAGTCCCTAAGCGGAAGCAGACAAGTCCTAGGGCTTATCTCCAGAGCCCACAAAGTACATACACATATAAGTATATACTAAAGTATATACAAAAGGTCTTGAATGCTGGACCTAAAAACATTACAAAAGGGGGTGGTGATGGACGGAGCATCAGAACCAATCAAACACTCACACCCAGTCAACAGATCTGGGTTTGATCCATCACCGTTCTGGAGTGAGCTAAAGAATGATGGTGGATTAAACCCAGATCTGTTGACTGGGGGTGAGTGTTTGATTTGCTCAAACGCTCCGTCCATCATCCCCTTTGGTATCGCTTTGTTCGCCCTAAGTTGGCAGGGTATACCCAGACGTGGGTCCCTTGCTCACTTTACCACTTGATTCAAGATAGCCTGGCTGATGAGGGTTATGAATCCGAAACCGGTCCCAGGATGCTTGTTTCTGGTCCAGGGAAGACATGGCTTGGCAGTTCGGGCTGGACTGTTCCCATGAGGCACAGGGTCAGACTGATTTGCGTATGGCTATGTTTGAACTGGGGTGGTGGAGTGAGCTAAAGAATGATGGTGGATTAAACCCAGATCTGTTGACTGGGGGTGAGTGTTTGATTTGCTCAAACGCTCCGTCCATCATCCCCTTTGGTATCGCTTTGTTCACCCTAAGTTGGCAGGGTATACCCAGACGTGGGTCCCTTGCTCACTTTACCACTTGATTCAAGATAGCCTGGCTGATGAGGGTTATGAACCCGAAACCGGTCCCAGGATGCTTGTTTCTGGTCCAGGGAAGACATGGCTTGGCAGTTCGGGCTGGACTGTTCCCATGAGGCACAGGGTCAGACTGATTTGCGTATGGCTATGTCTGAACTGGGGTGGTGGAGTGAGCTAAAGAATGATGGTGGATTAAACCCAGATCTGTTGACTGGGGGTGAGTGTTTGATTTGCTCAAACGCTCCGTCCATCATCCCCTTTGGTATCGGACCTAAAAACATGGCGCTGGGTGCACAGCCTCCCCGTGCACCTGGCCTAGGAGTGCATAAAAATGGCACTGGCTCAACAGGAAGTGGTGGTATGCTGTGGCTTTTACCTCTAGGCAATGTACAAAGGCCCGTTCTCCACCGCCTCCGGTGTAAATATGGGAAGGAGCCCCATGGAAGAAGAGCCGTCCACTGTCTTGGTACACTGCTGGACACAAGAAGCACCTCCCCAGCCTGGCACATTGATGCTGCTATTGGTCTTGTGCCTCCTACAGAGGTCTGGCACGGGAAGGTACGCAGTCACTAGACCTCTCTCTTCTGCGTCTTTAGTGTGGATAGTAAGTAAAATGTGTAGGGTCTCTGTTGCTCTTCATGTATTTTTGCTAAGCCCTCTTTTGGGTGGCTGCCCTGTGCCAAAGTTCACAGCCCCTTCATGAATAAGCGGGCCCATGGCTACTTCTTGAAATGTTTACCCATCTACAGCGCAAGAAGTGGCTGCTCTGAGTGCTGCTACAGCACCAAAAGATTACCAAACAGTGCATGTTAAACCGGGCTTTTCCAGCGTGTCTATCCCCAGACTTTTTGCTTTTGGTCCTCCTGTTTTTGTCGGTTTTATGACTCTAGGCACTTTACCACTGCTGATCAGTGCTAAAGTGAATAGGCTCTCCCAGTAAATTGTGATTATGGATTGGATTTTCCAAAATTGGCTTATTTGATCTACTACTAAGTCCCTAGTACCATGCACTGTGTGTGTCCAGGGCCAGTAATCAAGCGCTGCTAGTGGGCCTACAGCACTGATTGTGCCACCCACACAAGAAGCCTTGAAAAAGTTCTCAGACCTGCCATTGCAGTGTCTGCACACAGTTTGTACTGCCATGTCAACCTGGCAAGTGCCCCCACTTGCCAAGCCCTAACTTTCCCTTTTCTTACATGTAAGGCACCCCAAAGGGAGGCCCAAGGTACACCTGTGGGCATGGTGCAGTGCATGGAAAGGTAGGACATGTACTGATCTGTGTGACATATCTTGATCGTGAAATAATATGTATTTCGTTTTTCACTATTCAAAGGCTATCTGCCCTATAGGATAGAATGTGAGTTTATCTATAACATCTTATAAGTATAACTTCCTATTGGGACAAGATAGTAAAATGGAGTTTAGTATGCCTGAACTCAGAATATAAAAATGCATCTTTTAATTAAGATGATTTTTATATTGTGTGTTTGAAAATACCACTTTTAGAAAGTGGGTATTTTCTTGATTAGCCGTCCTGGGTGCCTCTGCTGGTTTGTGGATGGACAGCTGTCTTTTAAGAGACAGGGGCTGGGGATGTGCATTCTCTCAGACAGCCACTTCAGAATTACAGTTTTTATCCTTGGCAGTTAATTGTCCATTCTGTTCCAATAATGTCATTAAGGAGTTCTGGTGATGTGATGTGATAATATACTATGCCAGGGTGTGTGGTTCTTAAGTGTCAAAGTAAGATCACTGCTAGACAAAAGCGATGGCCGGACAGTATGTACGTATAAGTAAATTGTGTGTGTATGTAGATCTCTATAGACAGATAGAAAATGAGTGTGTGTGTTCAGTTTTCATGCATCTTGTTAGCCACCCATACTATAAATAACCATTAGCTATATAGCCTGTAATGCAACAATACTTTAGGTCGGTTAACGAAAACAGTTGTAAGCTTCCTTTATTGAAGATCACATTGGGCTGTGTGCAAGAAGGAGGCAGGTCTGGCTTTACCACCGGTGGTGCCCAATGCAACAATCTTTTTTGCCGCCCCCACTTTCAAGAAAAAAACCGAAATAAATAAAAAAAGGCATCCTTCTCCATGAATTCCCTCACTATCACTCTCCACTAGTGCCCCTCATCTCTCCATAGGCCCTCTCTCGCATGCATTTAATTTGTTTTACAGGTCTGCTCAGGGCAATGTATGGTGTCCGAGCACTCTATATCTATCACTCACTCACACACACACACACACTATACAGAGCCAATGAGTCATAGGTGTGTAAATCAGTCTATAGGAAATGTTACATAAGATAATGAGGATTACAAGGTGTAGGAGTCACATGTCACAGATACTGATTGGCAGTATATTTAGATAGTGTTTGATCTGGAGAAGCACAAACCGAGAATTTAAAACGTACCACAGTGGCTAGCTTTACGAATAAGAATGTAGCTCGACCCAAATGAACCCCTTTTAGCAAAATTAAGATAATGAAAGACGGGGACATAGCATTCAACCTATACCATGCAGTTTGCATGCAACTCTTTGATGCTACATTAGGGTTGTACCTTGTGTAACGTCTTCAACAGCATTTTGTTACTTGCATTTCATAAGTGTGCACTGCAGTTGGCGAGGTGCAATAAGAACCCTCTAGGTATTGTGGTCTGTTTTGTTAATTGTCATACTTTTGGTCATATGGCCCAACATAAGGTAAACACTCAAATGGATCATATTAGAGCATTGCATTGAATTTTCAATTTGGTTTCACTTATCCAGTTCCATTAAATGCACTCAATAACTGCAAGTTTGTAACCAACTGTTTCACAGTGTATCATAGATAATTTACCACAAACTTTGGTGTCTTTAAAAACGAATGTAATGTAATAGATAATGTGCTGCATGGCTAAACATTTATAAGGTACCAAAGATGAGACCTATTTGCTATGCCAATGCTTGTTATACCTGGTGCCCCCTTTGAAGTGGGAGAAACGTCTGGAGATTTTCCCCTACAGGTGTGTCTGGAATTTCCTGCCTCCCTGCCCTGCTCCCAGCCCATCTGGGGCTACAATAGGCTAATGTGTAGTCCTTTGTGTGTGAGATGAGACAGTATCTTTAAAATGCAAATATGGTAGATGACAGTTCCGCCCCCTGTCCCATCAAGTCAGAATGGACCATCTGCCAACACAAAGTCTATTGTGATACTATCTGGGAGGAACACAAAAAGGCTAACTACCAATTATAGTTAGTCATGCGACCCAGGTTACAGGCACCAAATGGTTAGGGCAAAAGTAACGTACTGAGGGGTTGGGCACTTCAAACATATAGCCAAAATGGACCTCTT
This sequence comes from Triturus cristatus, assembly GCF_964204655.1. Classification (NCBI taxonomy): domain Eukaryota; kingdom Metazoa; phylum Chordata; class Amphibia; order Caudata; family Salamandridae; genus Triturus; species Triturus cristatus. The sequence continues at coordinate 629,944,208 of NC_140586.1, read as the reverse complement.
CAAAATTACACTAAATGGAAACAATTTCTGTAAATATTCAAACTGCCTCTTTCAAAACAGGGATATGTAACTTTAATTTCTTGGCCAGCGTATTTATTTGAAATATATACACGGGCCAAGAAAATAAAGTTACTTTTCCCTGTTTTGAAAGCCATTTTTCCTGTTTTGTGTAACTTTCTAAACGTGGCACTTTCAGAACGGAGACTAAAAAACAGACTTTACCATTAAAAGAGTTTCTCAGACACCAAACATGACCTTCCTACCTGCTCCCAATTGAAAGTTGTCATTTACTAAATGTAGTAAGATAGCCCAATGTTATCCTATGGGAGTGGTAGTCCTTGACAATAGTAAAAAACTAATGAGAGTTTTTCACTACCAGGACATAAACTTAAAAGTCCATCTCCAACTTTTAAAATACAACATACCTTACCTTATGGGCAGATTAGGACCTACTCTAGGGGTGACATATGTGCTAAAGAGGAAGGTTGAGGCCTGGCTTAAAAGTTTGTTTTTCCAAGTTGAAATGGCACTTTAAAACTGCACACAGGCTGCAATGGCAGGGCTTGGACATGTTTAAAAAGGCTGATCAAGTGGGTGGCACAATGAGTGCTACTGGCCCATTAGTAGCTTTTAATTTACAGGCCCTGGGTAAATGTAGTACCACTTGCCCTCTAGGGTAGGCCCTATAGAGCCATAGGGCAGGGTGCAGTGTATTTAAAATGATGGACATGTACTTTTACGTTTTAAGTGGCCGGGTAGTGGAAAACACAAACTAATTTTTCACTATTGCAAGGCCTGCCTCTTCTATAGGATAACATTGGGGTACCTTACTACATTTATTAAGAGATAACTTTAAATTGGAAGCAGGTAGGAAAGTTGACTATGGTCTTTAAACAATTGTAATTTAAAATTCCCTTTAATGGTAAAGTTGGATTTTACGCCACAATTCTGTATATACTACTTTTAGAAAATTGCCATTTTCTTGTCCTAATCATTTGGTGCCTGTATTTTGGGTCATGTGACTAGATGTAGCTGACAGTTGATCTTTGTGTATCGCTCCCAGACAATGAGAGAAAGGCGGAATAGGGTTGGGCAGGATGGACCATCTCTGACTTTAGGAGGGGCTGTCACCTACCACACTTACACATCACAAAGACTTTGCCTCAGCAAACTCACAAAGGGTTTCACACCAGTCTATTGTGCCTCCATACAAGATAGAGCAGGAAGGGACAAAATTCCAGAGACCTCTGTGGGGGCAGGGGGGCACATTAGAAGTTCCTCCTACTTTAAAGTTGGCATCAAGGATAAATATTGGACACTTATATCCAACTCTTCCGTACACATCTGGACCTGTGGAAGACTCAGAAGGAGGACTGCTGTGCTGAAAGGACTGCTACTCTGCCGCCTTTGTAAGAAGGCCTGGACCTGCATCTTGAACTCAGGACCATCAGAGTGACTTCAAGGGATAGTTAGCTGGCATCCTGATAAGAACCTCAGGGACAGAAAAGGCTTACTCCAGCTCTCTTTAACGCAGCACCTGAACCTGTCTGCTGGGAGTGCTGCTCCCGTGCACCTGCGAGTCCTGCCCCCTAAGTGGTGCCATCTCAGTCTTCGACCCTTGGAAGTGGGTCAGAACCCCAGAAATCATGTATAAGCACCTCAGTAATCGGTGGAGTCTTACCCTCGGAAATCATCTCATCTCTAGACAATATCGATCAATCCATACATTCAATAAATCTGAAAGAACAGCAATTTAAAACAATATGCTCCCTTTATTATACACCCGATAAACTGCTGAGGGTATAAGGCTAAATGCCTTAAGTGCGGGCTTCTAAGAGCAGATATATGTTTGCAGCCTGCCATGTGCTTCATGACTTTTGGACAGGGGTGTCACAACTCTTTAGCACCAGTATTGGTACAGACATGCAGTTTACATACCAAGAGATTATGTTACGCCACAGATCACATCTAGGTCTCTGGAAGAATGATGGTTGACCCCAGAGGCAACTCCTACCTATTATATTTCTCAGCCAAGATATGCGAGAGCTTAGATCTCTCCTTTACCTCCCCCAAGGTAAGAGAGTGGTGGGCTCTCCTCTGGCAAATTTACGATCTAGAACTTGCTCTGGTTAAATCTAGGGGGCATCAATCGATTAAAAAGTTTGACCGTATCTGGGCTAGTTTTAGCTAGGATCCTTTTAATAACACTAGTCTAAGAAATGTTACTTAACCTGATTCATTTTCATTTTGGCCTAGTAAATTGCTTGTCTTATGAATGTCATTTCAATTCATTTTCTAACTGTTCTTTTTTCCCGTCTGTCTTTTAATACACTTTCTGATTTTGATATCTACCCTTAACTCCTTAATTTGTATTTCTGTTCTTATATTAACATTTTGTATACTGGTGTATTTGTGTATCAATAAGTGAAATAATGTAGGAGACACTGATCAAATCACTTTTAAACCCTAGCCCTATCTAAGCTTATTCAACTGGAACTTTTAATTTTACTCTATGTACAACAATGTTTGACTAAAAAATGAATTATTAAAAAAGGAAGTGAGTCTGAAGGTGCTCTGCCAGTCCAACTGTGGTTCAAGCAGAACCGAAGCAGCACGACACCTTACAGCTTTGCATCTGAACCATTGGTGTGCGATACATCCCTGGGAAAAGGTTACTACAGTAACACCTTATCTGGTAGAGGCATGATCCAGCTGCAGGTTCCTTACCTTTGAATTTCTCAGGCATCAGACTGGACCCGGAAGATTTTTCTTTGAACAATATGCCTGAACGACTGTAGGTGGTGTTGGTTGGCTCTGTGCAGAAGTGATGTCCGCGTCAACTATAAAGTCGCAACCTCAGCACACTGACGTCCATTACTTTTTTGGGACTTTCCATGCCAGAAGCACGAAGCCATGAAGTATACTGACACTGGTGTGCTTAAAAACTAGGGGCCTGAAAGGAACCAGCCCTGACCCTAGAAACTTGCTCACAGAGCCTGAAGGATGGGTGGGTTAGTAAGGAATCTGTGGCTAGATCATGTCTCTACCAGATAAGGCATTACAAAGATAAGTCATTTGCTCATCTGACAGAGACATCTAGCCGCAGATTCCTTAACTCTGAATAGATACTTATGTAATGCCATCCCGGGAGGAGGGACTGTGGCACATTTCAGACTAAGAAGCCATGCAGGACCGAACAGGCAAAATGTCCGTCCCTAAAGATCTGACTATCCAGGCAGTAATGGCTGGTAAACCTGTGCAGGGACACCCACTTTGCTGTCTGACAGATGTCCAGGACTGGGACACCAGGAAATTACGCAGTGGCCACAGCCTTACCTCTGGTGGAATATACTTTTGGGAGGCTGCTTCTTGGCCAGAGCGTAGCAAATATTATTGCAGAGAATGGCCCATCGTGAGGTGATTCTTTTCTGCACCCCCATACCTTTCTTCACACAAACATACCCCACGAAAGACTTGGTCATCCACCCGGAACTCTTTAGTGCAGGCAAGGTAGAACGCCACTCTTTTTTAGGTCTAGACTGTGGAGTCGCTCTACTTTTTTTAGAGGGATGTGGAGGAGCATAGAAAGAGGGCATGATGACAGATTGTCTCACATGGAAAGGTGTTACCACTTTCGAGAGTACAGAGGCCCTAGTGTAAAGCAGCAACTTTTCAGGGAATACTGTCAAGAAGGGAGGCTTGGATGATAAATCTTGCAGCTCACTCACCATCCTGGCAGATGTTATTGCCACTAAAAAGGCAGTTTTGATAGTGAGCAGCCGGAGGGACAATTATGCAGGGATTCGAAATGAGGAAGGTAAGAACCAAATTAAGGTCCCACTGAGGCATAATTAAAGGGGCAGGTGGGAACGTTTGTACAACGCCTTCTATGTACAACGGTTGACTTTATGAGGAAGGTTGATCGGGTAGCCTCATGTATGCAGACAAAGCAAAACAAATACTCTTTCAGGGGTCCCAGAGCAATGCCCTGTTGGGCAAGGGTGAAAATAGAAAGCAAAACATCAGGGAAGCAGAAAGAGGGTGAATAGACTTTTCTGTACAATATATTACAATTTTCTTCCATCGGCAAGTGCACACCATTTAGGTGAAGGGATGCCTGGCAGCCACAATAACATTAGAAACTTCAGGAGGAAGGTCGAAAGCTATCAACTGCCTCTGCTCAATCTCCACGCAAGAAGGCATAGAATTGACAAGTTTGGGTGAAGGACCCTCCCCTGCTGTTGCAGCAGAAGATCCTTCAGAAGGGGCAGCCTGATCAGAGGATTGATATACCACTGTAGGAGCTCGGGATACCAGACTCTTCTTGCCCAGTCCAGAACCACAAGGATGACTTGGGCCTGGTCGTGTCAGATCTTCTTGAGAAATCTGGGCAGGAGTCGTATGGACAGAAAGGTATACAGGAGGCCTGAGTGCCACTCAAGACGAAAAGCATTTCCGTGCGAGAGTCGCCTTGGAAACTCCAGCATGTAAAGCTACTGACGTGAGTTCAAGGCGGAGGTGAGCAGATCTTACCAAGGCTCTCCCCTCTGTTAAAAGGAATCTTGCACTACCTCCAGATTGAAATGCCGCTCGCGATCCCCTAGGCTTCGAGGGCGGAGTCTGTCCACCCTGGTTTTCAGGGTACCTGACAGGTAAATTCCCTGCTGTTCCAGCCATGTCCAGAGATGCAGGGCCTCTTGACATAGGGTCGACGACCCCACCCCACCCTGTCTGTTGCAGTACCAAATGGCGGTGGTGTTGCCTGAACAATTGAACTAGCCTTCCCTTGATGGAGAGCAGATAGGCTTTCAATGGCAAAAGAATCGCTCGGAGCTCCAGAATGTTGATGGGGAGTCCGGATTCCGCTGGAGACCAGAGTCCTCTGATCTCAATGTCTCCCAGATGGTTGCTCCATTGCAAGAGTGACATCTGTCACTACTGTGAGGTCTGGTTGGGGAAGGGAGAGGGGTCTGCCTCCGACCCTTCGCAGTTCGTCAGCCACTACTGCAGGTCTCATGCAGTTCCCTCCGAGATCTGGACTATGTCGGAGAGATTCCCCTGATGCTGTGCCCACTGGAACTTCGGGTTCCACTGCAGATCCCACATATGCCTCCTGGCATGTGTTACTAGCAGAATACAGGAGGCCCAACAGCCTCAGAGTCATTCTCACCAAAATCCAGGATTGAGGCTGAAACATAGGTATCCTAGCCTTAATATCCTGGACTCACCGCTCAGGAGGATAGGCCAGAAACTGCACTGTATCCAGAACAGCTCAAATGAAAGGGAGCGTCTCAGAGGGAGACAGGTGTGACTTAGGCACGTTGATAGTGAAACCCAGCGAATGCAGGAGGTTTACCATAGTCTGGAGGTGGGAGACGACAGCATGGGGCGAGCCCGCCTTCAGCAGCCAGTCGTTGATAGGCAATGACTGGCACCCCTGATCTGCGCAGATGAGCTGCGATCATCACTATCACCTTGGTGAAAATCCGAAGGGGTGCTGGTTAAGGCCAAAGGGGAGCACTGTGAACTGAAAATGCTAGTGGCCTACCGTAAACCACAGGTAACGCTGATTGGCAGGCAGGACGGGAATGTGAAAATAGGAGTCTTGCAAGTCCAACGCTATCATCCAGTCTCCCGGTTCAAGGGTTGACAGAACCTAAGCTAATGTGATCATCTTGAATTTTTCAGTTTTTAGAAAGTAGTTGAGGGCTCATAGGTCTAGGATAGGATGATGGCCCTTGTCCTTTTTTGGGACCAGAAAGTAGTGGGAGTAGCAACCACAGCCTTCTGGCACCGGAACCCTCTCTATGGCTTCCTCCTGGGCAATAGTAAATGATCCTCTGTCAGTCGGTCACAGGATAGAGGGAGGGGTGGTCTCAAGGGGGAGGGAGTAGCTTCTCTGAACGATCAGAAGGACCCACCTGTCCGAAGTAATGTTTTGCCAGTAGTGGAGGTGATGGCTGATCCTGCCACCTACTAGTCGCTCATGGTTTGGAAGGCTGAGTCTAGCAGGGCTTGGAGGCTGAAGCTGCTGGGAAGGGGGGGGGGGTGTTTGGACCAGATCGCTGGCTACCTGACCCTTGTGGTCAGAACAAACCACAGCCTCATTCCACGCAGGGGGTTGTGGAACCTTAATCTATTTGACCAACTGGTCGATCCATACTCTCCTAGCAGACCAGATCCTGACACAGACTCATGGTGATCCGAAAAGACATCTAGGGCATAACGCAAACAAATCCTTAACCCACCCTCCCACACAATGCTCTTTACTATAGGAGCGGGTAGACACCTAATTTCTTAGCTTGCCAAAGTTATTCCAGATCATTCCCTTCCCCCAATTCCCTGGGAAAACTGCAATCAAAGTGGGAAGCAGATTTATGAAGTACAATTACTCAACAAGAATAGGGGCAGAACCCATTCTCATCCCCACAAGATCTTAGGCAACACTAGATTCCAAGACATCCAATTAAATATTTTACACCAGGTGTACCTAACTCCGGCACATGTGTGGAGTAATTTATGATACCCAACTTGTGCTTGTTTGCTGACATTCTGATAAAGCAGACATTAAGCAGATGTTTTGGGATTGTCGATCAGCATTCACCTACTGAAAAGACTAGGGGTGTCAGTGTTCACTGGCCACAGAGATCTAGAGAAACAAGAAGATTGTATCATGGGAATATACCCTTGCCCCAAAACTGGGAAAGTCAAGTCGATTCCTGGACATGGCTTTTCACATGACCCGGCACACACTTAGTATGCATTGGAAGCCATCCTCTCTTCTTGCTGTTTCCTACTGCCATAACAGTGATATGGTGGGCCAAAATAGATTCAGTCTCCATGAGGAGAGGAAGGCAGGTGATTACATCAACAACCTATAGTATTCACTTGTAACGAATTACTGTTTGCATTCTGGAAATGCTCTAAAGATGATAGAAGCCGTCATAAGGGGTATGCTACATTGTTTACTTGAATTTGACACCCAGGGGGGAATACCCCCTGTTTGTATCATAGGGTTCGCCATCGGCTGCAAGTTAGGGAGAAGGTATATACACCTTACGATTGCCCTTCCATGATTTATCCCCCCCTCCACCACCCTCGGATGAATTGGTCACAAGTTCCACTGCTTACAAGGTAACCTAGTATTATTAACACCTTGTTTTTCGATGTTGGTGAGCAGCATAACTCCAGCTTTTGGATCAGGGAGAAAGTGTTTTTAGTTTGTTTTTCCTTTATGTTTATAACACTACATTTTTATCCTCAAGAACATTGAGCTGGCTGGGACTACTTATGACAGCTAGTTACATGGGGGTGGAGTCTAGGTTGGTGCTATGGCTTGGAGCTGCACACAAAGTGGAGTATGTGCTACATCAGGCATAGAAGGAGATTTACACTGACTTGTTGCTGAAGAGTATCAGTGGTTTTCCTATCCTTTAACTATTAGTTATGCAGATAGGCCCAACTGCAAGGGTAAATAAGTCAAATGAGTCTAAAATTAGGCCTACCTTCACAGGATGACACTGGGACAGACTACCCATGGGAGGAGACTGGTTTGACCCTGCAGTTCAACTCTAGAATTATTGGAGCAAAGTGAATTTCGCTTCCCTGACCACATGCCAGGGGGGAAGCGTTGAGCCTGCAACACTGCTGTCAGGAGAGATTGGCTCACCACTTCAGTTCATTGGTAACTAGGAATATCTATGTTCAAAGAAGATGTGGGGTAAACTCAACAGTGCAAGGTAGCCTCTAGAGCAGGAAAGTATTTTATTTGGTCCCCTAAAGGCTCTCTCTTAGGTACTTCACCCACTTTTCATGGGCCGAGACACCATAGTGTGAAAAGAATAGGTTTTTTAACACCAAGGGACAGAGAAAGTAAAATCACATGGTCACCTTCTCCGAGATTACTCAAACTACTTGTGTAGGACCAATGAGTATGACACCCACATGAGAATATCATAGAGGAAGGCGTGTTACTTCATCAGAAGGGGTTACTCTGCCACTGACCCATCGGCAAATACCTTGCAGTTATCTCTTGACTTTTTAAAATCCAGTCTCTTTAGGGAATTGTGCACCTTTCTTCTTGATGCAAGCTAAGCAGTTACGGGCGGCCCTTGTAATGATGCCTGCATTATGGGTGTAGGCATACACTTACTGTTCACCAAATACTAAATGCAGAAGTTATGTGGTTCAGCTTCTGCAAACATAAAAGAGCAGCATCTGCAGAGCTTATAGTCAGGATGTTGCATTTTAATTTATCCAAACAGAAAGAAGATGACAAAGGAAGGAAAAAACCTAACTCAAGAAGGTCCAAATAGGAGAATTAAGGGTAACTGGCCTAGACCATTCGTTACGAATTTACTGAGCTTGAAAGCATGATAACGGCTCCTCAGTCAGATAGAAAGAAAACTGGTGTGGGGAGGCATATATGCAGAGATAACTATATCCCGTATGTGACACATGAAGGTCTATGTGGTACAGGCCCACAAAGTTGTTTACCTGTAGTTTCCAGCCCAACCACTAATTGGAGAATACCAGAGAACCAGAATTCAAAAGAAAAATTATTTTATCAACCGAAAACGATCTCTGCAAAATTGTTTAGTAAATTAAGATTACAATTTTACATATGGGGGCACGGCATGGCGCAAAGCGATGCTGGCTGCCTTATAGCAGAGCTCTTGTGCAACTGAAAGGGAAGTTAGCCTTTAAACATCTTTCTGGCTGCCAACCACATTACAACTAGAAATATTTTTAGGGGGAATATTTTTTTTTTTAATATAATTTTTATATGAAATCTTGCTCAGGCATGTGTCTTATACACATGCTTTGACCACGATCTGAACTTGCTCAATTTAACATGTTCAAACTGTATTCCTGACAAATTTTGGTGTCAATTTAATTAGGTGCATATCCTAACCCAATATTTCCCTTGTAATCTTAGTGATTACAGCTACACAGTCCGTGTTTCTTTCAATCCTTATATTCCTTTACCACCACGCTGCGCATTCTAATAAATATAATATAGAGGAGGACCAATCCATTATTACAAAAAGGCTTTTTTACAACTCATTTCGGTAATATCAATTTGATTCTCAGCAATCTTTTTTTTTTAAAACATTCTTTTTTATTCACAACTTGTTGGTCATTGCGATACATAATCACATTTACGTCTATTGCAGCAGTTGCAGCCCAGTATACACACATTGCACTTAAGATACTATAGCATATAGTTTACTGATGTTACAAGGGTCTTCACTGCGTTAAGGGTTCGTCAAGTGAGGGAATTGCAGGGGTTCACCCAAGCGCCCACGATATTCATTCCAGTTTGACCAAACTGCCACCCATTTCCGAGGACACCCCCGGGCCACATAGACTGTTTTCTCCTGCAGAATACACCAGTCCATATCTCTTTTCCATTCACTGAGCGTCGGCGGTGTGCCCGCTCCCCACATGCGTGCTATATTACGCTTTGCGATCATCTGTCCGAGCGTAGCCCATAGTTTGCCCATTGCTGATAGGTCCGTGGGCTCGCAGATGTTCAAGAGGCATCTCTTAACCTCGGGCCACAGGTCAACCTTCGATACCATACGTATACATGCATGCACCCGCTGCCAGTATGCCTGTATTGCCGGGCACTCCCAAATGATGTGAAGATACGTCCCCACCTCCCCACACTGCCTCCTACATAGCCCATCTGCGCTCCTACCCATCAATACTAGGCGTGTATCCGAGATGTAGACTCTGTGGAGTATTTGATTCTCAGCAATTTCAATACATTACAAGCAATGTTGACTATTAAACAAATACTGTTCCAACACATACAATCAAGCAGATCAAGTTTATTCATCTGCTATTTTTCTCATCTCACCATCCAAATTAACCGTACAAAATTAATCCTGATACTTTACAATCATTGCTGCCATGCCAGGAGATAACTTATACAATCTTCCCCCAGCCATATATTCTTAACGAAATGAGTTGTAAAACAAATATGTTTCCGTCCTACCAAAAAACAGTGGAGTTATTGTTGAGTTTTGTGGGCAGCAGATTCTCACGGAGTAGGCACAAGGCACAGAAGAATTTTGCGATCTTGACCAGTGCAGTTTGAATGATCCCTACAGATATTGTTTTGAATCTGTTGTAAAGTGATCAAACGTGCACGGTTACCAGTATTTTAGTATATATTTTTTTTTAATAACTTTATTTTTGATTTTACACAAATTAATAACAATATTGCCAACAGATGGGACAAGAAGTCATCAGTACAAAGTGCATAGTAAACCTTAAGCACGGAGACATAGCAATGGTTAGGAAATCTCGCAACAGGGTTACTTAGGCAAAAACATTCATGCGTAGCAGCAGTGACAATCCGATTGATACATAGGACCTTTTTGCTAAAGAGCCTTTTTGCAAACAAGGTGAGAAGACCGTTCTTATGAGTCCGGGCCAGTTGTCGTATGAGAGAATACTGGGTCTCAGAAAATGCAAAGCAATGTTATCCCCGTGCACTCAGACAATAATTATGAGGTTCAAAAACTCGTGTTGGCGCCACCTGTGTCACACGGAATTTACATGGGCAGCCTCTCACCTTATAGACTACCTTTTCCGCAGCCATGTATATATCCATATTGGATTTCCATTCCAAAAGTGTTGGCAGGTGTTGTATCCCCCCCAGTACCTGGCAATGTACCTTTTCGCCACCACCAACCCCAGATTAGCCAGTAACAGCCTGTGGCGTGGTAGATCGATATCAGTGGGGACGCCCAATAGCAGAAATTTCGCATCCATCCCAAGTGTGGCCCCAAGTATTTTATTCAGTTCGTCCACAATCGTATACCAGTAGGGTTGGATGTGGGCGCATTCCCAAGGGTGTGAACGTATGTACCGTGTTCCTTGTGGCATCTAAGGCATGTAGGGTCTTCCACTCTCCCCATCCTATGCAATCGTTCCCTGTCATAATAGACCCTATGCAGGATCTCATACTGGATGAGCCTCAACCGTAACCTAATCGCCACCTCGCGTGGATGCATAAGAGCCGCCTCCCAGTCTATATCCACAAGGGGTCCTGTGGTGAGTTCCCATCTCGTACGAAGTGGGTCGAGATTGTCAGGCATATTATTGAACTGCATTTTATATGTCAGTGAAATTGCCTGCGTCTGGATCTCCTCCGGAAGAGGTCTGCCCTCAAGGGGAGCATATTCCGGAAGCGTCTCATTGTCCAGCCCCTCCGCTCGCCACGCATGGCGAAGCCTAAGGTACGCATAAGTTTGGGACTTATATGCATTTGATATTTGGATTGAAGGTATGAGAAGGAGGCCAGAGAGCCGCGCTCCAGGACGTCTCCCACTCTAGAAATACCAATGAGGTCCCAGTGTTTGAAACCCCTCAGCTTTCTGATCTCACGCAGTTGCGCTCCCTCCCACAGTGGAGTCTCTCGGGTAAGTCTCCCTTCCCAGTCCATCAATTTCCCAGCAAGTTTCCAGGCCATGATTGTAGGAAGGTGGATATCTGACTATGGTTACCCCCAACTTTTTGCCTAGTGTCTAGCTGGTTTTTCGACTTAGTTGGCCTGAGATCCTGCCATTCAGGGTCTCAGGCTGTCTGCTCTCTCTGTAAAATGGACTCCATGTACCCTAGGTACATAACCAATTGGTAAGGATCACCTTATTGGACCCTGTACAGTGTACCCTAGGTACCCAGGGCATAGGTGTACCCTAGGCCTCCCAGGGGCTGCAGCATGTATTATGCCACCCCTGGTCTGGCCTTCCAATCAGACAACTGGCTGATCACTCAGCTGGGGCAAGGTCGTGTAATCACCCCTTGCTTAGATATAGTATGCCTATATCTACCCCTATATATAGACACATGTGTACCTATCAGTCACTCCTATGGCAGGCCTTAACAATCCTGGAGGCAGAGTGCTTGGTAACATGTGAGATGGTGCTCTAGCATGAGCTGAGCCTGTCTGCAGCTTTCGGAACCATGTCCTTATAGCTGTTCTATGATATAGCCTACCATATACTCTTAAAGTGCCTTATAATCTTAAACGGTTATGGTAACTATGGTTTGGCTTTATCAAAACATGTCGTGTAAGGTGTCTAACACTTTGGAATAATACCCCCATACCATTTCTGGTGATGAGGATATTATTCCCCCCTTCTAGAGGGAAAGACATGTTAAAATCATACTTCACTGTTAGCCTCTGACCAAAGCCTCAGCATCACAAAATGGATGCTGCTGCCACGACACAAGTCTGACCTCCTGCAGCTGGGAGTGATCCCAGCCAGGGAGGCCTGGACAATAGGTTTCCTGCTTGGGGAGGTGCTAGCACCTCCCCAGACAGCCTTTAGTGTATTGGGGCAGGGTGGGCTGAAAGGAATGAGACATGCCTGGGGCACACAAGGTGTTCCTTGCATAGTCCAGTTCAAACCGGCGCTGGGGCACTCCAGCCCCAGCTCTGGCGCGAAACTGGACAAAGGGAAGTGGGTGTAACCACCCCCTCCCAGGTCCCACCCATAAGGCGTGACCTAGCAGGTATCCCAGCCCCCCAGATTAGTATAAGAGTGGGAGTTGGGCCTCAAGACTTTAGATTATCCTGAACCTGCAAAACTGAACAGAAACTCTGGACCTTCGACATTCGACGAAAGAAGAAGACGGAAGAATCTCCCTTGTAGCCAAGGAGTGGCTACCCTGTGCAAACAGGCACCATCAAGAGACTACCCTTTGCTTTGCGACCGTTCTACGAGGAACCGACTGCAGAGCCCGACCAGAGCCTTGACTTCCAGACTTCTCCGACCCTCATCCACATCTGCAGCAGAGCTGAGATCCGTGGAGGCGACGAGCGACGTGGGACCGGCTACCTGGAAAAAGTGGCTAGTAACTTACAGCGCAGCTTCTGAGGTACCCTCGAAGTTGTGCACCGGGGATTGAGAAGCCCCAACCCCAAGCACCATCTGCACCGAAGATCAGCCCCCCACACTCCACGAGTCCTGCGTGGGGCCCTTCAGCATTTTCCTGCTTGCCGCGTCTGTCCGGTTGCTTGCCCGCTGGCTAGTGGCCTTTGTGACGACGCTCCCTGAAATCTTCTGCGCTGGTTTGGCTCCTCCAGACTGGCTCCCGCTTCTCTGCAAAGAAGAAGCACCCCAGACCTTCGTGGTCTGCACCAGAAGCAAGTCCTTTGTTCTTCGTGGGTTCCGCTTGCCAAGGCTTGGTGAGTCCTAGTCCAACTTCGACGCCGCCGACAGCAAGAGCCTTCGTGGGACAGCTCGCCTCCTGGTCCTGGTCGTCCTCGACGCTTCCTGGTCCTCCTGGCTGCAGCGACAAGCTTCACCTTCACCTGCAACGCTTCACGACATCGCCTGGTTCCTTCCTGGTTCCACGTGGTCACTGGCTAGTGACCTTGACTCTGTCCCTTCTGCTTGCAGGTTTCCTCTCTTCTTGATCCCAGCCTTGGGATCCACCGGACACTCTCCCCTGACTGCCTGTCAGCATCTTTCTTCAGGCATCCATAGGAGTCGACGACGAAAACGATGCATCTTCACCCCTATGCACCCGCAGCCTGTGGGCTAGGTAACTTGGGTACTCCGGTGCTCATCAGGATAGTGACTATCCTAGTGTCTAGTTTTCAAGTCTCAACTTCCTAGCTACTCCGGAAGTGTCCTAAATCTATCTATTTCTAAACTGTAATATTGCTATTGACTTTTACGCATTACGCGTGAGTGTTTCCACTCTGCACACGAATCCCGTGGGCCTCCCACTTCCTAACTAACGCTAGTGTAGTGTGGCCCCAGCGATTGCCTAGGCCTAGGCCTATTCTATTTCCGTGACAGTGGTTCTTATACCACTTACTTAGTATATGGTTTGCGTGGCCCCTAGGGCCTAACTGTATTACTTACCTGTGTGACTTACTGTATGCATTAATAAGACTGTGTTGTACTTACCTCTAATCTCATAAAGAGTGCTGAGGGTTTGCTTAGAATAAATACACTTTATTTTATATATATATCTGTTGTGGTGTCCTTTCATTTGGTATTCAAGGGATTATATATGGTATCACAGCTGGCTTCACATGCCATTCAGAGTTTAGCCTAAGACTGCTCTTGTCCATGCTACCACTAGGATAGCTGGTCTATAAGGTTGACTTTACAACCAATCACCATAAGGGTATTTGGACTGATATAAGGTGTACACTATAACTAGTGACATCATACATCAGGCCAACTTCTCACAATGATCACCTGCTGGGTAGCGGGAAGGAGCCACGCCGTGCCCGCACCCCCATATAGGTAGTGTAGGGGGGAGCGTTCCTGAAATTGAAGCCGTTCCAGCCGATATGCCGGATGGTCTCCTGGTGCATGAATCCACTCATTGATAACAATAAGATGAGTCGCTCGGTCATAAGCTCTGATATATCAGGGACTGCCAGTCCCCCGTTATACGGATTCCTTTGCAGAGTCCGTAGAGCTATTCGTGGATGAGCTCCATCCCAGAGGAGGAGGCGCATCTCACTATCGATGGAAGTAAAGATCGTGTCCGGTAGTTTGTGATATGTGTTCTGGAGAACATAAAGAAGCTGAGGGAGGGTCACCATCTTGTACATGGCGGCTCTGCCCATGATGGTAAGAGGTAGTTTCCTCCATCGTTTCCCATCTGCCTGAAAAGTCAGCAACACCCTTCGTATATTGCGCTCTACACGAAGGACGGGATCCGCGGTAATAAACATGCCCACGTAAAGAAAGCCCTCCTAGGCCAGTTGTAAGCAGCTGGGGTAAGATGTGGGATCTCCACTTACTGGATAGAGGATGGACTTAGTCCAGTTAATTTTGTATCCAGCATAGCTGCCATACTCTTCAAAGATGTGGAGAAGACGGGGCAGGGTGTCAGCAGGCCGCGTGACGTAGAGCAGGATATTGTCCGCATATAGCGATATGCGTTCCTCCTCCAGTGAACCGGGGGCATCCAGGAAGCCCCCCAGATCAGGTCGGGAGCGGACCATGCACGCTAGGGGTTCCAGTATGAGGGCAAATAATAAAGGTGAGAGGGGGCAACCTTGTCTGGTGCTGCGTTGTATCAGCCAACAAGCGGAGAGAGAGCCATTAACTCTTACTCGGGCCTCAGGTGCGGCATATAATAACGCCAGCCATCCTAAAAAACTTGGGCCAAAGCCCATCGCCACCAGAGTACGCCACATAAAGGGCCAGTGGATCATGTCGAATGCTTTCTCCGCATCAAGCGAGAGAAGCAAGTGGGTAGTGTCACGGCCCCGGATTGTATCCATCCAGTTAGCTAGACGGCACAGATTGAGGCGGGTGGCCCGCTTGGGCATAAAGCCAGACTGGTCTTGATGCACCAACGAGAGAATCATTGTGAGCAGGCGGCGTGCGAGAATTGTTGCCAAGACTTTTGTTTCAGTATTAAGGAGGGGTATGGGGCGATATGACCCGCAGTCCTCTGGTGGCTTTCCAGCTTTATGAATGACCACTACTGTGGCTAAACGGAGGTCTTGGGGGAGACACCCTTGTTGAACAAGTTACTTACCTTCGGTAACGATGTATCTGTAAGAAACATTAGTTAGTTAGATTCCTCACCTTAGAATATCCCCAGACTGGATCCGGAAGATTTTTCGTCAGCAATACCCCTTGCGCGTCGCTAGGCGTCGTCTGCGGCTCCGCGTCCGTCGTCGGCGTCGTGCGCCGGAATGACGTCGGAGTACTTGGACGCCGCCCTCGCGCGCTGACGTCAGTTCTTGTACATAGCTTTCCGCGCCAGGAACGCAGAGCCATGCAAAGACCGACACTGGTGCCAAAAATAAAATCTAGGGGCCTGAAAAGGATAACCTTAACCCTAGATGTCAGTTCGCAGAACGGGGAGGATGGGTGGGTCGGTGAGGAATCTAACTAACTAATGTTTCTTACAGATACATCGTTACCGAAGGTAAGTAACTTGTTCATCTGAAAGAAACACGTTAGTTAGATTCCTCACCTTAGAATAGATACCCAAGCAATACCATCCCCGGTGGTGGGTCTGCGAACCAAGATCACACCAGAAAGTCCTGGAGGACAGAACGGCCAAAGAAGCCATCCCTCCGGACTTGGCTGTCAAGGCAATAATGCCTGGCAAACGTGTGTAGCGAAGCCCACGTCGCCGCCTGACAGATGTCCTGCAAAGGGACACCCTGTCCCAAAGCAGTAGTAGCCGCTGTGGCCCGAGTAGAATGGGCGCGCAGCCCAACAGGAGCGTCCTTGTTTGCCAAGGAATAACAAATTTTGATGCACAAAACGACCCACCGAGAGATGGTCCGTTTGTGCACAGCTTTCCCCTTCTTAGCACCCACGTATCCAACGAAAAGTTGGTCGTCCACCCGGAACTGCTTTGTGCGGTCCAGATAAAAGGAGAGCGCACGTTTTGGGTCCAGACGGTGGAGCCTCTCTTCCTCTTTGGAAGGATGCGGAGGCGGAAAGAAGGTGGGCAAGGTGACAGACTGCCCAAGATGAAAGGGGTCACCACTTTCGGAAGAAAGGAGGGACGAGGCCGAAGGACAACCTTGTCCGGATGAACAGAGAGAAAAGGAGGCTTTGAGGATAAAGCCTGGAGCTCACTCACCCGTCTAGCCTAGGTGATGGCTACCAGAAAAGCAGTCTTAAGCGTCAGCAGACGAAGAGGACAATTATGAAGAGGCTCAAAGGGAGCACACATTAGAAATGTGAGAACAAGATTCAAGTCCCACTGAGGCATTACAAAAGGGACAGGAGGGAACGTGTGAGTAATGACTTTTAGAAAGCGTGTAACTACAGGGGACTTGAAAAGAGAAGGCTGATCAGGAAGCCGCAAGAAGGCAGAGATGGCAGCAAGATAACCTTTCAAGGTGCCCAGGGCAGAGCCCTGCCGGGCCAAAGAAAGAAGAAAGAGCAGAACCTCAGAAAGAGGGGCGGAAAGGGGATCCACAGCCTTTGCTGTGCACCATGCCACAAATTTGTTCCACCGGCAGGCGTATACCGTCTTTGTGGAGGGACGCCTGGCTGCCAGAATGATATCACAGACTTCAGGAGGCAAGTCAAATGGCATCAACTGCCGCCGCTCAATCTCCACGCATGGAGGTGGAGGCTGGACAGGTTCGGGTGGAGGACCGTCCCCTGCTGCTGCGACAGAAGATCCTCCCGAAGGGGCAGACGTATCGGAGGATTGGTCAACATACTGAGTAGCTCGGGATACCAGTACCTTCGTGCCCAATCCGGAGCCACCAAGATGACTTGGGCCCGGTCGTGCCTGATCTTCTTCAGCACTCTGGGCAGAAGTGGTATAGGCGGAAAGGCGTA
Source organism: Triturus cristatus (assembly GCF_964204655.1). NCBI lineage: Eukaryota > Metazoa > Chordata > Amphibia > Caudata > Salamandridae > Triturus > Triturus cristatus. The sequence goes on along the minus strand of NC_140586.1, from coordinate 629,926,896 downwards.
CAACAGACCGCAACTCCACTCGTGACGAAAAGCGTCGCCGAGCGAGTGCCGCCTTGGAAATTCCAACGCGCAGAACTGCTGACATTGCGCGTTCTCTTCGGTGGCGAATAGATCTAACCAAGGCTCTCCCCACTGCTGAAAGAGACCTTGCACCACTTCGGATTCCAGACGCCATTCGTGATCCATCATGCACCGGCGGCTGAGTTCGTCTGCTCTGGCGTTCAGAGAGCCCGCCAGATGTTGAACCACTACGGTGACGCCCTGGTGTTCCAGCCATGTCCAGAGGCGCAGAGCCTCCTGACAAAGGGTCCACGACCCCACCCCGCTTGTTGCAATACCACATGGCGGTGGTGTTGTCCGTGAACACCTGCACAACACTTCCCCTGACAGAGGGAAGGAAGGCTTTCAGTGCAAGTCGGATCGCTCTCAACTCCAACAGGTTGATGTGGAGACGAGACTCCGCCGGAGACCAGAGGCCTCTGATCTCCACCTCTCCCATATGGCCACCCCATCCCAGGAGGGACGCATCCGTCACTACGACATGCTCCGGTTGGGGAAGGGAGAGGCTCTTGCCCGTGACACAATCGCGGTCCGTGAGCCACCACTGCAACTGCTGTGCAGTGCCCTCCGAGATCAAGACATGGTCGGACAGGTTGCCGTGATGCTGGGCCCACTGAAACTTCAGGTCCCACTGCAGAGCCCGCATGCGCCGCCTGGCGTGATGCACTAGTAGGATGCAGGAGGCCATCAGCCCCAGAAGCCGCAACACCAGCCTGACCGAAACCCAGGATAGAGGCCGAAAGATGGGAATCAGGGCCTGAATATCCCGGACCCGCTGTTCCGGCGGATAGACCCGGAACTGCGCCGAATCGAGAACTGCTCCGATGAAGAGGAGCTTCTGAGAGGGACTCAGGTGTGACTTCGGCACGTTGATGGAAAATCCCAGCAAATGCAGGAGATCCGCCGTAGTCTGGAGGTGGGAGACGACTGCCTGGGGCGAGCCCGCCTTCAACAACCAGTCGTCGAGATAGGGGAAGACTGGAACCCCTGATCTGCGCAGATGAGCTGCGACCACCGCCATCACTTTCGTGAACACCCGAGGGGCATTGGTAAGGCCGAAGGGGAGCACGGTAAACTGAAAGTGCTCTTGACCCACCGTGAACCTCAGGTAACGCCGGTGGCCCGGCAGGACGGGGATGTGGAAATATGCGTCCTGCAAGTCCAACTCTACCATCCAGTCTCCCGGGTCTAGGGCAGCTAGAACCTGAGCCAAGGTTAACATCTTGAACCTTTCCTTCCGGAGGAAGGCATTGACGTTCCGGAGGTCCAAGATAGGGCGTAGGCCCTTTTTGCCCTTCTTGGGAACCAGAAAGTAGTGAGAATAACAACCACGACCTACTTCTGGGCTCGGAACGCGCTCGACGGCCCCCTTGGCCAAGAGGGCCGAAACTTCCTCGTGGAGAAGATTCAAATGATCCCCCGAGATACGGTGGTGCTGCGGTGGCATGGCTGGAGGGGTCGTCTCGAAGGGGAGGGAGTAGCCCCTTCGGACGATTTGCAGCACCCACCTGTCCGATGTGATGGACCGCCAGTGGAGCAGGTGATGGCGAATTCTGCCGCCCACTGGCGTGGAATGGGCCTGAAAGCTCGGACTAGGAAGGCTTTGAGGCGGATGCTGCCGGGCTGGATGTGGGCTGACCGCGTCGTCCTCCAGAACTGCCTCGGCGGAAACCACGTCCGCGCGCAGGTTGGTTCTGCGGCTGGTGGCTAGGCGCACGTGAGGAGGCACCCCTTCCTTGGCCACGAAAGGGGCGAAAGGCGGAAGTTTGCGACCGCGGGGCCGAGAGGCTCAAGGACTTGGCCGTAGCCCGGGAGTCCTTAAAGCGATTCAGCGCACTGTCCGCTTTCTCGCCAAAAAGGCGAGTGCCATCAAAGGGCATGTCCATGAGAGTGCTCTGGACATCACCCGAAAAGGACGTGGACCGCAGCCAGGCGTGACGTCTAAGCGCCACCGTGGTAGAAATAGCCCTACCCAGCGAGTCCGTAGTGTCAAGCCCACATCGGATAGCATGTCGTGCTGCATCCCTCCCATCGGCCAGAGCCTGGCTAAGTCGTGTCTGGACCTCCTCCGGACACAGGGGCAGCACATCCTCCACCGTATCCCACAGAGAGTGGGAATAACGGTCCAAGAGATAGGCGGTGTTCAAGGACCGCAGGCCCAAACTAAGGGAGGAGAACAGCTTTTTGCCAAACTGTTCCAGTCTCTTGGAATCCCGGTCCGGCGGAGCGGTCGGGAAGGAGGATTGGGAGGTAGAGGCCTGGATAACCAGGCTCTCGGGGGTAGGGTGTTGGGACAGAAAACTGGGGTCGCCCGGAGCAGGGCGGTGGCGCCTGGCGACGTTCCTGTCCACAGGAGGAACTGTGGAGGGCTTGGACAAGGTGCCCTGCAGAACGTCAATGAGGGCCTCATTGAATTGCAGCAGAGGCTCAGTGGAGCTTGCTGCAGACTGAAGCACCTCAGTGAGGACATTAGTCCTCACAGCCACGGCAGGTAGCTCGAGCCCAAGGGCTGCGGCCGCCTTGCGCAGCACCACAGAGAAAGCAGCACCCTCCTCCGAAGCCACAGTCGGAGGAGAGATGAATCCAGTGTCTGGAGAGGTATCCAGACCACTGGCCTCCCCCAGTTCATCTGCCCAGTCCTGTGACAGCTGAGCCCAAGTGGCCATAGGATCCTCGGATCCCCCCTCATTCGCCCCCGTCATCCGATTCCTGGTATGCAGGAGGAAGGATCGGAGCCGGGCGATAGACATAATGTGTCTCCAGCGGCGCCGAACGCGGCGTCCATCGTCGCCGTAACGGCGCCAGGCCCAGAGCGGGGCTGAACTGGGGCTCGACGCCGAGCGGAGCCGGCGTCGGAGGTGGTACCGGTGTCGACGCCGGCGGAGGAGGCGTGACGAGGTCGACCGGCGTCGGCGGGGACTCGGGAACGGGTCCCTCGGGCACTTGCGGCGTCGAGGCCGGAGCCGTCGACGGCGCCGGGGCCGCCGGCAGGCAAGGCAAGGTTGCCCAGTCGGGGCCCGAAGGCGTGCCAGGGGGCGTCGACGGCAGAGCCAGGTTCCTCATGGCCGAGAGGAAGGCACTGACTTCTGCTGGCGTCGCGTCAGTCCCAGGGACCGGCGGGTATGGGGACCGGCGGGTATGGGGACTTGCGCGGCGCCTGACCCTCGGCCGAGTCGCGCGACCGGGGAGGGGAGTCCGAAGAGCGGTGTCGCTTCTTGGAGTGCTTCGACTTACCCGAAGACTTGGAGCCAGACGAACGATGAGGACGTCGGCTGCGGCTCCGCGACCGATCCTTGGACCTCCTCCTGGACCGGGATCGAGAGGGGCGCGGAGCCGAGTGGCGAAGCTCGAGAAGCTTACGGGACCGCTCCCGTCTAGCCTTCGAGGTCAGGGCCTTGCAGTCCGAACACGACTCCGCGTCGTGGTCGAGGCCCAAACAGTAAAGGCACCGGCGGTGATGGTCCGTAACAGACATCAAGCGGTTGCAGTCAGCACAGGCTTTAAAACCAGGCATCCTACCGGCACCGGAGTCGAGACAAGATCAAAAAGGATCAAAAAAACTTAGTCAAAGAAGACTAAACGGGGTAGATCTCCCGGATCTGCACTTACTGGCGCGGAAAAAAGAAGAACTGATGTCAGCGCGCGAGGGCGGCGTCCAAGTACTCCGACGACGTCATTCCGGCGCACGACGCCGACGGACGCGGAGCCGCAGACGACGCCTAGCGACACGCAAGGGGTATTGCTGACGAAAAATCTTCCCGATCCAGTCTGACGCCTGGGGATATTCTAAGGTGAGGAATCTAACTAACGTGTTTCTTTCAGATCTTTTGATTCCACGAACAGCTTTAGAAGGTGGGGTGCTAGTTGTGTGGCGTTCACCTTAAAGAATTCACCTGGCAGGCCGTTAGGACCTGGAGTCTTGCCTGCTTTCTGATGACCAATGGCCTCAGTAACCTCCGCCATTGTCAGGTCGCCTTCCAGACTATCTCGTTCGTCAGGTGTAAGGGCTGGCATGTCAATGTTCTGTAGGTAATGACGGATCTGGGAATCTTCCGCATGTATGCGGGCGCCATAGAGAGCCCTATAATAGCGCTCAAAAGCGCCCGCGATATCGTCCGGAGTAGTACAAGTAATCCCTTGATCACGTATCGACTCTACCCATCGTGACTCAATTTCTTTCTGCCCAAGCCACGACAATAGTTTCCCTGCCCGATCTTCCGTTTCATACAGGCGATGTTGGGTTGCAAGTTGACATGTTTTAACTTCATTAGACGCAAGTGCTAAGTATTTGCGCCTGGTTATTTCAAGCCGGCGCAAGTCGTCTTCAGTCATCTCGGTTTGACTTTTCCAGGAGGACATGCTCTAGCTCTTCCAGCTCCTGAATCACACGCTTCTTTTTGTGTGCCAGTATATTTTGAGCCCTGTCACGCAATACTGCCTTGTAGGCCTCCCACAGAGTAATAGCAGAAGGGACAGAACCTTTGTTTTCAGTGAAGTATAATTGGGAGGCAACACTGAGTTCTTCAGCTACCGTCTTGTCTCGTAGGTCCCACGCATTGAGCCTCCATTGCGGAAGTCCTCGCCTACCTCCACCACCCATTTTCATAAGCAAGGGGGAGTGGTCTGAAATTCCCCGAGCCAGGTAATCAATGCTGGCCACTCGTTGCATCTCTCCCGCCGGAGCGAGAAGATAGTCCAAACGGGAGAACACCCTATGGGCCCCAGAAAAATAGGAGTATGCCCGCCGGAGCGGGTGGTGACGTCGCCACAAATCAGAGAGGCCCAGCGACTCTAGAAAAGCAGCCAAAGGTGTGGTATCTGGGGTGTCTTTTCGGGTAAGGGAGCGATCCAGCAGGGGACTCACTACATCATTGAAATGTCCTCCAAGGATGTGTATAGCGGGGCCGGAGTGCAAGAGGAGATCAGCCAGTTTATCGAGTGTGCGTTGCTGGAGGCGAGGTGGCGCATAGATGCTAGCTAAGGAATAGGTCTTATGATTCCAAACCCCCCTGACTGCGGCATACGTTCCCTCAGTGTCACTCCACGTCTGCGTAACATGAAAAGGCGGGGACTTTCTAACAAGGATCGCCACCCCCCGGGAGCCCTTAGTAAATCCCGCATGTGCCAGAGTGGTGTAGCACCCCCGTCCCAAGAAGGAGCATGTGGTACCCAAAAGGTGCGTCTCCTGTAGAAATACTACATCGGGCCTATGTCTTTTTAGATATTTGGTTACTAATCCCCGGTTCACCTTGTTACCCAGTCCATTGACATTCCATTTCATTATTGTATGTTCATCTTCCGGCATGTGGCAGTACCGCAAAGTTTGTCTCAGTGTCAGCTTTCGATGAGAAATCCTTTCCCTTCCAACCTCCTCCACTCTGCGCATCAGTGTAAGCACTTAGTAGAATCAGATTGCCCCCCCGTACCATCAAGTAACCTCAAAACTGTATTCAAAACAGGAAAATACCCCCCCACCCTACTCTCTTCTGAAGTTCTCCCCATCCCCCCATTCGTCAACATGATAACTTTGGAGCGAATCGTCTGTTAAGAGGTCTGTTATCCCCCCTCTCCTCCCTCCCAATTAACTACCCACTATCAACACACCCCCCCACAAAAACACGACAATCACTATCTCAGTTCAATGAGAAACCAGTGGAGAGCCACTGGAACTTAGGAAAGTCTTACTGTCTGGCAGTGGCCAGTCGGCCCCGCCTCTCAGGTCTGTTCGCCTTCCACAGGAGGATGTCGGGGCTGGTCATCTGGAATCTGAGGGGTCTGATCCGTCGCCTCTAGACGCTGGATACTGTTCAGGAGCGGATGAACACTGGGCGTCCCGTCTGAGTCATCCTCCCCAGACAAGTCGGTGTGGCCCACATCTTCCAGGCCCTGCAAAGGATCTGATGATTTTGTGCGACGCGGCTCCTCCCCAGAATCCGATAGGAGTGTCCATGCCACTGGGACGCAGGGTCCTGCCCGGCGTTGCTCCGGCCGATGACCTGGGCCGTAGATCCCGTCTCAGTCGCCTGTCTTGGGATCGCATTCGCCGTCTGAGTGGAGACGTGGCGGAGCCTGACGGCATTAGCCTTCGAACTTGCGGGCGCTCCTCCACCCAGGACCAGGTCTCCTCCGGAGTTTGGAAAAACAGCGTGTTATTTTGGAAAATCACCTTTAGTTTAGCTGGAAACCGCAACATGTATTGAATCCCCATGGCACGCAGTTTAATTTTAACCTGATCAAAAGTCCATCTCTTTTTCTGCACATCCCGAGAGTAATCCGGAAATACCATCACCTTGGCATTTTCGTATCGGATCTCTCCTTTCTTCCGAATTTCTCTGAGGATTAAGTCTCTGTCGTGAAAGTTCAGAAAGCGGGCAATTAGAGACCGTGTAGGGGCCCCCGGCAACAGAGCAGATCCAGGCATTCTGCACGCTCGTTCTATGATGAAGCAGGTCGAGAATGGCGCCTGGGGCAGCAGTTCCTTCAGGAAAGCCAGAAGGAATTGTTCAGGGTTATTTCGTTCCACTTTTTCAGGAAATCCAACAAATCTTAAATTGTTCCTCCGGGCCAGATTTTCTGCATCATCCACTCTCCATGCCACTTCTGCCACCGACAAGAGAAGCCCCGCAACGTCCTTTCGCGTGACTTGGGAAGTATCCTCCAGCTCCGAGATACGATGTTCTGCCTCGGTCACCCTGTCCGAGACCCTGCGGAGGTCGTGTCTCAACAATGTCACTTCGGAGCGGACTTCTGCTATTTTCCCCTCCAAGCTCTCTGGATTCCCGGATGGCCTGAAGAATGGACGCCGCCTCTGGGAGGGGAGCAGGCGCACCCTCCGCACCCTGCGCCAGCGACAACTCTTTGGCGAAATGATCCATTTTGCCCTGCCGGGACGGACGAGTGTCGGTCTTTCTCTTTGTCCTTTGTCATGGTGGGTAGACACGAGGCAAGACTTCTCGGCTGGCGCCAACAAAGAGGTTCGGGCTTTCTTCTAGGGCGCGGGTGGGATGCCACCCTGTGTAGGGCAGTACAGCAGAGACCGCAGCCGCAGCCCGGCGGGCGCCAAGGTTCTTTAGAGAGTGTAGGAACGGAGCAGTCTCGCAATGGGGGAAGGGCAGCCGGGTCTTCCCTCTTACCGTGCCACTGTAGGTCCCTGGGAAGGGCTCTGCGATCAGGCAACCAAGCCTCCGCCCATGGTGTCCCCTAGGTCACAAGAGGGGGGGAGAAGGGACGTAGGCGGGGGCTACTAGAGAGATCTACAAAGGGTGCGCGACCCGCAGTGTACCAAAGCCAGCAGGGCTAATCGGATCAGGCGGTGTCTCTCACAGGCTCCTCACTTGACACGCCGACTCCAAGGTTGCGGCGTCTCTCCCAAAGAACTCGGTCCCCGGCTCCACAATACTGCCGTGCAATCAGCCTTCAAGGCCCACAGAGAGCTGATCAGGGCGACCCCTCTCCAGGGGATGGCACATCTAGCCCCACAGTCCAGTCACCAATCCGCGTGCTGTCCGCCCGGCTTCCCCAAGCCGATTGCCAGGAGAAGGCGGCTCGCTCAGAATAGCACAGGAGGCACCGCTCTGTGCTAACAGGGGTAACCAAGGCCATCCAGGCACGCAAGGTGAGGCACACGGACAGCCCCCTTTGTCCGGGCATCCCACAGAAAGATTGACCACCACCACACAGGCGCCGATACCTTACTTCAGCAGAGCAGGGAGAGGAGAGCAGGCCAGCCCCACCGCCAGGTCGAGAGGGTGAAGCAGGCTGTGTGCCAATCAATCACTGCGTGTGTCAGGGGGGCAGGAGAGCCCGTCGCTGATGCAAAACAAACCCCCCCTCAGGGGGAGCGACGAGGGGCCGCCCGCCGTCTCCGCAGTCAGGGCCCTGCGACGGGGTCGAGCGTCAGCCGTCACTGGGGCACCGACATCTCCCCTGCAGCCCAAGGCGTTTCCTCCCTCACCTGGCTGGATGCAGCAGCGACGTCCGGCGGGACACCCCATCGCCCCGTTCACACCCGGCAGGATTTCCCAGCTAAGGGGGGGCCAGTCACAGCCCGTCCCTCAACAGCCGCCGATTACTCCTGGGCTCCGCTTCCTATTTTTCCCCCGTGGCCACGCCTTTCACTTCAGGGTGGACCAGGGCAGGTCTCAGCGTCACCCCTGGTTGTCTGGCAATACCGCCCTCACCCCGATTGGGAATTCACTGTGTCGTTGCGCCGCTCCCACCAACGCCTCGCGGTACCAGGGTCTTTGCGGCAGCACCCTCTTCACAACTGCAGCATATCCCTCGGTGCTTATGGTGCGGTCTTCACCTGAAGGCATCCACCGCGGGGGCTGCCACTCTGATCAGGACGTGCTGCGCCGGACCCTGTTGCGGCACCTGTCGCTCACCGCCTCTGCCTTCTCTTCAGCGCAGAACTCTGTGATCACCTCCCCTTCTGTACCCCTCCGCACGGCCGCTCTTACTCTGGGGTCATCCGCAGTCAGCACCCACCGCCACTGCCGCACCGGAGGGGGCGGGGGGAAAAGGACTGCGAACCCCACCCAGCAGCCAGTTGTCTCCTCACCGGCCGTAGACACACACACAAGTGGTTCCGCTGATGAGGATGCCGGAGCTGCAGCCTACAGTCTCCCGTAGCTCATCTCGGCCGCCATCTTAGCAACCCTGCGCGCTGATCATCGCGCCGAATGGGTCTCGTTTTCTGATGGGAGATGGCTGTAACCTCTCTTCTGGACCAACCGCTCCGTGGTTCAGCACTTCGGCCCAGGAATTTCAGTCAGTGTCGGCGAGGAGGTACAGGATTACACACAGTATTTCAGTTGGGGCCGGCAGAGCTGACGGACCACGCTGCTACCCGGCCATGATGCTGGCCACGCCCTGTATTTGTGTATTATTAACCAAGGATGGAGGATAATCAAAAAAAATGGTGAGGGACCTATTCAAATGTGCTACAGATACTATTGGAACATATAAGAAAACTACTGCATTGAAGGACAGTTTAAGGGACACGTTTTTGTGCTTGGCGAAATTGAAGAAGAACAAACTAAATGGTGGGATGGGGTAGCACTAATTATTTGGAGAATAAGAGAATACCTTGAGGTTTAAGAATTTTAATATTGCCTACATTTGAGGACTGTATTTGTTCACTGAATGGGAGGAAAAACTATGCAGTGAATCATTTAATATGATGAATACTTCGATAAAATATTGGGAAAAAAAGGTTATGTGGTTGAAAGTCAGATTAAAAAGCTGGAATTGGAAATAAGGGAAATTAAGGAGTTAACAGAATTTTTTTTACCAGATTCTAAATAAGGTGGTCAAGGTGCAACAGGAATCACTGAAGGAGATAAAAGTTAAGATCAGGAGGGACAAACGGGTCTAGACCAATGGCAGGGTATTTACGTTCGACATGTGATTTGATGACATCTGTAGAAAAGGAGAAAGGGAAAACCAATGAAGGCAGGGTGCAGGACACCATCTCAATAAGTAGTTCAGAGCCATCCTCAATAGAGAAAGCAGGACCGAGTAATGTACAAGTTAGTGGTGGGCCAACACATAGTTCCTCTTTTTCTGACGAGGTCATAAGAATGCAAATAGCGACACGGGAAAAAAGAGAGGGAGGAGGAGGAACAAACAATATAGGAGTAAAGTCATGGCACCAATCGAAGAACAGGGTATAAAATATAATGATCAGGAGACTGAAAAGGACATGACCAATTTAAAAGAGGGATTACAAGTGATCAACTTTCAAATAGAGAGCTGAGCAATGATGAAATTGCAGTCTTGGGAAAAAGTTTGGGCTTTTGTGTGATGGAAAACTGATTTTCCAACTTGAAAGTGGACCTGTTCAAGTTCACATGCAACTTGAGACATTAGATTAAAAAGACGGGGGGGGGGGGGGAATGGGCAGCCAACATTGAGCAAAATGTTGATTGCAGATATAAACGATGTACATGTATTAATGACAATAAATGAAGACAACTTGGAGATTACGGATGTATGTGGCCAGTTAAATATTGTGACAGATCAATCTAGAGATAGTGGCCTCAGACTAGATTTCAAGTTTACACCACAGGACAAGCAATTTACGGGGATAGGTATCTTCGCACAAAAAGTGATAGAAACCCTGAACAAATTGGAATACAGAGCTGTAAACGCATACCGCAATAGATCACACCCCCAATCTAATTTCACAAAAAGGAGCGAAAGATGATTAACAGTTTGAAAAATAATGACAACAGTCATAAGAGAGGCTGACAAAGGAGACCATATTGTCGTCATGAACTGGCCAGATTATGATGGCAACATTGCTAGACAACTGAGTGAAAGTGCCCGTTACAGATGGGTTCGGAGTAATCCCTTGGAAAGTCTCAACAGATCACGGTTTACAAAACTGAGTGAATGGAAAGATCAGGAACTCATACAACTCTGAATAGATACCTAAAAGTGATTAACCCATTCAGTCCCTTTATCTAGTTTTACCGAAGGTGCACAAGAGGGGGGAGCCTTCCCACGGGAAGACCAATAATTTCAGGTATTGGGGGGCCCCACCGAAAGGTTATCTGAATATGTGGACCAATATTTGAAGCCGCTAGTCCTAAATCTACCCTCATATGCCAGTGACACAGTGGACATACTTAATAAATTGGAGGATATGGGTTGGGATGAGACCATGTCCTTCATATCCTTGGATGTTGGACTGTATACATGTATCCAGAACACATTTGGGTTACAAGCTATGGATTATTTCTTATGTTCTAGGAGTGGGGCGCATTATAAAAGGCTAACAGATATGACACTGTTCATCCTGATGAACAATTATTTTCTTTTTAATGGTAACTGGTTTCAACAGCTACAATGGACAGCGATGGGGTCCAGGTTTGCACACTCTTATGCAAACCTCTTTGTGGGGTGGTTTGAGGGTGTGCATATCTGGGCCCTCATCTGTGAAAGAATGGACCCCCCCATGTATTTTTCTGGGGCCGGCCCATAGATATTTTGCATATTTGGAAGGTTCCCCAGGCAGAGTGGACTTCTTACAGGGGCTACAATGACTGAATTTTGGACTGTGCAAAAAGTCGAATTTTGCAGAGAAGTAGAAGCACCACACTCAGGAAAAAGACCAATATGGCCGAGGAAACAAAACTAGCATTTGAGTCTACTTACAGTGCGGAGAACAATGAAATCTAGAAAATACTACATAAACATTGGGGACTGCTGCAGGGGGCACCAGACCTGGCAAGTTAGCCAACAGAGAAACTATGGGTAACCTGTAGGAAAGGGGCTTCAGACGTTTGGTCACATGCAGTTATAACACACATACACACGTTGGATGCCCGAACAACCAAAACGAAATTATATCTGTTAGGGATGTAGCGTTTGCCAGATGGAGATCAATAAATTGAAAACCTTTTGCTTTGAGTTCGACAAGAAACTATCATGTCAATGAATGTATAAATTGCAATAGTACGTATGCGATCTATGGCAGTGTAGAGTCCAGCAGCCCTTTCTGCACTTGCATGTGTGCACTGCTGAGGTCAGTTTAAAAGCAACCCTGTGTTGCAGGACTGCTTTAACAATGCAAATTGTGCCCAAACTAGACATAGGTGTTTGGGGCATTTTAAATGAATAAACTTCAATATTTTGGCATATCAGGTACCCCCAATGTCTCCCATAGGTGTACCAGTGATGGTGGTGGGGGTAAGATATTGATAAGAAGGACCCTTATAAGTTTTGTATGCCATGGGTTTAGAGAAATTGCACATGTCACCTCCCACATTGCGGTAAAATGCTTCCCAAAATCGACTTTTGTGCTAGGAGCACTATGGAATGAGGATCTGCAATATTGTTTTACATATTCAGTACCCCTAACGTCTCCCCTAGGCGTTCCAGGGGTGGAGGCAATTTCTCCAAGTCCAGGGCATATAAAACAATTTTTTTTTTTATAAGGACCCTGTTTCCAACTACATATTTACAGACCCCCCCCCCCCGGTCTGTAGATATAAACAGGGTCCTTATAAAAATATGTTTTTATAAGCCCTGGCGTTGGAGAAATTGCCCAGTTAATTTCCCCCATTGCAGAGCCCCAGCCACATAGGTTAACATGGCAAGTTAATAACTAATAATTACCGCCAGGAGAATCATAAAAATATGATTCAAGGACTTACTAGAATGGTGTTGATACATCCAACAATATGCTATTGTGTCAGAGTTCAGTGGATTAGCCAGGCTGGTTTGATGAGGTGATAAGTAGCCCTGGGATGAAGGAGCCATTCTGGGAGGAGAGAGTTCTGCTACATAGGAATGCCAGAGCCAGGGGGAAGGGTCGTAAACAATCTACAATAGGAGACGGGCAGGAGAAACCAGTTTCATTTCCACCCCTACTCTTTGAATACAGCCAGATGGCAGGCTTAAGGAAGGAATGTGCAGATGCGAGGGGAAGGGAAAATATGGAGATGAGCTATTGTGGAGGTTGGTTTAGACAGCACTTGCCTCTCTGCTGTGACTTCTACCATGTTAAAATGTGGAGAAATGGTGCTTTCTGGGAGACCATTGTGCCACACTATGGAGGAAATGGTCATGCTCTGGCATGTTGTCCTACACCTCATTGGACAGGAGTGCCTCCTGTGGGATGCCAGAGAACACTGAATAAGTGTCTGAGCGTGGCAGGACCTCTCAGATCTGCTGCTTGAAACCACAGAAGAAGGGTCCCTGCTGGAAGTTTGATTTGCACCAACCACGCCCTGTACTCTGATCAACTGCGCCTGCTTCACAATCTGGAACTACAGCCCTGTGGATCAAACCTGCAAGCTACGGGTTAACAGAGCTCACCTGGACCATCAACACCAAGATTCCCTATCCTAGAGTACTACCAGTTAATCTGTTAGGGTTTTGTCCAAGTGGATCGTGGGAATTGAAGTCCCAAACGTTCAAGGATCAGCTTGGAGCTGCCATTCCCTTTGGGACCCTCAAAAGGTACTTCAGGAAGAAGTTCCAGAAGTTTGGAGAAACTTTGGAAAATAAAAAAACCATAAGTGGCCTGACTCAACCTGGTCAGCCCAGCTGGCGACCCTCAATCACGAGCTGGCCTGCCGTCCAGGTTCGTCCCGCTGAAAAGCTCCGGAGGCCCGACTTGCAGAGTTTGATGGGGAGTTGGTTGAAACCCAAGCAGGCAAACCATTACCGAATCTGGCCTGGTGAAGAGCATAGAGAGACCACGGAAGAAAAAGCTCCGTAAAAGTTTGTAAGTCTGAATGTAGAAACAGTGACCGGGGCCAACTTTCAACCGGGTGTCGGCCTGCATCCTAGGTTCATCCTGCTGAAAAGCTACGGAGGTCTAAATTCCATAGGTTTGACCGGGAGCTCGAAGCAAAGCAATCTGGTGATCTCTTGCCGAATCTGGACTGGCTGAGAGGGACCCCAGGAAGAAAAGCCCCAGAAAAGTTTCTAAGTCAGAAGGTAAAAACTTTGACCGAGAACTACCGCAAGGGGTAGTAGCTCAGGGCTCTATCACAGTCGGCCTGAAACGTTCTTTGTCCCGGTGTAGCGCGACCAGATGTCTAAAAAGGGACTATAGTTTTTTGTGTGCTATATAGTGCAAAATCTTTAGATTTTTTTTAGTTTTGGTGTCCTTTAAAGATATAAATCTGTGTGTGAATTTTATTGTGTGTAGTGTCTTAATTATTTATGGAATTCGTGTTTTGAAATGCTTCACATACTAGTCCTTGAAGTTTAGCCTGCCTGCTTGCAGCCAACCTACCATGGGTTGAGCATGGTAATAATGTTCTGAGACATATTCTGAGCCATATATTGTGTTAGTGGCATTATTGCCAGTGGTAGATGTACATTTACCACTACTAATAACCCATTTTCCAACACCATGGCAATAGTAGTGTAGTAAGGCTAAGGCAGCAAGTGGAGGGAGCAATAGGCCTCGGATGGAATCAGGGCACGGTTGTACACAGTGTATACAGGAGGCTCATTAAATACATGAAAGTGAATGACATTTTAAGGAGTACACCAGAGTATCTAGTGTTTCTAGTGGATTGGAAGTGTGTTATATTCCTGACAAGCTGAGGTTGGATTAATGAGAACATCAGGAAGGTGCCAGAGTAAAAGGCGAACAAGTATGAGATCGGCTGGTCGGGAGAGCGTTTGGATTCTTATTTTAAACTGTGTTAATTGGAGAGGACTAGTGCTCTGCATAAAATAAATTAAGAAAGATAAAAGATGATATGGTTACTTTCAAATCTGACAAGCCAGAAATTATTTGTATGATTGTACGAAGATTTGTGATTGAAAATAGGAACACCAAGATGGTGCTCAAGCATAATATAGTACTTAAGTTAGAAGAGGACAGACACTTTTCCTTCCAAAAGCACACAAGACTGAGAAGACCCAGTAGGGTTTATTGAAGGTTGGAGATTGGGATTAGGAACACTAAGATGGCGCCCAAGATGCAAGGCAGGATGACGGAGTTGAATGGGGACCTACAGTGAAACGTAAATGTATGCAAGAAAAGGAGTAGTTTCTTTTCTGTAACTCCAGTTCTGTAGTAGGGGTATCTCTGTTATAGTCATAATCTAGTGAATAGTCCCGCCCATGTGCGTGGACCCCGGAGCAATAAAAAATAATCTCTAAAAGGTGACAAATCATGCAGACCTGCATACACCTTTAAGAGAGAATTTAATTTAAAGACAGATAATGCAGCCTATACCCACAGGCTACACTGTCCAGTACTTCAACTAGAATTCCACCAACATCCACAAACAGCACTGCCTGTCTAGTTTTTCTCCACATAGGAAAAAACCCTGCCTCTACCAGCAAAAGCCTCTGGAATGATAGAGAGGAAGGAGTGGACAGACAAGCCCCATAGGCTGCCATTATGTGGCTTGGAACAGGATACTGTGCCTTTAAGAAAACTTTCCAGTTTTCCAGAACTTTCCCCAGTATCCCAGAATGCCCAGCAGGTCCCATTTACTTTCAGTTCTTTTTGAAGGCGTAGCACGCCAGACCTGTAGCATTCTACATATGAATAAGTATCTCTCCACCGGGGAGGAGGGCGGGCGCTTATGACTATAACAGAGATACCCCTACTACAGAACTGGAGTTACAGAAAAGAAACTACTCCTTCTGTAGTAGGGGATCTCTGTGTATAGTCATAATCTAGTGAATAGAATGGCAAGCCCATCCCCACACAACAAAAGCGGTGGAGCACACAAGACACTACCACTACTGTGCGAACAAATTTCGCAGCGAAGCCTGCCCAACCTGAGCATCTGCCCTGGCATCCGTGTCCAGACAGTAATGCGCAGCAAAGGTATGGACCGACTTCCAAGTGGCCGCCTTACAGATTTCCGCAATTGGAACATTACGCAGCAAAGCCGTCGTGGCAGCTTTGCCCCTGGTGGAATGAGCCTTAGGTTTACCCCCTAAGGTCTTATTAGCCTTTTGATAACACAATTGTATGCAGGACACAATCCACCGAGAAATGGACTGCTTAGAGGTCGCAAGACCAGTCCTGACTGAGCCATAATTAACAAACAATTGGTCAGACCTACGAATATCCTTGGTCTTATCCAGATAAAATTTCAAAACCCTCCGAACATCCAGGGAATGGAGAGACCTTTCCGCTGGCGAAGAGGGATTCTGAAAGAACGTAGGTAAAGTTATGGTCTGGTTGACATGAAAATCAGAGATAACCTTAGAAAGAAATTTAGGGTGAGTACGCATCACAACCTTAGCAGCATGAAATACAGTATAAGGTTCTTGACAACATAATGCCTGAAGTTCACTCACCCTGCGGGCCGATGTAATGGCCACTAGGAACGCCGCCTTCCAGGATAGGTGCTGCAATGAAGCCTTGTGAATGGGTTCAAAAGGCTCCTTCATCAGTCTGGACAGCACCACATTCAAGTCCCAGGAAGGCGAGGGAAGTCTGACGGGAGGAAACACTTTCTTCAAGCCTTCCAAAAAATCCTTGACCACAGGGATCTGAAAGAAGGAAGTCTGTGAAGGGCATTTCCTGTAAGCAGTCAAAGCAGCCAGATGAACCTTAATGGAATGGAAATTAAGGCCAGACTGTGCCAGATGTAAAAGGTATGGAAGGATGACATCTTCCTTACATGTTGTCGGATCAAAGTTCTTGGACTTACACCAGATACAGAACCTCTTCCACTTGTAAGCATAGGATGTTCTACTGGAAGGTCGCTTAGACTCCTTCAGAATGTCCATACAATCGTCTGGTAGATTCAGATGGCCATATTGCACTATTTCAGGAGCCATGCCGCCAAACTCAAACACGAGAGGTTGGGGTGCACCATCCGCCCCCCGAACTTCGTGAGAAGGTCCGGCCTGCACGGCAACCGCATGTGAGGAAGGAGAGACCGGTGAAGAAGGTCCGTGAACCACCACTGCCTGGGCCACTCCGGGGCGATCAGGATCATCCGCGCCCTGGACTGGGACAACTTGATGAGCACCGCCGGAATCAGGGGAATGGGTGGAAAAGCGTACAGAAAGCTGTTCGACCAATCGATCCATAGCGCATTCCCCAGCGTCCCCCGCTGGTAGTACCTGGATGCGAAGTCTCGGCATTTGCTGTTTTCGGCGGTGGCGAACAGATCTACGTCTGGAGTCCCCCACCTTGCGAAGACTTCTCCTAGTACTTCGTCGTTTAAGACCCATTCGTGGTTTTCCTGAATCAGCCTGCTCAAGGCGTCCGCCTGAGCATTCTGCACTCCTGGCAGATGCGTGGCCGTAATAGTCAGTCCTCTGGCCAGTAGCCAGCGCCAGATCGCCTGCGCCTCCTGCGACAGAGTGCGCGATCTCGACCCCCCCCTGCTTGTTGAGATAATACATCGTGGTTGTATTGTCCGTCTGTATCAGCAGCGAGTTGGTCTGGAAGGACGGAAGGAAGGCCTTCAGTGCCAGGAAGACAGATCTGAGTTCCAGGAAATTGATGTGGTACGTCGCTTCCAAAGCATACCACTTCCCCTGAATATGCAAGTCCCCGGAATGCGCTCCCCAGCCCTGGAGAGACGCATCCGTCACGACACTCGTCGTGGGAATGTCCTTAGGGAAGGGAACCCCCTTGAGGAGGTTTTCCGCCGAACACCACCACTTCAGAGACTGAAGAGCATGCAGCGACAGGCGTATCTTGTCGTCCCAAGAGCCTGTCCTCTGATCCCACTGATCCTCCAAACACTCCTGCAGTGGTCTCATGTGCAGCCGAGCGTGAGGCGTGAGGAAGATACAGGAGGCCATCGACCCCAGTAGAGACGACACCTTCCACACTGTTGTCGATGGAGCAGTACTGAGGTCCTGAGCCTTCCGAAGGAGTGATAACCGTCTCTCCTCCGAAGGAGACACGCTTGCTGACCGCGTATCGATGGAGGCCCCCAGGTACTGTATGCACTGGACCGGAGTCGTGACCGACTTGGACATGTTGACGTGTAACCCCAGCTTGTGCAAGAGCTTGCACGTCCATCGGAAGTGTTCTTGCGCTTCCGCGAAGGATGATGCCTTGATCAGCCAATCGTCCAGATACGGGTAGACAAACACCTTGTTCTTCCGCAGGTGTGCCGCCACCACCGCCATGCACTTTGAAAAAGTCCTGGGCGCAGATTTTAGCCCGAATGGCAGTACTGTGTATTGATAGTGATTGGCGCCGACTTGGAATCGCAGGAACTTCCTGTGCTTCCTCGCTATGGGCACATGACCTTTGCCACGGACTCTACCTGGGCGGCTGCCTTGGTGTGAGCTCTCTGTGGCGGTGGATGGTGATTGCCTACTTTGCACTATTGACTAGCGCTATTTTAAAAACTGGATTTTATTGTTTTATCGTTTTTAATTCTTTGGTGTATCTTATGTGAAGTGTATTGAAGTGTATTTATTCTGCCTTTACTGCTGCACCTTCTCTCCTGAGGCGCAAAGCCGGGAGATCTTTCCTATACTCTCGCTGTGTTTTGGGGGCTTAGGGGACTCTCTTCTTACCTGGGGCAGCGGAGCGAAGTCGCTTTCACCGGTGTCGGCTCCTCGCTGCTCCGCGCTCTCCTCCTTCCTGCTGTGCTCTCTGGGCGCCCCTCTCGCTGGTCAGTGGACAGCGGGATAGTCGCACGGGGACGGCGGCCATCTTGAGTGAAGCTGGCTCGCTGGTCGGCGGACTAGGCTTGCTGCCTCACGGGCGGGAACTATAAAACTAGAAGGTGATGACTCCGCGCAGCGGACGCGCATTGCGGAGGCGCCTTTCCCGCGCCAAAGGAGCGCCTAAGGAAAGCCCGTCTGCGCCCGTCAGCGTCCCGGATGCGGACGGGTGCGGAATAGTGGAGTACACTGGCCCTCAGCTGCGTGCTTTAAGAACTGACCTGCACAGCAACTGTGGGGTATGTGACCTTGGTACAGGGGAGAATCTGAGCTGTCCAGGGTGCGGGTGGTCCTTGAGATGGGACTGGGTGAAGCCCATGGCTCCCAAGCTTAGTCGGCAGTTAACCTTTACGACGACTCATAACTCGGACGACCGGTCTTTCAATTGTGCTCTTTTAAACACTCGTTCGGCTTGCAAGCATGCTCAAGATCTGTTCAGTTTCCTGACCGATTTCAAGCCAGCCTGTCTATTTCTTACTGAAACATGGCTTGATGATACGTCGGGCCCAGATATTGCTAATGCCTTGCCCCCCAACTATTACATACTTAGAAAGGACAGGATGAACAGAAAGGGTGGGGGTGTAGCATTGCTGATAGATAGACAGTACGAATGCTCCATTATCCCCACGAATGAAATCCACGGGGTTGAAGCATTGGGTTTTTGCCTTTCCTTTTCGCCGGCTCAATCCTGTGCCGGTCTGCTGATTTATCGACCGCCAGGCCCCTTGGGATCTTTTAGCGAAGAGCTTGTTACTATAATATCTACTCTGAGCATTCAATTTAAACATTTTATCCTATTGGGCGATTTTAACATACATTTTGATACTCTGGCTGCCACTGACACTATCCAGATACTTGATATCACTGCTCCCTTGGGCCTTCTACCCTACGTGATATCGCCGACCCACGATAAAGGCCACACATTGGACCAGATCTTCTCCACCTCTCCCATCTCTGTTGCACCCCCTCTTCCCGTCTTATGGTCGGACCATTCGTTACTAACTTTTAAGATTCAGTCCCTGTTCGCGGGGACGGGTAGGCCTGTCGGATGTCAGTCCCGCCTGTCACGCCCCTTTCATCTAGTCACACCTGAGATGATTGAGCACTATAGGCTATCTCACCCCTGTTCTCTCACCGGGGACTTAGAACTGGACCTCCTTCGCTTTCAAACATGGCTAGCACAGTGTTTGGAGGACTTAGCCCCGCCTAAGCGTTCCCTTAAGAAATCCTCACGTGCCTCTGGCCCCTGGTTCACACACGCTCTCAATACCAGTAGAAGGCTTTGTAAGAAGGCCGAGAGAGCTTGGCGTGCCAACTATTTAGATTCACTAAAGGAGGCCTATAGGTCCTGTATTAAGGCTTATCATAAAGAAATTTATGTAGCCAAAAAAATGTACTTCACCCATAGGATTGAAGAAGCTGCGAACACTAGCAAGGAAATTTTTGCTATTGTTAAAGAATTTACCTCTCCTGCCGCCAGCTCCCTCAAATGTTCCTTTTCTGAGACGTGGGTTTCTCAATTAGCCAGCTTCTTCTCCAATAAAATCAGGAGTATTCAGGCTACTTTTTCCTCTCTCGACCTGGGAGGACTGTCCTGGCCCAATACCCCGTCTGAGGTGCCTAAGCAGGGGCAACCCAGCCTGATGAGTTTCCCTCCTCTCCAACCTCTTGACTCTCTGGAATTACTCTTAAAAATAAGATCGGGCTCTCCGTTGGACCCTTGCCCTGCCAAGCTGTTGGCTAAAGTGGCCCATGTGCTAAACCCGATGGTGAACCCCATTATAAACCGCTCCTTAGAAACAGGCACAGTTCCTTCCATCTGGAAGCAAGCGATGGTCGTACCACTGCTGAAGAAGCCGTCCTTAGACCCCACTACTCATGCCAACTATCGACCTATCTCCTTGCTCCCAGCCTTGGCAAAAGTTGCGGAAAAGCACGTGCAGTCTGTCCTCTCGCTCTTCGTTGAGTCCCATGGTATTCTGCACCACACTCAATCCGGTTTCCGTGCCAACATGAGCACGGAGACGGCCCTGTTGGAGGTGACTGAGGCCATTAAGGAAGTCCTGGACTCTGGGGGGAAGGCAATGCTGATTTTGCTTGATCTCTCGGCGGCATTTGACACCGTCCCCCATGGCCGCCTTCTAGCGCGCCTTGAGGAGATCGGTATTGGTGGTACGGTACTCAACTGGTTTTCGTCTTTTCTGTCCAACCGCCAACAAACAGTCTGGGCACCCCCACACTCCGCGGTAGTGCCACCCATGGAGGTGGGTGTGCCTCAGGGATCAATCCTGAGTCCTACTCTTTTTAATATCTATATTTCCCCTCTGGCGGCACTTGCGGAGTCTTTCGGTGCCCAGATTGTCTCTTATGCTGATGATACTCAGCTCCTTTTCTCATGCGAGAAAGATATGGACTTCGATGGTGCTCTCATCAAAGGCTGTCTGGAGGCAGTCTTTAATTGGCTTCAAATGAATCAACTCAAATGCAACTCGGAAAAATCCGAGGTTCTCTTTTTTGGCTGTCCCCCTGATACGTGTTGGAAATCCTGGTGGCCGCTGGACATGTCCCCCCCCTCTAATGCAACACCGGTGGCAAAAAATCTTGGGGTTAAGCTGGACACCTCCCTCTCTCTGAAACCACAAATTATGAGTCTGGTTGGCCAGTGTTTTGGGGTCTTGAAAGCACTTAGAAAATTCCTTCCCCTCCTCCCCATTGCCCACAGGAAGACGACAGTGCAGGCCCTAATAGGATCCAGGCTTGATTATGCCAATGTCCTTTATCTGGGCCTCCCGAAGTCTCTCCTCTCGCGCCTGCAGATTGTGCAAAATTCGGCCGCTCGTGCGATTTTTGGTCTTGGTCATCGCGCCCATGCGTCTGGCCTGTTGCAAACCCTTCATTGGCTGCCGATCCAGAGGCGCATTGAGTTTAAAACGCTCACCCTTGCTTTTAAAACCCTTCATGGCATGGGCCCTAGTTATCTCAGAAAGAGGTTCATCCTCTATAAACCAGCCAGAGCTTTGCGCTCAGCGTCTCTATCTCTCTCCACGGTCCCAGCAATTAGGCGCTCCCGCATTGGTGGACGCTCCTTCAAGTACCTTGCGCCCCGGGCTTGGAATGCCCTCCCACTCTCTTTACGGATGAGTGAGAGCTTGCTGTCCTTCAGAAAAGAGCTCAAGACTTGGCTCTTTAGCCAATAAGCCCCCCCCCCCCCCCCCTGTTTAGAGCTCTGTGGCTTCGGGTCTGATAGCGCCGGGACACTCTGCTTGAGTAGCTGAGCGCTTAACAAAACCCCGTTTAACATAACATAACATAACATAACATGGAAGTACGCATCCTGTAGATCTATGGCACAGAGCCAGTCTCCCCGTTGCAGCTGAGGGTAAATCTGGTGCAACGAGAGCATACGGAACTTCTCTCTGCGAATCCATTTGTTTGCCTGCCTCAAATCCAGAATGGGCCTGAACTCGTTCTTGTCCTTCTTGCGAACGAGGAAGAACCGAGAGTACAGACCTCTTCCCCTTTGAGACAGAGGTACCTCTTCTACCGCCTTTTTTCTCAACAAGATGTCTGCCTCCGCCTGGAGCTCTCTCAGCTGGAATCGAGAGCTGACCGGCGGAATCGCTGGAGGCGGGCTGATAAACCGAAGACTGTATCCATTGCAAACAATATTCAGCACCCACTTGTCCTGAGTAATTTTTCTCCACTCTGCCGGAAAAAATTGAATGCTTCCCCCCACTGGAGTGGGTAACGGTTGAGGGGGAAGTAACCGCTCAGGGCCGAGACCCGGCCAGGCCCTTGGTTGTGGTAGTAGCCTGCTGGCCTCCTCTACCCCTCTGGCGTTTCTGGAAGGGCTTGCGGAACTGCTGCTGTTGTGGCTGCTGCTGTCCCGAGCCCTGCCCTCGCCCTCTGCCCGACGATCCGAACCTCCTTTGGAACGGGCGCTTCTTTTTCTCGGCCTTCTCCAACCCGACGGCCGTCAGGGTTTCCGCTTCAGCCTTCATGTGGGCCATCTCATCGTCCGCATGTTTCCCGAACAGGGTCTCCCCCGAGAAGGGCAGGTTGGCCACTCTTTGCTGCGCCTCTGGCTTGAGTGACGTCAGGCGCAACCACGAATGACGCCGCTGGTGGACGCCGTGACAGTAGGCGTGGGCGGCCAATAAAGCTACGTCCGCCGCTGCACTGATCGTTTGATTCGACACCAGCATGCCTTCGCGCACCGTCTCCAAGAAGTCCTCCTTCTTGTCCCGTGGCAGGAGGTCTGCATATTGCTGCAGGGACTCCCACAGGGCCCAGTCGTAACGGCCCAACAAAGCCCCTGCACTCGCCACCTTCATGGTGGTGGCGGCGGTGCCACACACCTTCCTGCCCGCAGAATCCAGCCAGCGGCTTTCTTTGTCGGGCGGAACCGTGGAGGCCGGGGCGGTCGCATGTTGTTTTCTTGCCGCCGTCACAATCACCGAATCCGGCTTCGGGTCCACTCTCAGAAATGACGGATCCGACTCCGGGGCCCTGTACTTTTTCATGAGCCTGGAAGGAGCGGCCTTCGTCGTCGCGGGAGTAAGGAACAGTTCCAAGGCGGGTTCCACCAGTCCTGGTACCAAAGGCAGTAGGGGGCGAGACAGGTGTTTTTTATGAAGCGTCTCGAATATCACGGACGTCGTGGGTGTTGGAACCGTCACCGTGATACCCAACTTTGCAGCCCCTCGCAACAGCACCTCTTGGAAAGACACCAGGTCGTCCACAGGAGACACCCTCGTCCCCGGGGAGTCCGACAGCGTCGGGGAAAGACCTCTGTCCGAGGAGCGCGTGCGCGACCTGGACCTATACCTCCTACGGCGTCGTCTTGAGTCCGACGAAGACCGTCCACGGCTCCGTGATCTTCTCCTCCTATGAGAGCGGGAGCTCGACCTCTTCGGCTTCGGCCTGTCCACCGGCCTCGCTGGTCCAGGCGACCGTGGGCGTCGTGGTTTCGGGGTCCCCTGCGGCGGAGTCGGGTACCGTGGAAGGGAAACCGACCGCGGAGGAACCGGCGGCGGCCCCACAGGGGTGCGTGGCAGCGACAGAGGCTGGGGCGGCGGAGGCAGCGCCCGCGGCCGAGGTGGCGGTGGCGGAGGCGGAGGCGGTGGAGGTGTTTGTGGAGGTGGCGGAGGTGGTGGCAGTGGAGGCGGCGTCGGCGGGAGAGGAGGAGGCGACGGAGGCATCCGCGGCGGCGTATACACCACCGAGTACACCGATCCCGGTGACTCTCTTCCTCGACGTCGATCTGCGCCTCGACGCCGACCTGCGCCTCGACGGCGACCTGCGCCTCGACGGCGACCTGCGCCTCGACGGCGATCTGCGCCTCGACGGCGATCTGCGCCTCGACGCCGATCTGCGCCTCGACGCCGATCTCCTCGGCGGCGACCTTCGCCTCGACGGCGACCTTCGCCTCGACGGCGACCTTCGCCTCGACGGCGACCTTCGCCTCGACGGCGACCTTCGCCTCGACCTCAAGCGTCTCGACGTCGATCTCCTTCTCCTCTTCATCGACGGCGAGCTGCGATCCCTCGACGGCGAATGCCGACGCCGGGTCCCATCTCGACGACGACCGCTGGACGGGGCCGACGACGGCGTCATCGCCGACGACGCCGATGTAGTCGACGGCGGCCTATGCACGTCCCTCGACGGCGATCGTCGACGCCGCTTCTCCCCAGAGCCCTGGGGGACGGCGAACAGACGGTGGTCATCCTCCTCGACGTCGCCGTCGACGCCCTCGACGTCGACGGGGAGTGGGAGCGTTTACTGGTCTTCCTGCCCCTGGGGAGCCCCCCAGAGGCCTCAGTATGGGCCAAATCAGCCCCTCCAGACCCACCTGGTGCCTTCAGTCTTCGTTCCTCCAGAACTTGAAGCCTGATCTTCATTCTGTCCCTCAGGGTCCTTGCAGAGAACGAGTGGCAGATGGTACAGCTTTCAGGCACGTGGGACTGGGGAAGGCAACCTATGCACACCTCGTGTGGATCAGTTTTAGCCTTCTTTCGACCACATTCCGGGCACTTGTCGAACAAGCCAGGCATGTTGACAGTACCCGCTACTAAACACAAGAAAAAATGACTAAAATTGCCAAAATCTCAATTAAACCCTTGAAAGGGGAGAGCTCAATGCTCCAGGGTCCTGCTAGCAGGAGCCGGAAAAAAGAACTGAAAGTAAATGGGACCTGCTGGGCATTCTGGGATACTGGGGAAAGTTCTGGAAAACTGGAAAGTTTTCTTAAAGGCACAGTATCCTGTTCCAAGCCACATAATGGCAGCCTATGGGGCTTGTCTGTCCACTCCTTCCTCTCTATCATTCCAGAGGCTTTTGCTGGTAGAGGCAGGGTTTTTTCCTATGTGGAGAAAAACTAGACAGGCAGTGCTGTTTGTGGATGTTGGTGGAATTCTAGTTGAAGTACTGGACAGTGTAGCCTGTGGGTATAGGCTGCATTATCTGTCTTTAAATTAAATTCTCTCTTAAAGGTGTATGCAGGTCTGCATGATTTGTCACCTTTTAGAGATTATTTTTTATTGCTCCGGGGTCCACGCACATGGGCGGGACTATTCACTAGATTATGACTATACACAGAGATCCCCTACTACAGAATGTAAGATGGTTGGTAGAGTGGTGGATTGTATACTAGAAATACTCAGGTAGGATGGAACAGGATCACTAAAATACTGACATCCTTTAGCATATGAAGGGAAAATATGTTGTAGTCTTGGAAAGGTAGGGAAACATGGTGCCCGAAGCAGACGACGGGACCATAGAGAAGACAAAGTGATCAGTTTGGCCCCAGGGGTAAGATGTTAACGAACACTGGAGGGTATTTAAATAATGAAGACTCCGGGAGTAAGATTGATTTGAATCGGAAGCAGGAACTTGCGCTACCCGACATGTTAACCTTTTGACAATAAGTGGGTCTTGTTGATAGGCCCATGCAGGAAGGTGGAGTGTGTCAAAGTGACAAATATTACTGATGTGGAGTGCGGGGGCATTACAAAGTTTAAATTAAATAATGTTGGCTGTGCATGAGTGCATGTGGAGTGTATTTAAACAGTGTAAGCTGTAAATAAAATTGCTTAGAATCGGAAGAAGGAACTCGCATTTGGCTGACATGTTAACTTACTGACAGTAAGTGGGTCTGGTTGGTGGGGTCCACTCTGGAAGATGGATTGTGTAACGGCGATATGTGACTGATGTTGAGTGCAAGGGTTTACAAAATTTGATCAAAATAATGTTGGATGTACGCGAGTACATAACGCCGGAAGGTCGGAGCACATGAGTCAGGTGCCTCATACCTTAAAGAGAAGGGAGCATGATGTGTGTTTGAAGTACGACTGAGTGGAACCGTGATGAGAGAGAATTACGGCTTTATTTAAATAATGTATTGTGTTCGGGTACAAGTGCGAGGAGATTGGAGCACAGGGGTTGGATGCTACACCCTACTAATAGAAAGGAGCGCTGCGTGTGTGGAACTGTGATGAGGGATGGAGAACAAATTGTTCTGAAGGTATTGGGAGAAAAATTGAGAAAGAGAAAAAACGTGGCAATTATGGGAGTTTAATAAAACCATAATTAAGCAACCATTTAGGGAAAATATGGCTGGTGGAAGATTGTGTAAGTTCTCTCCTGGCATGGCAGCAATGATAGTTTTAGAATAAATTGTGTCCAGTTAAAATGGACGGTGTGATGAGAAAAGTAGTGGGTGAATTAACTTGATCTGCTTCTTGATATATGTTGGAACAAAATGTTTATATTCCTATTAACAGTGCTTGTAATAGATTGAAATTGCAGAGAATCTAATTGTATTACCAAAATGAGTTGTAAAAAAAGCTTTTTTGTAAGTAATGGATTGGTTCTCCTCTATATTATATTTATTTGGATATGCAGGACGGTGGGAATGGAATACAAGGGTTGAAAGAGCCTCAGATTGTGTAGCTGTTATCACTAAAAGCACAGGAGAACTATTGGGTTAGGATGTGAACGTAACTAGGTTTGACACACCAAAATTTGTCAGGAATACAGTTCGAACATGTTAAACTAGGCAAGTTCGCATGAGGTAAAGGCACGTATATGAGACATATGCCTGAGCGGGATTTATGTAAAATTATATTTTAAAAAGCTTTTTTTGTGTATGTAATTGTTCTAGACCCTGATGAAGTCCCTACAAGGGATATCATGTGTTGGCTGGGTCTGCCAAAAACTGATTTAGAAATGGATTAGAATAAAGAACATTTTGAAAACAGCGTCCAATGCTTTTAGAATCATTCCCAACGTAGGTAAGACTGTACTTATGAGTTCTGGATCTAAAGTGATCACAGATGTATACAAAAATCATGGATATAGGAACAGATAATATTTTGCCTTCCTACAAAAAGACTTTTGATTTATTGTTGAGTTTTGTTAGCAGTCTAACCTCTAGGAGTAGGCACAAGGCACATAAGGACTGTGGGATCTTGATTGGTGCAGTCTGAAAGGATCACGAATACAATTCTGTTGAATCTTTATTAAATGCAGTTGCCTTCAAACAAATAACTAAGAATTGGAAAAATGTGCTTAATGTTTCATTCCAAGCATGATGGTATGGTGTCTGCTATAACCACAGACTAGACAGAGCATCTACCACCCTATTGACTCTCACTATCAAACAAGACATGTTTCTAGGTTCCTCTGCATTAACAAACAAGTTACTTACCTTCGGTTACGCCTTATCTGATAGAGACTATGAAGCTGCAGGATCCTTATCTTAAAGTTTGTGCAGGCGTCAGTCTGGATTCAGAAGATTTTTCTGGAACAGTACCCCTGCACACCGGTAAGTGGTGCCGGTCAGCTCCGCGCACGTCATCTGCACCAGAAGTGACACCGCGGCACCTATATAGGCGTGATGAGGTTTTCACAGCTTTCTATGCCAAAATCGCAGAGCCATGAAGAGCACCGACCACTGGTTTGGAAAACTAGGGCCCTGAAAGGGGAAAGACCTGTCCCTAGAAATACGTTAGCAGAGTAGGGAGGATGGGTGTGTCGGTAAAAAATCTAGGACTAGAAGATAGATGAGATAAGGTGTTACCAAAAGTAAGTAACTTGTTCATTTGATAGGGACTTCTAGCAGCAGATTCCTTACCTTAGAATAGAAACCCAAGCAATCCCATCCCTGGAGGTGGACATGCGGACCAATTTCAACCAAGGAAATCCTGCAGGACCGACTGGGTGAAATGCCCATCCCTACAGACCTGACTGTCCAGGCAGTAATGTTTGGTGAACGTGTGCAGGGAAGCCCACATGTTGCTGCCTGCCAGATATCAAGGACCATAACTCCTTGGGCTAACGCAGTGGTTGCAGCTCTAGATCTGCTGTAATGAGCTTGCAAGCCTTCAGGAGGTTGCTTCTAGGCCAAATCTTAGCAGATTTTAATGCAGAGCATGACCCATCTGGAGATAGTCCAATCCGCACAGCCCAACCTTTCCTTGCACCAACATACCCCACGGGTCGTCCACCTGGAACTAGTGTGAGGTCTAGGTATAATGACAATGCTCTTTTGGTGTCCAGACAGTGCAGTTGCTTCTGTTCTTTAGGGGGTTGTGGAAAACCGTAAAAAAAAAAAAAAAAAAAAAGGCAGAGTGATGGATTAACCTACGTGAAAGGGAGACCACTTTCGGGAGAAAGGAGGCGCTTGTGCGAAGCACCAGTTTGTCAGACTGAAGAGTCAAATGGCTTGGATGTAATAGCCACGATGAAGACTGTTTTAATCGTAGGAAGCCTGACGGGACAATTATGGATCGGCCCGAAAGGAGCCCGCATCAAGTATGTTAAGACCAGATTAAGGTCCCACTGAAACATGATAAATCGTGAAGGAGGGAAAAGAAGAACAAGACCCTTCAGAAACTTAAGTACAATAGGGGATTTGAAAGGGAGGGTTGGTCAGGTAACCGCAAAAAGAGCAGAACGATAGCGCTTAAGAGTGCCCAGAGCAGAGCCCTACAAGGCAACGGAAAGAATGAAAAGTAGAGCTTTTTCTGAACACCATGCCACAAATTTAATTCAACAGCATGCGTACACAGTCTTGGTGGAGGGATGCCTGGTTGCTAAGATGTGTGCAGACTTCAGAAGGAAGGTCGAAAGCTGTTAACTGCTGCTTCTCAAATAGAATAGGATGCAGGAGGCCATGAGTCACAACAGCCTTTAGGTCTGTTTCACCGAAATTTAGGATAGAGACTGAAACACTGGTATCATAGTTCGAATATCCTGGACTAGCCACTCGGGAGGATAGCCCAAAACTGTACTGTGTCCAGAACAGCTCAGATGAAAGGGAGCATCTGGGAGAGAGTCAGGTGTGACTTCCGCACCTTGATAGTGAACCCCAGTGAATGATGGAGGTCCACTGGGTTCTGGAGGTGGGAGACGACAGCCTGGGGAAACCCACCTTCAACAACAAGTCAGTCATCAAGATAGGAAAGACTGGCACCCCTGATCTCCACAGATTAGCTGCAACCACCTTGGGGAGCACCTCAAGAGGCGCTGGTAAGTCCAAAAGGGAGTGCTCGGAACTGAATGCTTGTGGCCTGCATTTACATGACATCCACAGTCATGTAGAAAATTGGCATTAGAAAGCTTATAGGTCTCACCTACATGAGAACTATTGGCTTTGTTAATTTCTTTGCAGCTCGACTGAACGTTGGAGAAAAAAAATAAAAATAAGCAAAAATATTGATACAAGCCTAGCACTGACCACGGGGGCCAGGGATCCGTTTTCTTAGTATGGAATTATTATGCATGAATCTTATTTCGAATAATACGAAAAGCAAATGATAACCACCACCCAAAACTAGTGCAGGGACTGCAGTCTACTTAAAGTGGTCTGAAGTTGTCAAAAGCAGGAACAGCTGCAGTCATGGCAAGGCTGTGAAATCAAACTCACAAATACATCAAAGGAAAATAACTCAATTGTTTAATTATCTTGCCTCCGAGCTGAAGTTTGCAGTGTTCGTCCTGCATGAAGACAATGGCAAAAAGGCCATGCAGAGCAAGGAGAATAGCACCGAATGCATCTTTGTTGAGTCGTAAAATCCGTTGGTGTGACTTTTGGATGACTTTGTTTGTATGGATGCATTACTACTATGAAAAGTGCATCCTTTGGTATCATTAGTAAAATAATTGAGACCTACATTTTTACTCGCTCAGAATAGACAATAACAAATTGTAATTGCAAACAAAAACCAGTAATGATGAGGGAGAAGAACAAAAAGCACCTCAAACCCAGCGCACGCAGTGGAAGGGCCCCAATAAAAAAGAAGAAATCAGTATTTGGTCCATGCTCCACGGAAAAAAGGAAGAGAAACCAGCATGTGCGGACCAACCAGGAGCCAGCAAATAAGAGTGACAGTGAAGCCAATGAATGGTAAGCATTTGTTGGGCTCCAAGACCTTTTTAGTTAACTAAAAGTCTCAAGTGATGCGCTTTCTCGGGCAAAGCCAAAAAACAGATGCTATTGTCGATGCTTGTATGTGAAAATGATTGAGTAGTAGAGCTTAAGAATTTTACATAGACGTTCTGTGACTTCTTCAGCTTGGCAGGGCAGTTGCCTGGTAGCAGCAGGGTAGTCCTCTGCAAAAAAAAAAAAAAAAAAGGCAGGCATCAAGCAGCAGGCAGACAATTCTAGGTTACAAGGCAGTCCTTCTGAATTCATCCACAGATCCAGTAGTCTACTGAAGAGTGGGTCTGAGGCTCCTACTTTATACCTGGTGACAGTTTTGAAGTGAAATAAACGTCTGTAATATTCCCCCCCCACCCCCATAGATAGCTGTGGTATTTCCTTCCTCCATGCACAGGTCCCAAGATATTCAGGAGTGACGAAAAACCTGGCGTTCTCATTGTGATGAGCGGAGGCAGCTTCTTTGAAGTGTAAATGGGGCAGGAAAAAACTCAAACTCTCCCAGATAGTCTACTGATCACTGTCTGGGCCCAATATGTATTCCTTCTGAGGCATCAATTAATAGGCCCAGGCAGATGGAAACTCCTAAAGGGCCTCAGACAGTTTAGAGAAGGAAAATACCATCTTTCTAAAAGTGGCATTTACAAACCTCCAATTCAAAATCAGGCTTCACCATTAAGAGGTTCAAATTATATTTATAATTCAGTCCAAACAGGATATTTCTACCTGTTCTAAATCAAACGTTCGCACTTACTAAATGTAATATGGTAACCCAAAGTTATCCTATGGGAGAGGTAGGCCCCACAGTAGTGAAAAACATTTAGGTATTTTTCACTACCAGGACATGCAAGGCTTAAAAGGATATGTCCAATGTTTTAAAGAAAATGTACACTGCCCTATGGACTGTTTAGGTCCTACCTTTGGGGAGACATGTATTAACAGCATTTTCAATGCAATCGGTCTTGCCTTTGGGATTATATGTATTTAGCTATGCAGGATATTAGCCTGGGTGCTGAAACATCTACTGTTCTTTAACATGGAGGGAAAGTAAGCGCCAAACTGTGACGCGCCAGGTATGGGAACACATGGAGGGAAATATTGCCTTTCAGCGGGAAATGGTATAGTCCAAAGCTCTGTTTTTAAGATAAAATGAGGGCCTTCGGTGGTCATATCACCGAAAATACAAGATTTGAAAAAATATTATTGTCTACGGGGTGCTTGTGGAAGACAATGTCTATGGACTGGAATCTAGACAATACTAAAGTGATTCTGGTATTTTACTGACCGCTGCTTTTTTTTTTTCTATCAAGAAAGTTAAATGGGGGCAGTTATCAGAAAATTTTAAAAACGAGAGTCCCTCAGCAGAAAGCAGTTCTGTCCTTTTACTGACCTCTACTGGTCGTTTTTGATCAAGACAGTTAAATAGAGGCAGTTGAACAGAAAAAAAGTCCCTAAGCGGAAGCAGACAAGTCCTAGGGCTGATCTCCGGAGGCCACAAAGCACATATGTATACACTAAAGAATATACAATAGGTCTCGAATGCTCAACATAACAAGCATTTGCAATGCAAATAGGTCTCGCATTTGTGAGTTAGAGCTATAGACATTGTAAATGGCAATGTTGTTTACCTACAGGTTGTATTTTTGGAGTGAATGTATGTAATGTGCAAAATCCCTTGGAAAGGTCCTGCACTTCGCAATAAATATATCGAAAAAGATGCAAAGTGTGGATTGTGTCAACAATTGCTCGGCACGTACCTCATGGGTGAAGTGTCGCCACACATGCACACCGTGGTGCTTTACTAATGCGAAACTCATTAATAAAAGTAGTGCTTACAGACTAACCAACGCGATAGGGATCATAGCATGTCAATCCGAATCCCGGCTTCTCTTCATTTTCTAGACTATTTGGCTCACTCTCCTGCGTCTTGGTTATTCCCCAAACACTGGGAGGCAATGAAGTTTGCCAAGGGGGCAGGGGGGGGGGGGGCCTCGGGGGTACGTGAAAATGTACTCATTGTCTAGTTGTCAAAGGTCGCCCGGTGCTACTAGTTAAAAGTGTGCAGATTTTATTAAGAGTACTTTACTCGCATCTATGAGAAAATCTACATTAACTAAACAAAATGCCAGAATGAGTGTCAGTTTTCACAGTGTTTTAGACAGTACTGGTTGCTTAGTTTCATTGCATAAATTTTTGTATTTACTCTCTTACACAGTATCCAAAGTAGGTTACCTGACCTCAAAGCCCCGAGTTGTTAAATGACCCATAGAAGGGAGTGTTTTACAGTTGAGCAAAGTGTCCAAATTTAATTTTGGTAGTGCCATGGAACGATCAGCCAATGAGGTACTCGATGAGCAGGTATTTAACTAAACGTTCAAAACATACGGTATTGTGGCTGTTTGTACAACCCCCTATCTGAATGTGTTTATTAACACAGAGCTTCATCTACCAGACAGTGCTCACAGAGCACAGAACAAAATGTATTTATTTATCCCGAGTGTGAAGGCCCCCCGGAAGGCTTAGGTGCCCGCCCGGAAAGGCTAGGGATCCCAGCCCTTCTACAGACTCTGCGGTGCTCCTCTGCACCAGCAGGGCACAGCTCAGAATCTGCAACTTCTGCTAAGAATAGGTGAGGGGGATGAGGTTGGGGCATGTAGGAGTTGCTGGCAGATTTCCAGGTTATTGAAAGTGATGATTCTGACGTTAGGCAATGGAGACTGACTTTGTCTGTTTGTCTGCACCAGTCTATTTCTCTATCATCTACCGGGCTCACTGTCATGATCCATTCATCTCTCTTTGTTAGAGGTGCACGAGCCAATGTATTAATTAACAGGTAGAGTCAGCCGGAGACGAGCCAAGCGTATACGAGCTAGTGGGCGAGCCGTAAAAATGATCGGTATGTTAATCATACAGTAAACATGATGTAAATGTGCGATAATGTCTCTTCAGAATTCAAAAAGGTGCATTTCTTTAGCGCATCACCTCAGTACACAAGATTATAGCACTGAATTGAAAGGAGGTTATTAAAAGTGCTCGCTTTAAGCATGAGTTAAAACACTGCCGCTCCTCCCGCCCGACAACAATGTCATTTTTGAACAAAGAGGCGTCAGTTGCCATGCATACCCCGAATGTTGCCTAGAGTCTTATTATATTTAGAGTAACATTAAAATCTAGTTTATTAAACACGAGAAGTTTTTGTACAGCAAGCATCTTGAACTTGCATATTTCAAGGTGGCAAAAATAAAGATGAAAACAGAAGTGCAGGCAGGCAAGAAAACACGAACGGGAGTGGGGGGGAGGAGGGTGAGAAGTCACAGACTGAGGGAGGGGCAATGGGGTGGGGAGACAGGTGTTCGGAGTAAAGGGGGCAATAGCCGTGGAAGGATACAAATCATGAATGAGGAGGCACTAACAAGCCTCAAACCAATCGGAAGGGAGCATTTAAGACAAAAGCCAATGGGCAGAGAGTGGGCGGAGCTTCCACACTACAGTATATACTGCATGTCTCGCAAAGCGATGGCTCCGCATTCGCGCTGCAACACTAGGCGAGACCTAAAAGAAAATAGTGTCATTAAAGGAAGGCTAAAAATGATGAATGAGGAGGGACTAACCTGCCTGAAACTAATCGGAAGGCAGCACTTAAGACAAAAGCCAATGGGCAGAGAGTGGGCGGAGCTTCCACAAAGCTTCCACACAACAGTTCATTCTGCATTCCTCGCAAAGCGATGGCAGCGCATTCGCGCTGCATCGCTAGGCGAGACCTAAAAAGGGAGGTTTAGGCCTGGCAAAAGGTTTATTTTGACTGGTCGAAGTGGCAGTTTAAAACTGAACAGTGGCTGCAATAGCAGGCCTGAGACATGTTTTAAAAGACTTTTTAGTGGGTGGTACAACAAGTGCTGCTGCCCACAAGAGCAAAAGGAACTCTTGATGGACAAAATGCAGAACAATGTCATACATTCACCCCAGTACAGAGATCTGGGCCTAAATCCATCGTTTGGACCCAGCCATATGCAAATCAGTCTGGGCCCTGTGCCCAATGGGAACAGTCCAGCCCTAACTGCCAGGTCAGCTCCTCCCTGGACTGGAAATAAGCATCCTAAAGACCGGTTTCGGGGTTTCACCCCTCTTCAGCCAGGATAGCTTAATTCCAGTGGCATGGAGAGCACGGGACTCCCGTCTGAGCATACGTGTCCCACTTGGGGTGACAAATGCAAAAAGAACTCTTGATGGACAGAATGCTCACAATGCCACCCCAGCTTGGACCCACCCATATGCAAATCAGTCTTGACCCTGTTTCTTGGCAGTTCGGGCTGGACTGTTCCCATGAGGCACAGGGTCAAGACTGATTTGCATATGGCCAGGTCTGAACTGGGGTGCCGTGGTGAGCAAAATAACGATGGATTAAACCCAGATCTGTGACTGGGGGTGAATGTTTTACCAATGTGCAACATTCCGTCCATCATCTTGTGTGTTTTTCTGTTCGCCCTATGTGGAAAGGGTATGCCCAGACGTGGGTCCCGTGCTCACTACGCCACTGGAGTCAAGCTATCCTGGCTGAAGAGGGGTGAAACCCCGAAACCGGTCCTAGGATGCTTGATTCTGGTCCAGGGAAGACATGGCTTGGCATTTCGGCTGGACTGTTCCCATGAGGCACAGGGTCAAGACTGATTTGCATATGGCCATGTCTGAACTGGGGTGGCGTGGTGAGCAAAATAACGATGGATTAAACTCAGATCTGTGACTGGGGGTGAATGTTTTGACAATGTGCAACAGTCCGTCCATCATGTTGTGTGTTTTGCTGCCAACAAGAAGCATTTAATTTACAGGCCCTTGGTACAATTTATGAGGAACTTGTAAGTAAATTAAATGTACCAATCAGGTGTACGCCAATTGTACCATGTTTCAGGGGAAAGAACACAAGCAGTTTAGCACTGGTTAGTAGTGGTAAAGTGCACAATCTTAAAAGCCAACAAAAACGGGTTCAGAAAATAAGAGGGGTAAAAAAAGTTGGGGAAGTGACCCTGTAGAGAAGACTTAGTCCAACACTGGATGAGTGGGCAAACCACCACCTTCCTTCTGTTACCAAATGGACTACAGTACAGATGAAGCACACATAGCACTCAAAGTATCCCTGACAGTATGGAAAAAATCTGGGAGAGCAATGTTGATTAGAAAATAAATAAAACCAAAGGTTACAAAGGAGATGGCGAAGAAGGAGGTCCAAATAACAGCACAAAAATGGGAATAAGATGGGGCACAATTGAAAGGTAGTGAATCTCCATCGGCTGCTCACATTGATAAAGTTGATTACATTTAACATGCAATTCTGGATACAAGGGAGGCGCTGGAGATGAAAATAGCACCCTTGGCACTAGATTTTAACTTGCTACACTTGGATCTTAGAACGTTATTGGAACAAGCGGCCCAGAGTCTACCCGTGCTTTTATGCGGTCATCATTTTCGGCTATGTAGAAGCAGAAACGTAATTCATGGAAAGTGTCAAGAAACAGCAAGACAGGGCTGAGAATTTGGAGGGACCCTCCAGGTGCAATAAATTAGTGGGAATGTCCAAAGAAACGGAGGGCCCCAGTAATTAATTATTTCTTGAGGACAGGCTCTCTAAAATAGGGATTCAATCAAAACACTTCTGCAGTGAGAGCGCATCACATCCCAAAGCATCTGCCAGTCCCCAGAGCACCATCTATACCAATAGGTGCCCACTTCTTAAACTTTCAAGACCATATCTGGCAAATAGCCAAAAGGCACAGTATGGTTTATATACTCCAAGATATGACCTCAGCCGTGTAATAAAAGCGAAGCGGCTTCATAGAGGTGATGAAACAGCTGCAAGGAGGACTGAAATAACCACTAAAATACCCGACAATGCTTAAAGTCATAACAGAATAAAAAATAAAAAAAACATTTCTTCCTGGTGTCAAGAGAAGTATAGAACTGGTTTAAAAAACATGGGGCGCATACAACAATATGGGACATATGGACAATACAACAAGGAGGAAAACAGAAGGAACAGTGGTGCCAGAGTCTGGGGAACTTAAATGGACAAGCAGTGAAAGAAAGGAATCAATTGGTGTAAGGCGTAGTTTGTGCTGAGACCAACATGAAAATGTAAAGTAGTTAAACCGTAATAAAAACCAACCCGGACATCAATATGAGGCATAGAGAATTGGAGGCAACCCTTACAGTGGCTGATATTATAGAAAACTGGTTTGGCTTACTGGAACATTGGGATGCTGGGCCATTAGAACCTAGCACTATTAAGATAACAATGATGAAAGTACATAGCTGAACTAAAGCAACATTTAGTGGTGGGCAGGATGACTGGTGAAGCCATATAGTGTCTCAGAGGCCAAACAAAAACTGGAGAACAACGTTGGCAATCATTTGACTAATTACAGTTTGTCAGGGCAACTTTACAGTTTGACTAGGGGATGGGGAGTTAGGCAACAGTTTACAGCTCATCTGTGATCAAAAAAAGATAAAAATTCTGGGTGACAGACAAAGCAAACTAATTTCCAGTGTTCTTAAAAAAGCAAGCTATTGTTGGCAGAGATAGCTTAAAAGATAGGCATGGCATATTCAGACACACTATTGTAGCGTCACCCAAGATTTTGTGAAATGCAAATACACAAGATAAACATCCATGGATAGAAGCAGACTTTAGGACTTTGGGCACATATATTAAAGTGGGATCACTAATATTTAAGTTGGTAGGATTATATGGCATAGGGGCAGCCAGTTTACAGACTATAGATAACAGACAAGAGCTGCGAGGTGGACATGGGAAAACAATAAGCCAACCGAAATGACAACTCTGCAGCTTCTAGTAATTTAAGGGCAAAGTAGGCATGCAAAAAGAAATCTGTATAATGAAATTTCGCCTAATATTTGAATTCTAATTGGTAAGAAAATATGGGAGAAAACTCCAATACAGAATGTGAAAAACATTTTGGCATACACAAAAATGGCATTTAGGAACCTGTGTTTTAAGTTTTGGGCACTTTAACTACTTCCACCAGGCTTATTTTGCTTCCCAAAACTGATAGACAACTGCCCCAGATTTAAGGCACCACTGGCGGATTCCTACCACATGGTGTGTTTGCTCTACAGTGATAGTACAATACAGACAAACATCACAAATCACAGATATAATCATGGACACCACCCCCACAGCATGTATCATAAAACATATGCATTGCCCTAAAAAAAAACAAAAGCCACAAATACATTTATTGATCAAGTACTCATATTGACCAAGAGTATAAAAGTGATAAGCTGGCAGGCAAAAGATAAGACTCCCAATAAAGGTTGGCCCCTAGACTTGGGAAGATTGGATAATGATGAGAATGAAGCTTTCGTAAGACAGGTAAAAGGACCAACACAAAGTAACGAACATTATCATAACAGCATAAACAGCTAATACAGAGGAATGACCTCCTTGAGCAGCATGGAATACAGGGCCACAGCTTGATTACAAATGTATAGATGAAAGCTACTTGCATGCAATGTTAGAAGCATCTTATGAGTTGAAGAGGCAGTCATAATGGTGTTGGAGGGATAGAAAAACTAGGGTACAACGAAGAGTATGATAGGTTAACGAAGTTCAAAAAAACATTCTTGTGAGACATATCGCACGCAGTATACAAACATACTTACATCTCACCAACACAACAAAAGTAAAACCAACTGGAGAACAGATGAGAAATGTGTTAAAGTTTATTAATGTTCATGTTGCAGTACTTTTTACAACTTTTCCAAGAAAGGAGGATATATAATTATATGTAAACCAATGATAATGTATGAAGGAAAAAAAAAGTAAAACAAAGAACACAAACATAAAACCACATGGATCTTTTATAATGTGCTGACTGTAAACACAAACGTGAACTTTGGAAATAACATCCTGCCAAATAAAAAGTTAAAATGGGGTCCCAGCAGAGACCGTTAAAATATATACAAATATTTCTCTTTGCACAATAATTGAGTAAATTATATGAATGTTTTAATAAAATTACAGATATACATTTACACTTATAAATAAAAGCTTCAAAAGGTTATATACAATGTGTGCAAAATGCAGCAGAAGAGCACTTCGGAAGTTACCAAGTAACTTTCAACATGGTTTTGCCTTTCCACTTACAACCACAAAAGGAGTGTGTGTTTACAGTGGATCTGTTGTAGTTGCGGAAGGAGGGGTAGGATGGGGGTGAAGGGGGTTGTAGGGGTTTGGCTTTTTGAGGAGTTGTTATAGGAAACAAGACTGTACCACGCATACCCAATGATTTCCCACCAAAAAGCCTAGCATGTTGGAAGAATTGATAAGGCACAGCTAAGAAGACAGGGTACAACAAACACAAGACCCCTTAACCAAACTCCTATCGCCAATTAATTTCTACCCTCAAAGTAGAAAAGTCAGGTAGTACTTCCTATGAAGAGGAGAAAATGTAAAATGTTACAAGGAAAAAGATGTGGCAACGTCACTGTACTACCACATGGAGTAATGTACCCATAATGTGCGACTACTAGACATAACTGCAGTGACCTAACAAATCGACACATTATGAAGAAACGCAAATGCATTTATTTTGGCTCGTAATACAAACCTTCATGCAAGGATCTTATACTATGTATAACTAACCAAAGCAGAATACCACTAATGTGTAATAGGATAAATAAAAAAATAAAAAGCTTTGGATCCAAGGTATGCCACCAGTGATTGATATTCACATTATCACAGTCCTTGGGAAATTACTACTTTAAATCCCTTCAAACACTGAGCTTAAGACATGGATGATAGAGATGTATGTGTCTTAGGAACAAACAAAATGGAACAATGATTAAATAGTATTTAAGGCTCTAGCAAATGGACACAAACCATCTGTATTTCCAGGGAAATAATCTATTTATTTTGTAGATCATCTAGGACGCTATGACGCCAGAACAAAATCCCTTTTCTAGAAGTAAATTGCAAATCGATAATCATTGGTAACCTTTGCTGGAAATAACTAGGTTAAGGTTTAAAGCCAAAGCTTAGAAAAGGAATTCACTTCCTTGTGGACTAATGATAAAACATTGGAAGCCACGGTCCTGTAATACAACTGCAACCAATAAAAATGTGGGCCAAATCTAGATTGTGAAGTTCTTTATACTGAAATGGGATGTTCCTTGCGTAGCTGATAAACTTCACAATTTCAGTGCAACAATATTATTCCCTGCAAAATATACCAAAAACTGCAACACTAACTACCATTTAGAACCATATAGAAGTAGTTGGAGAGGAGTAATCAAACATGTTTTGGCAAGGATCATAACCACTTAAGACCAAAAATCTTCAGAACCTCACTCAAGAAGACTCATGGGGTCAACAAGCAGACACGATTGTTTA
The DNA here is from genome assembly GCF_964204655.1 of Triturus cristatus. Classification (NCBI taxonomy): domain Eukaryota; kingdom Metazoa; phylum Chordata; class Amphibia; order Caudata; family Salamandridae; genus Triturus; species Triturus cristatus. Next base: position 629,887,858 of record NC_140586.1, on the reverse strand, counting down.
GTACCGGGGTTTTATCCTGGGCTACAACTTTCAAAACAGCTATAAGACAAAAACCTCAGTGGTTTTGGATAGTCCTATTGTTGTTTATTGTCATGCAATAGCACGCGTAAGTGGGTAAAGATTGTTGTTTTCCATTATTATTTCGGTTTACTTGGTTTATAGAACTTTCAGTTAACATCAGTTAACATATCAAATAGCACAAAATACACAAACGGGGAACAAGACAGCAAATGCTTTTTGTAAAGACTTCTCCTTCAATTCAGATACTTTATTCTACCCAATGCAGCAAAACACTATTGGAAATGCAATCCAGAAGCTTCACAAAACAGCAAATGCACTATCATTTCCCTCCTTGCTCTTAAATAAATTGTATGGGTCTAAGACATATGGCTAACCCAAAGGTAATCTGAGACGGTGACCATGACAAAGTTTCCTTAGCAAGAAAGAAGTCAAAATGTTGCTCAGTGAACAAAAGGGGACAAGGAGACAAGTTATCACCCATACAAGGATTCATTTTGAACAGAAGTATATCACAGGATCCATCTTCAATCCCACATCCACAAGAACATTATGTGGTTGCATTACTTCCTATGTTTTCTGGCACTGGAGTAACCAAATTACCAATAATTACTTACCACCAGAGATTTAGCTCTCAGTTGCTAAGGGGCAGCCAGGTTTACCTTCTGGGCTAACTCAAACCAAATGGTTCATTTTGAAGAGATTCCCTAGCTTTCAAATGAAGCTGTTTAAAGAAAATCATAACTGTTGCTATGTTTGTACCATGGGTAATCAAGCAAAAGACCACTGTTTGATAGAGGGGGGATACAATGAATGTAATATACTGTGTCACAACGTTTTACCCAAGACCAGCGTGGAGTAAGGTCCAATAACATTTAAACAAATATTGCTCCTACTGGTTTGAGACTGAAAATGTATAAGCCATGGAGAGAGAAAAGAAATGAGTCCGGACTATAGTCTCAACTAAAACCTGGAGGTGATGTTATTCTAGTTAGACAGGCGTTCTACTTCTTAAATAAACATGGAGACTACCATATGCAAAAAAATATACTAGAAAGCATGTCCCTTATAACAGGGAAAGATCCACCTCTTACAAATGTTTGGATAGAGATGGGTTACCATCACCAGTTTGATCCATAAATTGTGTGTGGACTGAGGAGACTAGATAGGGCTAGGATCAGTTAGGAGTCAACTCATCCAGTGCACAATCTGAAGCCACTAGTGGGTCAAATGTGTGCAAGCCTAGCAACAAGAAACATCTAGACCAAAAAATACAAAACAGAGACCAAATCAAAACACATACAGACCAGTCAAAGAAGACAATAAACCAAACAGAATTCTAAGATCCCAAATAATAGCATAACATAAGTTTGGTTCATTTATGCAGAGTTTCCTAGGGCAAGCACTAGGCACATCATGAAAAGGGTAGAGCCATCATGCCTTTTTAAAGCCACAGCTTTCCAATTGTGAAAATTAATTAACAGAACCTGTTGAAAGAAAGTGATTGAAGTCACGTGGTGAATACGTAAGCTGGTATCATAATTCCCACTGAAATGCATGAATTCTTTGTACACAGTGCTTAAACTGATGCAAACAAACCCTACTCATAGCTAGATTTGAAAATGGAAAAGGATAGCCTATCCAAGCTAATGAAACATTCCATTAAGAGGAAATCTTATGGCTTTGAGTTCCAAAAAAAAGTCAGTTGTATTTTTAACTCTGTTTTCTCTTTGGTTACTTATTAATTCATCTCTCTTTAACTGAAAACTGACGATACAACCAATTTGTAAACATGTTAATATTGCCATAATAGAAGACATCCTAACTACCCGAAGGAGCTTTTAAAAACAATGCATCGTCAAAACTCGCCTGTTTGTTCGGAAAGGATTATTCGACATTAGAGGTATAAAAACAGATTCACAAAGAAGCTAGTCAGTATCGTAAACTGTGAAATCTCGGCTTTTTCAAAGTCAACATTGGTTGCTTGATTGTAGGTCTGTCGGCAAACAGCTTTGCTTCACTTTCTGTGGTTGGAAAGCGATGTTGATAAATTTCTGGATATTCTTTCTGAAACTGTAAAAATTCAAAATTAGCTGCGATATGTCAAGACCGATGATAATGTTACAAGTATAAGGATACGGAAACATTCTAAGGAAGGAGTAGTTTCTTTTCTGTAACTCCAGTTCTGTAGTAGGGGTATCTCTCTTATAGTCATAATCTAGTGAATAGTCCCGCCCATGTGCGCGGACCCCGGAGCAATAAAAAATAATCTCTAAAAGGTGACAAATCATGCAGACCTGCATACACCTTTAAGAGAGAATTTAATTTAAAGACAGATAATGCAGCCTATACCCACAGGCTACACTGTCCAGTACTTCAACTAGAATTCCACCAAAATCCACAAACAGCACTGCCTGTCCAGTTTTTCTCCACATAGGAAAAAACCCTGCCTCTACCAGCAAAAGCCTCTGGAATGATAGAGAGGAAGGAGTGGACAGACAAGCCCCATAGGCTGCCATTATGTGGCTAGGAACAGGATACTGTGCCTTTAAGAAAACTTTCCAGTTTTCCAGAACTTTCCCCAGTATCCCAGAATGCCCAGCAGGTCCCATTTACTTTCAGTTCTTTTTGAAGGCGTAGCACGCCAGACCTGTAGCATTCTACATATGAATAAGTATCTCTCCACCGGGGAGGAGGGCGGGCGCTTATGACTATAACAGAGATACCCCTACTACAGAACTGGAGTTACAGAAAAGAAACTACTCCTTCTGTAGTAGGGGATCTCTGTGTATAGTCATAATCTAGTGAATAGAATGGCAAGCCCATCCCCACACAACAAAAGCGGTGGAGAACACATAAGACACTACCACTACTGTGCGAACAAATTTCGCAGCGAAGCCTGCCCAACCTGAGCATCTGCCCTGGCATCCGTGTCCAGACAGTAATGCGCAGCAAAGGTATGGACCGACTTCCAAGTGGCCGCCTTACAGATTTCCGCAATCGGAACATTACGCAGCAAAGCCGTCGTGGCAGCTTTGCCCCTGGTGGAATGAGCCTTAGGTTTACCCCCTAAGGTCTTATTAGCCTTTTGATAACACAACTGTATGCAGGACACAATCCACCGAGAGATGGACTGCTTAGAGGTCGCAAGACCAGTCCTGACTGAGCCATAATTAACAAACAATTGGTCAGACCTACGAATATCCTTGGTCTTATCCAGATAAAATTTCAACACCCTTCGGACATCCAGGGAATGGAGAGCCCTTTCCGCTGGTGAAGAGGGATTCTGAAAGAACGTAGGTAAAGTTATGGTCTGATTGACATGAAAGTCAGAGATAACCTTAGGAAGGAACTTAGGGTGAGTACGCATCACAACCTTAGCAGCATGAAACACAGTATAAGGTTCTTGACAACATAATGCCTGAAGTTCACTCACCCTGCGGGCCGATGTAATGGCCACTAGGAACGCCGCCTTCCAGGATAGGTGCTGCAATGAAGCCTTGTGAATAGGTTCAAAAGGCTCTCTCATCAGTCTGGACAGCACCACATTCAAGTCCCAAGAAGGCGAGGGAAGTCTGACAGGAGGGAACACCTTCTTCAAGCCTTCCAAAAAATCCTTGACCACAGGAATCTGAAAGAAGGACGTCTGTGAAGGGCACTTCCTGTAAGCAGTCAAAGCAGCCAGATGAACCTTAATGGAATGGAAATTAAGGCCAGACTGCGCCAGATGCAAAAGGTATGGAAGGATGACATCTTCCTTACATGTTGTCGGATCAAAGTTCTTGGACTTACACCAGATACAGAACCTCTTCCACTTGTAAGCATAGGATGTCCTAGTGGAAGGTCGCTTAGACTCCTTCAGAATGTCCATACAATCGTCTGGTAGATTCAGATGACCATATTGCACTATTTCAGGAGCCATGCCGCCAAACTCAAAGACGAGAGGTTGGGGTGCACCATCCGCCCCCCGAACTTCGTGAGAAGGTCCGGCCTGCACGGCAACCGCATGTGAGGAAGGAGAGACCGGTGAAGAAGGTCCGTGAACCACCACTGCCTGGGCCACTCCGGGGCGATCAGGATCATCCGCGCCCTGGACTGGGACAGCTTGATGAGCACCGCCGGAATCAGGGGAATGGGTGGAAAAGCGTACAGAAAGCTGTTCGACCAATCGATCCATAGCGCATTCCCCAGCGTCCCCCGCTGGTAGTACCTGGATGCGAAGTCTCGGCATTTGCTGTTTTCGGCGGTGGCGAACAGATCTACGTCTGGAGTCCCCCACCTTGCGAAGACTTCTCCTAGTACTTCGTCGTTTATGACCCATTCGTGGTTTTCCTGAATCAGCCTGCTCAAGGCGTCCGCCTGAGCATTCTGCACCCCTGGCAGATGCGTGGCCGTAATCGTCAGTCCTCGGGCCAGCAGCCAGCGCCAGATCGCCTGCGCCTCCTGCGACAGAGTGCGCGATCTCGACCCCCCCTGCTTGTTGAGGTAATACATCGTGGTTGTATTGTCCGTCTGTATCAGCAGCGAGTTGGTCTGGAAGGACGGAAGGAAAGCCTTCAGTGCCAGGAAGACAGCTCTGAGTTCCAGGAAATTGATGTGGTACGTCGATTCCAAAGGAGACCACTTCCCTTGAATCTGCAGGTCCCCGGAATGCGCACCCCAGCCCTGGAGAGAAGCATCCGTCACCACATTCGTCGTGGGAATGTCCTTGTGGAAGGGAACCCCCTGGAGGAGGTTTTCCGCCGAACACCACCACTTCAGAGACTGACGAGCATGTAGAGACAGTCGGATCTTGTCGTCCCAAGAGCCTGTCTTCTGATCCCACTGATCCTCCAAGCACTCCTGCAGTGGTCGCATCTGTAGACGTGCGTGCGGAGTGAGGAAGATACAGGAGGCCATCGATCCCAGTAGAGACGACACCTTCCTCACAGTCGTCGATGGAGCAGTCCTGAGGTCCTGAGCCTTCCGAAGGAGTGATAACCGTCTCTCCTCCGAAGGAGACACGCTTGCTGACCGCGTATCTATGGAGGCCCCCAGGTACTGTATGCACTGTACCGGAGATGGGACCGATTTGGACATGTTGACGTGTAACCCCAGCTTGTTCAAGAGCTCACACGTCCAACGGAAGTGTTCTTGCGCTTCCTCGAAGGATGACGCCTTGATCAGCCAATCGTCCAGATACGGGTAGACAAACACCTTGTTCCTCCGCAGGTGTGCCGCCACCACCGCCATGCACTTCGAAAAAGTCCTGGGAGCAGACTTTAGCCCGAATGGCAGTACTGTGTATTGATAGTGATTGGCGCCGACTTGGAATCGCAGGAACTTCCTGTGCTTCTGTGCTATGGGCACATGGAAGTACGCATCCTGTAGATCTATGGCACAGAGCCAGTCTCCCCGTTGCAGCTGAGGGTAAATCTGGTGCAACGATAGCATGCGAAACTTCTCTCTGCGAATCCACTTGTTTGCTTGTCGCAAATCCAGAATGGGCCTGAACTCGTTCTTGTCCTTCTTGCGAACGAGGAAGAACCGAGAGTACAGACCTCTTCCCCTTTGAGACAAAGGTACTTCTTCTACCGCCTTTTTTCTCAACAAGATGTCTGCCTCCGCCTGGAGCTCCCACAGCTGGAAGCGAGAGCTAACCGGCGGAATCGCTGGAGGCGGGCTGATGAACCGAAGACTGTATCCATTGCAAACAATATTCAGCACCCACTTGTCCTGAGTAATTTTTCTCCACTCTGCCGGAAAAAATCGAATGCTTCCCCCCACTGGAGTGGGTAACGGTTGAGGGGGAAGTAACAGCTCAGGGCCGAGACCCGGCCGGGCCCTTGTTTGTGGTAGTAGCCTGCTGGCCACCTCTACCCCTCTGGCGCTTCTGGAAGGGCTTGCGGAACTGCTGCTGTTGTGGCTGCTGCTGTCCCGAGCCCTGCCCACGCCCTCGGCCCGACGACCCGAACCTCCTCTGGAACGGTCGTTTCTTTTTCTCGGCCTTCTCTAACCCGACGGCCGTCAGGGTTTCCGCTTCAGCCTTCATGCGGGCCATTTCATCGTCCGCATGCTTCCCGAACAGGGTTTCCCCCGAGAAGGGCAGGTTGGCCACTCTCTGCTGCGCCTCCGGCTTGAGGGACGTCAGGCGCAACCAGGAATGGCGCCGCTGGTGGACGCCATGACAGTAGGCGTGGGCGGCCAATAGCGATATATCCGCTGCTGCGCTGATCGTTTGGTTAGAAACCAGCATGCCTTCGCGCACCGTCTCCAAGAAGTCCTCCTTCTTGTCTCGTGGCAGGAGGTCCGCATATTGCTGCAGGGATTCCCACAGGGCCCAGTCGTAACGGCCCAACAACGCCCCTGCACTCGCCGCCTTCATCGTGGTGGCGGCGGTACCACACACCTTCCTGCCCGCAGAGTCCAGCCAGCGGCTTTCCTTGTCCGGTGGCACCGTGGAGGCCGGGGCGGTCGCATGTTGTTTTCTCGCCGCCGTCACGATAACCGAATCCGGCTTCGGGTCCCCTCTCAAGAATGACGGATCCGACTCCGGGGCCCTATATTTCTTCATGAGCCTGGACGGAGCGGCCTTCGCTGTTGCGGGAGTGAGGAACAGTTCCAAGGCTGGTTCCACCAGTCCAGGCACGAGAGGCAGGAGGGGGCGAGACAAGTGTCTTTTATGAAGCGTCTCAAATATCACGGACGTCGTGGGTGTTGGAACCGTCACCGTGATATTCAGCTTCGCAGCCCCTCGCAACAGCACCTCCTGGAACGAGACCAAGTCGTCCACCGGCGACACCCTAGTCCCCGGGGAGTCCGACAGCGTCGGGGAAAGGTCCCTGTCCGAGGAGCGCGACCTGGACCTATACCTTCTGCGGCGTCGTCTAGAGTCTGACGAGGATCGCCCTCGGCTCCGCGATCGTCGCCTCCTGTGAGAGCGGGAGCGCGACCTCTTCGGCTTAGGCCTGTCCGCCGGTCTCGCTGGTCCAGGCGACCGTGGGCGTCGTGGCTTCGGGGTCCCCTGCGGCGGAGTCGGGTACCGTGGAAGGGAAACCGACCTCGGGGGGACCGGCGGCAGTCCCGCAGGAGTGCTTGGCAGCAACAGAGGCCGGGGTGGCGGAGACAGAGTCCGCGGCCGCGGAGGAGGCGGTGGAGGAGGTGGAGACGGTGGTGGAGGAGGTGGCGGTGGCAGAGGTGGGAGAGGAGGAGGCGACGGAGACCTCCGAGGCGGGGTATACACCACTGAGTACACCGATCCCGGCGACTCTCTCTTCCTCGACGTCGACCTGTGCCTCGACGGCGATCTTCTCGGCGTCGATCTCTTCCTCGGCGTCGACCTTCGCCTCGACGGCGACCTTCGCCTCGACGGCGACCTTCGCCTCGACGGCGATCTCCTTCTCTTCATCGACGGCGAGCTGCGATCCCTCGACGCCGAACGCCGACGCCGGGCCTTCTCTCGACGTCGACCGCTGGACGCAGCCGAAGACGGCGTCGTCGCCGACGACGCCGATGTAGTCGACGGCGGCCTATTCAGGTCCCTCGACGGCGATCGTCGACGCCGCTTCTCCCCAGAGCCCTGGGGAGACGGCGAACAGACGGTGGTCATCCTCCTCGACGTCGCCGTCGACGCCCTCGACGTCGACGGGGAGCGGGAGCGCTTACTGGTCTTCCTGCCCCTGGGGAGCCCCCCAGAGGCCTCAGTATGGGCCAAATCAGCCCCTCCAGACCCACCTGGTGCCTTCAGTCTTCGCTCCTCCAGAGCTTGAAGCCTGCTCTTCATCCTGTCCCTCAGGGTTCTGGCTGAAAACGAGTGGCAGATGGTACAGCTTTCAGGCACGTGGGACTGGGGAAGGCAAGCTATGCACACCTCGTGTGGGTCAGTTTTAGCCTTCTTTCGACCACATTCCGGGCACTTGTCGAACAAGCCAGGCATGTTGACAGTACCAGCTACTAAACACAAGAAAAAGTGACAAAAATTGCCAAAATCTCAATGAAAACCTTGAAAAAGGTAGAGCTCAATGCTCCAGGGTCCTGCTAGCAGGAGCCGGAAAAAAGAACTGAAAGTAAATGGGACCTGCTGGGCATTCTGGGATACTGGGGAAAGTTCTGGAAAACTGGAAAGTTTTCTTAAAGGCACAGTATCCTGTTCCAAGCCACATAATGGCAGCCTATGGGGCTTGTCTGTCCACTCCTTCCTCTCTATCATTCCAGAGGCTTTTGCTGGTAGAGGAAGGGTTTTTTCCTATGTGGAGAAAAACTGGACAGGCAGTGCTGTTTGTGGATTTTGGTGGAATTCTAGTTGAAGTACTGGACAGTGTAGCCTGTGGGTATAGGCTGCATTATCTGTCTTTAAATTAAATTCTCTCTTAAAGGTGTATGCAGGTCTGCATGATTTGTCACCTTTTAGAGATTATTTTTTATTGCTCCGGGGTCCGCGCACATGGGCGGGACTATTCACTAGATTATGACTATACACAGAGATCCCCTACTACAGAAAAAACGTTACATTTTTATATGCTTTGTTATCCAGGTAACGGAGCACTTTAATACAAATTTACTCACACACCATAGAAAATAAGCATTGGCGAAGTCAATAGGTCTTTTCAATGCCCAATCTTTTGGCCTTGTCAATGTGAATGTCTTTTAGCCATGTTGTCAATCAGCACATCTGCTATTCATTATGGCTGAAAGTTACAGAAATCCCAGAATCACAGGATGTTGAGCCGACACACAATCTATTCGCCCCCCAATATTGAGGTAATTGTCAAGCCCCTCCCAGCACAAAGAAGCGCTATGACGTGGCCTGCACTCGCTGCATCATAGCGCTTTTTTCACTGACTATCAGCCATGCTGAACAGCAGCTGTGCGGCTAGACATCACGGCTAAAAGACATTCACATTGTCACGGCTAATAGCTTGGGCATTGCCAAGATCTATTAACTTTGCCAATGCTTGTTTGGTGTGGACAGGTTCTTGCTGAACAAATGTGGAAGTGATAGTGAGAAACAGTTGAAGAGCTTAGAAGTGAAATTGTGGTGTAACAGCCAGAGCTGCCGCCAAGGGGAATAGGGAACCAGGTTCAAATCTCGGGGTCTGCTGAACAATTCTTGATTTTGGGCACAACACGAACCCTTACCCCTGCCTACGACAATTAATGTGTTCTTGTGGTTTGTAACTAGTGAGCACTGAAAGCACTCCAATACAATCAGCTTGTAATAACACTGAGAGATGGAGGACGGAACGAGAGCTCCAATACCATTGGAAATAAAACATTTTTTTTTTTTTTTTTTAAAGCGCTGCTTAAAATCTGGGAGGACATGCAACAGTAAGTGTTTAAGTGACTTAAAAATGAATGAATAGCTAAAAGATGCCTAGCTAGATGAAAGATATCTAGAAAGAGAAACGATGGATAACAGATGGATAAAAGATAGATTGATAAAAAATAGACATACAGAAATATAGATGATAGATATACAGACATACAGATGGATAGATAAAAGTTAGATAAATGTTAAATAAGGAGTTTAATGCAGCACTATATGTATATAAAGCTGTGATTGTCGAATGAAATGTAAAATATACTTCCAAGACCTCCCTCCTAAATAAAGCCAAAGTACATATGTCTAGGATTACCTGACATAAAACTGATGTTTGCCGCAAAGGGGCTCCTGCTTACTTGAACATCCGACAATGCACTTCATTTATATATGGAACAAATACCACAATCAACCAAGAGGCCCCCCATTAACACATATAGGTGTTGTAGGGGAATCAACATGCACACAGATAAAACAGGATTCTGGGGGTTCCTCTGTCAAGCTCCGACCTTCCTTAGGTGCTGCTGCTGGGCCTTCGAAAGCGCAAGCCCAAAGGGTGCAAAGGATCTGTGCAGCCAGGTCAGGCGAAGGCAGAGACTGAGGAAAGTGCCATCAGGGTTTAGAAATATTTATTTCAATGTCGTACATGGGATCTTACAGAAAACAAGCGAAATGACCGGGGCTTGAAATTTGGTTCATCGGTAATATAGTGTTCGAAGCAAAAATGCAAAAAATCACCAGATTGCTATTCAACGATAAAGATAGCATTTGCCTGTTTAGAACGGATTCAAACTAATATGCGTCATGTGTGTGTTTTTTGGAGATTCAAGAACAAAGTATCCCTAAGGGGGAAAAAAGTGCAGCGTGATTAACAGCAGAAAGAAAAGGCACGCGATGACCCCTGTGAAAACTAGGTCTCTACTGATAACTGTACAACTTCTGGAGAGAGGATGTGGCGCAACGCACAGAGTTTCTGACTTTGAAGCTAGGAAACCATGTTTGAATCTTGGTGTCCGCTAAACATCCTGTGATTCTGATCAAATCAATTAATCTACCTGGGGCTACCAAGAAACTAATGCATCTGCGTAATGTGCTCATGTAAAGTGCTCCAATCCCTTCGGGTTGAGTTAGCGCTACAACAAAACTGCAAAAAAAAAAAAAAAAAAGGGATACAGAAAGGATACAACAGACAGTGAAAGAACGGTAAGCGAGAAAACCGAGGGATTGTGAGCGGCAAGAGGCAGCACGAGCGGGAAACAAGGAATGGTGTAAGTAAAAACAGTAGATCTCGTGAAAAGCGCTTTTAAAGTAATAAAGTAGTTCTTAAACAATGCTTTAAAATAGCCCCTGCGTATGTTAAGCAGTAAATGCTCGCTGCTGTTGGGGAGGGCTAAAGACGGGAGAAGAGGCATGCATGCCATGGGCAAATGGGAAGAACGAATAATTGTGAGATGAGGGAGCCAGCAAATGGCAGGCACATGGGCAGACTGAAACCCCTAAAGTACATACAACAGGTCCCTTTTCGAGACAGCGCATGTGCGCCTGAAAGGAGCCAAGACCTAAAAGTGGAACTGCATGCCCTTTTGTACTACCTACCTTCAATTGTGAATAGCAGTTGAGACTTAACTTCCAGCCAACAGAATTAAGTGACTCTCTAAAATAAATGAGTTCCAAAAACAAACTGGGGCTCTGGGTCTGAGGTGGTCCAAGGGGGGTAGATTTCGATCTTTTGATCAAATAAAAAGAACATCTGCATTTAGTTTCTAGCAATAGTTCTCCGAATTCTCTTGTGTCACCATCTTTACAAAACGCTAAGTAATGGTAGGGACAATAGAGAACTGATAGAAAATATTCAGCATCCTCTTCGGCACCACATTGCACAACAAAAGTGGAGCAAATAATATAAGTGTACATTAGCGAGTACAGTACAGGTAAAGCATGAAAGCAAAATAACATAAAACATGGCAGAAAAGCTTCACCAGGATTAAAAGCAATATGTTTCACACTTGCAGTGGTTAACCACCAAGTTCTAGCAAAACAAACTTGGGTCCCCATCCGCAGGAATTTTAAATAGATTACCCAGAGTGTGAGGGAATAATAATAGGATCAATACAATTGGAAGAAGAGTAAGCATTAGGCGGGTAGTAGACCTCATTATACAGTTAAATATAGCTATTCCTTATCTCTTACCCTCTCCATTTGTAATTTGTAGGAACATAAAGCACTAATTGGCATACGCCCCTCTTCTGCAATGGAGAAGTGACTGATGCTCACGCTCTGACTAATTAGGAATTATTTGCCTCCATCGAAGTCTAAGGGATTAATGTGAATTTCACACTCAAGAGACCCATCTTTGACTGGGTGGTCAAGAGAGAGGAGGCACTGAATGGAGTATTAGGGCAAAAAAAGGACCTTGCCTTAAAAGTCAAAAAAGTCCTTTGGTGACTGAAGGAAGAGAGGGGTCTGAGCTTGTGAATAGAAGACAGTGGATTTTGGGTGGGTGTGCCTATTTTGGACTTCCAATACACCGTATAAGAATGGTGTCCTCAAAACCAAGCCAAGGACCTTTCTCCTGGGTCACATGTTTAAATATAAAAACTTGGTGCTGCATACTACAGTGTCTTGCAGGTCCAGTACCTTTTGGTCAGTTACTTCTTTCCTCGGGCAGAGTGTATATTTACTGTCCATGAGAATAGAGCTAAGGAGGCACAGCCATAAAAAAAGAGCTAATGCTATTAATCTTAGGTTACCATGATTACTAGGGTGTTAGCTTGTTTGGCCGTGAGATGTCTGGATTAGTAGATTTGTTTTCCCTTTTCTAGTTTAAGACAATTGGATTCTTTGAATATATCTTGGAGGACAAGATTGTTCCCTTCACAGAGGAGGACACTACAAAAAATGAGCTGGGTAGAGAGATTACGACAAGGTAATTGTAAGAAATTAGTGAGCCGCACCGAGAGAGCAACTTATCAGTGCCTTACCGTCCGCTGATGTGATTTACTCCTATCATCTACTGGAATCCAACCTACGGTGGATCAATCCTTGAAGACCTCCTTTGGTATCCATAACCGTCCTTCCGGCTGTCCCCGTGTCCCCCTTGTCTGAAGACCCACCGTGACGACATTTCCTTCACACACTCTTCTGGGTCGAAACGTCGACGTCCCAGTTGGACTGGAGATTCATATAATTAGGGACGGATGTTTTCTGAATAAGCATTTTAGAAACAATTTGTACAGCACTGTATATATTTCACTCATGTCCTGCACTTTTCTGCACTTCATCACCCTTGGGCCGTTTTTTCAAAAAGAAAATTGATTGCTTGTGACTGCTGTAATATGTTATTTCTACATTCCAAAATGTAAAAAGAACACAAGAAAAAAATGATTACGCTTTCAATAAATTATTTTTTTATTTATTCATAATTGGTGTGTTCTTTTCTTTACTGATTTCTTGATTGATAAAGTTATTGAGCAATTTTATTTCTTTCCCTAAATGTTTATTATTGATTATGTGCTAAAGCAATTCTGTACCCGACAGAACCAACATTCCATTACTGTTTTTGATAGCGTACCTTGAGCAGCCTGTCAATGCACCCACTTCCTTTCTGAAGTAGCCACAAGTGTGTGATTCCATATGTGTCTCAGTGTATTGAGGACCCGGAGATGAGGACTAATAGTTCTATTCTTTGTGTGGCTAACAATGCTTTAATGTTTTAATTTCTTATGAGTTGGAGACAAAGTCTCAGATAAGACTTGTTCTCCCTCAATTTGGACTCCGTATGTGACCTTTGACCACCCGTTGACAGATTGATTTATCAAGTAGGGATGGCCTAGTAGGCTGTAAATTTCTCCTGTAGGGACGTCAACTTACACTTTATGCTATATTTACTCCTCCTTTTACTGACTGTCACACACCATCATATTCCTTAACCTGTGGTGCTAAATTAGGTACTTTTCTGTACCCGTATTTTCTTGACCCTCCATCTCTTCCAGAATTACTGGGGGTGTATTCTTCTCAGGATGTCCAATTGGTTCTCCGTGTCCCTCAGACTTTTGTTCTCTAAAATACTGAGTAATATGTCTGCAGCAAAAGCCCTCTTAAACATTATTTTCTTTTTCATAAAGCTAGCTATCTCAAAGGGAGGGGTCCTCTTTCTTCTCAGCCTTGAAAACCCCAGAAAACCTTTGCTGCTCCTCGGCTTTTAAGGCATTTAGTTTTTAGTTTTAGTCAAGGACTTCTCTTAGCCCTTTCAAAATATGTTGCCCGTAGCAATCGATGCATATTGGCGAATCCTTTCCGGAGGCCTTATCCTTGAACCTGGAACTATAGAATGTATTGATTCCCTCTTTGACTGACATTCTTTCAAGTAGAGTTTCTTTATGCAACCTTTCGTATTTGGTTCTCGCTTCAATGTCAGAATCTTAGTGATGTTGCCTGAGAGCTTCATCAAAGGGAAGCGTTTTTAAATGAGTTCTGTCTGTTGAGACCAGTCTGCTTTTGTCCACTGTGCCAAAAGTCTTTCATCTCTATGGATTTGCTCTTATTTATGGTCTCTCAGGGGCACTACATAGCACTGGGTGTTCATAACTTTATCTCTTCTCCCATGGAAGCTCCCAACACACCTTCAAGCTCCTCTTCAGCAGTCACAAGCTACTGACAGGCAGTCACACCAGTTTTAGCAAGGAGCTATTACACAAAAGATTTCTGGGCGGAACATGAACAGCAGCCAGCAAATCAGATAATGGTGAAGCCAGTCTCAAAAGCACATGCCTCCGGGGTTTCTTCTGGAAACAAGAAAGAAATGGAGGACCAGAATGGTGATAACAGCAACACAGGGAATCACAATCTGAAGCTAAACACAATATGAGACAAAGAGTTCATTATTCTCGGCCAAGCTGTTGAGCATGCAGGATTGAGCCTGGGAACTGCAATCTTGTTACAGGATTGTTGGAAGATTCCTTGGTTTTCAAAGTCAGTCCTATTTCTTGGGATGGGCTGATGTACTCGGCAGAGGAGGCACAAGCCACTTTCTTTGATGGTGCTTCCTAAACTTTCTAGAACCATAACCCAATTTTTATAACTACAAACTTTCACGACCCACCTACCTTTAATGGACAGGATTTTTTAATGTAACAAAAACATGTGGTAGCGCATGGCCACTCACGGACAGCGTATTTTCAAGTGAAATAGCCATTAAATTTGCGCACACAATTTTTGTGATAAAACTCTATACCACACAAATGATGTGTGAAGAATGGTTTCTATGAATATTTACCATTTGTACATCATCAAGTGAAGTGTCTTGATTTGTTTTGATTCTATTAAAATCTTTGTTTCCAGCACACTCCACAATTAAAACCAAAAAGTGGGCTTCATTTTTGCTTTCCTAACTGCTGAATTACCTACTGGCGGTCGCCAGTAGGTAGACATAGTTAGGACCCATTTTCCATAGGAAATCCGCAACATTCTATTTGGAATAACGTTGGCGCCGATAGACGAATCTTCGCGAAATTTTCCAAACTTTTGGCCAGCTCCGGTCCGCTCCTATCCTGAAAATTTCACGGTGATCCGTCAAGCGGGGGCCGAGAAAAAAGGGGGGTCCCAAAACACGTTTTCCCCATGCATTTTCCCATAGGACCTGTTGATGCAGCTACAGCCCTTACTGCTGAACGGAATTACACCAAATTTGGCAAAGAGGTAGTCCTCAGTTCAGACTCGTGCCTTTTGCTAAAATGGTGTAAATCCGTTCAGTAGTTGCTGAGAAAATCAATAGTAAAATCATAGATATATCTATGACCCCGGAGGATCTGCGCACCCTCCCCGCACCCAGCGCGCACGAGCTGTATTCTAATTGGCTGTCAACACTCCAGATCAGGAAGTGTTGGCAGCCATCTTGTGCCTCGGTAGAACAGAGGCACAAGAAACCTATAAAACAAACGCGAAAGAGGCGACAAGGGGGCAGGGTAGAAACACCCTGACCCCCTAGGCCTGCTCAGGGGGGTCCCACAAGAACCCCCAGGGCCAAGAAAAGCATTAAAAAAAAAAAAAAAAAAAAAAGAAAAAGGCGCGGGGAGGCCAAATCCCGGGGGCAGAATTAAAAACAAGTGTATGGGGGGTACCAATCCCCCCCACACTGCACCGGGGACCGCCACACCCCGGGGCTCAAAGATAGTATATGCAGGGGGGCTCATGGCCCCCCCGCAGCCCCGAGGACTGCCACCCCCCGGGGCTTATTGAAAATGGGTGGGTGGGCTTGCAGCCCCCCCAGCCCCGGGGACCGCCACCCCCCCGGGGCTTGAAATTATTTGGGATGGGGGGGCTCTCAGGCCCCCCAGCCCTGGGGACCGCCACCCCCCAGGCAACTTGTCAGTGTTGGGGGGGCACGTGGCCCCCCTCCTGGAGTCTTGAAGAGGCCCTGGGGACCGTCACCCCCCAGGGCCGGCTCCTGCAGTGTCCCGGGGTGCCCACCCCGGGACACTGTAGTTTGCAATGACTCGCGGCTCCTGCCCTGTCATTGCAAACTGCTTTGCTTCATTGAAGCGAGAGCAGGGAAACCTGCTGTTGCTTCAATGAAGCAAAGCGGATTGCTTTTCCACATGGGGAGCAGCATCTTAGCTGCTCCCCATGTGGAAAAGCATTGCCGGCTCCGGCAGGACGCGGGCATGGGACTGTGACTGGGACTGTGGGGGGGATTGGGGACCCCCCATGGCCCCCAACAGAGGCCAGGGCCCGGGGCCATAAGTGGCCTGGGAGGGGGGCCCTCCTCCCCAGTAAAAAAAAATAAAAAAAATAACCAATGGCCGGCCCCGGGATATGGGGTCCCCGGGGCCTTAAAGTGTCCAGAAGAGGGGGGCTACGCAGCTCCCCTCCATAAAAAAAAAACCCAAAAAAGGGCCATGCCCCGGGGGATGGGGACCTCGGGGCAAAATATGGCCTCGGGAGGGGCACTTTTTTTTTTTATAAACAAAAATTGGGGGCAGGCCCTGGGGGATGGGGTCCCCAGGGCCAAAAAAATGGAAAAAGAAGGGGGGCTACACAGCCACACCCCCTCCTTACACCACTCTGCAAACGCGCCCCCAGCGCGTTTGCAGAGGGGGAACTAATTCCCCTTGAATACTGGGAGTCCCTGGGGGCCAACTAGCCCACCAGGAACCTCCAGTATACGCCAGGGGGCTGCGTTGCAGAGACGTGTAATGAGGCCACGCCCCTTTTTACACCTCTCTGCAACGCAGCTCCGTGGCGCTTACTGGAGGTACCTGGTGGTCTAGTTGGCCGCTAGGGGACCTCAGGATTCAAGGGGACTTAATCCCCCAACTTAAAACGCGCCACGGGGCGCGTTTGCACAGTGGTGAAGGTAGGGGGCGGGGCCTGAGGTGATACCGTGCAAACACTCCGTGGCGCGTTTTAAGTTGGGGAATTAATTTCTCTTCAATCGAGAGGTCCCCTAGGGGCCAACTAGCCCACTAGGTACCTCCAGGAAGCACCACGGAGCTGCGTTGCAGAGTGTTGTAAAAAGGGGCGTGGCCTCTGAACACCGCTCTGCAACGCAGCTCCCTGACGCATACTGGAGGTACCTGGTGGGCTAGTTGGCCTCCAGAGGACCGCAGGATTGAAGAGGAATTAATTCCCCAACTTAAAACGCACCACAGGGCGTGTTTGCACACGTCACCTCAGGCCCCACCCTCTTCCTTTACCATTGTACAAATATTCCTCTAAAATCAGTCATACTACGAATTCCGATTTACTCACCTGCTCTCAGGAGAGAAGCCAGTGCTGCATCTTTTAGACCAGCACTGACCCTGAAAAGTAATTCTAAGCGTACTTACTAGTAACTTGTATGTCCTTCCATAGGAATCCATTGTGTGCTTTTAAGTAGAAAAGTTTCTAAGTGTCTATTTTCACAAACTAAAAATATTCCTAAAAAATAGTCTGTATGACTTAAATACATTCTTTCAACTGTTTACAGGAGATTCACCTGTGCTGGATCCAGGATCCACCACTGAGTAAGAAAAAGTAACGATAACACTACTTACCTGCTAAGTGAATTTTCTGCCAAAGGATAACATTGGTGATTCTATGTGAAAACATTTCTAAGTGTCAACTTTTAAAATACAATAATAATCCTTAACAATCACTACTGTAACAAACGCTTTTACTCAACTGTTTACAGGAGATGTCCAAGGACTGCATCTAGCATCCAGTCCTGTGGTTAGAAAAGTAATCCATAAAGTAACTAATTGCATTTGACTAAAAATTCACATTGAGCTCAATGTTGCTTTGTGTTTGAAATTGTGTTGCCCATTGCAACAACTGTAACTACTGTACTTAAAAGTCTATTGCCTATTTGCAAAGTATTTAAACTAAAGTAATTCATTCTGAGAAAGTATATTTTGTATTGTAATGTATAATTAATTAAAAAAATAAAATATCTAAAAATAAACAGTTTAAACAATGTAGTAAATCAGTATCAAAATAATCAGTATAACAATAAATACATTAAAAATTGTCATTTACAAAACCTTTGAAATTCACTGAAAACCATAGGTTTCAGGCCTGATATAGTTAGGAATTAGCATTTAAAAAACCTTTGAAATTCACTGAAAAAACCATAGGTTTCAGGCCTGATATAGTTAGGAATTAGCATTTAAAAAACCTTAGAAATTTACTGAAAAAACAATAGGTTTAAGGGGTGTTCTAGTTAGCTGGACATTTCACTCGAACAAAGCCATTGAAATTCCTCCGATATAGTTAATTGTACTAACTATATCTCGCGCGCCCGCAATCCACTGCTGATGATGTCGCATATTACATCATTCATGACATGGTCAGTGAGATCACTGATGACATCTCAAATGACATCACTGATGACATCATCCATGTGACAATCAGATACACCTCATCATACACTAGTATAACCTTTCATCACTCATTGTAAAATAGAGAGTGCCAGATTTAAAACCATTGACCCACCAATGCAAGTTTCTAAACACTCACTCAGTGATTCCTAGATCTATACACACATCTAATCACTTACCTATAGATTCACTCATACATGCTGTCAATGATCAATATAACACTATCAAATATACTTATACACCTATATCGACATTACACACCAGCACACATTCTAATCACTTATGAAGTCATCCTACTCACTTATGCAAACAATGGATCATACTTACTTTTACTTATCTATACACTTATAAAAACACCACTTCATCTATTCATATAGATGATAGCTCATACTTGGTGTGTTTTAAAATCACTATTACAACTATACAGTTATCCATACAGTCACTCATACAATCACTGAGTTATGTATACTTATGTATATACAACTGACACATACACTGGCTTTTATTTTTCTAGTTTGTTGGCCATGTACCATTGAGACATATTTGCTCATCGCCACACCCATAAAGATATTCACTCACCCAAACAACTGTTATAACATGTAGTTTTAACTTCATATACCTACTGAATCAACTATTAACACATCTTTGGGTAGTCACACCCCCCCCCCCCACCGAACCACACACACATTCACTCTCCCATACAAATAGTCAGTTAACTAATCAATAAATAATATAGACTTTCACGTAGCTAGTAACCAACTAGTGCAGCAGTTTACACAACGACTGACAAAGTGATACAGATATTCACACAGTTTAGTCACTATCCAATATATTTAGTGAGACACTATAAATTAGTCAAGTAAACAGTCAATCACACTGCTACTAAATCCTTCATCCAGATATTTATATATCCATTCTTCAATGCAAATTGCTATATATATATAATACATATTTAAATAACGAACCAAACCACATTCTCTGGATGATGTCATCAGTGATGTCACTGACCATGTCATGAATGATGTAATATGTGACATCATCAGCAGTGGATTGCGGGCACGCGAGATGTAGTTAGTACAACTAACTATATCGGAGGAATTTCAATGGCTTTGTTCGGGTGAAATGTCCAGCTAACTATAACACCCCTAAAACCTATTGTTTTTTCAGTGAATATCAAAGGTTTTTGTAAATGCTAATTCCTAACTATATCAGGCCTGAAACCTATGGTTTTTTCAGTGAATTTCAAAGGTTTTTTAAATGCTAATTCCTAACTAAATCAGGCCTGAAACCTATGGTTTTTTTCAGTAAATATATATATATACATACATACACACATTCACTGAACAAAAATATAGGTTTCAGGGACGTTCTAGTTAGCTGGAAATTTCACTCGTACAAAACCATAGAAATTCCACCGTTCTAGTTAGTTCAGCTAACCATAATTCGCGCCCCCGCAAAGCACTGCTCATGACGTCACATATTACATCATTCATGGCATGCTCAGTGACATTACTGATGACATCTCAAATGACCTCACTGATATCATCCACGTGAAAATCTGATGCACCTCCTCACAGTCTAATATAACCTTTGATACACCCACTGTAAAATACAGACTACCATTTTCGAAACCATCGAGACACCAAAACCAGTTACTACATACACACTCACTGATTCCTAGGTCTACACACACATCCACTCATTCACCCATACAATCACTTATACATGCAGTCACTCATCAATACAACACTATCATATGCACTCATACACCTATTCAGAGACACACACCGCCACTCATCCATGGAGTTACACACACACCTAGTCAGTCATGCAAAGAATCACACTCCCATTTACTCACCTATATAGTTATACACACACCACCTCACTAATTCATACAGATACTAACGCATACTTAATCTCTTATATAATCACTGATACAAGTACACACTCATCCATACAGCCACACTCAAAATCACTCACTCTCATATAGTTATTTATATACACCATCACTCACATATACTGCCTTTTACATATGTAGTTCTCACACATGTACCACTGACACATCCATTCACTCACTAACACACCCACTCACCCACCCATACAGCTGTTTCCACATGCACTCTTGAACCCATAGACCCAGTGAATCAACCACTCACACATCTATGCAGTCACACACCTCCAACCCACCCACACACTCAGTCTCCCATACAAATACTCAGGCAAACAATCAATAACCAATATAAACACTCATGTAGCTACTGACCAACCCGTGTAGCAGCTTACACAACAACAGACAGATACAGACATTCACACAGTTTAGTCACTATCCCATGCATTCAGTAAGACACATTTAATCACTCACTTATACAATCAGTCACACACGTGCTAAACCCTCCATCCAGACACTTATACACCCACTCATTCTTCAATACATCTAGGAATATATATATATAAAACATATTTAAAAATTACAGAAACTCAGTCAGTGGATGATGTCATCAGTGATGTAATTTGAGAAGTCAGTGATGTCACCGACCATGCCATGAATGATGTAATATGGGACATCATGAGTAGTGCATTGCGGGGGCGCGAGTTATAGTTAGCTGAACTAACTATAATGGTGGAATTTCTATGGTTCTCTTCGAGTGAAGTGTAATTAAAACGTCCCTGAAACCTATGTTTTTTTTCTGTGAATTTCAAAGGTTTTTTAAATGTTAATTTCTAACTATAACGTCTGTATATCCTATGGTTTTTTCAGTGAATTTCAAAGGTTATATAAATGCTAATTTCTAACTACAATGTCCCTGAAACCTATATGGTTTTTAAGTACATTTTAAAAAGACGTGCAAACATTTTGTAGTGAAAAACTAACTGTAACAGTAGTCTGTTATGAGTTGTAATTTAACAATGTTTAAAACTTAATTAGCACTAATTAACCTACAAGTGTGGAAAAAGTGTGAGGCAGCAGCTATGATGCAAAAACAACAGTTGGACAGATGCAGAACAATGTCATAAATCCACCCCAGTACAGAGATCTGGGCCTAAATCCATTGTTTTTTTGCACACCATTCCATGCCAGTTTGAACCCAGCCATATGCAAATCAGTCTTGACCCTGTGCCTCATGGGAACAGCCCAGCCCGAAAGGCAGCTATGATACCCAACTTCAACAGCGTTTACAGTTTGATTTCAGGCTCCAGTGGCACGTTAGCCCACAACTATGTCACTGTGGGCAACACCTTCCTTAATCTTTCCGACGCCCCCGAGCACGGGCACACCTTTTCGGGGGTAGCTGTACGCTTTACAAATGCTCGCATTTTTTAAATTTAAAACCATAGTGATGAGAAATATTAGCACTTTTTTTCCCTTCTATTCTGAACGATATTTTTTTTATGTCTTCTATTTAGAATTACGGCAATTAATAGATGTTTTTAGTCCTGAGAATGGAAATGACACGGTTTACTGGGTAACAGCTTTTAAGCTCTCCAACGTATGCACATATTATGGACCTTATACGTGTTCGGATCAAAAGCGAAACCCTTACCGCTTCACATTTTGTAACTTTTCCGAACACGTGCACAAGTTAAACTATTAAAACGTGAGCACGTGTCAACTGTAAAACGTGACATCTAAATGGGCGGAGCCGCATCTTCTTTCCATAGACTACTCAATAACCAAAAAGTATATAAACCACACCCGTTGATTGATTAGTTTTGTTTTTGCGAGTTATTTACGCGTGTCCATTCAGTGATGCAGGTGCTCTTTTCTAGAGTCGGATTCTTCTTTTGCGGCCACAAAACATAATCCAGAGTTGTAAGTTGTTTGACTATGGCATAGTAGATATTTATAATACGTAGCTATTTGTCAATATTTAAACACTTGTATTTAAAGTGTTATTGGTTGTTTTGCCATTTATATGTAACGTCAGCAGCTTGTTTTCAGAAACAGACAGAATACAGCAAACATTGTTCCTTTTCTGGCTCCTTTGAACTCATATAGTGTGACTTTCTATATTAGAATATTGACACTCTACTTCACCTCAGAAGTGTTGGTGACCCATCGGCGCAAAGACTAAAGATTTATATGTAATGTCAGCATTCTGGATCTTAGTCTGTTTCCCCCTTGGGATCATATAGTGTGATTATACATATTATAATAATCACCCATTATGATCTCAGAGGAGTTTATGACCCGTCGGCACGAAGATGAAAGACTTCGAAGTCCCGGAGAAAAGAAGCTCTGAACATATTAATCCCTGGAAAGTATTTCGTTCTTGATCTTGTTTTGTATTCATGAATTTATTTTCCTTTTCGTGTGGCATCAGTGACACGCTGTATATTGTAATAGAGTGTGATATTTTCACACAACAGGAATTGGAAATTTGTCGCCGCCAGGAGTAAACCATCTGAAATACAGCTTACTGACCTTTATAACTTACTTGATCAGATATTTTTACAGTGAGAATATTTTTCGAAATTTCAGTTTAAAAAAGATAGTTTGCATACTTTTAGTGAATACCTTTGATAAACCCTACATTTCTGATTTTTTGCATTTCTATTTTTCTCTGTTGCGGTTCCTATTCACCTTCTCCCTATAGAATATATAGGACCAGTAGTGTACATTATTGTACTACTATCCTATATATTCTTAAAAGAGTATGTGATTTGTTAGCGGAGCAGTGAGCGACCTCTAAGCACTACGACAGAACTTTCCTGAATTCTACAGAATAGAAATTGTAAAAAATGATAAAGCGTACATTTCTATGTAATATAAAGTCTTTTGTGTTTAACTGTTTTTTACTTGTTATTGTTCTTGTGACTTGAGATGATTTAGTGCGGGAGTGTTTCTTGTAGCACTTTTCTTCTACTTTATCTAAAAGTAACTCATGCCCTCTTATATTATGAAGAATATGGGGCAACATTTTTACAAACTATAGCAGACAAAAAAGGAAGGGTGTGGCCACGCTTAAGGGATATTTTATGAATTGCATTTTTATTTGTCACCCCTTTGATATATACAGCTTCAGTTTCCGAAGAATGTACATTTGTAATTGCTTAATAAAAACTGCTTCAAACCGAGACTTTTGCTGCGCAACCACTGTTCCCCCTCAGAAAAGTAAACACCACATTATAAGTAAATAGTGCTCCTGGGAAGTATCCCACCCGCAAACTTAATAAAAAGAAGACCGCAACACACACCTATTTTCCCGCTGTGATTTGTACACCCCACACCAATTATATAAATGGCCCTTAAAATATATCAAAAACAATTTTTGCCTTCACAATCCCTGTCCACCACCTTGTGACCACTGTACAGAGTTAATAGTGATTTCTACCCTCCCCGCTACTACTTTGTTTTCCCGTACTTCATTGAAGTGCATCACAAAATGGTTCACAACAGTGAATCGTTCTCAGCCAATAATGAGCAAACTTGTACTCGGAACTCTTTAGCCAATAAAATGTCCATGGTGTTCCGCAGAGGGGGAGGGAATCGCTGCCAACACTTCTACTTTCAATGGTTTACAGCCAATGAACATTAAGATTGGGAAGGTCATGCTTGGAACATGTTACCCAATCAGATGTCCCTGCTTCTCCGCGGACGGGGAGGAAATGGCTGGCAACACTTCTACTTTCAATGGTTCGCAGCCAATGAACATTGAGCTCGCTGTTGGAACACCTCAGCCAATTAAAGGTTAATTTTGTTCTGCGCACAGGAACAGAACACGCCCTCCCACATAATATTACATTTCGTCTAAGAAAGCGACACTGTCCGTGATAAAAGTGAACACCGCATTATACGTAAACATTACTGCGCATTATATTAAAGGAAGGATGCAATAAGGCGCATTGTTATTTTCCCGACATGATTTCCACAGCCTACTGAACATTGCTGCAATACCGCACATTCACACTACCTGTGTGTGCACCCTACACACTGCTTGCCGCAATACGGCGCATTGCTTTCCCGACAGGATTTCCAGAGCCCACGCAACCTTGCCGCATTACTGCGCACCGTTCTGCGGACGTGATTTTCATGGCCTACACAGCATTCAAACTCCCTTACTCTGCACCGTACAGACTGCTTAATCTAAAACCACAGTGTTCCTACTACACCCTATTATACAATTATTTTCTTTTTTTCCCCCTACGCCTTTCAACTAAGTCACAAAATGGCTGCCAACACTTCCTAGTTTCAAACAGTTCACAGCCAATGAGCCGCACGCTCATGCTCGTAACGCCTCAGTCAATCAGATGTCAGAATTCTTAAATATCGACATCTGTAAATGTTGATATTTCTCTAAAACTACTGAACGGACTTACCCCATTTAAACAAAAGTGTGCTTTCTGGACCTAGACCTTTCTCCCTGCCAAATTTGGCGTAATTCCGTCCAGCAGTTTGACCTGTAGCCTTGTCTAAAGTTTCCTATGGAAATTGCATGGAGAAAACAAGTTTTGGGACCCCCCTTTTTTCTCAGCCCCCCCTTCACGAATCACCCCCAAACTTTCAGGATAGAAACTGATCTGAAAAAATTTGCAAACGACGCCAAAGTAATAAGCACATCAAAAAATGCTTATCCTATGGAAATGTGGTCCTAACTATAACTATCTACTGGCGACCGCCAGTAGATAATATATATATACACACACACATCTATTTCTCTATCTATGTATATATATCTATGTATATATATCTATGTATATATATCTATGTATATATATCTATGTATCTATCTATGTATCTATCTATGTATCTATCTATCTATCTATATATATATATACACACATACATACATACACACGCATACAGCTCATTTACAGGTATTGATATTTTGTTGTGTGTTATAAAAAAAAAAATTCAAAAGGCATCCTACAGCCCTTTTTTTCCACACTCCCTGTACTCCAGTAAAAGGGAAACATAATTCACTTTACAAACGTCTCACTTTGGAGCCAGAGAGCGAAAAGTAAAGAATAAGCAGCAATTTGACAGAAGACATAGCCTGATATTGGACCTCGATCTTTGGAGAACCAGCAAATGAGACCAGTTACACCCAAGACTCACCAGAGGGGCGCGACTCACAGTTTGGGAAACGCTGCTCTAAGAGACTGCAAAGGTGCTGCCATCTATGAGTGCCTTATCAGCGGCAGTGGTTTCTTGCAAGTCGACAAAGGGGCACTGACAATAGACTTTGAGATGTGCCAGTTGACAGAATGGTTGTGGAAGAGGGCCTTTCTAAAAAGACTAGATGTTTAGTCTTTAGGGATTGGAGCAGCAAGTCTGACTGGAATTTCATAAGTCCTAGATTGTTGCACAACTTTTTTTTCACGTTTTTCACCCATTGTTTGCACCTTTTCTGAGGAAGACTTTTTCTGATGGTTGGCGGAGACTACAAATGCTTTTAAAGCAAATTCAATATGAGGAAGCTCCATTTTCTTAGTTTTTTGTGCAGTCTCTGTGCAAGTGCTTGGTAGGGTATTTTTCACTGAATCTTCCCCCGAAAACAGGGAACCCACTCTAGAAGTGGGAATTCTATACTTTTTCAGAAGGGAAAGATTAAACATTCTTTTTCTGTGCTGAAAGATCCCTGTAGGATGAATCTACCACCACTGTGAGATTTGGGTGGGGAAGGGAGTGGGGACTGCCCCTGACACAATCTTGGTTTGTAAGCCACCACTGCAAGTCTTTTGTAGTTTTCTACGGTATCGACCAGGCTGAGAGAGGTTTTGTTAAACCTTAGCTCAACAGTGTGGAATGCTCTTTTTCAAGGAAACTTTCGTTAAAGTGAAATGAGATTATAGTGACTTATGGCGACTAGCTGTGGAAGAGAGTCAGTCACCCCACCCTAGATTTCCCCAGGTATTGAGTTTTCAAAAAATTGCAAGTTTCCCAAGTACAAAAAAAAATAATCACTGCTCCTAAACTCGTCCCCATTTCCCAAATACATGGGTTTCTATTATACCCATTTTTCACTCTACATATTTCACCATATGAATTAGTCTATATTCAATACACAAAGAAAAGCCAAAGTAGGGTGCAGCTCAGTTGCTGTCTCTCGGTTCCTCGGGTAAGTAGGAGGGGGTTTTATATAGCGCTCGATTGCGGAGGCGTCTTGGCGCTGGAGAAACATATAAAGAAGGGTAAGTCCACAGATACAAGATCCACTGCTAGACCTGGAAGAGCCGGGTTTTTAATAGACCACGAAATGTGGAAAGAGCTGGTTGAGATCTGATATCCAAAGGCAGCCTATTCCAGAGTTTATGAGGCAAGTATGAAAGGCATCTCCCACCCCATCTGGCCTTCCCCCATTTCGGGATTTTAAGCAAGGCCCGATTGGCAGACCGTAGTGAACGCCCTGGACAGTACCATTGAAATAAACTGCGGTACGCCATAGGACCGCCGCCATACAGGATTTTGTGGACTAAGCAAAGAGCCTTAAATTTAATATGCTGCTTAACCGGGAGCCAATCAAGACTCCTAATGGCCCCGGAAATATGTTTCAATTTAGGTATGTTAAGTAATGTACGAGCAGCCGTATTCTGAAGGGATTGCAGTTTAGTAAGCTGCCGTTTGTCAACCTATTTCTCAGTCCCCTCCATCGGAATCACCAGTATGTTGGATATCATTAGAATCCCCATTATGTTGTGGAAAAGGACGCAAGTTTGGCCTAGATAGCTTACGTGGAAAAAAGTTATGGAGCCCCAAGTGTGAACTACCCCAATTAGTCAAATAAAAGGCTCAGCATCAGGGAGAGGGGACACCCAGCATTTAAAGGGTTAATGGATTTTACTGTTATTCAATATTACTGGGCATTCCCAGTTTGGTGAAACGGGAATGATTCAAGCAAGTAAATGTATGAAATCTCCAATGCTTGAGAAAAAGGTATTTTCTCATTCCAGAGGCCAGCGAACCCCGCCCATTGGATCTGGAAAAAATATTGTGAGCAGTACCCTTGCTAACGTAGTGGTCGCAGCTTTCGCTCTGGGGGAGTGAGCACACAAACCCTCAGGTGGTTGGTTGCTTCTAAGCCAATGCGTAGCAGATCTTGATACAGAGCACAATCCATCTGAAGATGGTCCGCTTCTGCACAGTACCACCTTTCTTCGTTTTAAAATACACCACGGAGAGTTGGTCACCGATCCGGAACTCTTGTGTGTGGTCAATGTAAAACAGTGGTCTTCAAACTGTGGGGCGCGCACCCCTGGGGGGGACATGGAGTCATGTCAAGGGGGGCGCCAGTCCACATCACCCCAGTGGCAGGCAGAAGCCCCAGAACGCACTCACTAGTGGTTTTAATTAGTGCATTTTGTAACATGTTTCTGTCATTGTGCATTTTCGGCCTTATTTTTTAAGGGAGTTGGGCTTTTCCTGAGAATGGCTTGGACTCGTGTAAGGAAGAGCAGGAACAGCCTCTGAAATTCATAAGGTAGTGAAGACCTGCCCACTGTCACAGTGCACCTGTCCCTCACTTTGATTTGACGGTGGCACATTGCCTGTGGATGGTTTACAATTCCAGCAAGGGTTTCTGTTGTATATTAGTAATACATGCGTGTGTCTCCCACTCAGCATGTGGTGGGTGACATTTTTTTGTTCAACCATTTGCAACCATCGGAGAAGGTCGCTCTAAATGACACTGAGGACCATTTTTAAGAGAGTCTTTTCTGGCCCCAGGCAGATTTTCTCGTCACTGGCGGAGCCCCAGCAGGTTTAGAATTAATCATTTTCACCTCTGCCTTGTGTTGGAGGGCAGCATACAGACTTGTTTCCCAGGAAAGCATCTGTCTTTTAAAGGTGGCCACTTGTCGGTCCTACAGTGGGCTTTGTTACTATTGCAGTGTTGTGATTTCAAGCAGAAAATAGGGGTGCCATCTTTCCCAGCGAAAAATAATGGTGATATTTTCAGGTTTCAAAATTCTGCAAAGGCCTGAAGAGGATACTTAAATAGAACTTTACATATACTCATCTGTATACAGTTTTACCATGGATATTTAGTCTACGTTTACTTTTATATCAGTCAGGTATTATTAAGAGAGCACCAGAATGCATTTTACAGTGCATTCTTATAATTACTGTTCAAAGTATGTACACATAAGGGAAAAAAGTACTGGTGTCTGACAGTTATGCTAATTTTTGTATTGGGCGGGTCACTAAGGGATAGTAGGTTAGGGAACTTTCATTGCAAATGTTTAACAGTTTCTAGAACTTTTTAATGCTTCTCATTGCTTAAAAGTGAGCAATTTCTGATATCTAGCTCCTTCAATGCCCTTCATTGCTTGTTTTTGGTAATGGGAAAGTCTTACTCCGAGTGTCGTACATTTGGTCGTTGAATGTCACTCCTAAGCACACTTAAACCATGGGAATGTGACACATAAGCAGTCTAAAAACTTGGCAGCTATGGTCTGGGTGCAAATTTGCAGGGCTTTCAGAATAGGACGTTGTTAGTACAGATCAGGATGTTGCTTTGCCGAGAAGATCTGAATGGGGCTTTGGTAAGAGGACCTGGATGGGGCTTTTGCCCAGTGGAATTCCCAATATACTGTTGATTTAGTTAACCTTCTTACCGATGTCTCGATATGCCCTTTTTTTGTATGTTTCAGGGGGGCCCGACCCGCAAACATTTTGCTGGGGATGGAGGGGGGGCTATACAGAACAAAGTTTGAACACCAATGATGTACAATGAAAGCTTTCGTTTTGTGTACAACCGGTGAAGTCGCTCCTCTTTCTTGGAGGGATGTGGCGGATGCTAAAAACTAGACAGTGGTGAATTGGCCTACGTGAAAGGGAGTGACCACTTTCGGCAGAAAAGAAGCCCTCGTACGCAGCACCAGTTTGTCTGGGTAGATGTTAAGATAAGGAGGCTTGGATGACAAAGCCTGAAGCTTACTGACCCACAGGGCAGATGTTATAGCCACACAAAAGGCCGTTTTGATGGTAAGGAGCTTGAGTGGACAATTGTGTAAAGGCTCAAAAGGAGCACACAAGAAAAGTGAGGAGGAGATTGAGGTCCCACTGGTGCATAATAAAGAGAGGGTGGAAACAAATGTAGACTTTCAAGAATCTATTTACAATAGCGTATTTGAAGGGGGATGACTGGTCAGGCAACTGCAAAAAAGCTAATTTGGCAGAGATAGAGCCCTTTAGTGCCCCCAATGACATTGACTACGCGGCTCGGCCATACCACAATTGCTGCTGCTCCATGGTAACGGACTCAGTATTTTAGCTGCTATTGAAAGATTGTTTTTAAAAATTGTAATTCCTCTTACCTACATTGCGTATTTTGCACACTGCCTCTACCTATCCCCTAGTGTTAGTTCAGCCCCAGGCACCCCGGTCCGTCACGGCAAGTGTCGGTTGAACGGAGGGTGCAGAGGAGGCGAGAGCGGACACACTTCCGGGCTGGGGGCATTTCCGGCGCTGAGCGGTCTAGTTGCTCAACGCCCCATTACCTATATAACCACATGACTTTTCGAAGGCGCGCCAAAGGCAAGACTGTCTGCACCCGTCCGCGCCTCGACCAGGCCCAGGGCCACCCCCTATACTCAAACCTGGTCAGGCCTTGAGAGCATAAGCTACACAAGCCGGGAGTTGCTCTCGCTCAGGCCCAAACCCTGCTGTCGCACATTAATTTTAATGAGCGAAGCCAAGCAATGCCCACGATGCCAACTCACCTTCGAATTTTCGCACATCAGAAGGCTAACTCCTCTCCAGAACGGTCCCATCAAACCAACTTGTCAAACCGTTAAGGCTGCACTAATTAACGTACGTTCCTTAGTCAAGCATAACACAGAAACAGCTAATCTAATAGAATCCCAAAAATTAGACATGATCTTTATTACTGAAACCTGGGCTGATGACGCCTTCGACATAGACTTATCACTAGCCATCCCAGAGGGATACTCTATCACTAGGTCCGACAGGAAGGGAAAGAGGGGGGGAGGTCTGGCCATTATCTCTAGAAGTGAACTAAGGACAAAGGGCTCAGACCAGGGCAGCAACCCAGATTGCGAAACCCTCGTCTTTCAGATGAACATTACAAAAAACTACACATTTAAGGGCCTTTTGATTTATAGGCCACCTAGGGCAAGAACATCACTGATACAACTGCTAAGTCCATTTCTGGAATCCAGTGTGAAAGGCCCCGACTTTTCCGTTCTGGGAGATTTTCAATCTACATCTTGAAAAAAGCTCTGACACAACCACAGCTACACTGTGCGATGCGTTGGCCAACTTAGCTATGGTCCAGATCGTCAATCAGAGCTCCCACGCAGCTGGGCATACTCTTGACGGGATTTTTACTTCTCATCCCGACATTAAACTCCTAGACATCCTACCGGTTCCCTGGTCGGACCATAAGGCCATAATTTCACAATCAATACAAAAGAAACCCGAAATACAGCTGTCATTCCTCCCAGTAGTGTATCTTATTCCGACTGGGCCAAACTAGACTCCATTAAACTAAATGAGCAGCTCACTATCACCATCCCTGACTTAGTACCTGACAGTAACATCGCCACACATCAAATCTCTAGCTGGATAAAGGCAGCCATTAATGAATTAGTACCTTTAAAAAAGGTTACTTCCAGGAGAAAAACCCCTTCTCAACCTTGGTTCTCGGACGCCCTAAAATCACAAAAGCAATTTTGCAGAAGGGCGGAGAGAAGATGGAGGACCAATTATGATCCCCTGCTGAAAGGCGAATATAAAACCTCCTTGGCCTCCTACAAAAAACTAATATTAGAAGAAAAAGGCAAATACTTTGTCCGAAAAATTAACGAGGCAAAGAATTCCAGTAAAGAACTCTTCGCTACTGTGAAAAAACGGACAAAAATTGATAGCGACAAACAGGCAGCAATAAGCTCTGAATTTAGTAACACGCTGGGCCAATTTTTCGTAGATAAAGTGACCACAGTTTATGAATCTTTCAAACTATCTGATAAGGTCACCTCCACACAGCTACACACAACTACCACGACTATTAGAGCATAGCACCTGCTTCCATTTTCTACCACCATCAAATTCTCCAAACAGTCAAGATAACTAAGTCAAGGAGTCTAACGGACCCTTGCCCTCCCAAGGTTATGCATCTTTTTCCTGAGCTTGTGAGTGAGCAACTAGGCAGTCTATTCTCTCACATAATAAACTCCTGCCACTACCCTGATCTTTGGAAAATCACCTCTGTACTGCCACTCCTGAAAAAAACAAATCTGGACCCACAGATCCCAGCGAACTACAGACCTATTGCAAGAATTCCTTTCGCAGCAAAGGTTCTTGAGATGCTACTGAATAAGCAACTGTCCATGTTCCTCTCTGACACCCATGCCCTAGACCACTCGCAATTTGGCTTCCGAGAGGGTCATGGGACTGAAACAGCATTAATCACGGCAGTTGAGGAACTTAGGAACATCTTAGACGCCGAAGGGAAGGCCGCCTTGATTCTATTAGATCTATCGGCGGCCTTCGACACGGTCAACCACGACACTCTTCTTACCAGTCTAGCCGAAGCCGGAGTGCACTCGTCAGCTCGATCATTGCTTGCCTCCTACTTGTCTAACAGAACGTTTACAGTAGAGCTGGGAGAAGTAAAATCACAACCTTTCAGATCTCCATGTGGTGTACCTCAGGGGTCATCCCTGAGCCCCACTCTTTTTAAACTGTACGTCGAGCCCCTAGCTGCAATCATTAGAAATTGTGGATTTCTGCCAGTCTCCTACGCTGACGACACCTAAATAGTGGTGTCAATTAAAAATAATGTCGGGGTGTGGCTTGCAGCTGACAGCAATGGCCGCAGCCTAGGAGAGCTCCGCGCTCACTAGTCTCTTCCCCCAAAAATCCTGCCACTAATCCGCCTCCACGGCGAACGGCTGCGCCGGCTGTCGAGAGGCTCCGGTGCCGCCCGGGTGCTGTCTGGGAGCTGCCGGTGCCGCCACAGGGTCCGCATCAGCAAGGCCGAAGGTGTGGCCTACTTCTCGGGACTGCGACCGGGGACTGGAGTGAGCAAGCGCGGCCGAGGAGGCGGCGCGCAGCACGGACCTGCTCGGAGGACCGGGGCGCCGCATCGGACAAGACAAAGAGGCAGCAGAGCACAGAACGGGGGCGCGCCGGCCCCCGGTGCCTCCCTGGAGGCAGTACCGACGTGGACCCGGGCCTCGTGACGACGGTGAAGACCCCACAGTGAGAAGCCAGGCTGCGGGACGGGGCACGTGCAGAGGAGTTAAGACGAGGTAACGCGGCTTGGATACATCCCGGGAAAGGGGTGTCCCGGCACCATCCCCCCCCCCCCCCGCACCAGCAAATAAGGGGCGCTCCAGCACAGAAGTGGGCCCTGCTGTCTGGATCTGCGGCCTGGAGTCCAGGCGTGCCCCGGGGTGCAGGTTGGTCGGGCCAAAAAGAAGAAAGCGCTGGTGAGCACGGGCCTGAATTCCTTGCAAGAGTGGCCTGGGGTCCCACTCGGCCTGCGACCGGTGAAGTGAGCGACACTGGTGAGCCAATCATGCGCCGAACCCCCCCCCCCACCCCCCCCCCACCCCCCGCGCGCAGTCCTACCGGGTTGGGGACGGGACGCATAGCGGACACGACACACCGCAGCTACAGTGGGCTGCATATGGTGCTCCCCATTGCGCTTCGGCAACGCGACCTGTGAAGAGCGGGCATATTCTGGACAACGGCTCCCTGCACAAGCGGAGGCGAGGAAGGGAGGGAAAACCGAAAGGCCGAGCGCTGACTTTTCCGGCGCAGTCTGGCAGCGGCGACTACCGACCTCCCCAACGCCTGCCCGCTACGCCACGAGACGGAGTAAGCACCATGGGGGGGGGGGGGGAAAGGCCAGCGTGGGCCGCAGGCAGGCAAATTAGACAAATAGGCCTATCGCAGAGAGAGCTCGCAGACCCCAGAGACTCCCAGGAAGAGTGAGGACACGGCGCAAGCCGGTCAGCCTGGGGAGATTACCCTACATGATGTAATGCGCACGCTGACGCAAATGCAAACAGCGATAGGTATGATCTCCACGGATATTACACTGTTACGAGCAGACGTGTCAAAAATCAATGACAGGCTGAAGGAGGTGGAGGATACGACGGCCACCCTGTCCACGGAGACAACGCTGCTACAAAACAAAGTAAGGTCTCTGGAACAGGCGCAGAAACAACTGGAGGCAAAACTGGACGACCAAGAAGGGCGCTCCCGCCGAAATAACATCCGCTTAGTGGGAGTGCCGGAGACCGTACGCGGTCCGGCGCTGGACTTATTTGTGGAAGACCTCGTCAAGAATAAACTCCAACCTAGAGGTTTGTCGGGGTTTTTCTCAGTGGAACGGGCGCACAGGGTGCCAGGAGGGTCGCCCAAACCGGGAGCCCCACCACGGCCTATACTAGCAAGAATATTTAACTTCCGCGACCGGGACGCCATTCTGCAGACAGCACAAGTTGCTCCCCCACTCCGAGTGGAGAATAGCAAAGTAGAGATATACCCGGACTTCACAGCGCTGGTAACGAAGCAGCGCAGAGACTTCTCAAAGCTCAGGGTGGAGGCGGAGGGTAAAACCTGGTTTTTCATGTCCCCGGAGGAGGCCACAGAATGGCTAGAGGGTTGGCGGAAGACCGCGGGACGCAATGGAGCGGCGCAGAGACCTGGACAGCCCGCGGACAGGGCGGAGGAATCGGACTTATCGCAAAAGGGGGCAACCGGAGGACCATGACACCGCACCAAGCAGGATATGCTCATGGGGCTCGACAGACAGCGGCAATGGCACGATGACCTCTGTCGCTCCTGAGGGGTGGCCGTGGGGGTTGGACTTGGGCCGCCTCTCCGGAGCCTCTCACTGACACTGGAACAAAGGGCCTGCGAAGGCTGAGGACGGTGCCATACTGAAGAAAGCTGAGAAGGAGGCTCGCACGGCCAGAGCCTGAGACATCTTCACAGCCGTGGACATAATGAAGCTCTGAGGGGGAGACTAAGACTGGGTGCAACTGGCATCTTTCCCCTGGCACGCAAGTACACAGTTATGGGGACAAAGCACTCTGCTCAGTTGGGGTGGTGGGTAGTTTGGAATCCGCCGGGCAGGGCAGCAGGGAGGTGGGGGGGGGGGGACGGGGTGTTTACAAGGGGTTCTGGTTCACAAGGTTTTATCTGCATACCACAAGCCTAGCCAACATCTGTATAGACTCTTCTCACAACGTTCATAGTACAGCACGCATAACACATACGATAGCAAATGGGGCCGGACACGGAACAGACCTTAGGGACGACCGACAACCCGCATACCACTAACCACACCAGTACTGGCAAGCACCTCGCGGTCCTGTCCTGGAATGTCAACGGGTTGGGGGACAAGATTAAACGGGGGCTGGTATTCCAATACATTAAACGGAAGGGGCCGGCGGTGGCGCTGCTACAGGAATCACACTTGGTAGGTTCCGCACGTCAAGCCTTAGACAGATGGGGATATAAAATGGGAGTTCATTCGGAGTTCACCTCTGGATCCCGGGGTGTAGGAATATTAATCCACAAGCGCTGTCCACTGATAATACAACAGACATGGACCGATGCGCAGGGCAGATTCGCCGCATTGGCGGGCCAATGGGAAGGGAGAAGGTACAACTTTGTTTCAGTATATATCCCGCCAGCATTACACGGTTCCGCGCTCCCAGACCTAGGCGCATTCCTGCTTTCACTCCCGCAAGGAGCAACGATTATAGGGGGGGGATTTCAACGCTGTAGTTGATGCCACCATGGATAGGCGACCCCCCAGAGGACCCAGTAGCTCCAGTTCGAAGCTTAAGGATTTCATAGATACGATCGGCCTAACGGACACCTGGAGAGCGAAATTCCCACATGACAGGCAATATACCTTCCACTCAGGGGTGCACAACAGTGAGTCACGGATAGATCATATGTTTACCCAGATGCTGGGGTTGGAACAGATAGCGGAAGTGACACACTTGCCCAGGGGAATCTCGGACCACTCCCCGATAATGCTCACATGCTCATCAGGCATCCCAGACAGGCGTAGGCTCTTCCTGATTTACCCATATTATTTAGCAATTAAAGAGATCAAGAAAACATTGGTCACCGCCACGAAACAATACTTTAATGAGAATGAACACACGGTGAAGTCGCCAGCGGCGCTCTGGGAAACCTATAAAGCGGTCCTGCGGGGCCAGGCCATATCCCCCGTGTCGCACCACAAGAAGCGCCAGCGCCAACAACTCCACTCGCTAGAGGAGAACTTGCACAGGGCAGAGGCAGAATACGCCGCCGACACTACGGCGGCGACCGCACATGGGTTACAGCTGGCACAACAAGAATACAGGACATTTGTATGGGAGGAGGCAAAATCTAGACTGCGGACCACTAGGCACACAGTGTACGAACAGGGGGACAAAGCAGGGAAGCTACTGGCCTGGTTAGATAAAAAAGACAAAGCTAATAGGTGGATAGCAGAGCTTGCCACACAACATGGCGCGCCAATCACAGACCCCCAGGCCATAGTAGAGGAACTGGCGGCACACTATGAACGTATATATACGCCGACCGCTACGGCCACCATAGAAGACAACAGAGCCTTCCTGCACGACATCCAAATGCCAAAGTTGGCTCAAACAGCAGTGCAGGCGCTTGAGGCGGACATTACACAGGAAGAAACGACTCAGGCTATACTCGCACTCCACACAGGTAAAGCTCTGGGGCCTAATGGTATCCCAGTGGAACTCTACAGACACCTGGCTACACCCCACCTCTTGCACATGTATAATGACAGCTTAGAGAAGGGGGAACTTCCCAGGGACCAGAGCTTGGCTACGATAGTAGCAATACACAAGCCGGGGAAACCGACAAACAGTTGCATGTCCTACCGGCCCATATCCCTGATCAACGCAGAAGCAAAGATACTGGCCAAGGTGCTGGCAATGCGGCTCCAGCCTTGTCTGGGGACGGTGGTTCACCCGGGGTTTATGCCGCATCGGAACACGGCGCTGAACCTGAGGTGAGTGCATAGTGTCATGGCACGCAAAAACCTCATCCAAGAGGACACCATAATTCTTTCCCTGGACGCACCAATGGCGTTCGATATGGTGGAATGGCCATTTTTATTCGCGGTACTTCACCATTTGGGTTTCGGTCCCAAATTCATAAAATGGGTGGAACTGCTGTACACGAAACCTATGGCACAAGTGGTGGCCAATGGGAGAATCTCAGGCACCTTTCCCTTGGCTAAAGAGACTTGGCAGGGATGTCCATTGTCGCCGCTTCTATTCGCACTAGTTCTGGAACCCTTGGCGGCGTGGATACGACAAGACCAAGTAATCCGTGGGCTCAAATGGGCGCCGGGGTGGGAAGACAGAATATCGCTCTACGCGGACGACATACTCCTCTATCTGGCCTCACCGGCCCGATCCCTCAATTGCCTCATGGATATTGGTTTGGCGTCCGGCCGGGTTTCAGGGTATACCATAAATTGGACAAAATCGCATATTTATGTACTCTCAGGCGATCAGCCTCGACTCCCACGTAACTGTGCTGCCAAGATAGTGACTGATGGGTTCAAATATTTGGGCAGCCACATCACGGCGCAGGAATCCCACTTCATAGCTAAAAACCTCAAAAAACCGCTGGAGCGATTCCGCAGGGATGTGCAGTGCTGGCGTTCACTGCCGCTCACCCCATTAGGCAGGGCGGCCCTCTTTAAAATGATGGCACTCCCGAGGTTTCTGTACGCCCTACAGAATACACCATTTCCGATAGCCCCAGCATACTTTAGGGAAGTAAATAGTGAACTCAGTAAGCTGCTGTGGGATGGCAAGGCGACGCGTATAGCGATGCACAAACTAGTGAAGGGCTGGTATGATGGAGGGATAGCGCTCCCACACATTAAGATATATTACTGGGCCTCACACCTGGCGGTAATCAACCAATGGCTTCACGCTGATCAGGGAGACCCGGCCTACCGTATGGATAGGCATCTGCTGGGTGCAGATAATCTTATGGGAGTACTCTACAACAGGAATCAACACAAGCATCTTATAGGCCCTACAGCTCATACAATTAAGATCTGGCACGCAGTGCAGAGGGAAATGGGATGGGAAGGAGTCATTACGCAGGCGACACCACTCTGGGACACAAATAAACTGGGAAGGCTAAAGAACACGAAGGGATTCAAACAATGGGACCTGATCGGTATTTCGTAGGTGGGGGACGTGTGGAAAAAGGGGAATCCTGTCCCATTCGCGCAGTTGCAAAAGAGCTATGGGATGGCTGACACAGAGGCCTTTCGCTACTTACAAATAAGGCATGCACTCACAGCACTCATACCACAAGGCACGAAACTTCCAGAATCCTCACCCCTCGAGGACAGGCTCCTTACTGACCATATGACGGAGAAAGCTATATCACTCACATACAAAAAAATCATAAATAACCAACCAGACCCAACACAAGCCCTAAAAGCTAGATGGGAGACTGACGTGGGTGAGTTGGATGAGACAGATTGGCAGGACGCGCTGGCATCCCCACGAGAAGTGGCGATCTCAGCCAGATTTCAATTAATACAACTGAAGATACTGCACCGTACCTACTACACCAGGACACTACTGCATAAATTGAGTCGATACACCGCTTTGCGTCCGACAGTGTGGGGAACCGGGCACGTTCTGGCACATAATATGGCAATGTGTAGACATCCAGAACTATTGGAAAGCAATCATGTGTACAATTGCGCAGGTAACAGGGGTAACATTGGTTCCTGAACCAAGGGGGTGTATCTTGAATGTCTGGGAGGTAGCGGACATTACGCAGACAGTGCAAACATGGGTAGCACTAGGGATGGCCTTAGCAAAAAGATACATTGCGCAAGAGTGGGGAGCCAGACAGGCTCCGACACTCCGAAAATGGTGTAATGGTATGGACGAACTAATGGTAACTGAAAAATCGGTCTACGTACACAGAGGATGCCCCAAAAAATGGACTAAGATCTGGGGGAAGTGGAATGAATATCGGGGCAACATCTGTGATCCCCCGCAGGACGAATCCTTGTCAGACGATTCCGACTAGCTGGGGTGTGTATAGAGAGGCATGACAAGAGATGTTTGATATGGTTGAGGAGAAGGGTGCTGGGGTCCTGAGGGAACCGAAAGAGATCCTTAGTGCTCGGCAAAGGCTGAAACGAGAAAACTGTGATGTACATTGTAAAGAACGATATGGTATTGCAGTACTGGTTGAAAATGATAATGTTAATAAAAAGATTTAAAAAATAATAATAATAATGTCAGGAAAACTGCAGAAAAATTTCAAAAATGCATGACACAAGTTAAATCAATGGATGCAGAGTATTTGTTTAAAGCTAAACGGAGATAAAAGTGAAGTTATGTTGCTAGTTACTGACATGGAAACTTGGTCCCCCGGAGTGGTGGCCGCATAACCTAGGCCAGTGCCCATGGCCAGTAAACAAACTGAAAAATCTTGGCTTCATACTAGACAACAAACTGACTTTTGACGCCCAGGCCAACAAACTTGCATCTACCATGTGGTACATTTTGAAAGTAATAAGGAAGCTCCTGCCTTTTATCCCCTTAGATTCCCGTAAAACGGTGGTAACAGCCCTGGCCTTATCAAGGCTCGACTACGGGAATGCCCGGTTTGCTGGGATTCAGGCTCAACACCTAGCTAAACTACAATGCCTGCAAAATGCAGCAGCAAGATTGATCCTTGACATTCCCAGGTCTGAGCCGATTACATACAAACTGAGATCCTTACACTGGCTACCAATAGATAAACGAATAAAGTTTAAATCCGTCTGCTTGGTCTATAAGGCCTTGCATGGGATTGGATCTAAGTTTTTGAAAGATCACCTGCGACTGTATGAGCCTTCTAGGACTCTCCGTTCTAGCCAATCAAAACTTATCCAGACTAAAAGATACAAGCAGGTCAGGCGGGGCGGGGGGGGGAGGGGGGGGAGAGAAGCTTTCTGCTACATGCAGCAAGGGCCTGGAATCTCCTCCCTATCACAATCAAAAACAGTCCCTCCATCCTGTCATTCAGGAAAGAACTAAAAACTTGGCTGTTCTCCTCCATGTAGACCAGGCCGTGACATTTGCCAAGTAGTTTTTGTCTCTGTTCAGCGCCAAGACGCCCATGGGCACACGTGCGCTCTATACATTTTTTATCAAATCAAAATCAAATCAAACTGCAAAAAAGGCAGAGATAGAGCCCTTTAGTGCCCCCAGGGCAGAGCCATTCTGGGCAAGAGAAAGGATGTAAAGGAGAACATGAGAATGGGGGGCAGAAAGAAGATATACCTGTCTTTCTGTACGCAATGTCACACATTTTCCTCATTGGCAGGCGCATACAATCTTGGTGGAGAGATCCTGACTGCCAAGGTAACGTTACATACTTTGGGAGGAAAGCTGAAGGCTGTCAACTGTTGCCGATCAATCTCCAGGCAAGAAAGCAATGAGTCGACATGTTCGGGTGGAGGACCCTCCACTGCTGCTGCAACAGAAGATCCTCCCGAAGGGGCAGCCCGATCGGAGGACCGATGGCCACACTCAGCTCAGGATACCAAACTCTCCATGCCAAGTCCACAGCCACAAGGATGACTTGGGCCCAGTCGTTCTTGACCTTCTTGAGAACTCTGGGCAGGAGTGGTATGGGAAGAAAGGCATATAGGAAGCCTGAGCTCCACTCGAGGAGAAAAGAGAATCTCCGAACGAGAGCCGTCTTGGAAAATCCAGCGCGCAGAACTGCTGACATTGTGCGCTCTCTACAGTGTCAAACAGAGATAAACAAGGCTCTTGCCACTGCTGAAAGCACCACCTCCAGATGGAGACACCATTTGTGATCTACTAGGCATCTTCGGCTGAGTTAGTCTGCCAGATGTTGAACCACCATGGAAATACCCAGACATTCAAGCCATGTTCAGCGATGCCGGGCATCTTGACAAAGGGTCCACAACCCCACCCCACCCTGTTTGTTAGGGTGGTGGTGTCGTCCGTGAACACCAGTACTAGCCTTCCCTTGATGGTAGGTAGAATGGCTTTCAATGCCAATCAGATTGCTCGGAGCTCCAACAGGTTAATGTGGAGTCCAGATTCCTCCTGAGACCAGAGTCCTCGGATCTCCACCTCTCCCAGATGGCCGACCCATCCCAGGTGTGACGCACCCGTCACTACTGTCAGATCTGGCTGAGGAAGGGAGAGGGGTTTGTCGCTGACCCAATCGTGGTT
The DNA here is from genome assembly GCF_964204655.1 of Triturus cristatus. NCBI lineage: Eukaryota > Metazoa > Chordata > Amphibia > Caudata > Salamandridae > Triturus > Triturus cristatus. The sequence continues at coordinate 629,847,481 of NC_140586.1, read as the reverse complement.
CGTAAGCCACCACTGCAGAGATCTTTTTAAGTTCCCTCGGAGATCTGGACCATGACCAAGAGAGTTCCCTGATGCTGCACCCACTGGAACTTCAGGTCCCAGTGCAGAGCCCGCATATGCCAGCATGCATGTGCCACCACCAGGATGCAGGAGGACATGAGTACCAGCAACGTCAGTCAGTCTTATCAAATCCAGGATAGAGGCTGAAACACCGGTATCATTGAATATTGTGGACTCGCCATTAGGGAGGATAAACCTGAAACTGTACTGTATCCAGAATGGCTCTGATGAAAGACATCTGACAAGGAGTCTGGTTCGACTTTAGCACGGTGAGAATGAACCCCAGCAAGTGCAAGAGGTCCGCCGTAGTCTGGAGGTGGGAGATGACAAACTAGGACGAGCCTACCTTCAACAGCCAATCATCGAGACATAGGAAGACTGGCACCCCTGATCTCTGCAGTTGAGCTGCAACCACTGCCATCACCTTGGTGAACAGCCTAAGAGCACTGGTGAGTCCAAAGGAGAGCACAGTGAACGGAAAATGCTTGTGGTCCAGCATAAACCACAGGCAAGGCCTCCGGGCAGGCAGGATGGAGATATGAAAGTATGCGTCCAGGAAGTACAAAGCTATCACCCAGTCTTCTGGGTCGAGGGCAAACAGTACCTGAGTTAGCATGAGCATTTTGAACTTCTTCTTGAGGGAGTCTTTTTGAGGGCGCAGGTCTAGGATAGGACAATGGCTTCAGTCTTTTTCTGGCAGCAGAAAGAAGCGAGAACAACCATCATGACCTACTTATGGTGTCAAAGCAAAGACACAATTGATGGACAGAATGCAGAACAAATCAAAACATTCAACCCCAGTCAAGAGATCTGGATTAAATCCATCATTCTTTTGCTCACCATGCCACCCCAGCTTGGACCCAGCCATATGCAAATCAGTCTTGACCCTGTGCCTCATGGGAACAGTCCAGCCCGAACTGCCAAGGAACAGGGTCAAGACTGATTTGCATATGGGTGGGTCCAAGCTGGGGTGGCATGGTGAGCAAAAGAATGATGGATTTAACCCAGTTCCTTGTGACTGGGGGTGAATGTTTGCATTTTCCAGCACTCCGTCCATCAATTGTTTCTTTTGCCCACTTCTGGCATCGGCACCCTCCCTATGGCTCCCTTGGGCAAGAGAGCCTCCACTTCCTGACGGAGAAAAGAGATTTGATCCTGCATCAGCCTGTTGCAAGCTGATGGCATGGGGGAGGGTAGTCATGAAAGGGAGGGAGTAGCCCCTTTTTTACGATCTGCAAAACCGACCTGTTCGATGTAAAGGACCACCAGTGGGGTAGGTCATGGTGAATCCTACCTCCCAGTGGACACCCATAATGGTTGGGGGGGGGAGGGGGTCTGGAGGCTGTGGCTGCCGGGGATGTGGTGGACTGATCTTACCGCTGGCTGACAAACCCACGGGTACTGCATCCTTGGCCATGAAGAGGCTGGGAAAATTGTGTGTCGGGGTGACTGGGTGGGTATAGACATGTCTTGAAGCATCTTCCGTAGCCACGAAAGGAGCGAAAAGCGGATTGGTGGTGGCAAGGAGCCATGGAAAGGCCCAAGGACCTGGCCGTAGACCAGCTGTCCTCAAAAGATTTCCAGTGCTGAAGCCACCTGGTCTCCTAAGAGACAGAAGCCATCAAAGGACATGTTAATGAGTGATGCTTGGACTATCAAGGACAGCAAGCCGTCTTAAAGCCACTGTTGATGAAACCTCTCTGTCAAGTGAGTTGGTCGTTTCTAGTCTACATCGGTTGTGAAACTTGGCTGCATCCTTCCCATCAGAACTGCTGGCAGCACCATATACCACAGAGCTTGGAAATAGTGGCCCAAGAGTCACACGGTGTTCAAAGACCACAGTGCCAGGCTGGTGGAAGGAAACATCTTCCCCAGGATATCCAGCCTTTCGAATTCTCGATCTGGTGGTGCAGTAGGGAATGCACAAGGATTTACCAGAGAGGTGGAGGCTTGGACCAACAAGCTTTCCGGCTTAATGTGTTCTGTGGAGAAGTTTGGGTCCCCTGGAGCCCCTATGCTGGGTTTGCACCAAGTCTCAAGCAGGACGTCATTAAAAGCTTAATTAAACGGTAGAAGCAGTTCTGATGGAGATAGTCTCGGCTAAAGCACTTTGGTCAAAACATCAGTCTTGATTGCCAATGAGGGCAAGCTAAGGTCCAAGACCTCTGCCGCCCTCCTCACCACCATTCCGAAGGGCACTCCCTCCTTCGTAGCCACGGTAGGGGGGGAAAGCATGCCATTATCTGGAGAAGTTTCCAGTCTACTGGCTTCACCCAGATCCTGTGTGGGTCTTACTGGAGGTAACAGGTAGGCTAGTTTGCCTCCAAGGACCCCCAGCAGCGATAGCAGTGGTCATTTGCGATGTTATCAGTGATGTCACGGACCATGTCATGAGTGTTGTAATATGTGAGGTCATAAGCAGTGCATTGCAGGGGCTTGAGTTAAACTTAGCTAATGGCGGAATTTCTTAGTTTTTGTACGAATGAAATGTAAGCCTAACCTTTAACCTTTGTTTTTACCCGGTTAGTCATAAGGGAAGAGCCAAGTTTTGACCAAGCTCCTAAACTGAGGTCTAGAGGATTGAAGCCTAATGTTGAGTCGTAACTCACTTTAATGCTTGGACGCTAGATATGGGAGACATCTGCCTCCCCATCTTGCCTGGTTGACTTTAGGAATCCAGACCAGAGCTTTATTAGCCGATGTTAGAATCCGGCAGGGGTGTACCATTGGAATAGTTCATAAAAATCTGTCGGCCTTCTCCCATAGAGGGTTTTATGGACCAGACATAGTGCCTTAAACTCTTTTCGCTGCTTAACTGGAAGCCAGTGGAGATTCCTAATGGCACCAGAAGTATGGTTATATTTAGGGATATTCAGCAAGTTTGGGCTGCAGCGTTCTGCAAAGATTGTAATTTTGACAGTTGACGTTTGTCAACGCCCAAGTACAGAGCGTTGCAATAGTCTATACGGGAAAGAATAATGGCTACCACAACAGTTTTCCTCAGACCCAAAGGGAGAAATGGTTGGATTTCACGCAACATTTTTAAAAGGAAGTAACATGCTGAGGTCACCTGGTTAATTTGCCCTGAGAAGTCAAACTGGACATCATAGAGAAAGCCTAGATTTCTTGTTTTGTCTACAGGGACCGGACGGGCTCCTGCCACTGCCGGCCACCCTGCTTCATTTCAGATAGGAGGACCATTTCCAAATTCTATAACCACCGTCTTGTCTGTATTTATTTTAAATAGTTCTTGTGCATCCATTCCAAGATGTGCTCAAGATACCTGTGGAATCCACCCGCCACTGTAACAACCGTTGAGGCGAATGAAATGATAATTGGAGTATTGTCGGCGTAAGATAGCAGTGTGAAGCCTTGGTCCCCGATTAGTTTCTCCAGCAGTGTCACATAAATATTGAATAATGTTGGAGTGCTGACCCCTGCAGAACACCACCGGGGAGATAGAATCTATCGGATTCAAGATTATACCAGCGCACACACTGTTCTCTGTGTCAGTAAAGAGATGAGAAGGGTTAGTGCGGTGCCCTCAATACCTATTGCCTTCAGCCGTTGCATAAGTACTGTGTGAGTAACCGTATCAAACACAGCTGATCAGTCAAATAGGATGAGGACAGCTCAATCAATTCTCCAACGGATTTCCTCAGTGGCCAGGATTAGTGCTGAATCTGTAGAGTGGGCCGATCGAAATCCATTTTGGGTGGAATCTAGGAGATTGGTGGTGTCCAGGTAATCAGTTCCGAATTAATGGCTTTTTCCAAAATGTTGGCAGCTAGGGGCAGACAGGAAATCGAACAGTAGTTTATCACTTCAAGTGGATCGAGGGACGGTTTCTTTAGGATGGGCCTGATACAGGCTTTCTTTCAGGAAACCGGAAAATCGCCTGTCCCGATAACATTGTTCAGGAGGAGCGCTAGTAAGACACTAACTTTGTTCAAGACACCATGACTGATATCCGGCGGGCATGGGTTGATCGGAGATCCTGACTTAGTGGCCAGTAACAAGTCATTAACTATATCCACTGTTAGATACGAGAAGCTAGTCAAATGGCTAGTAGTCGATTAAACGACTTCTGTTGATTTGGCCTGTAAACTAGCAGGGCCAGAACTCTGACCCTCTAGTTCTTCATATATTGATTGAACCTTTTACTAAAAGAAAGTAGCCATTTTATCACAGAGAACTTGATCAAGGGGCAAATAAGTTTCCCTGTTGGAGCTTAGATAAGGCAAAGACCGTTTTCAAGAGCTCTCTGGCAGAATTCTTTGCCCCCTCTACTTTAATAGTATAGTAGATCTTTTTTCAACCAATAATGGCTGCTTTATATTCGGTTAGTGCACAATTAGTTATTTTTACCCACCATGCTATAGTCCACCCTCCATACACATTCTATGCGTCTACATCTGAATTTTAATGTTTTCAGCTTGGAGTTGTACCACGGGGCAAAGGGTTTCTTCCTCAGTTTAACTATTCTTTCTGGTGCCAATTGATCCATAGCTAACCTTAACCAATTATCATAACTTTCGGCGGCCATGTTGGCGTCTGATGCCTAAATTGGGATGCTGTTGTCAAGAAAGTCTGTTAGGACATCAGACCTGATTTTACGCCAGGACCATACTTTAGCCAGAGGTGGGTGTGATATTGGGTTGCTAGTTAAAATCCCATCCAGAGTATTGTGTCTTATGTGTGGGTTCCGTGACTATCTGAGTCTGTACGAAACCTTACAGATTATCTAACATAAAAGTACATTATTTTTTTATGAGTTATAAATGAACATTAAAATCCCCTAATAAAGAGGGGGAGTCCAAACAGGATTTCATAAAAGATTGTAGGCCTTGAATAAATAGGGATTTGGGCCCAGGCTGCCTATAGAGGAGCAGACCAGGGAAGGATACCGCATTCCTTATTTTGATGTTGAAAGTCATGGCTTTAGCTCCTGAAAACAGGGTGGGCTCAAAGATAACCTTGAGACCTGTAATAATAGGAATCTCACCACCCATTTGTCCTGACCTGGGCACACTGGCTAATGAATATCCAACTGGTAGCACTGTCACCCAGTCTGGTTCGGACGTAGCAGTGGCCCACGTTTGAGTGAGAAAAACCATGTCAGGATCTGATGTCTGCAACAGGCATTCTAGCTCATACTTTTGATAACTGATCTAGCATTAAGCAGGATAGCGGTTAGTGTTCCTCTCTCAGATTGTGGTGCGTTAGTAACCCCAGTAGAGGTAAAGCATGAAGGAATAGAGGATGTACTCTAGTTGTTCACTACCTAGGCAATGCTCGTTAGATAGGCAGCCTCCTCGGGGTAAGCTATGGGCCGGGGTGGTGGCAGGGAGATTACTGGCTAAGAGTGAGTAATTAAAACGGGGGCAGAACAAGGTGCGATTGTTCCTATCCCCAACTATAAAAGCGATGGTGCCACACTTACCCTTGCTTAGCTGTTCCTTAATATAGGTTAAATGACAAAACGGGCAGGGGTCCTGGCGCATTCAGGGCTTGCCTTTGCCACGCCGGCGGGACGCGTCCGCTGCACAGTCGCATCAGCATTCTTGATCACTGCGGTCCCTTGACTTTTGACACTGCATTTAAACACATCTTAGTTGCAGTGGATTCGTGCACTAGGTTCCTTTGGGTTTGGCCTCAACATAGTGCTGACGCTCGAACTTTCATTAAACATTTGCATGTCTGTCGGGACATTTGCTTGTGGCACCTTCTGTTTTCACCAAGGTCCTGCGTTTGTCTCCAACTTTTACCGGGAGGTGATGAAGTCTCTGGGGGTGCAGCTGCAATATTCCTCTCCATACCGGCCCGAGGGCAATTCAGTTGTGAAGCAATCTTTGACAGCTAGAGTCTAAGGTACTGGCAGGGGCTGGCTGACTCATTTGTACGGAGTCCACGTGCAATAAATCTCCCTAGAAGATCTCTGGGTGGGCAGCCCCCATACGAAATGCTCTTTGGCATTATAATGTCTGTGCCAGACCTTGACTGTCTAGACGTTGTGGTGGCTGCCTCAACCTTTGACGTAGATGACCATTGTGCTATGTTACAGGATCTACAAAAAACCTGCGATTCGAAAGAGAGCCCAGTTGTCCCCTTCTGCTGATCCAGCTGTGCCGATTCCGGTTTCTTGCTGGCTTCCAAAAGTGGGAGATGTGGTCCGTGAAAAGGAGGAGAACAAAAAAGAATTTGGTCCATCCTACCGTGCACCGGTCAGTCGTTGGTTTGAAGGGCACCAGCACTGTGATCCTGCCTCCTTTACCTGGCTTTTAGGAGAATAGTTACATTTCAAGCGAACATGTTAAGTTACACCATATGGCCGATACTGAATAGAATGCCATAAAACATTCCACGTCGAGAACTTTCACTGAACCGGATGTCGTCTGTTTCTTTGACTACTCCCCAGCAATTACAAGGGGAGATGGAAATGTTAATTGATTTAGGACTAGTTTTTCCTTCTACATCCACATCTGCAGATATGAAGTAGGATTCTCCTCCAGTTGATGTCATAATTGACATTCCTGAGAGTACCATACCTGAAACATCTGATGTAGCACATCCACCATTGTTTCAGCTGGGGTCCAGTGGATTTTAATAGGTCCTCTAGCACATCTTCCTCGTCATCTTCTGTGCTGGAGACCCTTGCCCGTACCAGTGTCTTCATTTTCTGGTTCAAATAGACTCACTTAGTCCCACCCTGGACATATATTTTGATGGTGCTTACGATGAAATTCCTCTTCATGTGGATAAGATTTTTGACTGTATTTTTCCTGCTCATTAACGGCCATTATTTACCTGAACGCTCTGCTGTGAACTTTGACGGAGTTCTGGCCCCACACACATCGTCCCACATAATGAAAAGAGACCAGACCCGTGTCAATATATCAGCATTCCCTATTGTTGACAGTATTGTCTGGGACAAAGTTGCCTTCGATATTCATGACCCGACGTAAACTTTGAACATTCCATACGTCTTCTGTGTTTCCTTAGGAGATGTGATCTTGCCCGACATCCATTCTGATGACTGGGATGTTCATGCTGTTCATTCGTTATTCTCAGATTTAAAACATTATGCTGCATTTGACACTGAAGATTTATATTTAAATTCGGCAAATTACGCAGATTTATTTTGTTATCAGCATTATTGCCATCATTTTTTGCGCAAGACAAAAACAAACAGAGACCCTTTTTTTAATAATACCCGATGGGAGCATTCTTCAATACCATTACTGGGAAGTTCGAAAACCCCACAAAAATATTTTTCTGGTTACAATCTATCCGACCCACAGTCCTATTTTTTTAAATTGAAGATGCTAACAAACTAAACTAGTTTACTCCATGTCCTTAAGGAAGGATTTGTCCGTGAAGGGTTATGAGCATTGGAAGGACACAATTGATTTAAAATCCATTTGGGGTGCTAAAGACTGACAAGTGCAGGGCACAGAAGCTTTGCATTGCCTAATCGCAGTTCACTAACCACCTCTGCAGGCCCTTTGCAGTTCCTTCGCAGATAAGGACCATGTCTGAGAGATTCCCCTGACGCTGCGCCGACTGGAACTTCAGGTCCCAATGCAGAGTCTGCATACATCATCGGGAATTTTTCTTTTTTTTTACCAACAAGACGCAGGAGGCCATGAAGACCAGCAGCCTCAGAGTCAGCCTCACTGAAATCCAGGATAGAGACTGAAACATCTCTATCATAACCTGAATATCCTGGACTCGCTGCTCGGGAGGATAACCCAGAAACTACACTATGTCAAGAACAGCTCCAAGGAAAGAGATTCAGAGAATGAGTCGGGTCTGACTTCGGCACGTTTAGAAAGAAGGCCAGCGAATTCAGGAGGTCCCCGTAGTCTGGAGATGGGAGACGACAGCCTGGGGCGAAGACACCTTTAACAGCCAGTCGTCTAGGTAGGGGAAAATTGAAATCCCTAACCTGTGCGGATGAGCTTCCACCACCGCCATCACCTTGGTGAACACCCGAGGGGCGCTGGTAAGGCCAAAAGGTAGCACGGTAAACCAAGAGATGTGTGGCCTACCTTGAACCGCAGGTAATACCTGTGGCCCAGCCGGATGGGGATGTAAAAATACGCATCCTTCAAGTCCAACGCTACCAGCCAGTCTCCTAGTCTAGAGCAGACAAGACCTGAGCCAACGTGAGCATCTTGAACTTCTTTTTGAGGAATACCTTGATATTCTGAAGATCTAAAATGGGTCGTAACCCTTTGTTCTGCTCCTCGCACCCCTTGGGAAGTCAGCACAAGACAATGGCTAGGATAAGGTTGGCGCAGCAGGAAACTCCTTCTGTTACCAAGGAAGGGGCGAAAGCTAGACTGGCCATGTGGTGTTTCTGAGAGGGCCAAGGATATGGGCGTAGCACAAGAGTCCTTGAAGCGATCAAAGGAAGTCTGCCTTATCTCCAAAGAGACGAGAACAGCCATCAAATTAGCCTGGACATCGCCTGAGAAGCCAGATGTTTTTAGCCTAGCGTAACGCCGTAAGGCCACAACGACAGGATTACTCTACCAAACGAGTCAGTTGTGTCAAGGCCACACCTAATGGTGAATTTTGCAGCATCTCTCCCATCCTTCACTGCTTGGGAGTACACAGCCCGGACCTCCTCCAGGACCAGTGGCAACACTTGCACAACAGTTTCCCAAAGGGAGTGGGAGAAACGGCCCAATCAGCATGCAGTATTCATCAAATGAAATGCAAGGCTGGCGGAAGAAAACATTCTCCCAAGTGTTCCAGCCTCTTGGAGTGCCTAACCGGGGGGCAGATGGGAATACACCATGAGAAGTCGAAGCCTGCACCACCAAGCTCTCAGGGGTGGGGTGTCATTCACAGGAGCCCCTTTGCTAAGCTGGTGCCACATACCTAAAAAGACATCAGTAAGTGCCTCATTTAAGGTCAATAAGGGTTCAGAGGGGGAAGTCCCAGGCTGGAACACTTTGGTCAGAAGATTAGTCCTGACCTGCACAGTGGGCACCTCCAGTCCAAGGACCTCAGCTGCTCTCCTTACCACCATGGCATAAAAAAAACCTCCTCTATAGCCACTGTTGGCAGAGAGAGCATATCAGTATCCGGGGATGTGTGCAGTCCACAGATACCTCCTGGTGTGCTAAAGGGTCCATCGACCCCTCCCAGTTCTCTCCTATACCTGAAAAGCCCTGAAAATGACCAGGCGATAACATAGAACCTCTGGGTTCTACCGGCGCCAGAGTCTGCGTCTAGCGATGCTAATCTAACTCCCAGTCATTGGGGATAAGGATGGGGCTGGCACCGCTGGTGGGCGCCAGTGGCATAGACTTCGGGTCCGATGCCGAGGAAGGTCACGTAGCCGCGACCGGCATTATCCCAGATCCATGAGCTGACCGCATCAAATCTGATGGTGCCCCTTCCGACTCGTGGGCTTTGAGGGCTCACCAGTGGGGTTTGCCTGCTCAAATACGCGGCGCATAGCCTCGTAAAATTATTTTATTCAAGTGGGGTTCACTCCAGTTCCCAGGAATGGAGGGAGGCACCGAGTCGGCCCTGGTTACGCAGAACCGGGCCTAGAGTGTCGGTGTTCCTTACCTGATCAACAGACGATAGTTGCAGTCTGCTTAGACTTCTTTTTCTTGGGCCTGTTCCCAGTGTCCCGAAGACCTTGAGTGGGGCTCTGGGAGCGGTCCTGCGACCACCTCTTCTTCGATCAGGAACGGGATCTCTGTGGAGTCTCACTAGCCGGTGTCAACTGCCGGGCCGCAAGGAGCTTCATAGCCCACTCCCGAAAGACCTTCGGAGTCATGGCCCGACAGACTGAGCACGACTGAGTCGTGGTTGTACTTGAGACACCAAAGATATATGAAATGTGGGCGCAGTGACAGGTGCCACACGGTTTAAACCATGTCTTTCTAGAAGACATCCCTCGACACACCCAAAAAGTTTTGGTTTAGAAAAAGTTGTAACAAAACTGCCAAAAAGCGACAGAGGGGTAGCTCGTCCCAGATCGGCGGTCGACTGGCACAAAAAGAAAAGGACTGACATCCGCGCTCCTATAGGTGAACGTGACGTCATAACCGATGCAGTCACGTGGAGCTGAATAGAGCCACCCGACGGCGCACGCACGGGGTACTGCTCACACAAACGTTTTGTGATCCAGTCTGACACATGGTGAATTCAAAGATAAGGAATCTGCGGCTAGAAGTCTGTATCAGATAATTACAACAAACAGCTCATCAAGGTTCGAGAATTAAAACTACTCGTATATATTGTGTTCTGATCCTTTGCAGTCTTGTTCACACTAAAAGCACAACTGCACTTGATCTTTTTCAATTAGATCAAGTGTGTGGTCGAGAAGGAAAAATAACACATTTCCAGGAGGTATGATTTTACATTTCTTACCTGTTTGAGTTTCTTCTTTTTCTCTTTTATAGATAATGTTTTGTCCTTAATAATGTTTTCTAAAAGCTCCTCCATTGCCACCTGTGAGGTAGACCGTTTCTGTTCTTCAAACTCCTGGGCACTTATCTGTTTACAGAATGAATAGGTTGGGAGCATTGCATTCACTTCTGTCGCTGGATGTGTGATCTAAAAAGCAAAACACTTTATTCAGGATGCTCTACTAGTTCGTAAAAATATATACACTTAAGTTCAATTGCATCTTAATACAACCCAATCATGGTATACCATAAAATTACCACAACCTCTCTCCTCTAAACCATCGCGTATATACACGAAAGAGCAGAAGTACATCTCTGGCAGATGCACTGAGAGAGGGTATCCGTTATAGGATGAGAAGCCTTTAAATAGACCGATATAGAAAGCGCGAGAGAGACATATGTTACCTTTCCTTGAACTGTAACTTACCTTTAACTTTTTTTTCCTGTGAATTTAATGTTTTATTTTACGATGTACAGCAATTACCGGTTATGTACCCATTCTGTGCTTGTGTATGGGCTTTGGCCAAGACCAGCACCACCAAACACCATGCGACCGTGCGCAGCAAGGGTTGGCAACAGGGCCTGTCTACTCTTGCAACAAGCATAATTTAGCTAGCTGCCAAATTTCATCCAGATTTAACCAACGGCACCAGAGTTAATTAAACTTTTTATGCGCCAGTTATCTTTGTGCCCCCTTTGACTGATCTACCTAAAATGTGATAACGAACAGAAAGCTAAACATCTGCCAAACCATGTGTCTGCCACAATTTAATGGATCTGCATGAAATTTGGCAAAAATAGTAAATCGAACATAGTTAACTACAACTCTCACCCTCGCCATGCACTCCTATTCACCCCACATAATAAACATCACTAATAACATCTGCTGTGACATCATTGATAATATCACTTCAACATTTGCAATAAAATTATTCATGACAAAACTGTGCATGGCAGGGGCGCGAGTTACAGTTACTTGAGACAACTGGTGAATTTCAGTGGTTTTGTAAGTTTAAAACGGCATGTTTTAACTGACATTTTTGCCTAACTATAATGTCCCTTGAGCTTTAATTTTTTCCAGTGAATTTTTCAGGTTTTTAAAAAAATGCAAAGTAAAATATCATCACACCAAACTAGAACATTGGTTTCTTTTCTCCAATTATTCCTTTTTTTTTAACATTACAAGGCCCCTGGGAACCCATTCCAGAGGACTTGTCATTGTTTTAAGGGAAAGGAGAGCGTGCCCACACCCCTTCCCCATACATGGCCCTGGGGACCGCATCCCCAAGGGCTTAGATTTAGTTGCCATAGGTGCGGCAGTCCTTTCTGGGACCTACAGCAATTAGAGGTTTAGGGGGAGCAGCAGTACGGCAGGAGTTGGCTGCATTTGTTTGTTCCCACCCATTCTGTCTGTTTAAACAAACTGAAGTTCTCCCTGACCGCTCTCTCTGGGAGGGAAACAGCAGTGCCTGGGGGATGGGGTCCCTGGGACACTGCTGCCTTCGGGCCAAGGAAATTCTGATCCTTCGGGCACTGGATGGCTCAGGTAGGAGGGGCCCCCATGCCTTCCTCCCCAAATTAAAAACGATTTGGCTCTGGGGATGGTGTTTCCAGGGCCTTGAAAAGGCTGATGGAGGAGGGCTGCACGCCCTTCTCCCTATTATAAATATATCTGTCAGGGGGATTGGAGGGGGGAGACACTCACCATGCATTGCTCCTAGCCTCACATATTAAATTACTCAATGCATTTTTAATGATTGCATTTATTACATCCCTAATGAGATCTGAAATTACATAATTAATAACAGTGTATGGCGGCAGTGTGAGTTAGTTATTTGAGGTAATTATAAGTGGTAAACTTCAGTTTTTTTTTTTTATTTAAAACGTTAACTTTTCAATTACATTTTACCCAACTATGTCACTTTTTTTGTGTGAATACACAGGCTTATCTGGCTGGATTTCTCCTACTTTAACCCTTTCTAGTCCACACTGAAAAACCCTTTGAACACAGTTTCAAAAACTATTGAACTGATTTACAACAAAACGAGCAAAAACGCTTCCTGTAAAGTTCTACTTCCATGTCAAGTTTGGTTCAATTTAGTTCTTTTTTTTTTTTTAATTCTTTAGCACTGAGCAAAGATTACAGTGGCATTTAAAATTGCAAAAGTCACGTTTTTGGTACCCCTATTTATACCCACCCATCATGGATCTGCACGAAACTGGTCAAGGCCATCTTTCTCTAACTGTGCTAAGATTAGGAAAACACAAATGCTTTTCAATGGATAATCTGACAGAAGCATAAATAGATGGCTATCACCAGTGTGGAATAAATTATATATTTTACATTCCCTATCAAGCATAAATCTATGTATCAAAATAATTCAGAAACTATCAGCACGCCACACAACCTCAAAATCTGCTAATGATTTCTGAGAACAGTCTATTCAGTGCGAGCAATGATCGACTTAGCAGCTCATCAGACAAAGTAAACTGGAGTGATTTGGGAAAATACGATGCACTACTAAAATCCCTAACATGATCTATAAAATTATACTACTGAAAAAGTCTCTTATCTTTGGTAACTATATGGTGGATACACTATGGGCAGATTCCAATAACGCTCCTTTCTTTGCCAGGAGGTTGGGTCACAACTCCATCTTAGCTAAAGAACCACCACCACGGAAAAGATGTCACAAGTTGAACAAAGTGCCACCTCAACACATGAACATCAGTTCCTCATCCTACCCTCCCGCCCCAAACACCCTCAGAAGTGGACATGACTGACAGAAATGTTCCTGTATGGAACTAACTTTCGATCTTTTAAAAAAAAAAAAACAATTATAATTTTGTATGACCATGGCTGGGTGGTTTGGTGAGGAATCTGCAAACAGATCGTGTCCAGTGTCCATATGAAAGGTAATTTGGTGAATGCTTCTACTTGCGGATTGCTGTCCTCTTGAATCAATTGCCAAGCAGCATTTCTGTGAATCTAAGGAGATGATTAAACTACAGAAAGTCCTGCAGCACATATCTGGCAAAATGGCCATCACTGAGTCTAGGCAACAATGCCTGGTGAAGCTACAGACCTAACTTCACTCTATAGCCTGGCAAATATCCAGTAGGGGAATATACATGGTCAATGCCAGAGAAGCAGCCTTCACCCTGGAATGGGCTCTCAATGTCCTTGGCAGGGCTTTTTTGGGGCAAACATTTGATATAACACCCAATCCAGCAGGAAATGGTTTGCTTCTAGATCACCGAGCTTTTCTTGGAACCATCATAGCTAAGCAAAACTAATGATCAATACAGTCAATGAGGTCTTGCTGATGTAAAAACGAAGGACCATTTGAGGATCTAGGCAATACACTAATTCCTCCTTTTTGTGGGGACAAGGAGGTGGGTTAACTTGATGCACTGACCTACGTCAAACAGGAAGACAGCTTTTAACACAGAAGCCTTGGTCCTAAGAACCAGCGTGTCTGGAGAAACCATTATTAAAGAAGGATGAACAGACAGGGCCTGCAGATCAAGAACACAGTCTTCAATGTGAGCAGTCACAAATGCAACTATGAATAGGCTCAAAAGAGAGAACCATGAAAAACGTCTGCATCAAATTTAGGTCACACTGAGTCATAGGAAAGAGAGAAAGGGGGACCAAACCAGCCAACCCCTTCAATAAAACAACCACAAAAAGGTTACAGCTGATCCTAGTAAACACGAGAAGACTCAAATGAGCAAACAAATATCACCCAACTGTGCCCACAACAAAGCCTTGTTGGGTCAAGAAAAGCTGTGCTCAATCTCCAAGACTGACAGCGGAGGCTCTGGAAGTTTGAATGCAGGAGCCGCTCCCTTGATGCAGCAGGATGTCCAACCAAAGTGAACACATAAGCAGGGGGTACATGAACAGGCAAAGCAGATCAGAGTGCCGTAGGCACTGTAGGCAATTCGGTGCACCCCAAGTTAATTTGTGCACAGTCTTCTACAGTTTCCTCAGAAACTGGTGAATCAAACGAAGCAGAAATGTGTAGTGGAGATGAATCCCATTTCAGATCAAGGAGGTCTCCCAGGGCTCCTTGAAGTGGAACTTTTAGGGCATAGAACAGCAGGCAGTGCTTGTTCTCATGCATGACAAAAACGTCCAACAGAGAAGAACCCCTGAGGGTGAAGATGGACTGCCCACTTCAGGGTGAAGATGCCATTTTTGGTTGGTAAGTCATTGGTCAGTGGGCAAGCCTGAGCCCGTCACCACGGCCTAAAAGTGTCCAGTAACAAGGGACATGAGCCCATACCACACTTCTTGGTATACTATATTGCAGTTGGGTTGTTTGTGGATACCTGAAATGACCCAGAGAAGATGACGGGCAGGAGTGCCTTAGGGGCCAGGTAGGCTGCAAGACGTTTGAGCAGGTTGATGCAAGACTTTGCTCCAGGGCAGTCAAAAGGATTTTCCGCTCCGGCACTTAGAGATGACCTCCCTACCTGAGGTAGGAGACATTGGTCACCATAGTGACCACTGCTGGCAATAAAGGTTCCTGAATGTCATGTGATTAGTTATCATGCACCGCCACCAGGAAAATCAGATGTCATCAAGTATTCCCCAATGCTGAGAGTGGAATTTTAGACAAGATTCAAGTAGTGAAAAGGACCGAACGTACTGGGTGGACAAGGCTGAAGAATAGCTTCCTCCAAAAGCATCAGAATCATAGCCTTGGGGAGGTAAGAAGGCCTTTACACAGACAGGGTCCAGCTCCGTCCTGATGAAGAGGAGACACTGTTCTAGAGGAACAACATGTAGAGGAGAGTAGAAAATCCCAGGTCAAAGAGCAGGGAAATTGTGGCCTGCAGTTGTTCAGACACCATTTGCAACAAGCCCACCAGCAATCCTTTCTTGAGGTATGGCTAGACAATCCCCCAACAATGAAAATGTGCTTCAAACATTACTTTTGAGAGAACTCATGATCCAGAGAGTAATTTAAATGGGAGGACTACAAATTGGTAGGGGTGAACTCCTCTAAGACCATCATAATGTGAGTGAAAAAATGGTTACTGCAAATCGAGTAACACCCTTCAGTCTTCCAGTTACAGGTCCAGCAGAAATTGCACCAGAGATAATCTTGAACTTGTTCATGTAGAGGAACACGTTCAGCAAGCAAAGATTCAGAATGGAAAAGTGGCCTTCATTTGTCTTGGGAACAAGAACAGTATCCTTTCCCATGTCGTTCTCTGGAACCAAATCTATGGACATCACACTGCAAAATCAAAAAAGTCACGTCAAATATTAATTTTTCTCTCAGGATGAGCAGTTGATTCAATGGCTGAAGGATCTTTACGTCTTAGAGCTTTGACAATGACAATCAGACTTTGGAGTTACTTTTAGAAATTCTGCATTTGTGGTCTGTCGTGTGTTTTGTAGGTGTTACTGCCTTAACCATTGCTGAAGTGAGACAATTCTCTGCCATCTCCAAAAGTCTTGGTACTAAGGGTTAAAGTGGATTTGGGGACGCTCCTTGTTGAAGAATATCAAAATTAAAAACGGATGACAAAGGTTTCTCAATTGGTATGTTTAGCTTTGCTGCCCTTCTGGCCAGATCCTAATAAAAAGTTAGATCATCATCTATTGGTGGCAGACTGGAGGGAGACTGAGCTGGCGATGTAGTGATATAAAAATATATATCTATATTAGTACATGGAGATTCAAATCTAGCGCGAGATTTAGTGCCCCTTGTTGGCAAAGGCCAAGGAAATGAGGTGTCTGTGGAGACTGTTTCCACATGCGTACAGGTGACACTGAAGCAGCGTTTAGACATTTTTCTGGAGGTGCCCAGTATAAAGGCTTTAGAGGGGATTGTAGCGGATCAATGAAAGGTATTATTGGTGTGATTGGATAATACAGCTAGGACGAGAGTCCGGAGCTGTAGCTTGTCAACCAGGACAAACAGATGTTTCTGCTCTGCCTCTCTTTCCAGGAGTGGAATGTTAGTCTAAAAGTGAAGAGATAATCACCCGAGAGTAAATAGATTGTACAGTGGAAGGAGCTATAAACCAGGCCCTAGAGACTCAGGAAAAAAGGTGTACTTATTTTCTATTACATGTGGATGGTGGTTTTGTCAATGAAGAACGAGGTCTCCTCAACAGTGATGTCTATAAAAAAATGGTGTCAATTTTTTGTAATGTTTGTGTGTTGACAATGTGTGGACAGCGAGTAGGTAAGTTCTGATTGCCTTGACATCACAGATTGTGATCTCAACTTCCATCTTCAGTAACGTGGAGGTTGCCGTCGATCAACTTCGATCTTTGGGAACATTGAAAACACTGTACTCAACTAATTCTCTCCTACCCCTGTGGGCCTTAGTAGTAGGCTGAGATGCTGATTTTTACAGTCTATTCTTCCTCGTCTCTTCTTCAGCCCTCATGTCTTCCAACATGTCTTAATTTTATACCTTCTCTGTCCTTTAAAGTACTGACATTTCTGCAGATGTCACATTCATGGACAGAATGAACGGTAGGAAGCACACCATGTACACTCTATGTGCATCAATAACAGCCTTTTATCTTCCACAGGAGGTGCACTTTGAGAACAGATAAGGTATTTTTTACTGGAAAACAATTTAATGTCTCGGAAATAAACGGTCTCACTTGAAAGCGGACCAAAAAGTTGAGTGAAGACAAGTTAATTGTTTTTCCTGCCTAGAAAATATAAAGTTTTAAAGTAAAAAAAAGCCTTACAGGCATCCTGAGTTTGTTCTATAGCGAGCCGGAAAAAAGAACGGTGTCAGAAAGGCCAGTACAGGGCATTGTGGGATGGGCGGAGTAGGAAACTTAATTGATTTTGGGGGTGGGTGGTGACGGCATACCTAAATGAATCATCACAACCATTGTCATGGTGAACCCTTAAAGTCAATAAATTAATGCAAGTTAAGCCCCTGGATAGCTTTGGTACAGAGCAAACAGGGTTATCCTACGTAATGTCTAAAGTATTTATGCAGTACCAAAACAGTAATAAAGTGAAAATGCAAAACAATAAAAATCCCAAATCATATTAGAAAAATAAACTTCAATAAACAAAATGATAAACATCCAATAAGGTGAACAGGACATAGTATTCCTACTTAAAATAAAAAGTCATAAGTGGCACTGATAGTCAATGGACCCAGTAAACCAGGACATACATGCAATTTGAGCCTGACCACCATGGAGCCAGGTCAGATACAAGGAGTTTCATCCTGGTCAAAGATTTTACCTTCTGATTTGATTCTTTGAGTCCCAATCATCACAGGAGTATACATCTAAAGCCCCCCAAGAGCACAAGGGAGGCGGTTAAAGACTCACAGGCTATCAGGCAGAGACCAAAAGCAGGGTGCCGTCCAAGTTCAGTTGCCACTGATCAGCTGGGAAGTTGCAGGAAAGGCCTCTTGTAAGTTGTATCTCTGTAGCTTGAATGGGTCAGTCTATGGCCCTTGGAGTACATGTTCTTTTGGGTAAAAGGGGGAGCAGGGCCAGTCCTTCAGGGCTCCTCTCAGGTCACAAACAGCAGGTCCAGCCCGGTTCTGTTCTTCCTCAGGTCCAGCAGTTCTCTGAAATGGTTGCCTGGAGGTGTCAATTGTAGGAAGCTGCCTCTTTTTGCACAGTATACCTCTTTCTGGTATACTATTTAGAGTCTAGGTATCCCTTATCAGCAGATAGGGGCTTGCTCTAGCAATCCCTAGGTGCTCACTTAGAGGGTAGTGTGATCGAGCAGCCTTAAGCTGATCAGAGAAGAGTGCTAGACATCTGCTGCATGCATCCAGTCAAGAAATCATACACACGACTCAATAAGGAGATCCACACCAATTTATAAAAATAACACTCATCTTTATATAACTTTAGGCACCAAGATCATAAAAATCAGGTAAGTACGTTTCAAGTTTGGAATATTTACAATTTTTAAAAGTCAACAGTGCAATTTCTGGACCGGTAATGTTATCCTATGGAGAAAAGGAATACTGCATACAAGTACTTAACAGCGACTTACAGGACCAATCTTCCAGATTTAAGGTGAGTATAGGGCAGGGTCCAAGGCACTGCAACAGGATACCTCAGCAGCACTGGAGCAACCAGGTGTTTTTCAGCATCGGGTGCCCATGTAAGTATATGGGGATCAATTAGGTCACAAAGAGGCTGCAAGCTGGGAATGGGGGACCTGTCTGGCTGAACCAACAAGGGGGCTCAGGTCTCAATGGTAGGGGACATAAGGACACCTCTGGTCGTCTTCTCCTCAGGCCGGGTGCAGAGGTGTTCTCAGATATTGGGTTTTCACGAGCAGAGACTCAAGAAGGGTCTGCACAAAGAGGCTGCAAGTGCCATCGGGAAGTCCACTTTTGGCAATCTCAAAGAAGGCTTTGTCTCTGGAGGGTTTCGGGACCACGCAGGCATCATTGGTCCACTAAGACTCTGGCTAGGGGGCACCGATGCAGTGGTGCTTGCCGGTGTCAGCGGTCTAGTGTCCACACAGTTCTTCTGAGGTGCCAGCAGGATGCAGGGGAGAAGCGCCACTACTCCACGAGAGTTCCTGGGTCTTGGGTGTGGCAGTCCTCATAGGCTTTTGGACGTACAGCATCTGGAGGAGGAGTCTTCTTTAGCACAATTGTCGTGGACAGCAGACAGGCCAGTAGGGCTGGCGCCAAGTCAGTTGCTGGTCCTCTGTTCTAGCTTCTGCGGCTCTTCAGTGTACTTTCAGGTCAGCAGGATCTGATTTCCTGGTGCCAGGGGCTCCCCAAAATGCTAGATTTAGGGGTGTTAGAGGAGTGTAGGGTAATAGTGAAAGGGCTGCTTACCCATGGGGTTACTACACCCCTATATGACCAATTCCTATTGGACGTCGTCATAACCCTGCCCCAGAGTTCCTAATTATGTCATCATCAAGACGCAGACTTAATTTTTGTGTCCACATCAGGTAGCCCACCTTATGGGTGGAACCAGCCTAAGGGTGAACACGCCTCTCCGACTACTAATTTTCCCACCTGTCCAGGTGCCAAATGGGCCCTGGTTAGGGGGGCTGGCGTCCCTTCACCTCTGAGGGAAGTCAGATTCGCATACCAAGGGCTGCGGGCTCTTTGAAGCTCCCCAAGTTGGAATGTTAATTTACAGGACATCCTGCTGGAGGGGGTGTAAAACACATTTTGCCGGAGGAGGCTTTGTTCCTAACCTCCCAGGAGCGGGAGCTCTCACTACTAAGGATCAGAAACTTGTCTGTGGTGGCAAGCTGGTCAGGACCAGTTAGCCAGCACACTAGTAGTTAGTAGGTTTCCAGGGGGCACCTCTAAGGAGCCCTCTGGGTGCATGTTTTAATAAATCCATCACTGGAATTAGTGTGGGTTCATTAATAGAAGATGTTTGATACCAAACATCTTTAGTATCAGTGAGGCCTTCATTTAGATAGGGAACTCGTTTTTACCAGTGTCTAACACATGTACTTAAAATGGCTTCTCTGGTCACTTGTAATCTCGAAGAATTGACTTGGACATTACAGGGACATATGTGCTCCAGGAGATATGTCCACACATGTAGAATATTGCATCCTGGCATAGGGCTGTTAGGCCTGTATTACAAGTGGCTTACCTACACTGCATGCAGTGTCTGTAGGCATGGCACACAGGGATATGTGCCATGTTGTATTTCACTTTTGTCTGCACCAAGACATAGCCAACAATGGTAGTCTGCATGAGTTGGGCAAGTGGTCTCTTACGGTAGCACAATAAATGCTGCAGCCCCTAGGGAACCTCTTTATTACCCATGCCATAAGGTACCTGGGGGTACCATTTACTAGGGACTTACAGGGGTGCCAAAGGTATTGCCAATTAAGGAAACAATTGTACAGTTTCAGGGAAAGAGATCTGGCACTAGGGACCTGGATAGCAGGAACCCAGCACTTCGCCAAAATTGCATCCAATAGCACCCAAAAAGTAGAAGTGACAATGTCAAAAAGGAGCACTTTACTACGCCACATTAATGCCTGGCACAAACAAACGGGTGGGAATAATTCCTGGGCCCACCCTAATCAACGGGATAAATGTTGCAGAGCCAACCCTATCCCACTTTGGGCATTTTCAACATGGCAAAAGTCTTCAGCCTCACTGAACTTGGGTTCTGGAGGGTGTGTGTGTGTGTATATATATGTGTGTGTGTATATATATGCGTGTGTATACGTCTGTGTGTATGTGTGTGTGTGTGGGGAGAGAGTGCTATAGTAATCATAATGTCCTTCAATTTCCAACAGAAAAATCCAGTTTGAAACCGCCATTGTCCACCCATAACACACAGAGACAAAATGCTTGTGGAACAAACACAGGGTTTTCCAGCAAACAGGAGGTGAATGCACAAGAACTGTCTTTCCATCCTGCTCTCTTCTTATCAAGTGTGCTCCAAGTGTTATATATAAACCAAGCAGACCTGTCCAGCAGGATTTGCCACTGAAATCTCAGGGGATGCTGTTGTATCTTAACATCTGGCAGCCTGCATGCTGCTTTAGCAACAGAGTCTGCATTCCATAGGGTAACCATGGGAATGGAATTTTGGGGATGCCAGCAGCAGAGAGTGTGTTGGCAGTTGCGGCAGAGGAGGCGTCTGGGGGTTGTTCCTACCAACTTTAATAAATACTTCTTTACATCACCCAAGTCTGCGCGTCTTAAAAGTGGCGAACGAGGATGGGATCTGAAGCAGACTGACCCAAGAAGAATTTGCGAGCCAGCAACCCCCAGATGAACCAGAGGCACAGAGTGACTGTCATCGCGTTCCCTGCTACTGGTTTTTCGAGGATATTCCAAGCATCCTTGAATGAGAGAGGAATTGCGGTGCTGTATGAAACTACAGGCAAACACTTGTGAAACGTGTGCGCTGTGTGTGCCAAAAGAGAAGAGGTTGGCCCCAACGAAGAAATTCCACGGTGTGTACTGTGAACTGGCAGGACAATTTCAGTTGAAGTGAGCGACGGAGACGCGTGGTTTCGACGTCGCGTCCTGAGGTTGGAGACGGGCAGTGGAGGACAGGTTAATGGAGCGGCACATTGATCTTAAGCAACAGGTTCGTTTTGGTTGAATTACAGTGTACTGTTGTGTGGGCACGTTTTTGCTCCCTGAGAGAGCGGAGTTTGAGAGACTAGGTGTCTATCGGTGAATTGTCGGCAATCGGTTCACCGTTCAAACGTTGCCATTCAAAACAAATTGAGCTTACCTTCAAATGTAATTGTTGTTCACGATCGTAATCGCTGCCATGGATACGCATCGCGTGGGACCGGCATAGTTGTGGCTCCTCGTTCCCCGCGTTCTCGTTCCCTGTGTCCGAGGCACGCAATGCATCATGGGAGCGTCAGCGCGTCATGACGCATGAATCATCGAGTGTCGAGGATCACAACACGACGTTGCCATGACAACCAGCTTACAGGCTGCAATGAGTGCGCAAAGGAAATCGCGGTGAATAAAGAAGCTGCAACGAATTCACAGAGGTAGTCTGGGCGGAAACAGAAGAATACAAGGAAAAACTGACAAGTGAACAAAAGTACCCAGACATAGAGCAGGAACAAAGTTTGTATTACGCTGCACACTACAGTTTAAAGAAAGTGCTACTTTGGACCACAGAAGATGATGGTGACTGTCAGTTGGGTTGTTATTTTGTTAACCATATCACGTGTTTTAAAACTATTAAGTTTTACCAAAATTTACCCAGAATACCACACACACGGAAGTTTTGATCACAGTTAACCAAATAATAATAATATCATCCCAAGCAAAATTGATATGTCATCCATTATTGCCCCGCCTAAATTTTTACAGAACCCCGGAGAACCCACATTACCTTGGGAGGATTGGATTGGATCCTTTGAAACCTACTTGGAAGCAATTGGTGGGGAGGATTTCCTGGCGTCACGAAAAGTAGCAATATTAAAACACAATTTAGGCACAGAGGGTAGGAAAGTTTTAAAAACTTTACCCATTAGTACCATTCCTAAACAATTGGTCATAGATGAAAAGACCAATGATGACGAGGGTAAAGAGGAGGGTGATACAACAGAAATACAGTATGAGGAAACCACCTCCAGTGATGAGTACATTAATGTAAAAAATGCGTTCGAAGAAAACTTTGGAAAAAAAAACAGCATAGTGGTTGAAAGGCACAAGTTTTTCTCTCGATCTCAACAACCGGGAGAAACTGTAGAACAATATATTTCTGTTTTAAGGACACTCGCAGCTACGTGTAGATTTAGAGATCTACATGAAGAAATCATAAGGGATCAATTCATAAATAGAACCAGCAACACAAAAATTCAAGAAAGGCTTTTAGATATGAATGACCCAACCTTAAAAAAAACCATAGAAATAGCAAGAAGAATTGAAAATACTTCTAAATATGTTAAGGAGTTAAGTTCAGATAAATCGTCCGATAAATCGGGTACAACCAAAGTGTGTTTGGTAGAAAAAAAAAACCAACAACATGGTAGTAAGAAAGAAAACAATAGTAGCAAAACACACTTCACCCAAAAATATAACAAAGTAGGTTACAGATGCGGTAGTACAAGACACCGCTGATTCGGAAAAATGCTATGCTGTAAAAGAAAAATGCTATAAATGTAAAAAAGTGGGTCATTTAGCACGTATGTGTAAAGCAGGATCTGTATTTAACTCAAAATGGAAACACCCTGTGAATGTTATTGATGAGAATGATGACGCTGAAAGCTCAGGAAATGAAGGAGAGGTAGAGATAATGGTCATATGTGACAATGTCATAAATGAAGTATCTGAAAGTTACAATCCACCTAAATGCGATTTAGGAATCGATGGCACCAAAATAACTGTGTGGGCAGATTCGTGTTCCCCATACACCATCATTGACAAAAGTGCATGGGAGAAAGTAGGTAGTCGTGTATTAAAAAATCCTGATGTTGAGCCGGTGGGATATTGCGGAGTTAAACTTCCACTGTTAGGCTATTTTGAATGTACTTTATCTCACAAAGGTAACACAACCACTAGCAAGGTATATGTGGTAGAAAGGGGAAGAGCATTGTTGGGATGGTGTGAACAAAAGAAATTGGGGATTACATTAAATCCAAATCACCCACAACAAGTCCTAACCACAGAGGATGCTGAAATTACCAAATGGTGTACCAAATTCCCAAAATTGTTTAGTGATAGACTGGGTTGTTTGCAAAAATTTGAACACCGAATCATACTTAAAGCTCAGAATGTACCATGTGTTCACAAGGTAAGAAGTGTACCTTTCACTTTGAGTGAAAAACTGAAATTTCTTAAGAAGAAATTTGGAGAGTTTTGGACGGTATGGACAGAACTTTCTGTGGTAAATGGAGTACTACGTAGGAACGGCAGATTGGTAGTTCCAAAGGGGTTACAAAATAGATTACTCAACTTATTACATGAAGGTCATATTGGCATGTCAGGAATGAAAAGGAAGGCCAGAGAAACATTTTGGTGGCCAGGTATGGACAAAAACAGAGGAATACGTACGTGATTGCGAGTGCATGTGTAGTGACAAAACCCACAGGGTGGAGGAGACACCAATTTCTTCAACGCATTTTCCCAGCAGACCATGGGAAAAGGTTGCAATGGACATTTGTGGTCCATTTTCATCTAAAGGAATAACTAACAAATTTGCGTTAGTACTAATCGACTACTATTCTAAATGGCCAGAGGTGGCGTTTACGAGTGACATTAAGGCACGCAATATTATTGATTTCTGTGACCAGATTTTTCGCAGAGAAGGTTGTCCAGACAGGTTACTCACAGACAATGGGCCACAATTAGTATCAAGTGAGTTCAATTCATATTTGGACGACATGGGTATCATTCATCATACCACAGCTGTTTATAATCCTAGAGAGAACGGTCTTGTAGAAAGATTTAACAGGGTGTTGAAGGACTGCATACAACTAACGGAGGAAAGTGGGGGAGATTGCAAAGAAGCAGTAAAGGAAATGTTATGGAACTATCGTACCACACCTAATTCTGTAACAAATGAATCACCTTTCAAACTCCTTAAGGGTAGACAACCAGGCACAAAGGTTACACTAGGTTGGATGTTTAAGGGATTTTCAAGACCTGTATGTACAAAGAGTTTGGAATGCAGGGTAACGAAACATCAAAACAAGTATGTGCAAAGGCACAATGAAAAAATAAGAAGGAATGTGCGTAGGTTTAACATTGGTGACTGGGTGAGAACATATACTGTGGGGCCACAAAGGAGGAGCTTATCCAAATGGTCTGTACCTAAGCGTGCAATCAAAGTTGAGGGTAACAGTGTGTGGCTAAGTGATGGCAAGGTGTGGAATACCCGTAGTGTTACCTTATACAACAAATTAGAAGTAAAAACTTGTTCATCAAAGTACAGGGACAACGACATCACCAAGGGACACGAAGAAACATGCAACGACAAGCGTGCCCGGGTGACTCCTAGATGGCTTGATGATGATGTGACTTATTGATTATTTTTGTGTATCTTGATTAGAGG
This sequence comes from Triturus cristatus, assembly GCF_964204655.1. Lineage (NCBI taxonomy): Eukaryota > Metazoa > Chordata > Amphibia > Caudata > Salamandridae > Triturus > Triturus cristatus. The sequence continues at coordinate 629,822,489 of NC_140586.1, read as the reverse complement.
GTGTATAATGATTATATACTTCATTGATGTTAGAAGTTAAAGTGTATTAGTTATTTGTTTATATTGTTCTAATGTAAGGAAAGAAGATGTGTTGTATCTTAACATTCCATAGGGTAACCATGGGAATGGAATTGTGGGGATGCCAGCAGCAGAGTGTGTGTTGGCAGTTGCGGCAGAGGAGGCGTCTGGGGGTTGTTCCTACCAACTTTAATAAATAGTTCTTTACATCACCCAAGTCTGCGCGTCTTAAAAGATGCCACAGCTCCCACTGTGAATACTCTGAAGTTCAGAGGAGTCCTCTCTGGCCATTCAGGTCAGCCTATGGATTACTCTTGGGAGACATTTCACACCTTTTTGACATTTATTCCAATGCTTATCTCTGGATGTAAGAAGATGGAGCAAATGTAAATTTGCCTCCAGAAGCTTCAGCCACAGATAAGATAATTTTCTTAAATGTGTCTTTCCTCTGCACCACTGAATTGAATTTTTAATAACTATTACAAAAAAGTGTATTTTTTAGTCCCAAGATCCAGTATTAGGATTTTCATCTATACTCTGGTTTTCCATATAGGGCAGCTAGGCCTGCCACAGTGAAAACTAGCTTTTAGAC